>NC_079189.1:229891727-230495894 GCF_029499605.1 Hyla sarda | reverse complement strand
ACTAATTGCATTTAAAAATCTAAACGTGTGAAGACCGCCTTAAGTTATCTGTAATCCCCATAAACAATGTGGGCATAGCCTCAAAGCATGCACCTTTCCTCCACGACATTTTTTTTTTCTAATAACACAATTTTACAGCAACACATAAAGGCCATACAAGTTTAATTTAGCAACTTCTTAAAGCATGCAAGATATAACACATTACTTTGGCACCAAAGCATGATATACTATGACTCCATATCTGCCAAATTACTGTAACAGTGACATTACAGGACATCATGGTGGGACAAACAGGTAGGCAGCTATGTCTTTGCATTATGCATCTGAAAGCTTTTGATGGTCATAAGACTTTCTTCACCTGGTGTCATATTAAATGACTGATACTCACTATTGTAATCTCCATATCCATAGTAGTTATAACCAGTGTAGTCATAGTTTCCATAGCCTCCATAACCCTGGTTGTTATAGCCATAACTACTGTAGCTTGGATTCCAGTAACTACTGTATCCCTGGCTCCAGCTTTGACTTGGGCCTATGGACAAAATGACTTTGATCAGTAGGACCAGAATAAAGAAACAAACAATATATAGGAATTATTTGTAACTGATCTATTCACCTCCTCTTCCCCGAGATCTTGCAGAGGATCCTCCGCCTCTTGTGCCCCACTGCTGCTGTTGCTGGTATTGTTCCTTGGAAAGTGCTACCTTAATTTCACACTATGAAAATAAAGAATAGAAAGACAAAATTACAAGAATGAAAATCATAACTTTACTTAGTGCCCTTCTAGTAGTCCATTTACAGTACATATGTTAATAGAAATGGTATGTTAAAGGGCGTGACCACTGAAGGAACAGCCGTGTATCATCAAAGTATAATAAAGCAACTTAACATACGTTATTAGCCATAGTGCACATGGCTTGTAGCTGTGACCTCCTGTCACACTTCTATGTCGATTTTCACAGTAGTTGGATTGCAATGAAGATGTTTATGTTATTCTTATTTGTATTCATAGTTCTTGGCTTCCATTCTTTTTTATATTCTATAATTTATTTTTATTTTTTGTCACTGTGCACGTTTATTTTTTATGATAGGGTGCGTCTTTCCTGTGTCCATTCTATTTATATTCAATTCTAAAAATCCAGTCCACATTAGTTTTTTTTTAGGGCAACAGATGCAATCAATTGATAGGTGATCTGTACACATATCTGTAAGCAGTGAGGTACTTATTATTGTCACTAAAGAAAGGACCTAAGGTGGTCCTGAAAACGCGTCCGACATTACTATTCACACTGTTTGGATTTCAGATCCGGACAGTATCATTTATTTGTGATTTTATCCAAACCTGGTTTTCCAGCTTGCTTCTCAAATGCTCCAACCCTAGGACGCCATACTAACAGCACTCCATCCTGTATACTAGGAACAGGAGCTCTGAGTGTGATAAGAGGTCACAACCACAAGGGAGAAAATAGAGCTGATCTGGAAGATCTGTGGCTTATAACATTAGAATAGTCATCGGCTTTACTATACTTTTTGAAATCATACACAGGTTGTATCTTTTGCTGGAAAGTGCCTTTAACCCTTTAAAAGGACACAGCCCATTTTGGCTTTAAAGGAAATCTGTCAGTAGCATCACCCGCACTAAACCCGTTACACAGGCTTGTAGTGTGGATGATGCCGATTAAAATGGTTCTCACATTAGGTAGATTCGTCCAGCCCTTCCGCCACAAACTGCATTTTTCTATATATGCTAATGAGGGCCTTGGGGCATGGGCGGAGCTACGAGCCGAGCTCCGGGCACCCTGACGTCATCTTTGCAGGCTCAGCAATATTTATAAACCCCCTCCCTGCTCCTTCGGCCATGTTCTAGTACTGCGCATGCTCCGCTTACTGTGTCCTCCCGGAAGAGGCGTTCCCCTCGGATTCACAGCTGCAGACGTTGTTGCACAGTAAGCGGCGCATGTGCTGTACTATAACACGGCCAAAGGAGCAGGGAGGGAGTCTATGAATATTGATGAGCCGGGCATAGTGGCCGGCGAAGATGCCATCAGGGTGCCCGAAGCTCGGATCGGAGCTCCGCCCATGCCCCAAGGCCCTCATTAACATATATAGAAAAACGCAATTTGTGGTGGAACGGCTGGGCAAATCTACACAATGCGAGCACCGTTTTAAATCAGCATTACGAGCACTACGAGCCTGTGTAACAGGTTTATTGTGAGTGATACTACTGACTACTACTGATTTCCTTTAAAGAGTACCTGTCATCATCTAAACTTTCCCTGATCCCCCTTCCCATCTGTCCCTTTCTCTAACTATGCCTATCCCTTTGTTTATTGAGGTTTAAAACGCTGTGGAAATACCTTTTTTTTATCCCTCTTCATTAGCTCAGGAGCACTGTCTTTCTGAGGGGTGGAAGGAGGCGGGTCCCGGCAGGCATGATGTCACATGAAGCCTGGCTGGGACTCTGCTTCTGCCAGTCTTCCTGTATGCTGCTCTCCCTCTGCAGCAGTGTTTCCCAACCAGGGCACCTCCAGCTGTTGCAAAACTACAACTCTCAGCATGCCCAGGCAGCCAACAGCTGTCCGGGCATGCTGGGAGTTGTAGTTTTGCAACAGCTGGAGGCACCCTGGTTGGGAAACACTGCTCTGCAATGTGCATACAGACTAAGTACAGGGAAGGGACGGCAGCCTGTCTCTCTCTCTCCTGTGTCTCTCTGCACTAAAAAGTCAATGCTGAGAACCAGGGGCGGTGGGAGCAATTACAGAGGCAGTGATTAAGATGAATGTCAGGGGGAGGGGGGGGCACAGAGCAGGGAGTGCAGTGAGATAATACAATGTATAAGATAACGTGTGGTGAGGGGCAGGGAGAACACAGAGCAGGGGGGAGGGGGAGGTGACTGGCTGTTATATGAGAGGCATGTGCAGGCTTGTAGATCACAGGCTGGGAGAGAGTCCTGAGCTGAGAGTACTGAACTTCAGGTGGAAGGACCAGAGCCCTTCAGCATTAGTCCTAAAAGCTGTACACTTACTAGGAAAAGCATAGTAAGCTGCCCGCAGACCAGGCATAGAAGAGTGACCCCTGGTGGCCAAAAGTATAAAATGAAAAAACTGGTATAAATATTAATATTTTTTTATGAAGATCTATTACAATATCTCTTCATTAATGATTATGAACAACATATTAAAAGTTTTTATTGATGACAGGTACTCTTTAAAGGACACAATGTGAAGAGGAAAAAAAACGAAAATGCTAAAATGAAACAACATTAGGCCAACTCATTTTACCATAAAATATACGGTGAAGAAAAAAAATTTATGAAAAAGAAGATCATCCTGCATGCTGGAGGAAGGCAAGAGACCTCCGACCACCATTTTCACTCATAGGACTCATCACCACGAAAACTTACAAATATTTTTCATTTACCATAAGGAGTGCAATAGCAAAAATTAGTTTTAATGAGAGTGACCCTTTAAAGGAGTAGTCCAGTGGTGAACAACTTATCCTCTATCCTAAGGATAGGGGGATAAGTGTGAGATCGCGGGGGGGTCCGACCGCTGGGGCCCCCTGCGATCTCCTATATGGAGCCCCGACAGACCGCGGGAAGGGGGCCAGTCGACCTTCGCACGAAGCGGCGGCCGACACGCCCCCTCAATACAACTCTATGGCAGAGCCGAAGCGCTGCCTTCGGCAATCTCCGGCTCTGCCATAGAGATGTATTGAGGGGGCGTGTCAGCCGCCGCTTCGTGCGGAGGTCGACACCCGCTATCTGGCCGGAGAGCCTGGCCCCCGTACAAAGAGATCGCAGGGGGCCCCAGCGGTCGGACCCCCCACGATCTCAAACTTATCCCCTATCCTTAGGATAGGGTATACGTTTTTCACCACTGGATATCTCCTTTAACTCGCAGAAGATCCAAAACGATGGTTTTAAAGGTTTCTCTTTTTATTCATTCTACTTGCCAATTATTGAGAAAATAATAACTGACAGAACAATAACTGCTCTGTGTAGATCATCAATCAACTTTTTTTTTTTGTTTAAACCATGAGAAAAATTGACATCATGCATGCTGTATGGCTTTTTAGAATGGTAAGCTAAGACTTACCACTATAGCCTAACCTCCTATCAGCATGATCAAATAGAAGAGAAAAAAAATAAAAAAGCTAGAATTGGATGCAGTTGTCTCAAAGGCCATGTATTGTGAGCTTTTACTTAACCTGAATTATGTGTAATTTGTATTTTAAAAAAATTTCATACTTTACTCAAGCCAACATTATGGTATTTCTTTTCCATAATTTTTTTCACTGGTTCTTCTTCAGTAAATGTGATAAAACAGAAACCACGTCGTTTGTTGGTCTTGTTGTCCATGGGAAGTTCAATGGCTTCAACCTGAAAAAATAGCATATTCTAGTGGTAAATCACTTAAGAAGGGAATACAGATTAAAAGAGGGATTGTATATTACTTACAAAAAAATAAATAAATAAAAGCAATCCTTCCATAAACAGATCTGCTCTAATCTAGCTAGGGTCAGGGTCACAAAAGCGGATTTTGCTACCCATAACATCAATTGGTAAGAAAATATGCAGCAGCAATATACGGCATGTGTGACCTGACCCTGTTATTCAAAAAATAAATCATTTACATCAGAGACAAGAGTTTTGTTTTTACACCGGAGAACCGACAAGTCATCTTTATTCTGTGGGTCAATGTGATTACAATACCCAAACTTACATGGTAAAATACAAAAACTACTTTAACAGCTTCACGACCCCTTAAAATTATCTTTAGTGGCTTAAGTTTTCTCTTTCTCCTCACCTTCTAGGACCCATTCCTTTTTTCCCTACTGAATGTGAAGTCTGAATGGCTTAATTTTTAGTTTGACAAGGTGTACTTTCAATAGAAACACTATGTTTCATCATATAATGCATTATGAAGCCAGAATTTATTATTTTTTTTATTTTTTGTAGGGGAAAAGTGAAAAAAAATAAAATAAAAAAAATGGAACTGCACAAAATTTCATTTAGTCCAGATTCCAAAGCTCTGAATCAGTGTTTCCAAACCAAGGTGTCTTCAGCTGTTGCAAAACTAGAACTCCCAGCATGCCTGGACAGCCTTTGACTGCAACAGCTAGAGGCACACTAGATAGAAAACACTGTTCTAGAATACAATTTCCATCCTAAAGCTAAGTCCATGGCATATTCCGACACATTGTTCTGAAGATAATAAAGCTAACAATTTTCAGATTACGAAAAAGAAATAAATAAAATTACCTCCCCAAAAGTTCCAAAATACTCCCTTATCTTCTCCTCTGGTGTGTCTGGGGACAAGCCTCCCACAAAAATTTTCTTAATTGGTTCTTTTGTCTTCATTGCTTTTGCCCTCTTTGGATCAATAACTTTGCCATTTAACTTGTGGTCTTTCTGCTCCATTACCTACAAAACAAAATATAGTTAAGAATACCATAACCATATTTAACAGCTGCACCCATTGGATAACAGCTTTAATTCAGACATAAAAGGGTAGTATCATAAGAGTCCACTGTTTTTACCCCAAACTATTTCCACTCTTCTCACCCGTAATTGATAAAAAGCAGTCCATTCCATTATTCACTATCATTCGTATAAACACTTACTGCCATCTAGTGTTGTAATGTCATATAACCGCATATTCAAGGTTGTTATAACAGTTGCAGTGGGCTGGGTGAGTATAATTCTTATTTTCCCTGCAGCCCCAGCAGTATATCAGAAAAATGCTCCCTGCCTGCTAAACCCCTTTAACTTCATTAATGATACTCATTTTGTCATGGAACCCTGAAAACACAAGCTAACTTTGCCTCGACAGGCTAATGGTCAAAAACCTGCCCCCCCCCCCCCCTCTCTCACAGATCTAGTATCTTTCTTATCTTTCATTTCATTGATGCAGAAGAACAAAGTGGCTAATTGTCAATACTATGTGGGAAGCTATTTGTGTAGATTGATTTATTTGCAGTGTTTTTGGTGTCTTTGCACCAAAGTTATCATTGTGACGCATGGGATTTATTAACTTTGGCACAAATAAAATATTTTCCAGTCACCTCCCCCCCCCCCCCCCCCCCCCGGTGTGGTCTGGGTTTACTTAGGTTTGCGACTTGAAATAATCAACTGAAATAGAAGACTTTGGATTTTGATCTATTTTGGTTGTCGCACAGAAGGGGAAGAAAAAACAAAAAAGACACCACCACAAAAAAAATAAAAATAAAGTGACTATGCAAGTTAAATGCTACAGAAGTATACGGGTTGTCCAAACAGCTATGAATTCCCCCCAAAGTTACCATGAAACAAGTGTTGAGTGCCCTTTATGCCTGCTAGGAGAAGTCTATAACTACCACCACCAGGATATAGGGCTCCAAAAACCAGGGGACAAGCATCCAGTAATAAAAAGGAAGCACCCGGCAACTGATAGGGAAAAAACAAACAAACACCTGAATGGTCAAAGTAAACAAGGTATCAAGCAGATCATAACTGGGTATTAGAATTCTTGTTTAATTTGATTTTATTACTACACACAAAGTAAACATTCACCTGAATTCAATAGAAGTATACCTTATCAACACCTTCAGCTTCTTTAAATAATACAAAGCCAAAGCCTCTTGACCGACCAGTGATTGGATCCAATTTCAAGGTACAGTCTACAACTTCTCCAAACTTTGAGAAATAATCTTTCAAGTCTTTCTTTGTAGTGTCCCAACTAAGCCCGCCAATAAACATCTTCCTGCACAAAAAGAAAGAAAGGCATCTTTAAAGTTTCAGCCCAGAAAAAACAAAAAAAAAAAACAAAGCACTTAACAAGATTTACATTTATCTTATCCATAATAGGTCTCACAAAGTAGGCCTTACCACCTCCATCTTGTGCATAGTTTACTTCAGTAAGCTACGCACAAGATTCTGGGCAGACATTCATGTGCAGCAGGTGCCACCGCTATCAATCTGCGCTAGGACCGCTGACATGTGCTGTCCCAATTCACTGCAGGCGGAATTACAATGGGTCCAGAATTTTTGCAACTGGATTTTCTGCTGCCAAAATGCCACAGTGCAGCAGAATCCCACTGGAAAAAAAATAATGGGATTCCGCAACATGTGGAATTCCCCCTTAATCATACTTTAAAGCGTGCCTGTTTCAACACGTCTTATAAACCTGCATGGTTGTCACACTGACCCTTCAGAGGGGTGACCGAGTGAAAGTCCCATTCTATGGTGCATAGCTACAATGCATTTTGAGTGTCTTCAGACTAACATTTTGAGGCTCTGTGCTAAAATAAAATGTTAAGAAGCACTGTCAAAAAAAAATAAAACATTTTATTTTAAAATTGCAGCCAATAGGGGTCGTCTATCATTCTGCAGACGACCCTGTATTTTACTACAAACTGGATACCAGCCGTAAAGTGCCCCAGCATTCAGAATAGGTCACAGCTGCACTGGCTGCTGTGTATCTACGTGCACGTCCTGCCTGTGAGCGAGCACAGAAGAAGAGAAGAGAGCCCTCCCACACATAGCCCTCTACAGCTGATACTGGGCAGCCTTTCCTCTGCCTCCAGGACACCTTCCTGTTCGGGCAGGTTAGTTACACTGTCCCAGACTTCTCCTGGAGACAGAGGCTTCACCAGGGAGCAAGCAGTGTGGTGGAGTCTCCTGCCCAGAGATAGGGCTGGAATGTCCCTGTGCACATGTGCAAACTAGAACTCCCAGCATGTACACACAACCTTTGGTTGTCCGGGCATGCTGGGAGTTGTATTTTTGCAACTGTTGGGAGGTGATGTTTTTTGGAAAAAATAATAATAATAATAAAAAAAAAAAAAAAAAAAAAAAAAACAGTGTTGCTAAACAGCGCAGGCTCCCTCCGGAGTGTTAGTGCCTAGAACAGAGTGAGGGCAGGAAAGAGACAGGCCCCTCCACAAGAAAAGATGACAAAACAAGTGAGCAAAGAGTATTTGTTGTAAGGCTGCATTCACACCACGTTTTTGCAATACAGTCCGCGTATCAGGTTTTTGATGATACAGTTTAGTCCGGTTTTGAGGAATCAGTTTTTCAAAACGGGTGTACAAATTTCAACCCGTATACAGTTGAAAACTGTATACGGTTTGAAAAATTATGTCCGGTTGCATCCGTTTTTGTAAGGAAAAAAAAAAAAGCAAGTTATTAATTTTTCCCTCCATTTTGAATAAAGTTTCACTTGTTTGATTGAAATTCCAAGAAAAAAAAAAACTGTGGAAAGTCAAAAACCGTATGGTGAACTGGATGGAACCATACGCACATACGGTTGCCATTGACTCCCATGTTTTTTAAAAAAAGCATATACGGTTTAATACAGTTTTTCACCCGGACCAAAAACCGTGGTAGACTACAGTTTTGGGTAAGGGGAAAACAAAACGGACAAAACCTGATGCATCTTTTGGGGGAGACAGAGACAGAGACAGAGACAGACAGACAGACAGACAGACACAGACAGACAGACAGACAGACAGACAGACAGACAGAGAGAGAGAGAGAGAGAGAGAGGACCAAGCCCATTTTGGCTTTAAAGGGGTACTCTGTGGAATTTTTTTTATATCAATGGGTGCCAGAAAGTTAAAACATTTCTAAATGACTTCTATTTAAAAATCTTAATCCGTCCAGTACTTATGAGCTGCTGTATACTACAGAGAAAGTTGTATTTCTTTCTGGAGTTCTTTTCTGTCTGACCACAGTGCTCTCTGACACCTCTGTCAGTATCAGGAACTGTCAAGAGCAGGACAGGTTTGCTATGGGGATTTGCTTGTACTCTGGACAGTTCCTGACAGGGACAGAGGTGACAGTTCCTGACATCACAGAGTACTGTGATCAGACAGAAAAGAATTCAAAGAAATACATCTTCCTCTGTCGTATACAGCAGCTGATAAGTACTGGAAGAATTAAGATTTTTATATAGAAGTAATTTACAAATCTGTTCAACTTTCTGGCACCAGTCCATTAAAAAAAAAAAAAAAAATAAAGTTTTCCACTGCAGTACCCCTTTAACCCCATTTGGGCCTCAACTCCTTGGGGATGGAGCCCATTATAACCCTACGGACGGGAGCATTTTTTGCACATCTGACCACTGTCACTTTAAGCATTAATAACTCTGTGATGCTTTTAATTTTCATTCTGATTCAGAGATAGTTTTTTGGTGACATATTCTACTTTATGTTAGTGGTAAATTTTTGTCGATACTTGTACCCTTTCTTGGTGAAAAATCCCAAAATTTGATGGAAAAAAAAAATAGAAAATTTAGCATTTTTCTAACTTTGAAGCTTTCTGCTTGTAAGGAAAATAGACATTCCAAATAAATTATATATTGATTCACATATACAATATGTCTACTTTATATTTGCATCATAAAGTTGACACGTTTTTACTTTTGGAAGACATCAGAGGGCTTCAAAGTTCAGCAGCAATTTTCCACAAAATTTTCAAAATCGGAATTTTTCAGGGACCAGTTCAGGTTTGAAGTGGATTTGAAGGGTCTACATATTAGAGATACCCCACAAATGACCCCATTATAAAAACTGCCCCCCCAAAGTATTCAAAATGACATTCAGTAAGTGTGTTAACCATTTAGGTGTTTGACAGGAAGAGCAGCAAAGTGAAGGAGAAAATTCTAAATCTTCATTTTTTACACTCGCATGTTCTTGTAGACCCAGTTTTTTTAAATTTTACAAGGGGTAATGAGAGAAATTAGGTTATACATTTTGGGGGGGGCTTTTTCTCCTGAGTAAGGAAATACCTCATATGTGTATGTCAAGTGTTCGGCGGGCGCAGTAGAGGGCACAGAAGGGAAGGAGCGACAATGGGATTTTGGAGAGTGAATTTTGCTGAAATGGTTTTTGGGGGCATGTCACATTTAGGAAGCCCCTATGGTGCCACAACAGCAAACAAAAAAAAAAAAACATGGCATACTTTTTTGGAAACTACACCCCTCAAGGCACGTAACACGGGGTCCGGTGAGCCTTAACACCCCACAGGTGTTTGAAGACTTTTCGTTAAATTCGGATGTGTAAACTGAAGTACAGTTTTTTCCCTCCAAAATTTACCATTTCTACAAAAGGGTAATGGGAGAAAAATCCCCCCAAAATTTGTAACGCAATTTCTCCCGAGTACGGAGATACCCCATATGTGGCCCTAAACTGTTGCCTTGAAATATGACAGGGCCCTGAAGTGAGAGAGCGCCATGTGCATTTGAGGCCTGAATAAGGAATTTGCAGTAGGGGTGGATCCGGTTACAAGGATGGGGCTTGTCTCCACCAAAACCATATGGCAGTGTTTCCCAAACAGGGTGCCTCCAGCTGTTGCAAGACTCCCAGCCTGCCAGGACAGTCTATGGCTGTCCGGCAACACTGGGAGTTGTGGTTTTGCAACAGCTGGAGGCGACGTGTAAGGGGGTGTATGTGTAGCGTTTAACTTTTTATTATTTGTTAGTGTAGTGTTTTTAGGGTACATTCACACAGGCAGGGGTTCACAGTAAGTTTCCTTGAAGGAAATCCACTGTAAACCCGCCCGTGTGAATGTACCCTGTGTACATGTAAACCTTCAGCTGTGGCAAAATGACAACTCCCAGAAGAGTTAGGAAACAGACACTAGCTCAGCGATTCCAACCCATGTGCCTCCAGCTGTTGCAAGACTACAACTCCCAGCATGTACGGTCTGTCAGTGCACTCTGGGAGTTGCAGTTTTGCAACAGCTGGAGGCACACTGGTTGGAATCACTGAGTTAGGAAACAGACTCTAGCTAAGTGTTTCCCAACCAGTGTGCCTACAGCTGTTGCAAAACTACAATTCCCAGCATGCCCGTACAGTCAGGGATTCTGGGCGTGTAAGTTCTGCAATATCTGGCCCTTCAGATGTTGCAGAACTACAACTCCCAGCATGCCTGGACAGTCTGAGCATGCTAGGAGTTGTAGTTATGCAACAACTGGGGAAGAATAGTTTGGAGACTGCTAAGTAGTGGCCTCCAAAGTGTAGCCCTCCAGATGTTGCAAAACTACAACTCCAAGCATGCCTAGACTGTCCAGGCATGATGGGAGTTGTAGTTCTGCAACATCTGAAGGGCCAGATATTGCAGAACTACATGCCCAGCATCCCTGACTGTCTGGCCATGCTGGGAATTTTAGTTTTGCAACATCTGGAGGGCTACAGTTTGGATACCACCATATAGTGGTCTCCAAACTGTGCCACTTCAGATGTTGCAAAACTACAACTCCCAGCATGCCCAGACAGCCTTTGGCTGAGTGGGCATGCTGGGAGTTGTAGTTTTGCAGCTTTTAGAAGGCCACAGTGAAGATCACTTATTGCGATCTTCACTGCAGCCTTCTCCGCCGCACCTCCTGCTGCAGCCGCTGCTCTGGGATGCCGCCTCCGCAGGTCCAGTAAGCCGGACCATGCCCCCTCCTCGCCACCCGTGTTCCCCCCCCCCCCCTGCTCTGCCCCGACTTCGATCGGTGCGCAGAGCGGGGGAAAATGAACTCTAATCCCCCTCCCCCCCCCCCCCGCCTGCCATTGGTGGTCAGCCTGACCGACCAATGGCAGGGGATAGGAGGGGGTGGCAAAACTGCCACCTCGCTCCTATCCTTTAGGCTGGTTGGAGCGGTCTCTGACAGCTCCGATCAGTCTTATTTTCCAGGAGATCGGGTCACCAGTGACCCAATTTGCCCGGATCGTGGCAAATCGCAGGTCTGAATTGACCTGTGATTTGCTGCAATCGCAGCAGGCATCCCAGTCCAATCACCGCCTGGCGAGCTGGGGTGATCGGAAATACGTAGGGCGTATGGATACGCCCTCTGTCCTTAAGTGATGGGACGCGAGGGCATATGCATACGCCCTTCGTCCCCAAGGAGTTAAGGACAATTTTATTTTAACATTTTAGTTTTTTTCTCCTCGCCTTAAAAAAAAATAATTAAAAAAATTACGTATATTGTCATCCACAGACTAGTATGAGGGCTTGTTTTTTTGTGTGACCAGTTGTCCGTTGTAATGCCATCACTCACTTTACCATAAAATGTATGGCGCAACCAAAAAAATACTATGTGTGGGGAAATAAAAAAAATGCAATTTTGATAATTTTGGAAGGCTTCGTTTTCACACTGTACAATTTACGGTAGAAATGACATATGCTCTTTATTCTTTGGGTCAATACGATTAAAATGATACCCATGATAACATACTTTTCTATTACTGTTGCGCAAAAAAAAAAAAAAAAAAAAAAAATTTTTTACCAAATCAGTATGTTTAAAATCCCTCTATTTTGAAGACCTATAACTTCATTTTCCAGTATAAGCGGCGGTATGAGGGCTCATTTTTTGGCGCCGTGATCTGTACTTTTTATTGATGCCATATTTGCTTATATAAAAAAAACTTTATAAATTTTTTTTTTAATCAATTTTTTGGGAATAAAATGTTATAAGAAAGCAGCAATTTTGAACTTTTTTTTACGTTCATGCCATTTACTATACGGTATCATTAACATTGTATTTTAATAGTTCGGATATTTACACACGTGGCGATACCAAATATGTATATTAAATTACAAAAAAAAAATTTTTTAACACTTTTTGGGGGGGGGGGGGGGTGAAATAGGGAAAATGGGACAATTTCCGTTTTTAATTGGGGAGGGTTTTTTGACTTTTTTTACTACACTTTAATAGTACCCATAGGGGACTATTTATTGCAATCATTCGATTGCTAATACTGTTCAGTGCTATGAAGGGTATAGCACTGATCAGTGTTTTCGGTCATCTTCTGCTCTGGTCTGTGGGAAGGCAGATCAGAGCAGAAAATGCGGGGAAGGCCGCAGAGGCAGGTGAGGAGACCTCCGACTGCCGTTCTGGATGATTGGATTGCTGCGGCAGCGCTGCGGGCGATCCGATCATCCATTTTAGTGTCCGCAATGCTGCAGATGCCGTGATCTGTATTGATCACGGCATCTGAGGGGTTAATGGCAGACATTCGTGTGATTGCGGATGTCGGCCATTACCGGCGGGTCTCTGGCTGCTATCAGCAGCCATGACCTTCAGCGCAGGATCCGCTAAGATGCTTGCGATTATGTATAGGATGTAAATGTATGTCCTGGTGCGTTAAGTACCACCTCACCAGGATGTACATTTACGTCCTGCAGGGGTTAAGGACCAGGCCAATCTTTTTGCATTTTCATTTTTTCCTCCTCGCATAACTCTTATATTTTCATCCACAGACCCATATGAGAGCTTGTTTTATGAGTCACTTTGTAATGACATCACTTATTTTACCATAAAATGTGCGGCTCAAACCAAAAAAAAATATTTATGTGGGAAAATTGAAAAGAAAACCGTAATTTAACAAATTTTGGAAGGTTTTGTTTTCACGCTGTACACTTTACGGTACAAATTACATGTTTTCTTTATCCTGTGGATCAATGTGATTAAAATGATACCCATGTTATATGCCTTTTTATAATAATTTTACCGCTAAAAAAAAAAAAAAAAAAAAAAAAAAAAAATTAAGTTTAAACAAAATTTGTATGTTTGAAATTGCCCTATTTTGACCAACTATAACTTTCAAATTTTTACATACATGGTGTGGTTTGAGGGCTCATTTTTTGCGCAGTGATCTGTACCAGTTTTGTTTCCATTTTACTTTTCATTCATTTTTTATAAAAAAAAATAAAAAATGTTTGGGGAGTAAAATGTGACAAAGCAGCAGCAATTTTGGACTTTTTTTTTATGTTTACCGTGCGGGATAATTAACAATATATTTTGATAGTTCGAACTTTAACGCATGCGGCAATACCAAATCTGTTCATTAATTATTTTTGTTATGCTTTTTGGGGGGTTAAAAAAAATGGGGATAAGGTACAATTGACATTTTTATTGGGGGGAGTTTTTTTTTCTTTCACATTTTCACTTTTTTTTCTTACTTTTATAGCAATCATTTGATTGCTAATACTGTTCAGTGCTATGCATAGGTTATAGCACTGATGGCGTTATCGTCAATCTTCTGTTCTGGGCATCTCCATCTCAGACCAGAACAGAAGACATCGGGAGATGGCTGGAGGCAGGTGACTGGACCTCCGTCCGCCATGCTGGATGATCGGATCACCGTACCGCACTGCTGCAGATGCCGTGACCTGTATTGATCACAGCATCTGAGGGGTTAATGGTGGACATCAGAGCGATCCCTCATGTCCGACATTACCGGCGGATCCATGGCTGCCGATAGCAGCCGGGACCTGCTGTGCATGACACGAGCACCTCACCGGTGCTCGCGGTCATGTCCATGACATAAAATGTACGTCATGGTGCAATAAGTACCACCGCACCATGACGTACATTGACATCCATTGTCGTTAAGGGGTTAAGTTACCATTGGTCCGTCACAACAAACACACAGGACACCATTAACCCCTCAGATTCTGTGATCAATACAGGTCACGGCATCTGCAACAGTGCGGTACGGGGATCCGATCATCCAGCATGGCGGACGGAGGTCCCGTCACCTGCCTCCAGCCATCTCCCGGCGTCTTCTGTTCTGAGATGGACAGAACAGAAGATCGACGATAACGCTCATCAGTGCTATAACCTATGCAACAAGTATGATGGTATACTCACTGCACTACAGGTGGTGTGTGGGTTCACAAACACACAGGACATATTAAAAACACATGGCGGGGGGGGGGGGGGGGGGGGGGGTGAACACCATTATACATTACACTCAACGATACAGTGTTATAGAATATACCGAGACCAGCTAGCAAAATAAACCACTCTGGGAAAGGAGATGTATGGGTGACAAAAAAAAAAAAAAGCAGACTGAACTACCTATAAGTAACCAATCAATTGATATAAATACTCCCAAAAGAAACGAGGCGAAACGCATTGGAGAGCGAGGTGGGGGAGTAGAGCTAGTGACAACTGATGGAGTATGCTCTGCCATGACATATTATACATAATAAATATATAGTAACGAATTTTGCATGCACTTGCACTTTATTGTGAAAACTATTGCCATTTTACTATTAGTTTATCGTTTACCATTTGATATTCTTTGAGTGATTCAGTGCTTGTGTTACTACGAATAGAGATCCAAGACAGTGCCTGCTATTTATATCAATTGATTGGTTACTTAATAAAAAGGTAGCTCAGTCTACCTTTAAATATTACCCATACCTCATTTCCCAGGGTGGTTTATTTTGCTAGCTAGTCCCAATATATCATTGATTGTAATCTATAATGATGTTCCCCGCCATGTGTTTTTAGCGGCAAGACCCCCACGATCTAACATCGTATCCCCTATCCTTTGGAATGGGGGATATGATGTTTACTGCAGAGTACCCCTTTAACTTTTTACTATCTTGCCTGTGATGCCAAAATCACAAAAAGGGGTTGATCTACGCACACCAGAAAAGCAAGTATAGTACTAAAGGGGTACTCTGCCCCTAGACATCTTATCCCCTATCCAAAGTATAGGGGATAAGATGTCTAGGGGCGGAGTACCCCTTTAATACTTAACCCTTTCCCAACCCATGACATACATGTACGTCATGGGTCGGCTCCCATTCTATAACGGGTCTGGCCCGGCACCTAGCAACAGCCAGGACCCGTGGCTAATCTGGGAACAGTGCTCTCTGCTGACATCTCTGTCTTGGGAACTGCACAGAGTAGAAGAGGTTTGCTATGGGGATTTGCTTCTACTCTGGACAGTTCCCGAGACAGGCGTCATCAGAAAGCACTTAGACAGAAAAGAACTCCACTTCAACAGCTCATCAGTACTGAAAGGATTAAGATTTTTTAATAGAAGTATAAAAAAAAATAATAATAATAAATCGGTTTATCTTTCTGGAGCCAGTTGCAATATATAAAAAAGTTTTTTCCTGGATAACCCCTTTGTCACAGGCACAACACTGAATAGTTAATAAAACCTGGACAATCCCTTTAACTAGGAATGCACCGATATATGGCCGAAAATAGCCATTTCGGCAAAATGCAAAAAATGTGCCGATAATGACCCACCTCCCCTGCCCGCCCACAGCACAAGTTACAAACACTGCCAGTGGCAGTTGGGGGGGGGGGGGGGGATTGCGCTCTCCGGGATAGGATTAGGAATACTTCTTTTTATGTGCCAGGGCCGGCTCCCGTGTGTGGCTTCAGGCGGGGGCTGGCCAGAGCATATAAAAACTAATACTGTGTACTGAAAACCAGGGGGCCTCCAGCTATTGTGAAACTACAACTCCCAGCATGCCCGGACCGGCAAAGGCTGTCCGGGCATGCTGGGAGTTGTAGTTTCACAACAGCTGGAGGCCCCCTGGTTTTTAGTACACAGTATTAGTTTTTATATGTTCTGGTCTGCCCCGCCTGCAGCCACACACAGGAGCCGGCCGGGGCACATAAAAAGAAGTATTCCTAATCCTATTCCGGACATCCCTGTGTCCCGAAAAATCTTTTCGGGACATAAGGATGTCCGGAGGTCACTCACCATTCCCCATCGTCCTCCCGCGATCCTCCTTCGGGCCTTCGCTTCTCCGCCGCTATGGTCGTACGCACGGGACGTCACTGACGTCCCGTGCGTACAACCATAGAGACACAGGAGGACCGCAGGATCGTCGCAGGAGAACGCACGCCGGCCGGGGCCTGGTAAGTGACCGTGTCATCTTCTTGAGTGTTCCGGTCACCGCTCCCCCGGTCCCGGCACCTACTGCTATGGTCCATAGGCCATAGCAGTAGATGTGACCCCGGGCCAGAGGAGCAGTGACCGGAACACTATATGCCTAATATTGCTGGGGGAACCTGCCTACTATTGCGGGGGAGCTGCCTACTATTGCGGGGGAACTCCCGACCTAATGTGGGGGAGCTGGCAATCTAATGTGGGGGAATCTAATCTAATGAGGGGAGCGCTGCATTTTACCAGAAGACGGGGAGAAGTCATTTTCGGTATCGGCCGGACTTTTTTTTTATTTCGGTTCTGAAATTTCCATTTCGGTGCACCTCTACCTTTAACCACTCAAAGAGGCCTCTCCACAGTAAGAGACACTTAAAGTCTCTTTAGTACGGTATGATGAAACCAAGACTGAACTTTTGTCCATAGTTCTAAGCATCATGTCTGGAGGAAACTAGGTACTGCTCATGACCTACCCCATTTCATCACTACAGTAAAGCATCGTGCTGGGTGTTCTTCACCGGCAAGGACAGGGAGGCTGCTCATGGTTGAGGGAAAGATAAATAGAGCAAGGTAGAGATATTTTTCATGAAATCCTGATGCTCAGTGCTCATGACCTCAGCCTGGGCTCAATGGTCACTTTCCAAAAAGGCAATAAAAAGCTTAAATGTCCCTTAATGACCCTAAGCGCATAGCCAAATCATAACAATGGCTTAGGGATAACAAAAAAAAAAAAAGGTCCTTGAGCGGCCCAGCCAGAACTCTGATAGAAACCCATCACTGTAGAGACCTGTAAATGGCTGCCCAATGGTCCCAATCCAACCTCACAGAGCTTAAAAGGATCAGCAGAGAAGAATGGCAAAAAAAATCTCCAAATCCAAGGGGGGTAAACCTTGTGGCATCATGCTTTAACCAAGTACTGAGTAAAGGGGTCTGAATACTTCTTACACAGTCATGGCCGTAAATGTTGGCACCCCTGATATTTTTTAAGAAAATGGAGCATTTCTCACAGAAAGGGAATGCAGTAATACATGTGTATTCCTTTGTGTTTACTGGAACTCATCCAAAAAAAGGGAGGAAAAAAAAAATGCAAGTTGGACATGATGTTATACTTCACTCCAAAAATCGGACTCCCTGACGAAGCGGGTAGCGAAACGGCATAGGGGCTGTGCGGGATCTGATATAGTGAGTATAATGTGGTCATTCTGGATGTGCTGCGGTGGCTTCCTCTCTCTTTTCTCCTCACCGGGACGGTTGTGCCTTTTCTAGAGAGTTTTTGTGGAAATATATGGACCTGTGGTCTTATATTTTTCCTGGTCTTATGCTTTTATATTCCACCCTCTAGTTATCTTAGCCCCCACAGCACAGATCATTCTATACAACCCCATTGTCTCTCTTCTATATTGATTATGTTTGCATTCTGTGGCATTATATATCCTGTTGTTCATGTACAACTTGTATTGGCAACTTTTTCCTCCAAGAGAATATCTTACATCTGATCACTGCACATTTTTTCTGGCTATTGCTGATCCTCATTTCTTCATGTCTTATTATGTTTGTACAATAAAATTTGTGATTTTATCTCTATTTCTATGTTTGGTGCTATTTATTGATAGGAGGTAAAGGTCCAAAGATATTCAAGCTGTCCAGGGAGCGTCAGCGTTTCATTTCATTTAAATGTTGACAGTTTGCACTATGGCAGGAGACCCAGGAGGACCCCACTGCTGACACAGACATAAAAAAGCAAGACTACATTTTGCCAAAATGAACTTGAGTAAGCCAAAATCCTTCTGGGAAAACGTCTTGTGGACAGATGAGACCAAGATAGAGCTATTTGGTAAAGCACATCATTCTACTGTTTACCGAAAACGGAATGAGGCCTACAAAGAAAAGAACACAGTACCTACAGTGAAATATGGTGGAGGTTCAATGATGTTTTGGGGTTGTTTTGCTGCCTCTGGCACTGGGTGCCTTGAATGTGTGCAAGGCATCATGAAATCTGAGGATTACCAACGGATTTTGGGTCGCACTGTACAGCCCAGTGTCAGAAATCTGGGTTTGTGTCCGAGATCTTGGATCTTCCAGCAGGACAATGACCCAAAACATACATCAAAAAGCACCCAGAAATGGATGGCAACAAAGCGCTGGAGAGTTCTGAAGTGGCCAGCAATGAGTCCAGATCTAAATCCCATTGATTACCTGTGGAGAGATCTTAAAATTGCTGTATGGAAAAGGCGCCCTTCCAATAAGAGAGACCTGGAGCAGTTTGCAAAGGAAGAGTGGTCCAACATTCCGGCTGAGAGGTGTAAGAAGCTTATTGATGATTATAGGAAGCGACTGATTTCAGTTATTTTTTCCAAAGGGTGTGCAACCAAATATAAAGTTAAGGGTGCCAATAAATTTTGTCCAGACCATTTTTGGAGTTTGGTGTGACATCATTTCCAATTTGCTTTTTTTCCTCCCTTTTTTGGTTTAGTTCCAATACACACAAAGGGAATAAACGTGTGTATAGCAAAACATGTGTTACTGTAATCCTTTTCTGTGAGAATACTTCATTTTCTTAAAAAATATCAGGGGTGCCAACATTTATGGCCCTGTCCATGTCAATACAATATTTTAGTTTCTGTTTTCACTTTTGGGTAATTGAGTGCACAATGATGGGAGAAAACTAGGGTTAGTCTTACCAGTGCGCCGGTTTCTCCGAATCCTCAACGACTGCATCACAGGAGGTTGGATCAGTTGATCTAATAGGGACAGGAAGCACAGCGGGAGAGGTTAACAGCCCCTTCCGTTCATCCCCAGTGATTTCAACCAATATCACTAAGCACATGTGAGAACATAATATTTACACTGTATATACATATGGTATATTTGACTGGGATGGTAATGGTGCTGTCATGAAGGATTCGGGGCAACTGGCTTACCGTTAAGTCTAATCCTAGTTCTCTCTCCTCACCTCTACGACAGCACCACAGAATTACTAACTTTATTAAAAAGGCAAAAAAAAAAAAAATGTCCTACCAAAAGCCATGTCCTGGGTGGTCTGAAGCTGAAGTGTTTAATAAACGTGTGGCTACTGCACCATGTGGTAACCCTACAAATCCGTTAAATAAAATCGGAGACCCACTTGGGCCAAATGATGGAAACTACTCTGGTAGAGTTAGCTCTTAGACCTATAGGTGAAGCAAAGCCCTAACCTTTGTAAGATTCAGACATTCCTCATCCACCTTTGTTCTTCCCCTGAAGATGGGCAAAAAAGGTTAAGATCTGACTATCCTGCCCAATACTGGAGATATATTGAAGTACTGCCCTCCTAAGGAGAGATTTATCAAAACCTGTGCAGAGGCAAAGTTGCCCATAGCAACCAATTAGCTTTCTTCTTACTTTCTTAACAAGGCTTATGCAAAATGAAAGCAGCAAGCTGATTGGTTGCTATGGGCAACTTTACCTCTGCACAGGTTTTGATAAATCTCCCTCCTAATATCTAAGGAGTGGAAATTCTCTTGTTCCTAATATTATTTTCTACACAAAAGGAGGATTATAAAACCCTTTTCTTGGGACCTATGAAAGTCAGAGACTACATTTGCAAGGAAGGAAGGGGGACCTGTCTTAAAAGGGGTATTCCAGTTACTAAAAATGATGCCCTTTTGTGCTGGGGCCAGAATTAAAATTAACCATGTTCTCCCCCACCTCACTCCCTCGGGGATACCCCTGTGAAGTTTATTGGTCCCTCGCTGAATGCTTCAGCTGCTACTTCCCTTGATTGATTGCAGGGGTGCCCCGCCTGAGTAATTCAATCAGTCAGTGAATGGTTAAGGGGCCCATCACTATCAAGACCTGAACTTTAAAAAAAAAAAAAGTAGTTTGTCTTAGGGTATGTTCATACTGCGTTATTTCTGTCTTCTGCAAGACCCGGTCACACTGCGGAATTTCAGCAGTGGACAATTCCGCCACTGAAATTCTTCCGCTCAAAGAAAGAACACGTTTATTCTTTGCGCGGAATTCCGCAAGTACTGCATAGCCGTCAAGGGTGACAGCGAAGTGCCCCACGGTCCTACTGCTGAAGCCGCCTCATGGATTCTCGGCCTGCGGAGATTCCGCAGTGTGAACATACACACCCCCCTTTTTTTTTTTTGAAAGACCTGCTTTTTTAAATATTCAAAATCTGTTTTATATAAGGTTCACCCAGAAAAGGAGATGGGAGAGCCACAGTAGGAGAAAACTGTCCAAAAACTTTTTAAAGTAGGTTGCAGAGGTTACTGGTTTACAGGTTTCATTTACCACGGACCATTTGCTCAAGAAAATGGACTTTTGAGGATCCATGTTGAAAGTTTAAAATATTTCCTGATAAAAGCTGAAGAGATTTTTTTTTTAGTTTTTAACTGCCGTTTCAGATGGGTTTTTGTGATTAGGTTGTCGGACAGTATGTGAATAAGATAATTTCCCTTGTTAGACATTATTTAAAGGAAATCTATCAACAGTGTGACCTGTACTAATCTGTCGGTACCGACAGATAGTGCAGGTGACACTGATGACAACGTTACTTACCTTGGCCCGTTTCATGGCGGGGAATCTCCAGTAATCTCCTCCGTTAGCTATGCTCCGGGCACCCGGCTTGGGGCACGGGCGGAGCTTACTGACTTCATCGCTGCTGCTCCCTGCTGGGTCCCGCTATGAGTGAACAGCAGCGTTGATGTCACTAAGCTCTGCCCTTGCCCCAAGCCGGGTGCCCGAAGCGGAGCTAATGGAGATTACCGAAGATTGCCGCCACGGAACGGGACAACAGTTGTTATCAGTGTCACCTGCACGGTCTGTCGGTACTGACAGGTTAGTGCAGGTGACAGATTTCCTTTAATGCCCAAAGTTCCCTGAAATTGGAAGACTGATTCTTTGTTTTTGAAAACCACAAGCCTTGAAAGTAGTGACGCCCTGTGTGGGCTCCCCAGGCAAAAAGAATTGCATTTGGGGCCATCAACCTTCTAGGGTGATGCACCTACTACACTCTATGGATAGATTCCTGGCGTTTAGCCAGCAAGTCAGAACTTCTTACTGAAAGTTATATCATTTGCTTGTACAAAATCTAATTTCTGCCTGTTCCAAGAAGGCAGAATTTTAAAGACCTTGAGTGGGCTCCATGGGACCGCTCAGATGCAGCATAGAACAGACATGGCCTCTGCTAGGTCATGCCTGCTCTTAAAAAATGGAGGATGGATTGCATGGTCATCCAGATATGGAACTAGGTTCATGCTCTATTACCTTTGCCATGACCTCTGTGCTAATGAAATCCCAAATGGTAGACCAGCGAACATGTAGTAAAAGATCTTTCCTTTTTCAGTGATGACAAACTTTAGAAACCTCTGGCATTTGGGATTAAGAGGAATCAGATTTTACATCATGAAATCCATAACTCAAAGAGTCTCCAAAGACTGTATCCACCTTTTCCAGCCCACCGTAGCACCTGGAAGCTGAACTAATTTATGCCGACTTTAGATAGCAACCGCCAAGCCGAGAAGTTTGTGACGAATCGAATAACTGTAACTTCGCTCATCTCTACCTTTTGGGCTTTACTGAGGAGCCATAAATTCTGGGTTATTTACCATCAGGCTTTTAGATAACCTTAGATTGTCTGATTGCTCAGGTCTCACTCCTGCTGCAATAATGAATCAGTAGATCAGGAACGCAGGCGGCATTGTGCTCCACTTCTCAGCTGACCAAGAGAGCTCTACATTTTTCACATAGCCTTTAGAAGAAATTCAGTCTGCTCTAAGGAGAATAGATATTTTTTTCTGTTCCCATTTCTGCATTGTGATATCTAAGCTGACAGTGAATAAATCCGATAACTATCCTAATTCTACTTCAGAAACTGATGAGTAATAATTTGTGTTTCTACAACTTTTGACCCACCTGAGCCCCTTCTTCAGATGTGAGGGCACTCTGAGAAGCAGCTGGTGGAGCTGTAAGAGATACTTGAATTTCATTGTGAATTATTTCTCTGATAAAGGATTATAACTTCTCCCCCGAAACTGCACTCTGTCTCTATTTTTCTTTTTAACTAGGCAGCTAAGGCATCTAAGTTTGCTCTTTTGATTCCTCAGATCAGGTTGAATTGTTGAGTGGCAGCTGAGATATGCACTTTAGCATTTTTATTTCTTTCACCCCTTGTCCAGCCCATGGGCAGTCACCAGAGAAGTGTGTCACCAGAGGAGAAGACTGTTCATTCCTGACCAGCCTGTAGTGTGTACAGGCTGCACACCAGACAGGACCATGTAGGGACATACAACTACCCCTGGAGTGTTACCCTCTTTGTACAGATGCCATTGACCGGTACTTCTAAAGTACAGGTCAATCCCTGTCAAGGTACAAATACTTTAAAGTGACTAGGGAGACTCCCGCCTCCCCCCCCCCCCTTCTCATGTGTTGCCCCAATTCGGAAAAGTAGGAACTGGTGATGGAGGGAAGGGGGAGTAGCTTTTGTCCTCTCATTCTGTGCTTCCTGTGCCTATTAGATCAACGGATCCAACCTCCTGTGGTGCTGTAGGCAAGGTAAAGAAAACTTGAGTTTTAAGCACAAGACTGCAACACAAATATGTGAGTGAAAGGATCTGAAGACATTGTATTATTTCTCATTCTCTCCATTTCAAGGGTTGGGACCAGAACTGGGCTGCATGACAGTAGTACACACAGGACTTCCTTACTTCCCTGGCTAATCACAGCACACACTCCAATTGGCTGGACTTAACAGGCTTACACTGCTGCCCTGATGAATGACATTGTACAGCACTACATGCAGGTAGAAAGGGAAGGGGTTGCTGATGCACTGGGTTTACAAGGTGCTGTGTGAATGGACATGAATGAAACCGTAGCAAATCATCTTCAGAAGGCCGACCGGCTAAACTTGCAGGTACACAGCCCAGGTACTCAACCCCCCCCCCCCTTTCTCCCGTAAACAGCATAGGCTAAGCCCTGCCTCTACTTCCTGTAATTTGTCCTTATCTGGCTTATTATTATTTCCCCTGATGGCATATTGCAGAGAAGTCTTTACAGTTAATTTTTCTTTGTGTCAATTTTGTGATTTACAAATATCTTAGGCTACCAAATAGAGTGGCTTGAAACGTCAGCGCCCATTTAAGGGCTAGATTTACTTTCTGTCATTTCTTCAATCTATAAAGTGCAATCCATCCATATGTCCTGTGAATTCCACTTCACAGTAATAAGTATCATTCCAGATCTATTTCGGCCAAGTGAATGACATGCCATGTATGTTCCATGTGTACTAAATAATCCAACTACTTCCTTTTTATTTCTCACAAACAAAACCATTAACCCCTAAAAGGTCACAGCCAATTTTTTTTTTTACATTTTTATTTTTTCTTCTCGCCTTTTAAGAAGTAAACTTCTTCCAGCCACAGAGCCATGTAAGGCCTTATTTTTTTGATAATTAATAAATAATAATTATAAATACTAAATCAATTTGGCAACTTTTGGGGTGGGGTGGTTTGTTTTGACTCAGTGCACTTCATGGCAAAACCGACACAGGGGGGGGGGGGGGGGGGGGGTTAAATTTATCAAAACCTGCCCATAGGAAAACTTGCCGAGTTGCCCATCAGATCGCTTCTTTCATTTTTCACAGGCCTCTTTAAAAATTAAAGCGATCTGATTGGTTGCTCTTCCTCTAGACAGGTTTTGATAAATGTCCCCCAGTGTCTTTATTCTGTGGGTTAATAGGATTAGAACAAAAACACCACATTTTTTTATGCTCTTTGATAATTTTTTCTGATACATGATAGATGTTGGTGGCGATTTTTGGTCCTCTTATTTTTTACATTTCTACCGCTTACCATGCAGAATCGTAAAAATTATATTTTAATAGTTCTGACAATACTGCAGGCAGTAATACCAAATAGGTGGTGACTGGCTTCATTGGCTATGGCATAGCATTGTGCAGGGATATCGGCACTACCAGTACAGTCTGGTGGAGTTTCCAAAGAGCGCAATCAGCAGACGGAGCACTGGCCCCATTTGACTCTTCAGGACCCCCCTGGATAGTGCTATGGGGGAAGTAAGTGCGAGGTTGTTTCGTTCATTGTGGTTCCACATGGAGGCAATAGAAACACATAAAAAAAAATTAGGAACAAAGTCCAGGCTAATTTTGGGTTTTGTTTTTTTTTGTTTACCAATGTGAACATACCCTAAATGTGACCATACACTTAAAAAAAACAAAAAAAAAAAAAACTGTTGGCCAAACAAATATTCATCTGACAGTTATCTTTCCAAACCTTTGCATACACTTAAATGCTCAGTACTGTATTTGTATCTTGATTTTTTATTAATTTTTTTACTCAGGATCCTTTTCCTTTTTATATGTGCTTTTTAGTTAGTGTGCCGTTACCACTTGTCACTATTGCTCAGTCTGGCAATTGATATATAGCAGTATCTCACTATTGTCATTGTTGTTTGGGACAGGTGGGCCTTAACCTCTTAAGGATGCAGGGCGTACCTGTACGGCCTGTGCCCAGTCTATAACGTGGGGTCACGCCGTGGCCCTGTGTAATAGCGGGTCAATCCCAGCGGCTAATGAAAGCCAAGACCCTGGGCTAATAGTGTGCGGTACCGTTCGCTGTGCCGCGTGCTATTAACCCTTTAGACGCAGCATTCAAAGTTGATCGCCACGTCTAAACAAAAATACACTCCTGGCAGCTCAGGCGGGCTGATATACCCCCTTCCCCCCCCATTTAAAAAACAAAAAAACTGTGTAAATAAAAAACCAACATATGTGGTATAGCCGCGTGCGGAAAATGTCCGAACTATAAAAATATATCGTTGAACCACGCGGTCAATGGCGTATGTGCAAAAAAAATTCCAAAGTCCAAAATAGCGTATTTTTGGTCACTTTTTATATCATATTTAAAAAAAAAAAGTCAAAGAGTCGGATCAAAACAAAAATGGTACTGCTAAAAACTTTAGATCATGGCGCAAAAAGTGAGCCCTCATACCGCCCCGTACGCAGAAAGATAAAAAAGTTATAGGGGTAAAAAAAAAATTATAATTTTAAATGTATTCATTTTTGTGCGTGTAGTTATGATTTTTTCCAGAAGTACGAGAAAATCATACATACATAAGTAGGGTATCAATTTTATCGTATGGACCTACAGAATAACGATAGGTCTCATTTTTACCAAAACTGCACTGCGTAGAAACGGAAGCCCCCAAAGTAACAAAATGGCATTTTCTCTTCAATTTTGTCGCACAATTAATTTTTTTTTCCATTTCGCCATGGATTTTTTGGTAAAATGACTAATGTCACTGCAAAGTAGAATTGGTGGCGCAAAACATAAGCAATAGTATGGAATTTTAGGTGCAATATTGAAAGGGTTATGATTTTTAAAAAGTAAGTCCTTAAAGGAGTAGTCCAGTGGTAAAAAAACTTATCCCCTATCCTAAGGATAGGGGATAAGTTTGCGATCGCGGGGGTCCGACCGCTGGGGTCCCCTGCGATCTCTCCGTACGGGGGCCAGGCTCTCCGGCCAGATAGCGGGTGTCGACCACCAGACAAAGCGGCGGCCGACACGCCCCTCAATACATCACTATGGCAGAGCAGGAGATTGCCGAAGGCAGTGCTCCGGCTCTGCCATAGAGTTGTATTGAGGGGGCGTGTCGGCCGCCACTTCGTGCGGAGGTCAACACGCCCCCTTCCCACGGGCTGTCAGGGCCCCGTACAGGAGATCGCGGGGGGCCCCAGTGGTCGGACCCCCGCGATCTGATAAGTTGTTCACCACTGGACTACTCCTTTAAGGGGTTAATGCCCAAGCTATTTTTTTTTGTTTTTTCCATTGTCACTTTCCAACTGCCTTATTATATTTCCGTTGACAAAGCCATGAGGTCTTTTTATAATTTTTAATGCCATGCCACACTATCCCACTTATGAATCTCAACTGCAGTAGTCTAGCAAAGTTATTAGACTACCAGGTAATCACCAGGCTCCACACTCTGTCTCTCTGCAAAGTCAGGATTTATGGGACATAGGCAGCATTAGGGAATAATTTCAGTGATTCTGCTATTAACAGGTAAGCACAAGGCATACACAAAAACCTTTATGTTATTATATAATAGTGTATTCTGCACTATATAAGGCTTCTTTCACACTGCCGTTAGTACACGTCAGTGTGATGGCTGTCGGGAGGGCCGGGCAGAATAGCGGGAGAAAAATTGCTACTACACTGGAAGCCATGATGCCCAAAGTACAGCCTGTGACCACAGAGGCTGCTGACTCCAGTGGTCACAATCGCGGGGGGGCTGATTACTCATAATGGCAGCCAAAGCTCTACAGACCGCTATGGCAATCTTCTGGCAGACCATAGAAGTTTTACTATTTTTCAAATAAATAAAATAAATAATAGGGATCGACCGATATCGTTTTTTTTTTAGGGCCGATGCCTGGTTGAGGTTAGGGCCGATAGCTTATAACTATATTCCGGTATAAGTTATCGGGTAATTATCCCCCCCCCCCCCCCCGCGACACCGCTGCAGATCATTGATTTAAAGCGGGCGCTTTAAGTCAATGCAATGCAGTGGCTTTTGCGGTGCCATAGGCCGCCGCCACCCGCTTCTCTCCCCCTGCCTGTCCAGGGGTCCCAAGTCCTATCACCGCCACCGCTCCCCCCACCGCGAACGCCCCCCCAGCCCCATTGTGGCGGGTCGGGGGGGGGGGGGCAGGTCGCGGTGCGGGGCATTTTCGGCAAGGTAATTGCCAATACCGATAATGCCCAAAATCCTGATTATCGGCCGATAATATCAGCCATACCGATAAGCGGTCGATCCCTAATAAATAAACATATTTGGTATCGCTGCATGTGGCAAAGTCTAAACTGTTAAAATGGGGTAAAGGCGTAAAGTCCAAAACTTCTGCTTTCTGGTCACATTGCATGCCAGAAAAAAAATGAAATGGAAAAAAAATGATAAAAAAAATAAATAAAAAGCCACATATATACGCAAAAGCGGTACTGATGAAAACTAGATTACGGCACAAAAAAAAAAATTTGCCCTCATACAGCCCTGTATATACTAAGGATAGGGGATAAGATGTCTGATCACAGGGGGCCCGGCTACTGGGGCCATCCACGATCTCCAGCGTTATGAACATTCGAACTACCACAGCTGTTACGCCCCCTCCCATAGACATGAATGGAGTGTGTGGGGCTTTAAGTCATGACCAGCGTTACATATTTGGCCCTAGTCTTCTCTTCCTGGTGCCAGGGCCGAATACTTCATACTGCCTCTCAGCCAATTACCGGCCAAGACAGGGCATTGCAACAGCTGTTGATGAGCTGAGCCGAAGTGTTACAGATCGACCACGGGCAACCAGGAAGGGGATCATTTCAGAGACCGGAGCAGGATACCGGATACCTTAAAGGGGTATTCCAGGAAAAAACTTTTTTTTATATATCAACTGGTTCCAGAAAGTTAAACAGATTTGTAAATTACTTCTATTAAAAAATCTTAATCCTTTCAGTACTTATGAGCTTCTGAAGTTAAGGTTGCTCTTTTTGGTCTAAGTAATCTCTGATGACACGTGACTCTGATGAAACTGGGAACCGCCCAGTTTAGAAGCAAATTCCCATAGCAAACCTCTTCTAAACTGGGTGGTTCCCGAGACATGTGTCATCAGAGATTACTTAGACAGAAAAGAACAACCTAAACTTCAGAAGCTCATAAGTACTGAAAGGATTAAGATTTTTTAATAGAAGTAATTTACAAATCTGTTTAACTTTCTGGAGCCAGTTGATATATAAAAAAAAGTTTTTTTCCTGGATAACCCCTTTAAGGACCAAGCCTATTTTGACCTTAACCCCGTAAGGACCCAGGGCATATGGCTACGCCCTGGGTTTTAGATCGTTAAGGACCCAGGGTGTATCCATACCGGACCGGGGTGACTGCTGATATCTATCAGCAGGCACCCCGCGCAAATGCCCAGGGGGTTCATCAGACCAAACTCCTCTAAATTTTTCATTTGCACAGCCCACTGTTCCAAAGATCTGTCAAACGCCAGTTATTAATGTTTAGAGTGACAATGGTCAGATGTTCAAAAACTGGCCGGGTCCTCAAGGCATAAATGGTCTGGGTTCTTAAGGGGTTAAATGGGCACTGTCAGATACACAAACTTTGATATGTTGTAATGCATGTATAACCAATAGGTTTTGCAATTGCTTTCATTAAAAAAATTCAGTATTTCATACTGAAAAACCCAGTCAAACAACTGCCCCCCTGCCTGCTTGGACACATACTAGTCCTGCTGTGTCCATGCATCATCACCTATGTTATGGACACACTTCCTTGATTGACAGCTGTGAGTACAGGGGTCACAGCTGGAGGAAAACATTTTTTTTCTTCCTTACCTGGCTGCACTTTAAATCAGTGACCAGCGGCCTCTCTCCCCGCTCTGCTTTACATTTTTCTTACCTCCCTCATCATTCCCCCTTTTCATAGCCCCCCCCCCCCTTCACCTGGCTGCGCTTCGGCAGGCCAGATCAGGCAGGGGGGGGGGGGGCTTGCGGGCTGTGGTCAGTGAAGCAGATGAATGACGTCCTTTTATATTTTTGTACCACTAAAGAAAAATCTCAAACTTCTTGTAAAAAAATCAGTAATATAAAATCACCCTATTTTGACCATCTATAACCTTTTTTTATATTTTTCCGTATAACCGGCGGTATGAGGGCTCCTTTTTTGCGCCATCATCTGTACTTTTTATTGATACCCCGCCATTCACCGTACAGGATCATTAACATTATATTTTGATAGTTCGGACATTTACTCATGCGGCGATACCAAATATGCTTATAAAAAATGTTTATGCTTTTTGGGGATAAAAGACTTCATTTTTATTGGGGGAGGGGATTTAAAAAAAAAAATTTAAACACACTTTTTATGTCCCTATAGGGGACTATCAATAGCAATCAGTTGATTGCTAATGTTCAGTGTTATGCATAGGACATTGCACTGATCAGTATTATCGGTCATCTTCTGCTCAATCTCAGACCAGAGCAGAAGATGCTGGGAGACGGAAGGCAGGTGAGGGGACCTACGGCCGCAATTTTAAAAATCGGATCCCCGCGGGCAATTCAATTATAACGTGTGCATTGCCGTAGATGCCATAATATGAATTGATCACGACATCTGAGGGGTTAATTGAGGAAATCCACACGATCGGGGATGTCCGCCTTTACCGGCTGATAGCAGCCGGGACCTGCAAAGTATGGCGTGAGCACTGCTCCGATGCTCGCGGTCATACACAGGACGTAAATGTACGTCCTGGTGGGCTAAGTACCGCCGCACCAGGACGTACATTTACGTCCGTAGTCGTTAAGGGGTTAAAAAAAAAGTTTAACTGTTTCCCAGAGTTCTCCTTTAAGAGGTTAATGGGGGCCCAGTCTGGTTTCCATTTGTTTAGCAGGATCCGATTGGAAAAAATTTAATAAATACAGAACTCCACCACGGATATGAATATAGGCCTTATAAGCCATAGTTCACATGGGGACGAATTTATAAATCTGTCTAAAAGAGGACTCTTTGCTGCCCTTAGGAACTCATCACAGTGAAGCTTTAATGGGGTATTCCAGGATTTTTTCCTTCAGCCTTTGAGCCCATGATGCCAAGTTATAATACTGTGTAATACGCTTCTAATACCTCCATACGCTGCTTCGTCTTTTTATCAGAAACGGACCGGCACCCGGAAGTTCTGTATTGCAAGCTTTTATATCTTACTCTTGGCTCCGATCTTCCCAGCATCCCATGCACTCAGAGACAAATTTGACATAAGTCACATGGTCTCCAGGGGATGTGGCTATGCTGCAGCATAGCCAAACCCCCTGGTGGCCATGTGACTTATGACCCCATCTCTGGCAGCATAGAATACTGGGAAAGATCAACAACAGGAAGATAAAAAGAAAATAAAAAGAAAAAAACTAACATATTAGGGTGGGTTCACACCACGTTTTTGTAATACGGTTGGGAAAAAAAAAAAAAACGTATGCAACCGTACAGAAAACCGTGCCCCTAGACTTCCCATTCAAAACTGTATGCACCATAATGTATACGGTTGTGTCCGTTTTTCAAACCATACGTTCTTTTACTTTTTTTCCAGACGGACAGAACACTGGTCTACCACGATTTTTGGTCCGGGTGAAAAACTGTATACTTTTTTTTTATTTTTATTTTTTAACATTGGAGTCAATGGGAACCGTACAGTTCCATACGGTTTTTGACCTAGGCTGGGTTCACATCACGTTTTCACCCATACGGGGGTGCATACAGCAGGGGAGAGCTAAAACCTCGCGCTCCCCTATGCCTTTATATGCGCTCCCGTATGTCATTCATTTCAGTGAGCCGGCGTGAAACGTTCGGTCGGCTCATTTTTGCACCGTATGCGCTTTTACAACCGTCCTAAAACCGTGGTTGACCACAGTTTTAGGTCCAGTGAAAAAGCGCATACGGCCCAAACATGAGTCGACCGGACCGAACGTTTCACTCCGGCCGGCTCATTGAAATGAATGACATACGGGAGCGCATATAAAGGCATAGGGGAGCGCGAGGTTTTAGCTCTCCCCTGCCATATGCACCCCCGTATGGGAGAAAACGTGAGGTGAACCAGCCGTTACACTTTATTTTTCATTTGAATTTCAAACAAGTGAAACTTTATTTATAATGGAGTGAAAAGTTAAAACGTATACAGTTTTTTCTTAAAAAAAAAAATAAAAAATGATGCAACCGGACATCATTTTTCAAACCGTGTATGGTTTTTAACCGTATACAGATAAAAATTGGTACACACATTTTAATACAGTTTCGTCCAGTTTTGAGGAACCCGTTTTGTTTTTTTTGTTTTATAAAAAAAAAAAAAAAAAACTGATACAGAACCGTATTGCAAAAATGTGGTGTAAACCCACCCTTACTCAGTATTATAGTTTGGCAGAAGGAAAATTCTGAAATACAGACTTAATTCTACAGTGTAAAAAATATCTCTGACTGGTTCCTTTGGGCAACAAAAACAGTGCCATGTTTTGGCCTACACCAGTGGTCTTCAACCTGTGGACCTCCAGATGTTGCAAAACTACAACTCCCAGCATGCCCGGACAGCCGTTGGCTGTCCGGGCATGCTGGGAGTTGTAGTTTTGCAACATCTGGAGGTCCACAGGTTGGAGACCACTGGCCTACACGGTGCCATCTTTAGCACCAGGTTTCCAGCAGTACTGAAAACTGTAGAGGCCTATGCCTTTCAATACAGAGGCATCCTGTGCAGCAGGTTTATTTATCATGGAGCCTATGGCAACAAAAGCCACTTTATGCATTTGTTGAGGGTTTTCATGGTGCAGAATAAAGTGTGAACAGAGATCAGGACCATGCGTTATCGTAGCAGCCTCTTATGGAGACAGTTTAGAACCGAAAGTGGTTAGCAAAGGAACACCTATGTGCAGTATAGTATTGGTGGCCTGTAAGCAGCACCCTACTACAGAGTGGGAGTGCCGCCATGGTAATGGGCATCATATAGCTAGCCTACAATGTATAGATCTGTAATGGCAAATAAGCCGGGCCCTGCAGTGTACACAGGTGCTAATGGCGATGCGGTAACGGTCCGTATCCCGTCTATACAATTCTCACCCCTCATCTTCCTCGGCCTTGCTGGCGTTGATCTTCACCCCCTCGTTGGGCCCGCTCCCCTCAGCCTCGCTGGCAGAGGCCTCCATCGTGGTCTCGTCTTGCATCTCTTCTTCGCCCGACATCTCCCCTTATAAACAATGGCGAGGAAAGTGCAGCAGGCAGCCAAAGACGAGTAATGGCGGATTCCTGCCCGTGCCCCTCCTCCTCTGCTCATGGCCCCGCCTGCTCCAGCCAACGGTAATGGCGGCGGCACCGCCTGAAATGGCCGCCGGGGAGACGGCTCCGTTCTGTCAGTGTATATGCAGCTCTCGGATGTGTATCGTCTCTAAATGGCGCCACACATTGGTTTCACCGCCTGCTATGGTGGTGGAATATAGAATATATTACTTTTATTACTCAGCTGAGCGGTGACTGGTTGCTATGGGCAACATACTTTTTGTTTTAGGCACTTTTATGGCCCATGGACAAGAGAGAATTTCTGAGCAGAGAAACTCCTTGTGCAGCAGCCTACGTTTTTTTTTTCAATGGGAGTCTGCTGCGCTGTGCGCACTGCTGAGTTCCTCCAGATTCCGGTCTCCACAGAAAGAATTTACATGTTTTGGTGGAATTCCGCACGAAGTACATTGCTGTCGATAGGGACCGTGATTGATTTCGGCTGCGCCCACTATACGGAACCCGCCCAGAATATCTCCAAGCGGAAATTCTGTTACATATATGGACCCTTAGGCTATGTTCACATGGTGGAATGTCGTAAAATTTCCTTGCGGACATTCCACAGACAGTGGACCACTTGCAAATGCGCCGTCTCATAAACACCGTCTCATTTCCTTGCGGAATCCGCAAAAAGTATCGATGTCCTTTCTTTCTGCGGATGCTGGAATCAAAATTTCCACAGCAGAAACTTTTGGGGTGGAAATTCTGCTGTGTGAACAGTGCAGCAAAATCCCACGTCCGTGAGGAATTCTTTTGTGGAATTCCGCATAGAAATTCTGCTGTGTGAATGTGGTCTTAGAAGTCCGTGTTGACATCAAGGTCGCGTGGCATGCTGCGAGCCAAAACTCGGATATGCTCGGACAATGACCCAAATGTCACTAGCTGACTATGTTCGGGTCATTGAATCGAATGGGGCCTGTGCTAATCCAAGCTCTGATACATTGGCAGCTGATTTTGCCAACGTATTTGTCCCTCGGAAGCATAAATCGCAATGTAAACCCGACCTTTGTGTTAAAATTCAGTTTATATGGTTATATATGCATTGCCTTGAGGTTCTGTACATGGATACATGGCTGTGTAGCTACTTGCTGGCTGCAGCCATCATGTCACGATATACAGCACGTCACAGAAGTTGCAGTGGACAAAGAGAGTTACTTAGAGGGGAGCTGTAACTAGGTTTTACCCTATATAACTGGTGCAACACATTTAATAGGGTAAAATAAGGTTTCTTCCCAGGTCCTCCAGCCTATCTACTATAGTGAAGAATAGAACCTTTAATAAGTGGTCTGCACCGTATGCTAATGAGCCTCAAGTAGTCATTGGAGCGTGCAGCATTTCCAAGTAGTCACTGCTCCCTGAGCTGTAATCATGCCTACTCAGATATGACTGACAGCCCGGGCATGGCCAACATAACTGCTCTGCTCCCTGCAGTGGTGCGTAGGCCCAGAAGACACTTCATTTCCCCTAGACTTCAGAGAAATAATGTCATCCATATCTGGGAGTAGGTGCGCATTGACTACTTGGCAATGCCACATGTCCCCATGCCTACTTGAGGCTCATTAGCTTATGGTGCAGGACACTTTTAAAGCTAATTTTCTGCACTACAGTGAATACACAGGAGGACATATGGACATGGTAAAAAACCTTATTTTACCCTATATAATGAGTTGGAACCAGTTATAAAGGGTGGAACTTTGTAATGGGTTCCTTTTAATTTTGCTAGCAACACAATTGGGTTTTTCTTTTTTTTTTTTTTGCATGTTCTGAGTTTTCCAGAAAGATTTATCACGCATTTATATTTGGTTTCTCTTGTTTTTGAGTCCAACAAAGTAGTGTTAAAAACCCACTTACAAGACCATGCCTACGAAGGAATGGAATGATTGGCAAATAGGAAGGTGGCCAAATGGATTGCAGGGCAGTAGCCAAATAGCCAGGGAGTAGCAAATCTGCAGCAGATCTTCAGAAGAAAATACACATGTGAACATACCCTTAATCATTTATATGGTATACAGATCCTGTGCACAGCTGGTATCTGTTAGGTATCACGGCAGGTGGTGGATCCTCTGGGCCTGTGGGGATGGAGACTTGAGCCGTGCCAGGGAGCAGAGTCTAAGGTGCCTCTGGTTTTCACCAGAGCCCGTCGCAAAGTGGGATGGTCTTGCTGTGGCAGGTGGCACCCAGGTCGCTACCCCTGGCACGACTCATCCACACAGGTAGCTGGGGGGTAGCGTGGCACAGAAGGTGACTGGCAGGACGTGGCAAGATGGCAGAAGGTAAGGCAGGTAATATTGAGATAGGGAAGGTAGGGTAGCTAGGAACGGATACACAGTAACAGGAACACAGGACTTAACAATGGCATAGACTACCAAAGATCTGGCAGGGAGGAGCAGAGATTTATGGAGCAGGGGACAGGTGCAAGCACTTTAATTGGGTACTGGCCCTTTAAGAGTAAGAGCTCCTCCGGCCTAGGACACCAGGGAGCTGACACAGAGGACGGTGAGTGATGGGTTGAGACTTGCATGCGGGCGCGTCCCACGATGCGAATCTCAGCCCCACTGACAGCGGGGACATAGGCAAGGCGCAGATGTTACAGTATCTAGCTCTATATGGTGAATGTATGTAAGAATGTTGGTCTTTTGTATAGTTGATTTTATTTAGTAACAATATAGTGTTATTGATAAATAGAAGCAATGTTGTCCAGCGTAGATACGTGCAAAAAAATCTTCTTCTTTATTCATTAAAAGCTAGCATATAACAGGAAACAGTGACGCGTTTCAAGTGCTGATATGCACTCTTAGTCGTACATGACAGTATAGTGTTATTAGTCAGTGGTAATGGTGGTATTATTTGTCCCTAATGGTAACACACAATTAGCAGTGTGCACCTGTGCTGGTAGTAGGGAGTATATTGAAGGAGGAGGCTGTGTGCGATTGGGCATGAATGAAGGTGTGGTTAGGGGCACGGCTTGGTCTATGGAATTTAGCCCCCAGTCTTTTGGAGACCTAGCAATGCACCTGAAGCAGTGGCGTAGCGTGGGTTGTCAGCACCCGGGGCAAGGCAAGTAATTTGCGCCCCCTAACCCGTGGATTTTAGCACTCGAGTCTCTTCCACTGGATTAGTTAAAGAAACCCTTACCCCCTAAGCACATGTATTGTTTGTTATGAAAATACTGATGTAATTAAAGTAAAATGCATCTAAATACAAGTTTATTTTCAAACACTTTATTGAGTGCGAACATGCATTACACATTCTCCACATTTTCAGCAGGTCTATGAATACAAATCTACAAATGTAGTAACCTAGCATGGGCCATGCTATTATATGTCGTCTCACAACCATCGTAAACGACAAAAAATATCAAGAACATAAACTAAACATCAAAATGGAACCATACCCTGGAGATGATCCAAGGCACATGACTTTGGGTATTATAAGTAAGCGGCAAATGTCAGGGGGGCATTATATGGGCACATGCCAGGGGGCCCCTGTCATGTGCCCCTACATATATTGCCCCCTGACATATGACCCTGACTGATAATGTCCCCTGTCCTGTGCCCCTCACATATAATGCCCCATGTCCTGTGCCCCTCACATATAATGCCCCCCTGACATGTGCCCCTCACATATAATGCCCCCTGAGGGGGCAGGACAGGGGGCATTATATGTGAAGGGCACGTCAGGGGGGGCATTATATGTGAGGGGCACAGGACATGGGGTATTATATATGAGGGGCACATGACGGGGGGGGGGTCCTGTCATGTGCCCCCACATATAATGCCCCTTACTCATCATTTGCCCCTCTCACTTTTAATTTGCTCCCCCCTCCACCTTTCTCCCACGCTGCAGCTGCTCCATTCCTGCAGTCAGCGAGAGCCACGGGGACGTGTTCTCCGGGCGCCGGCCTGCTGTGATTGGCTCTCACTGACTGCAGGAATGGAGCAGCTGCGGCGTGTGATAGCAAGGTGACGGGCGTGAGAAAGGGGTGGTGGAGCGGGACAGCTGACAGCTCCCGCTCCACCATGCGATAGTTCAGGAAGAGGGGCAACAATCTCGGGGGGGGGGGGGGGCAATTGCCCCGTTGCCCCCCATCCCCCCCTGGATCCGCCGCTGCCTCCACAGTGGGCGGCGACCCGGTGGCTCGGATCGGATTCGCACAGCCAGCACTGCAGAGAGAGTGAGTGAGCCAGGCAGGGGCAGAGAGCTGCGAGTGCGAGCGCACCCCCCCTGCACCCCCCAAGCTACGCCTCTGCCTGAAGTCAATGTTTCCTATCATGGAAGAGCAGATAAAGGGGCCTTTCGCCCCAGAGTTGACATGGTGATTGCCAAGCTACCTAAGTGCGCTGTTCTGTTTGTGGAGAATTGCTCTAATCTACAAGACCCCATGGATTGATGTACTTCTGTCAGGAAGAGTTACAGTCTCTGTAGTCATTGCCACATTTGAGGTTTCAATTTTTTAAGGAAACTCTTCAGCAAGTTCTGAGCAACATGAATGCTGGAGTACCACAACATGACATCTTAGTTGATTTTAACCCATTCATGACCCGGGGTTTTTCCGTTTTTGCACTTTCGTTTTTCCCTCCTTACTTTTAAAAAATCATAGCTCTTTCAGTGTTGCACCTAAAAATCAATATGATGGCTTATTTTATGCGCCACCAATTCTACCTTGTAATGACATCAGTCATTTTACCCAAAAATCTACGGCGAAACGCAAAAGAAAATCATTGTGCGACAAAATTGAAGAAAAAACACAATTTTGTAACTTTCGTTTCTACGCAGCACATTTTTCGGTAAAAATGACACCTTCTCTTTATTCTGTAGGTCCATACAATTGTCATATTCTGACCCCTATAATTTTTTTTCTCAGTTTTTGCGCTGTGATTTGAAGTTTTTAGCAGTACCATTTTTGTATTGATTGGACTTTTTGATCACTGTTTATTAATTTTTTCATGATATAAAAAGTGACCAAAAATACGCTATTTTGGACTTTAGAATTTTTTTGCGCGTACGCCATTGATCGTGCGGTTTAATTAAGGATATATTTTTATAATTCGGACATTTCTGCCAGCAGCGATACCACATATGTTTTTTTTTATTTACACTGATTTTTTTTTAAATGATAAATGATCTTTATTAACTTTTTTTTTTTTTTGCAGTTATAGCCCCCATAGGGGACTATAACATGCAGTACATTGATCTCTCATACTATTCAATGCTATGCCATAGCATTGCATTGATCAGTGTTTCTGCCGCTTGATTGCTCATGCCTGGATCTCAGGCACTGAGCAGTCATTCGGCGATTGGACACGGAGAAGGAAGGTAAGGCACCTCCCTCGTGTCCTCCAGCTGTTCGGGATGCCACAATTTCGCTGTGAGGTCCCGAACAGCCCACTGAGCTAACTGGCACTTACAGTGGGGATCAAAAGTTTGGGCACCCCAGGTAAAAATTTGTATTGCTGTGCAAAAAGAAGCCAAAGAAAGATGGAATAATCTCTAAAAGGCATCAAATTACAGATTAGACATTCTTATAATATGTCAACAAAAGTTAGATTTTATTTCCATCATTTACACTTTCAAAATAACAGAAAACAAAAAAAATGGTGTCTGCAAAGGTTTGGGCACCCTGCAGAGTTAATATCTTGTACTGCCCCCTTTGGCAAGTATCACAGCTTGTAAACACTTTTTTATAGCCAGCCAAGAGTCTTTCAATTCTTGTTTGAGGTATCTTTTCCCATTCTTCCTTACAAAAGTTTTCCAGTTCTTTGAAATTTCTGGGCTGTCTGTCACACACTGCTCTGTTAAGGTCTATCCATAGATTTTCAATTATGTTGAGGTCGGGAGATTGTGAAGGCCATGGCAAAACCTTCAGTTTACGCCTCTTGATGTAATCCACCGTGGATTTCGAGGTGTGTTTAGGATCATTATCCATTTGTAGAAGCCATCCTCTCTTTAACTTCAGCTTTTTCACAGATGGCATCAAGTTAGCATCCAAAATTAGCTGAAATTTTATTGAATCCATTTTTCCTTCTACTCGTGAAATGTTCCCTTTGCCACTGGCTGCAATACAACCCCAAAGCATGATTGATCCACCCCCATGCTTAACAGTTGGACAGAGGTTCTTTTCATTAAATTCTGTTCCCCTTCTTCTTCAAATGTACCTTTGCTCATTCCGGCCAAAAAGTTCAATTTTAACCTCAATGGTCCACAGAACTTGTTTCCAAAATGCATCAGGCTTGTCTATATGTTCATTTGCAAAGTTCAAACGCTGATTTTTGTGGTGAGGACGTAGAAGAGGTTTTCTTCTGATGACTCTTCCATGAAGACCATATTTGTACAAGTATTTCTTTATAGTGGAATAGTGTACCACAACTCCAGTGGCTGCCAGATCCTTCTGGAGGGATTGTGCAGTCAAACGTGGGTTTTGAATTGTTTTTCTCACAATCCTGCCAGCTGTTCTGTCTGATATTTTTCTTGGTCTTCCAGATTTTGCTTTAACTTCCACTGTTCCTGATGACTGCCATTTCTTAACTACATTCCGAACAGAGGATATTGACATCTGAAAATGTTTTGATATCTTCTTATAGCCTTCTCCAGCTTTGTGAGCGTCAACTATTTTCAGTTTCAGATTTCTAGACAACTGCTTAGAAGAACCCATAGTGCTGATTGTTGGGGCAAGGTTAGATGAGTCTGGGCATTTAAAACCTTTGAGATTGACATCACCTGGTCTTCCCAGATGATGATTGAGAACAATCCATGACACTGGCAGGTCTCAGCTTTGCAAAGGGGGCAGTGCATGCTATAAATTATGCAGGGTGCCCAAACTTTTGCAGACACTATTTTTTTTGTTTTCTGTTATTTTGAAAGTGTAAATGATGGAAATAAAATCTAACTTTTGTTGACATATTATAAGAATGTCTAATCAGTAATTTGATGCCTTTTGGAGATTATTCCATCTTTCCTTGGCTTCCTTATGCACATTAATACAAATTTTTACCTGGGGTGCCCAAACTTTTGATCCCCACTGTAAGACCTCATTAATGACTGACGGGACAGAGCTAAGGGACCCATCCCAAACGCGTACACAGGGTATAGAAGCCACAGGGCGGCTTTCCCTAGACAGGTAGGCAAAAAGTTTACCATTCTTATCCCCAAATTCAAATATGGCCGCCTCCCTCGCTGCTAGTTTCAAATGAACCCGATCTTTCTGGACAATCAGAAGAGACCTCTGTGCCCTAGCCCACTCCCTTTCGGCCTCCGGAGTAGGGTCCCTCACCACCACTGCCTCAAGAACCCTTATTTTGGATTGCAGGGCCCGCTCCCGGGCTCCTAATAACGCCCTCCTGCCCGCCACCCCTACCATAAATGCTCCCCTAACTGTGGCCTTATAAGCATCCCACCGCATGAGAACATCCGGATAGGAGGCATTATGGGCCCGGTAGTCAGAGTGAGCGGTCTCCAAGGTGGAAGATATTTCTTACACCTGAAGCCATCCAGGATGCATTCTCCACAAATGTGAGGAGGGTCTAGGGCCTAGGGACAATGTAATTATTAAGGCAGAGTGATCTGAGATCCCTCTACTAGTGTAGCACACCTCACTAACCGCTGGCAGGTCAGCCGAGGCAAAAGCGAGGTCGATTTGGGAGAAGGTTCTATGCACCGAGGAGTAGTAAGAGAAGACGACTTCATCCGGGCAATTCCCCAGACGCCAAGAAGCAAGTGCAGAGGATCCGGGGTCCACAGCACTGGTGCGATCGAGCCGGGGGTCAGGAACAACATTGAAGTCACCTATAAAAAGAACAGGGTCAGTAGGGAAGGAAGTCAGCTTATCTACAATCGAGTCCAAGAGGGTCAAATGAAAGGGAGGAGGTACGTACAAAGAGACTAGATTAAAGAAAAAGGAGGACAACACACAATGCAAGATCACATACCTACCGAAATGGTCACAGGAAACCTGGCGGATAATCAATGGGAGGGACTTAGAAACAAGGACTGAGACCCCAATAGCCAAAGGCGAGTAGGAAGAGTAGTAACCCTTCGCTACCCATGCCCTTTTTAGGGCCAGGACCTTTTGACCCGTGTGGTGGGTTTCCTGCAAACAAACAATATGCGGGCAATGTCTCTTAACAAGGCACAGAGCTCTCTTAAACTTGGAATTTAGGCCACGGACATTCCAACTTAATATCCTAAGGGACCCCATCATGAAACCAAGATGTAATGCTAACAGGGCCTACCCCATTGTACAAGTATCCAGTAACTATAGGAGCTCCCATTTACACCACAGACAAACAGACAACACAGACAGACAACAAAGACAAAACACCACCAAACAGCAAAAACAAATTGGAACAGTAAAACATCCCCAAAACAAATCCCTGTCTCACACTAACTAAACCAGTGCAGACCTGTACCCCAAACTAGAAAATCGTATCAGGCGAGTGCAGGAGCTACTTACAAGCCACCAACCACCGCCTCCCGCGGTCAATACCTCCTGACCCACTAACCCCGGGAATTCCTAGAGGAAACTCAAACCATGGGCAACTAACATTTACAGCCCATCCGCTAACTAACTAAGAGAGCAGGCCGTCCATCAGGAGCATCAGTCCAGCGGCCGAGCCACTCTTGGGGCGGCCTCCGCCCACTGAATCGCATCCACAGGTGAGGTGAAGAATTTGGTAGTGTGTCCATCCACCACCCTCAGCCGAGCCGAGTACAACACGGCATAGCGATACCCCTTGGAGCGGAGTTTGGCACGAATGTCCGTAAACTGGGTACGTTGTTTCCTCAATTTCACCGAGAAGTCCGGATAGAAGGAGACTCTGCTGTCACCAAAGAGCACCTCACCCTTGATCCTCATTCGCTCTCAGGATAGCGTATCTTTAAGATGAAGGATCCTCGCTAGAAACAGCCAAGGAGGCCCCCAGGCACAGGAGGTCTGGCAGGGACCCTATGGGCCCGTTCCACAGCGAAGAAGGGATAAGGTATCTGCAGGCAGCAGCTCTTTCAGCCAGGATTCTAAGAACACCACAGGATCAGCACCCTCCGCCTTCTCAGGAAGGCCCACCAGCCTAACATTGTTACACCTCAAACGGTTTCAAAGTCATCAGCTCTATCCACCATACCCCGCAACTGTTGCTGCAGGTCAGAAATCTGGTGAGGGATAGGGCGTAGTGTATCCTCCACTGTAGATACTCTGGTCTCCACCTCCATGGTGCGCTCTCTTAACTTTTGAGTCTCATGGTGGAGTATAACGAATTCCTGTCTCAGCTCATCCACTTTAGTGATCATAGAAGTATGACAGGAAGTTATAGTGGACAGAATTTCAGTAAAGCGAAGGTCCATGAGAGTCCCATCATATTGCAGCCGATCAGGATCAGGAGTGGCGTCAATCGAGGGCCCGTCAGCCCCAAACCCAGCCTGGAGAGGCAAGGCGCTGCCTGACAGCTCCGCAGATCTGGAAAACTGACTTAAAGGGATATTCCAGGAAAAAACTATTTTTTTATATATATATCAACTGATTCCAGAAAGTTAAACAGATTTGTAAATTACTTCTATTAAAAAAAATCTTAATCATTTAATAACTATCAGCTGCTGAAGTTGAGTTGTTATTTTCTGTCTGGCAACAGTGCTCTCTGCTGACATCTCTGCTTGTTTCGGGAACTGCACAGAGTAGAAGAGGTTTGCTATGGGGATTTGCTTCTAAACTGGGCGGTTCCAGAGACACGTGTCATCAGAGAGCACTTAGACAGAAAAGAACAACTCACCTTCAGCAGCTCATAAGTACTGAAAGGATTTAGATTTTTAAATAGAAATAATTTACAAATCTGTTTAACTTTCTGGAGCCAGATGATATATATAAACATTTTTTTTTCCTGGATAACCCCTTTAAGGACATAGCTGCGTTAGCCACCACTTTAGTAGATAGCGGGGTCTGTTCCACAGAGTGACCTCCATCTGAAGAAGCATCATTGTCCATAGCAGGAAGAAACACTCCAACTCCAGACTTGTTGCGCTTGGATTTGCCCCTGGAGCCTCCCATGGTGGGACGTAGACACTCACCGGAGGAGGATGAGCAAAGTAAGGCACCAGAAGGGGAAGCACAGCCATAACCCCCAGAGCACACCGCTCCCTGCAAGATAGCAAAAAGTCCCACCACAAGGAAGGCAGCAGCAGTATAGAGACTCCCGAGGGTGTCAGATCACTTGCAGAGCAGGGATACAGTCCAACACAGAGGGAGGTAAAGGAGCAGCAGCAGAGCCAGCGAGCCACCTGCAGCCCACTACAAGTCCCAGCAAGCCTTGGAGAAGTAGAGAGATGCCCAGTCCCAGATGTACTATAAAATTATGCTGGTACACAGTCCCAGTCTGCACCCCTATGTAGCAGGTATAGCAGCACCGTCCAGCACAGGAGGAGGTTAAAGGAGGATAGATCCAAAGAGACCACAGATTTGGACCCAGACCCTCACCCCTTGCAAGTCCTAATAAGGCTAAAGTGACAGGGGATCCACACTCCCAGGGGGGCCAGGTGCACAGTGAAGATGATGTGTCACTCACTTCTCCTCCGAAAATGTCACCTTCTTCTGCGAGCAGCTTATACAGGAGCAGTCCCAGCATTACAGCCCGTCCTTCACAGCAGCCCAGGGCAGTGGGAGTTACCCTGGCTCGGGCCCCTCTCACAAAGGTCTGTAATGGCAGGTCTCACCGCTGCCTTCCAGGGATTTCCCGGGACACCTGCCAGCTCAGGGCCCCTGGGAGCACCTCTCCTCCGCTGTGCCGCTCCTCCGGTCCCTTTCAGAGGCCATCTGCCCCCGGATCACAGCTGCAGCTTTCCCACCTCCGCTCGCGGCGCAGGAACGAAGCTCCGCTCTTCACTGCTGCCGGCACAGGGGATGCCAGAGCCCAGCAGAAGTCCTCTGATAGGTGCATTGCGGGTCAGGGGGGTTCATTTTCAGGATAACTAAGACGGTGAGCGGGAGCTCGGCGGACACACGTCTGCGCAGCTCCCCATGCAGGCCACGTCCCTGCACCAAATTTATTAACTGGTCGCAGAGCATTTGATACATTTTGTGCAGGTACATATTTTCTGAAATTTCACTCTTCACATACACCAAAAAGCTAAGTCTGGGCTGGTGTAGTTTTAGAGACTTTTCAGTGGCTTTGCGCCTTTTCACAAAAAGGCGCAGTTCATAAAACCCTTCCATATCATGTGTATTGCCAAAATTAGTGGATTGCAACTCAAAATCAGCCGAAATGTGTAAACCCAAAGGTGCAAAAAAGGCGCAAATAAACCCTGCTTGCGCCTTTTGTAGACACAAAAAACAGTCTAAAGACAAAGATAAATGTCGGCCATTGTGCTTTTAGAATAAATGTTTTATAGTAATTTTTATTCTTGATTATTAGTATTCTTTGGGCAGTGCCCGTTTTTGCGCAGAGTAGGAAGAAGTGGATCGTGTTTGTATTATTCTTGGGTCGAGAGTGTGGTTTGGGGAAGAGCTGCGTCCCAATGGTGGTTTGTTGTAAATCTACATGTGCCTTTGTACGAGTTGTGCCGATATCTGCACAACTCTTCCAGGTGAGTGGTTCTATATTAAAGGGGTTATCCACCATAAAGTGATTTTAGTACGTACCTAGCAGACAGTAATGGACATGCTTAGGAAGGATCTGCACTTGTCTTGGAGCTAAATGGCTATGTTGTGAGATTACCATAACACTGTGGCTAGCTTTTTGTGAACTGGTATTTCCTGTTTGAGTTTTCTTTTTTTCCTACAAATCCCGTAATTCCATTTTCCTACCTCCCACACATGAGCCACGCCACCCATTGAAACGTAAATGAGCTGCATCCATTCAAAAGACCTGTGGTTTTCAATCAGGGTGCCTACATCTGTTGCATTAGTTGCAGATTGATCTCTCTCCCACCAAGCGATCGCTCCACCCATTGAAGCAGACAGGCTCCCTGTCATCAGCTGACTAGTGAGTCAAGTCTTGGCCGCATCGTAACTTAGGAAAAATCTGAGACAACGGTCATTTTGTATGCTGTTAAAAATAAATATTGGGGTAAAAATCACATAAGAATTGAGAGAAAACCGTCACACACAAGTACAGACACTATATTATGAACCATGCTTCAATAGAGGTACAGCATGTTGGCACTGCTATCTCTTGGTCTGTCTCCCTCAAGCTGTCCATGTACAAAGTTCAACTAGCAGTGTGTGCTTTGCATCTGGTGGTGCTCATGTACTAAGAAATGCAGGTATTCACAAATCCGAGAAGAAAGAAGTACAGGCAACTCACCACGTAGATGTCTTTAAACTTCGTGCTTTATTGCTGGGACATGCAGGCACGAACACTAGTGCGTTATACGATGACAGCTGTTTCCTTCCGTTCAGGAACTTCAACAGATCGTTTCCATTCACCTGTGCACGTGGCTATATGTACCCTCCTCCATTCGTGATGTCGTGCCAAGGTGAGCGGAACTACAATCTTACAAATAGATTTACAAGTGTTATATACAGAATGACGATCCACTTGTCCTGGCCAATTTTCGCTTTTATACTCTTGTTTTTTCCACCTCCCCCTATAATAGCCATAACTAACTACTATAATGATACCTTTTAATTTTTCCATAACATATTCTCCGAAACAAAAATATTGGTGAAGTGAAATTGAAATAGTAAAAGATAATTTTGCAGATTTGGTGGTTTTCTTTTCTACGCCATTTACCTTGTGGTTGAGCTAACATGTTATTTTGATACTTCAGACCAGCCTGATTACAGCAATACCAGATTTGTATAGTTTCTGTCATGTTTTACTAATAAAAAAATAAAAAAAATCTGAACTTTTTAGATTTTTCTTTTAATTGCAATTTTCTGACCCCTGTAGCTTTTTTTTTTTTTTTCCGCATACCAGGCTGTATGAGGGCTAATTTTTTGCGCCATAATCTGTTTGTTTTTTGTATCGGTACCATTTTGGTATTGATCTGACTTTTTAATAGCTTTTTTTCTGGGATGTAAAAATTGCAATACTGTGGTTTGGTATTTTTTTTTTACATTTACATACTTTACTGTACAGGATACATAATGTTATATTTTAACAGTTAGTACAATTACGCACGCAGCAATACCAAATGTTTATTTTTATTATGTTTACATGTTTATATATAGGAAAAGGGCGTGATTTGAACTTTTAATATGGAAGGGGTTAATGTGTATCTTTTAAGCTTTTATTAAACATTTCTTTCACACTTTATTAGTCCCTTAGGGGACTTTTAGGAGGAATCATTAGATTCCTCATACAGATCAATAGAGCTCTATTGAACTCCATTAATATGTGTGCTCTGCAATCCATTCATAGAGCCTAGTCAAGCCAGGCTCTATCAATGACAGGGCCACAGATACAAGCAGGGATGTGGAGTCGGTAGATAAATGTTCCGACTCCACAGTTTTTTGTACTTCCGACTCCCCGACTCCTCTGTATTAATATGCGAATGCATTTATAAACACTTACAGTTGAATCTAAGAAGCTGTTCCACCAAGTTCTTCTAAGCTCCTTTTTGTGTGCTGATCTGCTGCTGAAGATAAGGCAGTGGGAGGATCCAGGAAGGGGCGTTTATTATAAAACATGATTTCCCTAGTAGAATCCCATAGTCAAGTTTAAGCTAACAGTCAGAGTTTACAAGTTTTTATAGCCTTAGCTGAATGGCAACAGTTTTTCCAATGGTTTACAGCTTCAGTCTTGAACTATTGACCCTCCATTCCCTTCACTTAAACAAGTGTCTCTAGTCCTGCAAAAAACATATTTACTTAATCCCTTATCAGTGAGAGACTAGGTTACCCATGGGTTCCCTGTAACAGCAGAACACAACACTATGGAAAGTATAAGTATTGCTGCTCCTAATTGTGCGTTGTGTGCCAAATAGTAAAGCACATGAAAAGCATGCTTCTTCACGGTCACTTAACGTGTTCATTTTGCGGTTACGTGAGGCACTGCATGCATTGGTCTTTATTCTTACAGTAGAGAAGTCATTAATTATAACTTTTTGTGCATTGGGACATTTAAACTAGCTTTTTTATTTCAATCTAACTGTAGTAGGAGTCGGAGTGGGTGCAATGTTTGCCGACTCCAACTCCAGGTACCCAAAATTTCGTCCCGACTCCTCGACTCCACAGCACTGGATACAAGGGAAGCCCTCCGGCTACCGCTATAGTGGACCCCCCTCCAGCGATTCACATGTCCCTTTAAACGCCACTGGCAGCTTTGACAGAGGCCATCTAAAGGGGCTGGCTATTAGCGGCGGCCCCTAGCTACAGAAATCAGCTGGGGGCTGCAGAGTACGGAGCGTGCTGGAGCCTGCTCAATACTCCCCTGTGAGCGCCGCCATACTTGTCGAAGGCTTTGAGGTTTTTCAGGACCTGAAAAATTCACCTGCCTGGCACCCGGAACTGCATGTCCTGGGCGTCAGGCGATACAAATTCCACATCCCTCATATATGCTTATATTTATCAAATATAGCTGAAAATAAAGCATCTGAGATTGGTGTTATGGGCAGATCAAACAATTTTGTCTCAGATTAACTAATCTGGGCCAGTGTTTATGCATATTTAGTGGATTTTGCTTTTTAGACTACTTTTGTATTCAAGGTAAAAAATTTATACTCCTGTTCTGGATGTTATGTGTGGATAGATAGGAACATACATTGAATGGTGGGTGAACCATACCCATTTGCCTCAACAGATATGAGCAACAGCAAACTCCTAGGCCGATATTGTGCCATTTATAAGAGAAAACAGGCATGCTTTTGTCTCCCACAACGTTTTAACAACCCTTGTTCACAACATTTTGGATTTAGTTTTTTGGATCATATCTATATGATATAGTGTTATATATATCCTGCACATTGGTTCAGACAAAAGTTAGCCATATGCTTCAGCATCATGCTGAAAACAGGATGCAGGTGTATACTGTAATGGGAGCAGCAGACATGGGTCAACTAGTGACTCCCTTCAGGGCATATGTCCTATTTTAAGTGGACTTTTGAGTCTGGTAAAAAAAAAAAAAATAGTGCATACGTCCTAAACAATATCACTAGGTGACTTTGTTCAGGCCATTAACCTGTTGGGAACGGAGGGCGTACAGGTACACCCTTGCGTCCTGTAATTTAACCTGTTAACGACCATGGTCGTCTATACTCGTCCATGTGCCGTTAACGGGGTATGGCGCAGGCTCCCGATTCGAGCCCCCCTCATACCGGCCGGCCTTCAGCTGATTCCTGTAGCTGGGGGCCGGCGTTAATAGCCGACATGCGGCGATCGCCGCAGCTGGCTATTAACCCTTTAGATCGCACCTGTCAAAGCTGACAGTGGCCTCTAAAGGTGCCTTTATCTTGTCCCTGGTGGTCCAGTGGGGTGGATGGCCCCCCTCCCCGCCCTGCGATCCACTGCTGAGCTAGCCTGAGGCCTTACCTCTCCTTCCATGCTAGCTGCGGCTCTGACAATGATAAAGCCTGGCAGGACCAGGCTTTATCAATTGAGCGCAGAGCACACAGATCAATGTGGTTTTATGGAACCACATTGATCTGTATGAGGAATCAAATGATTCCTCCTAAAAGTGCCCTAAGGGAACTAAAAGTGTAAAAAAAAAAAAAAAATAAAAAAAAAGTTTAAAAACACACACATTAACCCCTTCTTTATTAAAAGTTTAAATCACCCCCCTTTTCCCAAATGCCATATAAAAAATATATAAACATAATAAAAATAAACATATGTGGTATCGCCAAGTGCGTAAATGTCCGAACTATAAAAAGATATCATTAATTAAAGTGAAAGATCAATGGCGTACATGCAAAAAAATTACAAAGTCTAAAATAGCATATTTTCGTCACTTTTTATACCATAAAAAAATAAATAAAAAGCGATCAAAAAGTCCAATCAAAACAAAAATTGTACCGAAATAAACTTCAGATCATGGTGCAACATAGGAGGCCTCATAAAGCCCCGTACGCGAAAAAATAATAAAATTATAGGAGTCAGAAGAGGACAATTTTAAATGTAGTACGACAAAATCAAACCTATATAAGTAGGGTATCAGTTTAATCGTATGGACCTACAGGATAAAGGCCCTGATTTTTTTTTTTTTTAATTCCCTACAATTTTTTTCCCACAGGTTTTCTACATTTTGCACTTTTCCCTACACTTTTCTTTTTTTTTTTCCACATGCTCTGACCTGTAGGGTTTTCCTCAGCTCAAATCCACCACATTTTCTGTGGAAACCTTAGTAAATATGTTGGGTTTTGTGAAAATGTCGGGTACACGCCCCTTTTTCGGGTTTGCAAATGTAAATCAGTGCCAAAGTGTCATTTTTACCGAAAAATTTAAGACAGAAGAAAATGGAAAAAAATTTACAAAATGGCATTTCTTCAATTTTGTCGTACAATGATTTTTTTTTTTCCGTTTTCCTGTAGATTTTTGGGTAAAATGATTGATGTCATTACAAAGTAGAAAAAAGCCCTCATATGTTTTTTTTAGGTGCAAAATTGAAAGGGTTATGATTTTTAAAAGGTAAGGAGGAAAAAATGAAAGTGCAAAAACAGAAAAACGATTGGTCCTCGAGCGATTAAGGACGAAGGGCGTACCTGTACACCCTCCATATTTCCGATTACCACCGATTGCCGGGCAGTGATCGGATCGGGATGACTGCTGATATCTATCAGCAGGCATCCCGTGACAATGCCCAGGGGGGTCCTGAGACCGGCAATTTGTGACGATTCCAGGCCAATCGGGTCACTGGCCGGCTTACCGGGCGGCATCGGAGCGGTGTCAGGGACATCGGGCAGCGGCAGGAGGAGGAAGGCCAGAAAATGTGGCGGTGGAGGAGGCTGCAGTGAAATCGCTGATAAGTGATCTTCACTGTGGCCTTCTAAAAGTTGCAAAAGTACAACTCCCAGCATGCCCAGACAGCCAAAGGCTGTCTGGGCATGCTGGTAGTTGTACTTTTGCAACATCTGGAGGGCCACAGTTTGGAGACCACTGTGTAGTGGTCTCCAAACCGTGGTCCTCCAGATGTTGCAAAACTACAACTTTCAGCATGCACTGACTGTCTGGGCATGCTGGGAGTTGTAGTTTTGCAACATCTGAAGTGGCACAGTTTGGAGACCACTATACAGTGGTCTTCAAACTGTAGCCCTCCAGATGTTGCAAAGCTACAATTCCCGGCATGCCCAGACAGTCAGGGATGATGTGGGGTGTAGTTCTGCAATATCTGGCCCTTCAGATGTTGCAGAACTACAACTCCCAGCATGCCTGGACAGTCTGAGCTTGCTTGGAGTTGTAGTTTTGCAACATCTGGAGGGCTACAGTTTGGAGACCACTACTTAGCAGTCTCCAAACTGTTCTTCCCTAGCTGTTGCATAATTACAACTCGTAGCATGCCTTTTGGCTGTCAGTGCATGCTGGGAGTTGTAGTTTTTCAACAGTTGGAGTCACATGGGTTGGAATCACTGAGCTAGAGTCCGTTTCCTAACTCAGGGGTTCCCCACCAGTGTGCCTACAGCTGTTGCAAAACTACAACTCCCAGCATGTACGGTCTGTTAGTGCATTCTGGGAGCTGTAGTTTTGCAACAGCTGAAGGTTTGGGGCGCCCCCCCATGTGAATGTGCAGGGTACATTCAAATGGGCAGGGGTTTACAGAGGGTCTCCTTCTACAAGTTTGAGCTGTGGCAAATTTTCCGCCGCAGTTCAAACTCCCAGCGGAAAACTCGCCTGTGTGAATGTACCCTAGAAACACTACACTAACACAAAATAAAAAGTGAAACACTACATATACATTCCCCCCCTCCCCCCAATAAAAATGAAAAACGTCTCATACGGCAGTGTTTCCTAAACAGAGCCTCCAGCTGTTACAAAACAACAACCATTAACTGTCCAGGCATGCTTGGGGTTTTGCAACAGCTGGAGGCACCCTGTTGGGGGAAACACTGCCGTAGGGTTTTGGTGGAGACAAGAGCCATCCTTGTATCCAGGTCAGCCCCTATTGCAAATTCCTAATTTAGTCCTCAAATGCGCATGGCACTCTCTCACTTTGGAACCCTGTTGTATTTGAAGGCAACAGTTTAGGGCCACATATGGGAGTATTTCCGTACTCAGGAAAAATTGTGTTACAAATTTTGGGGGGGATTTTTCTCCTTTTCCCCCCATGAAAAGGAAAAGTGAAGGGCTACACCAGCATGTTAGTGTAAAAAAAAAAGTTAGTTTACACTAACATGCTGGTGCCCCATACTTTGTAATTTGTAACGCAATTTCTTCCGAGAATGGAAATACCCCATATGTGGACGTATAATGCTCTGCTGACATACAACAAGGCTCAGGAGTGAGAGCGCCATGTACATTTGAGGCCTAAATTGGTGATTTGCACAGAGGCGGCTGATAGTTAGAGCAGTTCTGACATGAACACAAATAAAACACCCGCATGTGACCCCATTTTGGAAACTACACGCCTCAAGGAACGTAACAAGGGGTATAGTGAGCCTTAAAGGGGTACTCCGGTGAAAACCTTTTTTCTTTTAAATCAACTGGTGGCAGAAAATTAAACATATTTGTAAATGACTTCTATTAAAAAATCTTACTCCTTCCTGTACTTATTAGCTGCTGAATAATTATTTTCTTTTTGGAATGCTCTCTGATGACATCACGACCACAGTTCTCTCTGCTGACGTTATTATAAAAATAATAATGCTTTATTTATTGTTGTCCTTAGTGGGATTTGAACCCAAGTCCCCAGCACTGCAAGGTAGCAGTGCTAACCACTGAGCCACCATGCTGCCCTTAGCATGCATCTGCTATGCATCTGCTATACATCTGCTATACATGGTTGCTAAAATGGACAGAAATGTCAGCAGAGAGCACTGTGCTCGTGATGTCATCAGTGTTCCAAAAAGAAAGGAATTTCCTCTGTAGCATTCAGCAGCTAATAAGTACTGGAAGGATTAAGATTTTTTAATAGAAGTAATTTACAAATATGTTTAACTTTCTGCCACCAGTTGATTTAAAAGAAAAAAAATTTTCACCGGAGTACCCCTTTAACACCCCACAGGTCTTTGAAGAATTTTTGTTAAAGTTGGACTTGAAAATTAAAACTGTTTCTTTCCCCCCTGAAATTCTGGTGTTACCCCAATTTTTTCATTTTCACAAGGGGTAATAGGAAAAAAGCCACCCAAAATGTGTAGCCACATTTCTTCTGAATAAGGAAATACCCCATATCTGGATGTAAAGTGCTCTGCTGGCGTACTACAGTGTTCGGAAGAGAAAGAGCGCCATTGGGCTTTTGGAGAGAGAATTAGGCTGGAATTGAAGGCCATGTGCATTTACAAAGCCCCCCATGGTACCAGAACAGTGGACCCCCCCACATGTGACCCCATTTTGGAAACTACACCCCTCAAGGAATTTAACAAGGGGTACAGTGATCATTTACACCCCACAGGTGTCTGACAGATTTTTTGAACAGTTGTCCGTAAAAAAGAAAAAAATTATTTTTCATTTGCACAGCTTACTGGTCCAAAGATCTGTCAATCGCCAGTGGGGTGTAAATGCTCACTGCACCCCTTATAACATTCCGTGAGAGGTGTAGTTTCCAAAATGGGGTCACATGTGGGGGGATCCACAGTTCTGGCACCATGGGGGCTTTGCAAACGCACATGGCCCCGACTTCCATTTCAACCAAATTCTCTCTCCAAAAGCAGCAGATTTTCTGTCCGCAGCAGATTTTCCGCGGCGGAATTTACTCTGCGGAAAATCCGCCACAGTCCCTACTGACTTCAATGGGGCTTGCGGCGGATTTTCCGCAGTGTACATTCCGCCGCAGAAAATCAGCTGCGTACAGCCGGGAAGAGCCCGCCAACTTTCAAATACGCAGCAGAAAAGCCGCTAAAAGATTTGCGCGTGTGAACATACCCCAGCGGTGGGACCCCCGAGATCAGGCATCTTAGCGCCGAAGTACTCCTTTAACTCCTGAGAGTCAGGTCTAAGTTGACCACAGCATAAAACGTTAGGTGTACTTCCTCTTCTACAGTGCCCCAATGGCATTAGCAAGGTGCTGTTGGCTTCTATGGCAGCTGGAGACCTAATAAAGACAGGGCATGCCAGTTTATAGTTTTGTACACACACTCTGACCTCTTTAACTGTGATTAGCAGGGATCCTGCAGTCAGACTCTTGATGCTAATAATATTGCCTATTCAAGCAATAGACCAGACATAGGCAACCTTCGGCACTGCAGATCTTTTGGACTACATCTCCCATGCTTTGGCAGCATTCCAGCTGCAAGAGCATCATTGGAGATGTAGTCCAAAACTTCTGCAGTGCTGAAGGTTGCTTATATCTACAATCGACCATCCATTTTAAAAGGCTAAGTAAGTAATCTCTTGAAACTGACACCTTACACAATGTAGTTGACTTTAGGCAGATAAGCGCACTTTAAGGGGTAGATTTATCAAAACTTTTCTGGAGCAAAACAAATTACCGGTACTCTTACCGGTAATTGTTTTTGGTAGAGCCCACGACGACACCCATGGAGAGCGTGACTCCTCATCAGCCGGACTGGAAACAGGAACAGGAACTAAATCGCAAAGAAGGATGGATGCAGCCCCTATTCCCCAATTCTTAAGCAAGTATCAAGGAGCCAAACCAAGTATCTCAGTCACAAAACTATATATCTAAATTACATAATACATCTTACGTGAACCAAAATCATCAAATGAATCCTAAGAAAATTCTATAACCTCATAAGAAACCTAGACAATCCTCTAAGATCCCTATCTTTTTTCTAAATATTTTATACATATACATACAGGGTGGGTATTAGTGGGTGCTGTGGTGGGCTTTACATAAAACAATTACTGGTAAGAGTAATTTCTGTTTTCCCTTTCACCCACAACAGCACTCCTGGAGAGTAGACAAGACTAGCTTTTAGGGGATTAAAAAGACTAGCTTTCATGAGATTAAAGAGTATCTGTCATCAAACTAAACTTTTAATATATTGTTCCTTATGTAATTATAAGACACCTGAGATGTTTTGCAGCGTCCTGCACCTACTCCCTACACTGGCTGCAAGGGTATTGCTGGAAACTACACAGTAATAAATTGAAGTTACCTGCAATAAGACGTGGTGAGTGCATCTTCATTCTTTCTGGACGTAATTATAAGACACTTTGCTATTTACTTGCCGTTAAAATTCTCAACCTTTATATGTTTTTAATGTGATTGAAAAAACGGCCACTAGGTGGCTCTTTTCTGTTCCCTGCCGCAAGTCAAACAGTTAGTTTGGTCTCCTCCCACCCTGGCAGGAGACCAAACTCCAGAAATTTGTGCGGGGAGAGGCACAGCTCGCAAAGGCCTCAGTGAAGTCGTGCCTGCTGGGGAACGCCCACTTTCTCCTTCGGGGAGCTCACACAATCTGAGCAAGGGGAAGGTATGATACAGAGCTTTTTAAAGCTCGGAAAATGTTTTTAAGGGCAGGAGGGGTGTTAGGAGTAGTTACAAAATATAATCTGTTAGTTTAGAAAATATAGTTTGATGACAGGTACTCTTTAAGCCTATAATGTATGAAGAAGGTGTGAGGTGAATTCCAGGTAGCAGCCTTACATATCTTCTCTAGAGATGCCGAGGCCCTTTCTGCTCACATAGTAGAAACTGCCCTGGTGGAATGTGCGGAGAAACCTGAAGGTGGGACTAAGCCTGCTGCAGTGTAAGCCACCTTTAAAGATTGTCTAATCCACCTAGCAACTGTAATAGGGGAAGCTGCCTTTCCTTTATTTACCCCCTGGAACTGGAGGAGAAGCTGAGGCGACAATCTCCAATTTCTGTAGATGTTTATATAATGCAGTGAACACCTCCTGACATCTAGGCAATTAAAACCCCTCTTCTATCTCATTCCTAGGGCTGCTACAAAAGAAAGGCATGGTTACCATCTGTTACCTATGAAAATTAGAAACCACCTTAGGAAGAAAAGCTGGGTTTAAGGACCACTTTGTCATCAAAAACAGTCATGTTCGGTTCATTAATAGAAAAACTAGTAATTTCTCCTACCCTTCTTGCTGATGTTACAGCTAGTAGGAAGGTAAGCTTAAGCATAAGACATTTTAAGGACAAATCCTGCAAAGGCTCAAACATTTATTTAGTAAGACTAGATAAAACTAGATTCAAATCCCAAGGGGGAGAAGTAGGTTTAATAGCCGGCTTCATACTAACTGCTGCCTTATAGTGCTAGGTCTGAGGTTCTTATTTAAACCAACCTGCAAGAAGTCTAAGATTTTAGGAATGTTAGGGGCTACTGGCACAATAAATAGGAGAGTCAAAAAATTTATAGAACGCCTTCCAAGTTCTTAAATAAATCTGAGTTAAAATTTTACGACTGGCCTGCAAGGTCGTGATAACCTGGTCCGAAAGTCCCCTCTCAGGATATCCCTCTCAACAGCCATGCCGTGAGATGCTGATTGGAGATCACCGGATGGAAAACCGGCCCTTGACAGTGTAGGCTCTGGCAGGATCCAGGGGGGAGCTATGGCCAACTTTCGAAGCAATGTGAACCAGACCTCTCCTGGGCCAGAAGGGGGCAATAACTATCACCATCAACCTTTCTTTTCTTATCTTCCACAAAACTTTTGGTGTAAGCCTGAGGGGAGGAGAAGCATATAGCAGACCCTTCCCCTAATTCTGGGAAAAGGCATCTATTGCCAAGGGGTGATCCGCTGGAGGCAGGGAGAAAAATCTTTCCAGCTGCTAGTTCATTCTGGAAGCAAAGAGATCCACCAAATGTGTTCCCCACAACTGACAAATCTGGAAAAAAAACTAACTGATCCAACTCCCAATCCCCCTGGTTCAGGCGATGTCTGCTTAGGTAGTCTGCTATAAGGTTCTGAGAGCCTTTCAGATGGAGCTCAAACAGGGATGCCAGATGCTAACAGGTGATGACAGGTTCTCATAAGCACAGGGGACCCAGTACTCCACTGATGGTTTATATATGCAAATACCATAGGGTTGTCGGTCAGGACCCTCAAATCTTTGTCCAAAATTAAGGAAAGGGACTGGGAGAGGGCATAAAAGACTGCATTTAGATATCTTACATTCTTGGATTCCAGGAATTCCTCTGGACTCCATTGGCCCTGAGGTATTAGAGGACCCCCCCCCCATGAGCCCCCCTCTAAAGGGTTTGCATCCATGGTAAGTAAGAACTCCTCTTTCTTTACCCAGGTGACTCTCTAGGTTCTTTTGATCCAACCACCAAGTGAGGGACCTCTTTACTGGGGCCGAGATAACTAACAGGTCTTCTAATGAACTATCCGACCAGTCCCACTGAGCCAAAAGCTGCTCCTGCAACTGCCTCTATTGGTACTGGGGTAAGGAGACCCAGTACAGACAAGGCCAACTTGAAGGGACCCTCTCCTACCTCTATAAAATTAGCCACTCTGTCCCTGACTAGGGCGATCTTTGGCTGTGCAAGGAAGGAGATCTGGCATCTAGGCCTTCCAAAGAAAGTGCAAAAACTGAAGGTGCACTAGGGAATTGCCTATAACCACTGCCACTGAGACATTTCTGGTGATCCTGGAAAATCGTGACCCTGCGTCCCGCAGGAAACAAATTTGGTTCAGGATAGCAGACTGGATTGTCTCCATACAGAACTTCTCGTACCTCAGGGAACGATTCAGCAGCTTCAGATTGCTAATTGCACGAAAGGAGCAATTTGGCTTTCTTACCAGAAAGAGGGTCAAGTAAAAACCCTGCCCCAGAAGTTTCTTCTCTAGTAGGGATAACACTTTTTTCGAGGACTGTTTGTTTCTCTGTATGGGAACGGAAGTCTGTGACCACAAATCTGGAGACTGGAAAACAAGAAGAAAATAATTTTTAAACCTTGCTTTATTAACCCCTTAAGGACATGCGCCGTAAATGTACGGCGCTGCATAGCACCTCTTAGCGCACAGCGCCATACATTTACTGCGTGGCTATGATACGACCGCAGGAGATGGGCTCGCTTCATTCTGAGCGGGTTCCCGCAGCTGTCAGCAGCCTCAGACCCGCTGGTAATGGCGGACATCAGCGATCGCACTGATGTCTGCCATTAACCCCTCAGGTGGCGTGATCAATACAGATTACAGCATCTGCGGCAGTGCGGCACTTATAATGGCTGATCAGATCTGCCAAGATGTCGGACGCAGGTCCCCTCACCTGCCTCTGGCTGTCTCCCGGGGTCTTCTGCACTGATCTGCCTTCCAGCAGACCAGAGCAGAAGATTGCCGATAATACTGATCTTTGCTATGCCGTATGCATAGCACTGAACAGTATTAGCTAGGGATTGACAGATTAACGGTTTGGCCGATATTATCGGCCGATATTCACGATTTTGGAAGTTATCGGTATCGGCAACTACCTTGCGGATAATGCGGGCGCTTTAAATCAATAAACTGCAGCGGCTTTTGCGGGGCCAGAGACTACCACTTCTCTCTCCCTGCCTGTCCTGGGGTCCTGAGTCCAACCACCGCCCCGCCTATCCTCTGGCCAGACCGAAGCCGCCCACTTCTCTCCCCCTGCCGGTCCTGAGTCCAACCACCGCCACCCCCATCCCCGGTGTTATAATTACCTGTTCCCGGGGTCCGCGCTACTTCTGGCTCCTGCGGCATCCTGCGGAGCCAGAAGTAGCGCAGACTTCGGGAACAGGTAATTATAAAACCGGGGATGAGGGAGGCAATGGGGCAGCGACGGTGGTTGGACTAAGGACAGGCAGGGGGAGAGAAGCGGGCGGCGGCGGTCTCTGGCCAGAGGATAGGCAGAGGGGGGGGGGGGGCAGCAGCAGTGGTTGGATTCAGAATCCCAGGACAGGCAGGGGGAGAGAAGCGGGTGGCGGCAGCGGTCTCTGGCCCCTCAAAAGCCGCTGCAGTTCATTGATTTAAAGCGCCCGCTTTAATTCATTGATCTGCAGCGGCTTCTGCGGGGCCAGAAACAGTTTATCAGGGTAAACATGCACCCTTATTTTACCAAGGATATTTGGGGGGGGGGGGGGAGAGAAATAGCCGATAACATACCGGAATATCGGTATAAGTTATCGGCTATCGGCCTGAAAGTTCACAGGTTATCGGTATCGGCCCTAAAAAAATCAATATCGGTCGATCTCTAGTACAGTGGTCCCTCAACATACGAAGGTAATTCGTTCCAAATGAGCCATCGTTTGTCGAATCCATCGTATGTTGAGGGATCCGTGCAATGTAAAGTATAGGAAGCTGTACTTACCTGTCCCCGCCGCTCACGATGGTGACCCCGGGCCTCCCCTGGGCTCTCCTGGTCTTCTCCGGTCCTCCGCAAGGCCTTACTGGGCCTGCGTAGCGACGCCATTACGCCGCTGCGTACGCCATTCCTATTGGATGACGTGCGCAGCAGCGTATTGACGTCATCGGAGAGGGTCGAGAAGACACCGGAAGACCAGCGCTGGACCCGGAGGGCACCCCGAAGCATCGTGGAGGGGTAAGTAATACTTACCGCACCACACGGGGAACATTAAGCTGCTATCCGGCAGCAGCTTAAGCATTTTGCGCTGCCGGATAGCACTTAATGCGATGGCCCCGACATAAAAAAGCATCGTATGTCGATTTGATCATATGTCGCGGCCATCGTAGGTCGGGGGGTCACTGTATTAGCAATCTAATGATCGATATAAATATTCCCCTATGGGGACTAAAAAAAAGTGTATAATAAATGTAAAAAAAAAGTTTTAAAACAAAGTTAAAAACATGTGAAAAATCCCCTCCCCAATAAAGTTTTTAATCACCCTTTTTCCCCATATTAATACATGTCAAAAAACGATAAATAATAAACATATTTGGTATCGTTGCGTGCGTAAATGTCTGAACTATATAAAAAAAAAATGTTAATGATCCCCTACGGCAAACGGCGCAAACATAAAAAAAAATAAAAATAAAAAAAGGCAAAAATGTCTGCTTTTTTTTGTCACATCAAACTGCAATTTTTTTTTATAAAAAGCGATCAAAGTCACATACGCAAATCTGGTACCAAAAAGAGCTACAGATGATGGCGCAAAAAATTAGCCCCTCACAAATCCCTGAATACGGTAAAATAAGAAAGTTAGAGGTGGTCAAAATAGGGCAATTTTAAACAAAGTTTGAGATTTTAAAAAAAGTTTGAGATTTTTTAAAAGCAGTACAATAATAGAAGAGTATGTAACCATGGGTATCATTTTAATCGTATTGACCCAGAGAATAAAGAAAACGTATTTTTTGTACAGCGCAAAAACGAAGCCCCCCCAAGTTTGCTAAATTATGATTTTCAATTAAATTTCCTTACACAAAATTTTTTTTTTTTTGGGGGGGGGGGGGGGGGGTTACCATATCAATGAGTGTCATTACAAAGTACAACTGGTCACGCAAAAAAACAAACCCTCATATGGGTCTGGGAATGGAAATATAAAAGTGTTATGAATTTTAGAAGGCGAGGAGAAAAAACAAACGCAACAATAAAATTGGCTGCGTCCTTATGGTGTTAAAGCTGATACCCGGTGGCTTGCAGATATTTTTTTCCACTCCGAATAGTAATGGGACAATATGCCTCCACTGGGAACCCTTGTCATTGCGGACTAGACTTTTTGGCTGCATCAGGGGTGGTGAATATGAACCCCCTACCTTCTTCTGGCCCTGCCAATCTCTATCCCTAGAGGAACCTCTACAGAAATCTCCCCTCCCACGAAAGGGGGAAGGGAAGTGAAGGGCTAGCAGGAAAGCTTTTCCTTTTAGCAGAGGCCTTCTCCAGAACCTGGTCTAACTCTTTGTCAAAAAGGTAGATGCCCTCACATGGCAAGGCACATAATTTGGATTTAGAGGCAACATCTCCCTTCCACTGTTCACCACAGCGCCCTCTTAGCTGAGTTAGGAATCTGCAGGAGCATCAGAGATAGTCAAATGCAGCTGCAAGGATAGGGATACATGGAAACAATTGCTCTCTAGGGGAACAGTCCTTAATTTGTTTCCCCAACTGCTCAAACCACACTTTTAAAGATCTAGCTATAGACGTAGTAGCAATAGCAGGCTTGAAAGACCCAGCAGCAGCCTCCCATGTTTTCCTAAGAAACCAATCTGCTTTTCTGTCCATGGAATCTTTTAAAGCGGTACTCCTGTGGAAAACATTTCTTTCTAAATCAACTGGTGCCAGAATGTTTAACAGATTTGCAAATGACTTCTATTTAAAAAATCCGTATCCTTCCAGGACTTTTTAGCAGCTGTAGGTTGCGAAAGTAATTATTTTTTTCATTTCTTTTTTTGTCTTGTCCACAGTGCTCTCTGCCGACACCTGATGCCCGTATCAGGAACTGTCCAGAGGAAAAAATCCTCATAGCAAACATATGCTACTCTGAACAGTTCCTGACACGGACAGAGGTTTCAAAAGAGAGCACTGTGGACAACACAAAAAAATACATTCAAAAAGCAAAGAATTTCCTCTGTAGCATACTGCTGCTAAGAAGTACTGTTTAACTTTCTAGCACCAGTTTGTAAAAAAAAAAAAAAAAAATTTCCACCAAGTACTCCTTTAAAGAATCAAAGTTTTCAAATGGAAGAGCAGTCTTTCTAGTAACTTTAGCTACTGGTGGGTAAATTGTAGGAGACTTGTACCAAATTAGAACAATCCGCTTCCTGAAAAAGGATATTTTAGTTATTTGATCAGGCTTTTGCCACAATTTTTTTAATTATAGAAGCCTGAGTCTCATGTACCAGAAACACAGCACGCTTCCTGGGAGCTAGACTTTCAAATATGCGATCTTGTATGGTTTTAGGCTCTTCTAAAAATTCATGGTAGACCTAACCACTCAACATTCTGAGCAGGAAACCGGTATCCACCTGAGCACTCATCCAAAGCTGGATCAGACTCTTCATAAAGCTCCCTGGAATTACTACTAGGGCCAGGCGGTCAGGTTCTACCATCCTGCTAGTACAGGGTTGTTGTGAAGACCAAGCTGACATGCATTCTCTGACCACCTCTTGCAGACTTTTAGTAAATGCAGGAGTAACATCCAGAGTTTTGACACCAGTCACAATGGGAGCCCACATAAGTAGAATCCAGCCTACACATCTGCTCTAGCATTTCACATACTAAGCCTATGGACAAACCAACCATCTGCTGCCCGATGCCGACGCTGGCCAGGGGGAGCGAGGAGATATATGCACAATGCACAGGCAGGGAGAGGCTACACCAGACTTTCTGCAGCGGTCTCTCTGAAGAGGACATACGTCACAGGTACCCTGTAAGTCTTCTCATGACCGGAGACCAGTCTCTCTGCAGGATCGGAAACTGGGGCTGGATCTATCCTATGCAATTTAGTTCCTGTTCTGCCGATGGAGGCAGTTTCTCCATCATGGTGCAGTCATGGGCAAAAGGGAAGATGCAGAGCTGCCCGTGGCAACCAATCAGCTCATTTAAATTTTCAGAAATGAAAGCACTGATTGGTTGCTCTGGGCAACTCAGCAGCTTTTCCTCTAGACAGGTTTTGATAAATCTCCCCCTATTTGTAGAGGAAGGGGGGACAGGTGCAGTCAGTCATTATGGGTCATTTGTATCACTTGTTTGCAGCAGCTGATCTACACCAACCAAAATTAGATACCAGCTTTAACCCCTTATGGACTTAGTGTTTTTCCTTCTTTGCACTTGTTTTTCCTCCTTACCTTTTAAAAATCACAACCCTTTCAATTTTGCACCTAAAAATCCATATGGATTGCTTTTTTTTGCACCACCAATTCTACTTTGTAATGACAGTCTTTTTCCCAAAAAAATCTAGGGCGAAAAACCACCACATTGTGCAACAAAATTGAAGAAAAACCAATTTTGTAACTTTCGTACCCTGCTTATCTAGGTTTGATTTGGTCTTTGGAAAATATAACTACATGCACAAAAATTTGTTTAAAAATAGTCATCTTCTATAACTTTTTCCGCATACAGGGCGGTATGAGGGTTAATTTTTTGTGGTACCAATTTTTATTGTTCTGATAGCTTTTTATTCATTTCCTCATGATCTAAAAAAAGTGACCAAAAATACACTATTTTGGGCACTAGAATTTTGCACATACGCCATTGACCGTGTGATTTATTATTTTTATAGTTTGGACATATACACATGCGGTGATACCACGTGTTTAAAAGGAGTACTCTGGTGCAGAGTACTCCTGCTCAGTCCTGCATAAAGAAAATAAACCATCCCTCACCTTCCTGGGTTCCCGCGGAGCGCCACTACAGCTGATCGGTCCTCCGGTCCATCTTCATACTTGTTTGAACAAAGCGTCACATGGCGCTCAGCCCATCGCCGGCCGCCGCGATGTTCTGCCTTGGTCCCTAATAGGCTGAGCACTATGTGACGCTTCCTTCACACAGAAGAAGATGGACCGGAGGACCAATCAGCTGTAGTGGTGCTCCGCGGGAACCCAGGAAGGTGAGAAAGGTTATTTTTGCAGCCCGGGCAGGAGTACTCTGCACCAGAGTACTCCTTTAATTTTATTATGGTTAAATTTTTATATGGAATTTGTGAAAAGGGGCTGCTTTAATGGGTGGTTTTTAAAACTTTTTATTCCAATTTTTTAAACACACACTTAGTCCCCTTAGGGGACTTTTAGGAGGAATCAGATTCCTAATACAGATCAAAGTGGTTTCATAGAACAACATTGATCTGTGTGCTCTGCGCTCAGTTGATGAAGCCTGGTCCTGCCAGGCTTTATCATTCTCAGCCGCAGCAGCCACAGGAGGAGAGGAGAGGTCAGCCCTCTGGATACGGCAGTGGATTGTTTCTCTCTCCCCCCCCCCCCCCTGCACGTGATTGTGCTGTAGGGGTCCCTTTAGACACCGCTGTCAACGGCAGCAATCACCGCATGTCTGCTATTAACTCCAGCCCCCAGCTACAGGAATCAGTTGGGGGCCGGCATGACAAGGGCTCAAGTAGGGAGCCCGCGTTCTACAACGGTTGCAGTCTCAGGACGAGCCGGCTCCGGCTTGTCCTTAGACAGCAACCGGTTAAAAGACATCTACAGGACTAGATTCAGCACTCAGTGTAATACTAATCATTAAAATATTCTTTAAAAGGCTTGATATGCCATTTAAAATGCAATAACTGGTAATCTCAAATATTTAAAAAAGGTATACAATAGCTACAAGCAAGTTTTTTTTAAACTTTTATTACAAATGTCAAACACTGGACATGTAATGCAGTGAAAGTCACAAGGTCTCATTACAGATCAACATAAAATTGGATGAACATAAAACCACTGTACACAGATGAGAAAATAAAACGGGGAAGGGGGTAGGTACTATTTACAGCAAGACACCAATGTGCCTTGTTACACAAGTCCTCAAGCATTTGTAGATTAAACTTCTGCCTGGATGACTTACGTAGTCAGTCCTCTCCACCTACAAAAGAAACAAAGTAGTTAGATCCTTGAGGTGGTGGTTCTGATACAGAATTAATTTATCTAGAAATATATGCACATCCTCTATTGGCAAGGCTTTTAACCCCCTCTAATTCCAAGGTGTCCGCTATGAAGTGACATTTACTTATATGCATATAACCTTGCCAACATGTCACCCTCATTTTAAAGTTCCTCTGCAGATTTCACTATTAGCTATAAAGAAAAGAAGCAAGCATTAAATCCTAAAAAATCAGAACATTTAACAATAGCTGTAAAAGGCATCTAACTCTTTAAACTCCTGTAAGAAATTTCAATGGAACGTTAACAAAAAGACTTAAGTTAAAGAAGCCAAAGTCTGAAGTGGTTTTCCCCCAGTTTAAATCTTTACGCTGGTACATGAAGTTGGAAGAGACCATACCACAGGACAGCGGTTTCTGGTGTACGCCTTGCGCTCTGCCCACAACGTGCGACCCCAGAGATAGACGTGGTCAGGGTGACACACGGCCTGCAATGAAGTTCCCGCTGGCGGGTACAAACAAGGTATAATGTCAGAGTTAGAAGACAACATTCTTTACCTTAAGTTGTACCCATTTCAGTACTTTACCTGGTATTATTTTAATAAAAACTGCTTATTTATTCCATAGAATGTCTGGCATAAAGACCAGAAAACCCCAATTTAAAAAAGATATCTGTATATATTTTACCAGGGAAAAACATTTAAGGTCGCGTCTTTAAGTTAAAGCTCTATAAAAACAATTTAACAAATACATTAAAAATGAGGCCACACACTGTTAAAGTTATCTTTATTAAAGTTTATGTTACAAAATGTGTTAGCCATCTACATAATCCCTCATACACACCTTGTGTGATGATCACAGCCCTCAGTAAGGCTGGTAGTTGTTCTGATGGTTTCCTCCACCTCTTGATGCCTTTCCATATGTGCTTTGTTGACCTGCATATAAAATAAAAAAGGCACTGATGCATGTGGACCAAACTAGCCAGCTGGAAGGGCATGTTGGCATGGCATATCCTCCCACCCAGGCTGAGCAACATGTAGCAGTAACTCTAGGGGAAGCCTCATTTGTCACATTTTGCACAGATTAGCCCCATTCAAATTGAGCGATTCTATGGCATGTCCCTTATTATAGAACATTTAAAAGGGTTTTCCAGTAAAATGTTTTAAAGAATAATGCCCAGGGGAAAAACCTAGAAACTTGCACCTTTTCCTAGCAGCCTTAGTTATTGGTCTTTTGTGCTCCACTACCTGGTGCTTGGGATGGCATGAGCCTGTTGCTCAGCCAATCACTGGCTGAGGCAGGCAGTGTGGGCACATTTCTCTATTTAATACACAGCAATTAAACTGCAGCACACATGCCTATGGAACACATCAAGGTTTTTCAGCATGTGATGAGTGTCATACTTCGTGTGAACTCAGCCTAGGTAAGGGCAAAATTGCAAGCACAAGCAACACTATTATAAGTTTTAAGTTTTGTATATATTCCCATAGCCCTACATATGCACTCACCGCTATAGTCTGTGTAACTTTGGTTGCTGTAGCCACTATAACTTCCATAGTTGTACGAAGGATAGTCATATCCACCATAGCTAGTGTAGGCAGGGTCACTGTAGGAGTTGCTGCTAGTGCCACTGTAGTTTCCATATCCTTGATCATAGTAGTTATTGTATCCTTGGTTCCAACTCTGTCCTTGGCCTTAAAATTAAATTCATAAGATCAGTACTGCAGATATTTCCTATACCCCCCCCCCACAAAAATCAAAAACACAGACATAAGACAGCCCTAAAAGATTGTGTCACATGAGGATTTTGTGGGGGAAAAAAAAAATGCCGCTGCACTTAGTGACCCAAAGCTAGAAGTGAATGTCTTTAAAATCCAACAGCAGCAGCCACATAAGCTGCATGAAGGGAGCTTTGCAACAAATTCAAACCAGCCAAGTTGGCACTGCAGGGTACTGCTCCAAGTGCTTATCTTACTGTTTTAGAAGCAGACAAGTGTATGAACTGCTTTCAGTTCAGTAGGCCAAGTCCACACTACATACCTCCCCTGCCTCTCCCTCGTCCACCTCCTCGTCCATTCGATGCTCCTCTGCTGCCTTTCTGTTGCTGCTGCTGTTTGTAGAGTTCTTTTGGTTGGGCAACTTTGATCTCACACTGAAGAGATGACATTGCAGTAAGTATCATGTTAAAGTAAGCCACTGCATAGAGTATTACAGACGTGGCAGCAATACTCCAAACCTACCTTCCCTGAACCAATCTGGTGGTATCTGCTCTCCAAAAGTTTCTGCACTGGCTCTTCATCTGTGTATGTAATGAAGCAAAACCCTCTCCTCTCATTTGTTTTTGTGTCCATTGGGAGTTCAATGTTTTCAATCTAAAAAATAACAGAAGAATGTCAGCCTAGGAGATTCACCAACATTGTCTGCAGGCATTCAAGCTCTAAAATACATTAAGCTAGGTTTTAAAGTGTTAAAATATGGGAGGTGGCAGAAGGGAGTTATCCAAGCATATAGGGGGAGTTTATAGTTGTATGTGTAAGTTAAAGTTACTTTTCACACCATTTTACTGTGCATACGTCAGGTGTGCTTTTGCCAAATTTATCATAAATGGCTTAGATCTAAGCAGGTTTTAAAGTGTGGTCCAGGCTGTAAAAATTGCAAACATTTTCAACAATTTTAATCTGTCATGCAGAAGTTGTCCCATCTTGTCTTTGATCTTTTGCTGACACTTCCAGCCTGTTTGTGGCAGAGTACCCAAAGAGAGAAGTAACAATTTCCAGGACTTTTATGGGAGTTATGTAAACAATGTAGCATTGTGAGCTACTCTGTTTATACAACTCCAGAAGGTGGCCAGAACAAAAAATAAATAAAGATGGGACAACCCCTTTATGGCACTGGATCACTAGCTTACATCCACAGCATAAGGGCTTCTGCACTTAGTTTACTTACATCTCCAAATGCTCCAAAGTATTCTTTGATCTGTTCCTCTGTTGTGTCTGGGCTCAGGCCACCAACAAACACTTTCTTTGGGGGTTCCTTTCCCTTTAATGCCTTTGCTCTCTTAGGATCAATGAGTTTGCCATCCAGCTTGTGTTCCTTTGTCTCCAGCACCTACAATAAACCAGATTGTTAGCCATCTTCATCCAGCCTTTATTAAAAGGGAACTCCAGCCAAACTAACCTATCCCCTATCCTGTGGGTGGAGAAGTAGCTGACCTCTGGAACCTCCCACAATCTTCGAAACAGGATCAAGCTCTCAGTAAGGAGTGTGCTGCAGACGGGGCATGCTCCACTTATTTATACGGGAGTGCAAAAAAGACCTGAATACAGCACTCTGGTGCTTCAATAGAAATAAATGGAGTCTACTGGTACACACTCCTCACTGGCAGCCAAGGTCACGTTCTGGAAATTGCAGGGGGCCCCAGTATTCAAACCCCCTCCAATCAGCTACTTATCCCCTATACTGTGGATAGGGATAAGTTAGTTTTGGCTGGAGTTCTCTTTTAAAGGGGTACTCCACCCCTAGACATCTTATCCCCTATCCAAAGGATAGGGATAGGGGATAAGATGTCAGATCGCCGGTCCCGCTGCTGTGGCACCGAGCAAGTTCTCTCTGCGTGTATTGACAGGCGATACAGGGGACGGAGCAGCGTGACGTCATGGCTCCGCCCCTCGTGACACCACGGTCAGTCCCCTAAATGCAAGTCTATGGCAAGAGGCGTGACGACCGCCACGCCCCCTCCCATAGACTTGTATGGTGGGGACCGTGACGTCACGAGGGGCGGAGCCGTGACGTAACGGTGCTCCGGCCCCTGTATTGCCCGTCATTCCACACAGAGCGAACCCGCTCTGTGCAGTAATGAGAGCGCGGTGCCACAGCAGCGGGACCGCGGCAATCCGACATCTTACCCCCGATCCTTTGGATAGGAGATAAGATGTCTAGGAGCGGAGTACTCCTTTAAGAAGCAGGGAAGTAAAAGGGCTCACCTTATCTACGCTGACTGCATCCTTGAAGAGGACAAACCCAAACCCCCTTGATCGGCCAGTAACTGGGTCAGTCTTGATGGTGCAGTCCACAACTTCTCCGAACCGGGAGAGGTATTCCGTCAGATCCTTCTTGCTTGTATCCCAGCTCAAGCCTCCGATGAACATCTTTCTGCAATAGATCAGATCATGGATTGTTTTCTATTGCTTAGGCTTCTTTCAAACTACAAAATTACTCCGTTTAAAAGATCCGTTCGAAGTTCAGTCTGAAAAATCGACTGTAAAACGGCAGTTACAAAATCCTATACGGCTGTATAGTCTATGGGATTTTCTATTTTCCTTTTTAACCCGTTCTAAATAATGCCTTATTCTGTGATGGAAGATAGTAATGGGAGAAAGAGTGCATGCACCATTTCTCCCGTAACAAAATGAAGGCCTATAAATGGTTAAAAAAGGATAAGGTAAAAATCCCATTGACTATAATGGGATTTTCTAACGGCCGTATAGGATTTTGTTACTGCCGCTGATTTTCAGACGGAACTTTGAACGGATCTTTAAAACGGAGTACTTTTGTAGTGTGAAAGGGGCCTTAGGGCACAAGCGCATCACAGTTATACTTTTAGCACAAGAAAACCACATTGCTTTAGACTGCTTAGCTTCTCCATTGACTAACTGACAAGCCCAGCAGAAGTACACACTTCACTGCATTTTGCCTTTATATGCACGTAAACCTGTGTTCCTCCAGCTGTTGCAAAACTACAACCCCCAGCATACCTGGACAGCCTTCGGCTGTCCAGGTATGCTGGGGGTTGTAGTTTTGCAACAGCTAGAGACCATCTGATATAAACGTCAGGACAGACAAGCCTAACACCAGGGGGACATTTATCAAAACCTGTCTATGCGAAAGTTGCCCATAGCAACCAATCATTTTGCAGAGGCCTTTTCAAAAGTGAAAGTAGCAATCTGATTGGTTGCTATGGGCAACTCAGCAACTTTTCCTCTGGACAGATTTTGATAAATCTCCCCCAGGTCTTTGTCCTTTCTGTTAAGTTTTCTGATACAGCTCTCATTCAGTGTATGTATTGTTATCACGGTAGAGGAGAAAAATAAATAAACAAATGTACAGAAACCGTAACCCCCTCCAGTCAGTGGTGGGCACCAGTAGTGACGTCACGGCTCGTTAAGTGCCCGTTACTCGCTGCATACAACTTCAGAACAGCGCCCCCTCGTGGCCACACACGTAACAGACCACATCCTAAGCCTCGTCCCCTAAAACAAACGCACCCCTCCCCCTCCGTTGACGTACACACAAAAGCCTCCCGGGCTTACCCCTCATCCTGCTGATTCTTGCTGGCGTTGATTTTAGAGCCCTCGGAGAACTGGTCCATAGCTTCGAATCCGCTCATTATGCCGGTGGAGGATCACACGCAATACAACACTTAACAAGCGAACCCACCGCAGACAACAACGGAAAAGATCATCTGCACGCCCGCCCTCCGGTTATATACTCAGAGCGACATCCAATCGAATCGCGTGTTGTTCGTGACGTCATCGAGGCTGCCCAGTCGCTATTGGCTGCGGACGAAGCGGTGGAACGCAGGCCGGCCGGAAGTGCTCCCTGCTGGGTGTTGGGCCACCTCGAGAAGAAAGCTCATAATGGTGGCGTGTGAATAGAATAGGCGATGGAAAATGGCGCTGGGCTTGTGTGAAATTCTTAATGTATACCCAGACAGGCCTTTATGACTATGAAGTAGTAATGACCGCACGGTATGGAGTATGGCGGTGCCAACCTGAATAAAGTGTGAACGGTGTCTATAGTTAGGAGAGCGGCAGCCATGCGTTTACCCTCCAGTTATTATGGCGGGGCCTCCTGACTAGCCCTCCCCTCCGCTTCCGCTCTGGCCCGCGTGAGGAAAGATGGTGGCTGTCCCCGTGCCTCCCTCTGTCACCGCCATCCTGTTAGACATTGAGGGCACCACCACCCCCATCACATTTGTGAAGGTAAGGCCTGGCCTCTGCCATCACACCCGCCATTCAGGCCCCCTTTAACCCCTTCCTGATATGTCCAGTATCACCCCTATACCTCACTGAATTAAACCTCTGATCACCACCAGACCAGTCATTGGTACAAATAGCTATTGGATAGAGCAGTCTAAACAGCGTCTCTCCAGTTGTTGTAAAACTACAACTCCCAGCATGCCCGGACGCCGAGTTTTAGTTTTGCAACAGCTGGAGACACACTGATTGGAAACCACTGGGATAACGGATCTGTAAACACAAAATAAGTGCTGTGTTTTGCAAAATAGTGTCCCTTCAGCTGTTGCAAAACTACAACTCCTAGCATGGCTGGGCATGCTGGGAGTTGTAGTGTTGCACCACCTGGAGACACACTGTTTGTAAAACACTGACATAGTAAAAAGGACAAAGGGTATGTAAGACCTCGTTCACATTGTCGTCGGACTCGATTTGGAGTTCCATCGGCAATCCGGCCAGAAGGACAGTAGTGTAGCAGAGAAAAAACTAGTGCAAGCTCTACGGACCCCGTGCAAGCGAATGACCCTTAACGCATCGGATGCAAACGGCAATGTGAACCTAGCCTATACCCTAAAAGTCTTTAAATAGCAAAATAACCAAGGTAACAGTCTCCCAATTTAATGCAATATCTAAATTATTTGTTTAAAAAAGGCAAATATTTTTATTTATAAATATTATTTAGTTTTTTTGATGAACAAAGAAATATTTTAATAATGATATCATTGTGACCAGTTGCCCAAAGCAACCAATCAGATTGCTTCCATCATTTAGCCCCTTAAGGACTCAGCCCATTTTCACCTTAAATGGTCCCTGTGAGATACAAAAACTTTTGATATGTTGTAAAGCATGTATAACCAATAGGTTTTGCAATTGCTTTCATAAAAAATATTTCAGTATTTCATACTGAAAAACCCAGTCAAACAACTGCCCCCCTGTCTGCTTGGACACATACTAATCCTGCTGTGTCCATGAGTCATCACCTATGTCATGGACACACTTCCTTGATTGACAGCTGTGAGTGCAGGGCTCACAGCTCCCACTGTCAGCTTGTGTCCCGCTACTGTCAGTGAGGACAAGCTGGGAGTTGTAGTTTTGCTAATGCTAGGGGAGATGTGAGCAGACAGAATACTCAGGGAGGGGGCGGAGACCTGCACAGTGAGGCCACGCCCCCTCTCTTTCAGAGGAATTCAGACTAGTGAGCTAAATTAAAAGTAATAAAAAAAGACATAAAGGTCCAACAAAAAAAAATTTTTTTGTTGGATCTGACGGGTACGCTTTAAGGCCTTTTTTTTTTTTTACAATTCTGACCACTGTGACTTTAAGCATTAATTGCTCTGAGATGCATTCTGATTCAGAGAATGTTTTTTTTTTTTTTTTTATCGTGACATTCAACTTTAAAACTTTCTGATTGTAAGGAAAATCGACATTCCAAATAAATGATATATATTGATTCACAAATACAATATGTCTACTTTATGTTGGCGTCATAAATGTAACATGTTTTTACTTTTTGAAGAATGGGCTTCAAAGTACTTCAGCAGTCATTTTCAAAATTTTTACGAAAAAATTCAAAATCTGAATTTTTCAGGGACCAGTTAAGTTTGAATTGGATTTGAGGGGCCTTTCTGTGAGAAATACCCCATTATAGAAACTGCACCCCTCAAAGTATTCAAATTGACATTCAGAAAGTGTGTTAACCCTTTAGGTGTTTCACAGGAACAGCAGTGAAGTGAAGGAGAAAATTCTAAATCTTCATTTTTTTCCACTCGCATGTTCTTGTAGAGCTATTTATTTTTATTTTTACAAAGAGTAAAAGGGAAGAAATCCCCTCAAAATGTGTAACCCAATTTCTCTCAAGTAAGGAAATACCTCATATGTGTATGTAAAGTGTTCGGCGGGCGCTGTAGAAGGATCAGAAGGGAAGGAGCGACAATAGGATTTTGGAGAGTGAATTTTGCAGAAATGTTTTTTGGGGGGCATGTCACATGTGCCAAAACAGCAAATTTTTTTTTCCTATTATCCCTTGTGAAAATGAAAAATTTACGGTAACACCAGCATTTTGGTGAAAATTTTTTTTTTCTCCCATTTTCCCATCCAACCTTAATGAAAGTTCGTCAAACACCTGCGGGGTGTTAAAGGGGTAGTCCAGTGGTGAAAAACTTTCGGAGGGCTGTCGGGCCTCCGTACTTGAGATCGCGGGGGGCCCCAGCGGTCGGACCCCCCACGATCTGCAACTTATCCCCTATTCTTAGGATAGGGGATAAGTTGTTCACCACTGGACTACTCCTTTAAGGCTCACTATACCCCTTGTTACATTCAATCAGGGGTGTAGTTTCCAAAATGGGGTCACATGTGGGTATTTATTGTTTTGCATTTCTGTCAGAACCGCTGTAAAATCAGCCACCCCTGTGCAAATCACCAATTTAGGTCTCAAATGTACATGGCGCTCTCACTCCTGAGCCATGTTGTGCGTCCGCAGAGCATTTTACGCCCACATATGGGGTATTTCCGTTCTCTGGAGAAATTGCGTTACAAATTTTGGGGCTCTTTTTTTCCTTTTACCTCTTGTGAAAATAAAAAGTATGTGGCAACAGCAGCATGTTAGTGTAGACCCTAACTTTTCCTTTTCATACGGGGTAAAAGTAGAAAAAGCCCCCAACATTTGTAACGCAATTTCTCCCGAGTACAGAAATACCCCATAAATGGACCTAAACTGTTTCCTTGAAATACGACCGCGCTCCGAAGTGAGAGAGCGCCATGTGCATTTGAGGCCTAAATTTGGGATTTGCATAGGGGTGGACTCGGATTCAAGCGTTAGGCCCTATTCACACGGCAGAATTTCCTCAAGCGGAATTCCGCTTGAGGGATTCCTCCTCAAATTAAAGCTTAATACACTTCTATGGGAGTCAACACTCCCATTCACACTTCTGCAATATTTATGCTTGGCTTCCGCACCAATTCAGCACAAGATGGGGAAGATGAGTGGAAATTCTGCCGTGTGAATAGGGCCTTACAATTGCCTCTGCTACCAAAAATATTCTACACCAGTGAATCCCAAACAGGGTGCCTCCAGCTGTTGCTAAACTCCCAGCATCCCTGGACAGTCAGTAGAGGCTCCGTTTTGGAAACACTGCCGTACCAGACATTTTTCATTTTTATTGGGAGGGAGGGGGGACAGTGTGAGGGGGTGTATATGTAGTGTTTTACTCTTTATTGTGTGCTAGTGTAGTGTAGTGTTTTTAGGGTACAATCACACGGGCCAAGCTTTACATTGAGTTTCCTTCTGGGAGTATGAGCTGCGGCGGAAAATTTGCCGCAGCTCACACTTGAAGCAAGAATCTCACTGTACCCTGTACATCGGGGGGGGGGGGGGGGGGGGGCGGCAAACGTACAGCTGTTGCAAAACTACAACTCCCAGCATGTACTGACAGACCGTGCATGCTGGGAGTTGTACTTTTGCAACAGCTGGAGGCACACTGGTTGGAAAACCTTCAGTTAGGTTCTGTGTGCCTCCAGCTGTTGCAAAACAACTCCCAGCATGTACTGATCGCCGAAGATTTTGCAAGATTTAGAGGATTTTACTGCACAGTGATCTCCAAACTGGCCCTCCAGATGTTGCCAGGCAACCAACTACTCCCCTCCTGGCTCCTGCAGCAGGATTGCCGCACCAGCAGGAGGGCCCTCCACTGATCGCCGCCCGGTAAGGGACCTCCGCAGCCGCTTACAGGACAGTTCCCCTGCTCTGCCCAGACTACCGTGGGTGGGCAGAGTGGGGAACCAAAATAATAAAAGCGATTTGAGTGGTTGCTATGGGCAACTTCTCCACTTTTCCTCTGCACGTGTTTTGATAAATCTCCCCTATTGTTTCTATTCAGATTTTCTGTGCACATTACAAGACCAGTTTTCTTACAGTTGGCCCATTCACGGTACAGAAAAATCACCTGAGAAATAACAGGCAGACATTCCGCGTGCAGCAGGCGCTGCCGGAATCAGTCTGCGCTCGGACATGAACCATCTCTATTGACTGCAGTGTGTTTCCGAGCAGATTGTGCACAGTTTTTGATAAATCTTCCCCAGTGGGAGGGCGTTACACTGCAGCAGATTTTCTCCCCTTGTAAATTTGGTAGTGTGAATGGGCCCAAATTGATATGTGGTGTAGATGTTAAAATTTACAGCATTTCAAATATAGGCGAAGATTTGTTTCCATTCAAAATCAGTGAGGAAGGTAAAATTCACACCAGATCTGCAGTTTTTTTTTTTACAGCAACTAATCCATCTAGTGAGGATTACAGAGGACCAGTGGTCACCACCAAGTTAATGAGTGCACATTTCTGCTGTGGAAATTCCGATTCCTGTGTCTGCTGAAATAATAAACATGTTAAAGGGGTACTCCGCTGGAAATTATTTTTTTTTAACTCAACTGGTACCAGAAAGTTAAACAGATTTGTAAATTATTTAAAAATCTTAATTCTTCCAATACTTATCAGCTGCTGTATACTACAGTGTAAGTTTTTTCCTTTTTGAATTTCCTTTCTGTCTGACCACAGTGCTGTCTGTGCCAGGAACTGTCTAGAAAAGGAGCAAATCCCCATAGCAAACCTCTCCTGCTCTGGACAGTTCCTGGCATGGACAGAGGTGTCAGCAGAGAGCACTGTGGTCAGACAGAAAAGAAATTCAAAAATAAAATAACTTCCTCTGGTGCATACAGCAGCTGATAAGTACTGAAAGGATTAAGATTTTTAAATAGAAGTAATTTGCAAATCTGTTTAACTTTCTGACACCAGTTAATTAAAAAAAAATGTTTTCCAGCGGAGTACCCCTTTTAACTTTTGGAATCTGCTTGGAAATGCATTGACCTCTATTGAGATGGCACATTTCCGAGCAGTTCTATTGCCGGCAGACCATGCAAGTTTGCGGAATGTCTGCCCATGTTTTCTGGGTGGAAATTCAGCACATTTTCTGCTGTGTGAACATGGCCTAAGAAAGCTTGAGGGGGGATCACATACTGTAAAAAGGTATGTCGATTGGGTCTGCCGTTCCTGAGATATAGGGGGAGATACAGCAATCCATCAGAGGGGTGGATACTATTGCAATAGGGGCTCTGTTTATAGTGCTGACTAAAAGTGTGTGTGTGTGTGTGGGGGGGGGGGGGGGGGGTACTTTTTCAGCATTGGCTAATGTATAAAGAGAAAAAAATGTTCACACCACCCCATACCGGTTCAGGTGTTAAACTATTGCAATGGAAATACAAGTTTTTAGTAAATCCTCTAAATTGATCAAGACATCACACCGCACATGGTGTTTAATGATTTGTTTTTTTAAGGAGTGCTGGATCAACCAACTTTCTTATTTCATCAGCATTGGCTGCCTGAACAGAAGCCCTGCTGTAAAAAACATAGGAGCAGCCACCTTACCCTCCAGTTCCATTATTAAAATGCTGCTATTCCTGAGATGCCATCATATAAGGCCACATTCATACTACATTATTCCTGAGCACAGAAATTCATTGTCTTCAATGGGATTCTGCCGCACTGTGCACACTGCAGACTTTTCTTGTTTATTCTTTCGGTGGAAATCTGTGCGGACTGTGTTGCCCTCAATGGCCTAGTGCCAAGGGATTTCGGTGGCGCCCATGGTGTGAATGTAGCTTATCAGTGCTGATAAATGCTAGACATAGTGTGCAGGCTTTCACCTAGTCTGTTCTTAGTGCGCAGGATGCTGGATGTGGATCTGCCTCTGCCTATGTGTGCAGCAGAGCGCCTCCTGAGGGAAAACAACTGCACAACTTACTGTACTGAGGAGAGGAACTCCAACACTGCAGAGGACCACACCACTGCTAACAATGCTGTAAGGAGACTGCAACCGGGCACCACTGACTGGGTAAGAGGCTGCACCACTATGCCCAGCAATGTTCTCACTGGATTTTGAAGGCATCTTAAAGAATAGCAGAATTTTAATGAGGAAAGTGGAGGGAGGGTGGCAGCTCCTATGTTTGAATATGGCCTCAGTACTGACAGATCGCAATATCCTGCACTATGAGTGATGAAAACATGCCCCCGCCCATTAAATATTCATGAACACCGTACCTATTATAATACAGTTCTCCCCTCTCTGAAGGATTGCTGAATCAGAGAAACTGTAAACCCCTATATCTCAGGAACGGGGGCTCTGATTGTGATACTATAAAAAGGTATGCGATCAGCCCCTCTAAGCTTTCTAACGATGTACCCTAGTGACATCCACTATTTGAAGTGGACTCAAAAACAGGGGCTGTTGTGCTTTTTTAAATAGCTCATACATCCTGAACGGAGGCTTTGGTGACTTTGTTCGGTAATGGGGTTCTTTGCTCCTAGTAACAATATACAGTGGTCCCTCAACATACGATGGTAATCCGTTCCAAACGGACCATCGTTTGTTGAGGGATCGTGCAATGTAAAGTATAGGACAGTGGTGTACAACCTGCGGACCTCCAGATGTTGCAAAACTACAGCACCCAACATGCTGGGTGTTGTAGATTTGCAACATCTGGAGGTCCGCAGGTTGTACACCACTGTTAGAGAAAGTTGTACTCCCCTGTCCCCGCCGCTCCGGACCGTCATCGCTCGTCACCACTGCCCGGGATGTCGCCGTCCATCGCTGTCTGCTTCCCCGGCAACCGCACTCTCCGTCGCCGCCATCACGCCGCTACGCACGTGATGGAGAGCGCCAACGATGCAGAGGATCCCGAAGAAGACGCGCCGGAGCCCCGAGGACAGGTGAGTAACCATCACCGGAGCTCACGGGGCACCGTAAATGGCTATCCGGTGGCAGCTGAAGCAGTCTGCGCTGCTGGATAGCCGTTTATGTGATGGCCCCGACATACAAAAGCATCGTATTTTGATGCTGCCTTCATCATGCGATGGTCTCTGAGAGGCCATTGCATGTTGAAATTATGGTATGTCGTGGCCATCGTAGGTCGGGGGTCACTGTATGTTGACATCCTCTTTTCAGAGGGATGCCGATGGATAAGACTAATGTGAGCACTAAAGGAGTATGGACCTTCCACTAAGAGACTCAGAATTCTATCAATACCTCTTGTATCAAGCTGTTACCTTGAGGGAAGCAGCCCAGTGTTCACTTTTCTTGCAGGGGAACTGAAGCATCCCACTCTGTACAGTGACTCTCTATGTAAGGGTACCCAGATGTAAGAATCGGCTCTTTCTGTACAGTGCTGTAGAAGCCCAATGGTAAAAACCCCAGAGCACACTGCATTTTAGGCATGATGCCATTAATCCAAAATCCAGCGCAAATCAAAACGCTGTGTATTTAGACCTTGCATTTGATCAACATTAAAGTAACATCTGACTGCAGATTTAAACAAAAAAATTGTTCAGGAAACAAGATTTTTTTGTGTTACACAATGGGATCTTCCAGTTCCATTGTGTAAGAAAAGGCACAGCTGGGAGGCACCATATGTCCTTGAATACTGATGAAGGTCACTGAGTGCACCATCTGGACAATTGGTGCAGTGGATCCTAATTCTCAGAGGTACTGACAGATAAAGGAAGAAGTGTAAGTGAAGCGTTGGTGTGCAGAAGACCAGTATCTTCTCTCCATGTTCCCTGGTGTCCTGTCTTATTGCACTAGTTCTGTTTACAAACACTACAGATCTAATTGTTACATTTTGGTTTCATTGGGAATCATTAGGCTGTCATTTACTGTCCCTCAGGATCCAGGTGAATTGGCATGTGCGTTGTGTAAAATAATATGGTTTATGAAGCCTGATGAGCTCTCAAACTGCTAAAAATGAAGATTCAGGAGGGTTTTTTGTGTGAGAATTCCCCTGTTACCTTCACTGTAACCGTGTGATAAAGCAGTGAAGGAAAAAAAAAGAATAGTCTCCACATGTGGGTCCTGTGCATGACTGAAAAAATTCTGAGGCTTTGAAATGATATCGGTTGCAATTGAAAGATAATAATGTTTATACTTTTGTTAGTAGGAATAATTTCTTTATGACATTTAATGATAACATTTTGGCAATACAAATTGGTCTTAGGCCTTGTTCACATCAGTGTTAGCTCCGTTCGTCGATTCCATAATAATGACCTGCAGGTCCAATTTTTTTCTCTCTGCTTATGTCCTGCAAAATAACAGACATCATACAGAAACCCAACGGACCACATTCAAAGTCAATGGGACCTGTCGGGTTCTGTTGGTGTCCGCTGTGACACACTCCATCCAGCCCTGTTATCAGCATCTGTAAGGCTGGGTTTACATCCGACAATCAGATGAGCAAATCTGATTAAATCGCATGACTATAAAAATGGCATCTCTCATTCATGAACTTTCTATATCTGGAGCTACTGCGCATGTGTAAACAAACACAAAGTTGTGTGCAATTAAACTGATGAAGTCTTTCAATAACACCATACAATATGATTTACATAGGCATTAATGTTATACAAATAGGATATGACTGCAATCCGATTTTGAATGGTCAACCACAATTTTTCACCTGACAAATCACGTTAACTAGTTGGATTTAAAAATCGGAATGTAAACCCCTCCTAACTGGGCCCCAGAACACTGTTAACATAGCATTCTCTATACACACTAAATTGGTTTTTCTGTTAGTTAAACCATATACTTTTTGCTGTAATAACAGTAGGATAACACATTACTGCACACTAAAGGTGTCTTTTGACTTTATCTTGCCTGATCTTACATCAGACATGAAGATCCATGCTGGGGCAGCATAGTAGCCAAGGCAACCATAAAATACCTGGTAGTCTTGTGCACAGGTCCTTTTCATATTAACATAACCCATACACAAATCTGTTTGCAATAATTGCAATGTTTGCTTTGTTGTAATTATCAGAGAAGACCCTTTTATGGACAGTTACAATGTTAATCCAGCTATAGACTTTTAAAGGGGTACTCCGGTGGAAAACTTTTTTTTTTATCACCTGGTACCAGAAAGTTAAACAGATTTGTAAATTACTTCTATTAAAAAATCTTAATCCTTCCAGTACTTATTAGCTGCTGACATCATGACCATAGTTCTCTCTGCTGACACCTCTGTCCATTTTAAGAACTGTCCAGAGTAGGAGAAAATCCCCATAGCAAACATATGCTGCTCTGGACAGTTCCTAAAATGGACAGAAATGTCAGCAGAGAGCTCTGTGTTCCAAAAAGAAAATAATTTCCTCTGTAGTATACAGCAGCTAATAAGTACTGCAAAGATTAAGATTTTTAAATAGAAGTAATTTACAAATCTGTTAAACTTTATGGCAGCAGTTGATTAAATAATAATAATGTTTTCCAGCAGGGTACCCCTTTAACACAAGGCTGCTACATAACAACATGTGAAAAAGTTAAAGGGACTGAAGACTTCCAAATGTGTTAAACATGTCAGCTCAGCCAGTAGTGATCTGTGCACAATGAATCAACCCAGCTATGAAGGTAAGCTGGACGATTTTGTGATTTGCTTCAAAATTTACACATGCCAGGTCCACTAGGGACATTGAGTTGAGGGCCCTGAACAAATATATAAATCAAATGGACCCAAATGAGGGGTGGACTAACATACGTTAGTTTGCAAGGCAACTCTGTCAAAGAAAGGACAGAGTAAAAAGGTCCACTTTTATCCCTCACTGAAATTATTAAAACTTAACTTTTATTATAATATCTAAATTATTACAATTGGTAAGTATAAAGAATTAAAAGACCAGCACATCTAACACCACTCTATTTCCAGTATCAGTCGCTCATTAAGCGTACTCTAATAATCATTTTCTCTTGGCATACCTGCAGTGTATGCCATATTGGGTGTTAGTGCTGTTATTAAAACACTTCTATAGTGCCCCCCTAACATGTTTCGTCACTAGATGTGACGTCCTTAGAGGTGATGGGGCAATGGTCAATGAACAAGGAACCCCTCACCTCTATTAACTTTTCTAATAAGGTATTCGAAAATAACCCATTTAAATGGGGTTATCTTGGGATCCAAAAGAGAGAGAAATGGCACGGACACTTCTACATACCTTTTTGATATGGCTACATCCTGACATAAAGTCAGACTTGCTTATCACCGTCTGGTTATAAGAAGAGCCCTGGAAGCCCGGGCAGAGGGGGGTAAAGATGGGGGTGGCAGTTACCGGTGGGGGACCGGCGGCAGTGGCGGAGACAGAGGCAGCAGTGAAGATCTGGTAAGTGATCCTCACTGCTGCCTTGTAGTTTCACAACTACAACTCCCAGCATGTCCAGACAGCCAAAGAAAAACATTTCCTCTGTAGTATACAGCCTCTAAAAAATACTGGAAGGATTAAGATTTTTTAATAGAAGTAATTTACAAATCTGTTTAACTTTCTTGCACCAGTTGATGAGAAAAAAATTTCCCCAGGAGTACCCCTTTAACCACTTAGGGACCCAGGGCGTACAGGTACGCCCTCGCTCTCTGGTACTTAAGGACCCAGGGCATACCTGTATGCCTGTGGGAATTTCAGTCCGCGCCCGGTAGGGACCGGACCGGGATGCCTGTGCTAAAATCATTCAGCAGCCATCCTATGACAATGCCTAAGGGGGTCCTGAGACCCCCCCCCCATGTGGGGATCTGTGTCGATTCCGGCTCATACAGGTCTCCGGTGACCTGGAACATAAGGGGGATCGGGGCTGTCCAAGACACCCCAGATCCCCCTGAAGGGATAGAAGTGAGGTGGCGGGGTTGCCACCCCTCCTATCCCTGCTCTTGGTCGGTCAGAAGCGACAGAACAATAGCAGATCGTGGGGGGGTTAAAGTTTGGTTCCCCCGTTCTGCCCACCCACAGTAGTCTGGGCAGAACGGGGGAACTGTGCTGTGACCATCGTCGGAGGTCACTTACCAGCAGCGGGTGGCGATGACGTGCGGCTGGCTCCCCGGTGCAGACTACGGAAGCCGTTGAGTTGCCTAGCAACATCTGGAGGGCTACAGTTTGGAGACCACTATACAGTGGTCTCTAAACTGTAGCCCTCCAGATGTTGCAAAACTAAAACTCCTAGCATGCCCAGACAGTTGTTTGCTGTTTGAGCATGCTGGGATTTGTAGTTTTGCAACATCTGGAGGGCCACAGTTTGGAGATCACTGTGCGGTGGTTTCTGAACCATGGCCCTTAAATCTTGCAAAACTACAACTCCCAGCATGCACGAACAGCAAACAGCTGTCTCGCCATGCTGGGAGTTGTAGTTGCGTACCTCCAGCTGTTGTATAACTACCTCTCCCAGCATGTCCTTCAGCGATCAGCACATGCTGGGAGTTGGAGTTTTGCAACAGCTGGAGGCACACTGGTTGGAAAATACTGAGTTAGATAACAGGACTTAACCGAAGGTTTTCCAACCAGTGTGCCTCCAGTTGTTGCTAAAGTGCACCTCATTGCATGCTGGGAGTTGTAATTTTGCAACAGCTGGAGGTTTGCCCCCCATGTGAATGTAGGCGGGTGGGTTTACGGTGAGTTTCCTGCTTCAAGTTGGAGCTGCGGCAAATTTTCCGCCGCAGCGCAAACTCCTAGCGGGAAACTCACCTTAAACCCCCGCCAATGCGAATGTACCCTAAGAACACTACACTAACACAAAATAAAGGGTAATACACTACATATACACCCCCTTAAACGTCGTCGTCCCCAATAAAAATGTAAAACGTATCGTACGGCAGTGTTTTCAAAATGGAGCCTCCAGCTGTTGCAAAACAACAAGGGGGAGAAGGTGATAGAAGGGGGGTATAATGATAAAAGGGGAACAGAGTGAGGGGGGAATAATGGCACAAAGGGATTAAGTATGACATTAGTATAAAGGTAAGCGCACGCCATTATGAAAAAAAGCAATATTATGACTTATTTTGTACGTGGGTACCCCTCACGCGTAAGTTACGCGCGAGGGGTACTTGCGGACATACTTTCACCCTTTGTGGGTACAGTCGCGAAAAAGGTTGAGAACCACTGCTCTAGAAAAGTGTTCCCCAACCTGTGGCATACCAGCTGCTGTTAAACTACAAATCCTTTCATGCCAGGCCAGTTAAAGGCTGTCTGGGCAAGATAGGAATTATAGTTTTGCAACAGCTGGAATGTCATAGGTTGGGGAACATCACTTTAGAGAACCTTCAGCCATGGTAACAGAATTCAGATATTTAATCCAAAGAGTCCTAATTATTTCCCATCATGCACCACAATAACAAAATGTTACAGGATGCATGAGTTATTGGGTCTAACACCCCACATATTTTCTTATTTATCAAGAAGCATTTTACAGTACAGTACTTACTAATGAAAAGGTATTCTTTACTTTTGAGCTCATTGCTTCTTGTTTTTATGTTACAACTATTGTAAGACAAAAATTGGGAAAATAAATATAGTAAACAAAATAAATAAACATAGAAAACCTAGATGGACCCCTAATATTTCTGCCATTGTGATTCTCTGTATCTAAATAAAAAGTTTTTTTTTCATCCTAATTGTAAATAATGGTGCTACTAGTCTGATACATAGTTGTAACATACACAACAAATGTCCCAGTAAAAGCCAGGCAAACGCTACCGGACAATGTTCTATTTCTAGAGAAATGCTGCGAATGTGTGTTGTCTGCTAAATGCCTTGTTTTTCCCTCTTAGGATATATTGTTCCCTTATATTCAAGACAATGTTGAAGAATACTTGCAGAAGCACTGGCAGGAGGAGGAATGTCAGGAAGATGTTCTGCAGCTAAGATTACAGGTTGAATCTCTTTTTCTTTTCTTATTTGCACGGCTGGATTCTATCCTTCCAAATGGAAAATTTAAAATAAGAATTTAGAAATCCTACATTGTGTGATTTGGGATTTTATTTATAAGATGGTATTATTTTCTTTATGTTGTAACTGTAATTACTATTATAAGATGCAATTTTATTGGTTACCAAATTAAAATTAAAATTTTAACATATAGCAAAAGCGGTTTCCTGTTTTTTTGTTTTTTTTTTAAATAATGCCTGACTAACAGTAAAGGGCAATACAAATAAGAAAAACACCCCTACTGCTACTGTAGCCAAACTACAAGGTGGGCCATTTATATGGATACACCTTAATAAAATGGGAATGGTTGGTGATATTAACTTCCTGTTTGTGGCACATTAGTATATGTGAAGGGGGGAATTTTTCAACATGGGTGTTGACCATGGCGGCCATTTTGAATTTGGCCATTTTGAATCCAACTTTTGTATTTTCAATAGGAAGAGGGTCATGTGACACATCAAACTTATTGGGAATTTCACAAGAAAAACAATGATGTGCTTGGTTTTAACGTAACTTTATTCTTTCATGAGTTATTTACAAGTTTCTGATAAACCTCTTCTCCCACTCTTCACACACTGATAGCAACACTACAGGAGAAATGCTAGCACAGGCTTCCAGTATCTGTAGTTTCAGGTGCTGCAGAATGGGCAAAACAAAAATTGGAACAGGACCCTCAGTTTACGCAGAAGATTTTGTTCAGTGATGAGGCAATATGTGAATGGTGAAGTTAAACAAAACCCCCGCTATTCGTCTGACACTAGCCCACATTGGATAGATCCCTCCAAGACTGTTGGAACACAAAAATTGATGGTATGGTGTGGTATATGGGGTACAAAGATAGTGGGGCCATTCTTCATCAATGGAAACCTCAAGGCCACTGGATATGCGAAATTGCTACATGATGATGTGTTTCCCTCTTTATGCACTGAAGCTGGCACGTTCCCTGAGTTTTTCCAGCAAGATGGTGCACCACCACATTATGGGTGTCAGGTCCGAGCATTCCTAGATGAACAGTTTCCTGGAAAGTGGATTGGTTGTCGTGGGCCAGTTGAATGGCCCCCAAGGTCTCACGATCTGACCCCCTTAGATTTTTATCTTTGGGGTCATCTGAAGGCAACTGTCTATGCTGTGAAGATACGAGATGTGCAGCACCTGAAACTACGGATACTGGAAGCCTGTGCTAGCATTTCTCCTGCGGTGTTGCTATCAGTGTGTGAAGAGTGGGAGAAGAGGGTTGCATTGACAATCCAACACAATGGGCAGCACATTGAACACATTTTATAAGTGGTCAGAAACTTGTAATTAACTCACGAAAGAATAAAGTTACGTTAAAACCAATCACATCATTGTTTTTCTTGTAAAATTCCCAATAAGTTTCATGTGTCAAATGACCCTCTTCCTATTGAAAAAACAAAAGTTGGATTCAAAATGGCCGCCATGGTCACCACCCATCTTAAAAAGTTTCCCCCCTCACATATACTAATGTGTCACAAACAGGAGGTTAGCATCACCAACCATTCCCATTTTATTAAGGTTTATCCATATAAATGGCCCACACTGTATTTAACATAAAGACACCTTGGGGGGAATTTTTAAGGTTGGTGTAGGTGAACTTTAAAAAAAAAAAAATTTATTTTTTTTTTTTACATCTTTTAATTTGTGGTGTTGGAAATGTGTACGTGCATCAAATGTATTAATGGGAACCAATCAGCATATTTTAACATATATAACGCTTGGCAATGTTTTATATATGCTAAAATCATTATCCTCACCATGCCCGCGGGATGTTTGTGCCCCCAAGGATAGTGGAGATATTAAGTTATAAATTCCCCACGGGCATGTAGTCCCCTGGGTGGGGACTTACACTTACCAGCTTCAGTTGCTGCCACCATGGCCCCGACAGCTTGAATGATGGCTCGCGTCACCGCTCTGCTGCGTCTGCTTAGGGAGCAGAGCGGTCATGCGAGCCGTCATTCAAGCCTGCGGGGCCTCGGTCGCAGCGAACGGAGCTGGTAAGTGTAAGTCCCTGTTTTATAACTTAATATCTTTACCATCCTTGGGGGTTTCCCGTGGATGGTGAGGATAATACTTTTTTGTGTGGCATTCACACCTGATAAATTTATTACCACTGAAAAATGAAATTTGCTTTTGAAAGATTGTTTGCAGTTTTTTGCATACAGCAAATAGTTGCAAAAAAAAAAGTGCTTAGGCACACGTGCGACATTTCGGTGCCAATTGTAAGCCCAAAAAAAAAGAAGCTCTAAATACTTTGATAAATGTCCCTTTCTGACAATGATTTTTTTTTTCTTGCTTTGCTTCTTAAATGCAAAGTAAAACAACTATTTAAAAAGGGGAGATTTATCATTGTCTTTAGATCTTTTTTTGCCTACACTTTGCAGTGGTAATGGATTTATCAAGTGCCAATGTTGCACAAAATGTAACAAACCCCTTCAAAACACCGCAAATCTACACAAGCCCAGACCTGGCTTACAAAACTGCATTTGGAGAACACTTTCAAAATGTCACACATTTATGGTGCAACTGCGACTTTTTGTGCAAAAGTCATAGAGTAGAGGAGGAATCTTGCAAAATGGTGTTCTGAGTTGATTTTTTCTTATTTTTTTCTTACGTGCATCAAATTTATCAACCCCTCTTGATGGCATGATAAATATGTCACACGTATGCAAAACCTAAGCAAAAGTAAATAACTTTTAACCCCTTAACGACAACGGAGGTAACTGTATGTCCTGGTGCGGAGGTACTTCGCGCACCAGGACGTACATTTACGCCCTGTACATGACAGCGAACATCGGAGCGGTGCATGCGTAATGTACTGCAGGTCCTGGCTGCTATCAGTAATGGTGAACATCAGCGATCGCGCCAATGTCCGCCATTAACCCCTCAGATGCCCTGATCAATACAGATCACACCATCTGCGGCAATGCGCACGTTGAAATAGATGATAGTATCGCCCGCAGCGCTGCTGAGGGGGTCCGATCATCTAAAATGGCGGCCAGAGGTCCCCTCACATGCCTCCGGCCATCTCCATCGCCGATAACACTGATCAGTGCTGTGTCCTATGCATAGCACTGAACAGTATTAGCAATCAAGTGATTGCTATAGATAGTCTCTTATGGGAAAATAAAAAATTGTAAAACAAAAGTAAAAAAATTAGAAAAATCCCCTCCCCCCAATAGAAATGGAAATTGTCCCTTTTTCCCCAATTTATAAACATATTTGGTATCGCCACGTGCGTAAGTGTCCGAACTATCAAAATATAATGTTAATGATCCCATACGGTGAATGGCGTAAACGTAAAAAATAAGTCCAAAAAATGCTTTTTGTAACATTTTATTCAAAAAATAAAAAGTGATTTAAAAGTTTCATATACTCAAATGTGGTATCCATAAAAAGTACATATCACAGCGCAAAAAATGAGCCCTCATACCGCTCCTTATATGGAAAAATGTAAAAGTTATAGGTGGTCAAAATAGGGTGGTTTTAAACATACTGCTTTTGTGCTAAAAGTTTGAGATTTTTTTAAGCAGTACAATAATAGTAACGTTTGTAAAGATGGGTATCATTTTAATTGTATTTACCCACAGAATAAAGAAAACTTGTAAAGTGTACAGTGTGAAAACGAAACCCTCCAAAATTTGCAAAATTGTGGTTTTCATTTAAAATTCCTCCCTAAAAAAATAATCTTTTGGGTTCACAGTACATTTTATGGAAAAATGAGAGGTGTCATTACAAAGTACAATTAGTCACGCAAAAAACAAGCCCTTATATTGGCCTGTAGATGGAAACATAAAAAAGTTATGGATTTTAGAAGGTAAGGAGGAAAAAACAAAAACGCAAAAATAAAATTGGCCAGGTCCTTAAGGTGAAAATGGTCTTGGTCCTTAAGGGGTTCAGCAGACTTTAAGGGGGTACGCCGGTGAAAAACTATTTTTTTTTTTTTTTTTAATCAACTGGTGCCAGAAAGTTAAACAGATTTATAAATTACTTCTATTAAAAAATATTAATCCTTCCTGTACTTATCAGCTGCTGAATACTACAGCGGAAATTCTTTTCTTTTTGAAACACAGAGCTCTCTGCTGTCATCACGAGCACAGTGCTCCCTGCTGACATCTCTGTTCATTTTATGAACTGTCCAGAACAGCATATGTTTGCTATGGGGATTTCCTTTTACCCTGGACAGTTCCTAAAATGGACAGAGGTGTCAGCAGAGAGCACTGTGCTCATGATGTCAGCAGACAGCTCTGTATTTCAAACGGAAAAGTATTTCCACTGTAGTATTCAGCAGCTAATAAGTACAGGAAGGATTAAGATTTTTTAATAGAAGTAACTTACAAATCTGTTTAACTTTCTGGCACCAGTTGATTTAAAAAAAAAAAAAAAAAAAAAAAGTTTTTCACAGCCTTCCGATTGTGGTATATGTTGGAAAACCATGTCAGTGTTCCATACAGTAGTTCTCCCCAACGTCAACTATCATGTGGAAGTCAGCAAGACCCCTTAGATTGTTTTTGGGACTGTGTGCAAAATTTTTATTTGGTAAATAGTTTGTTTTTACACATCTTCACATGCATATCAAGCTTGTATATAGTTCCATTTTGAAAATAAGTGTAAATTGAACATTTGTTGTTTTTTGTTTGTCTTTGTACTTGTAAGGCAGAAAAAGACAGTGGACTGAAAGGATTTGTGCCCATTCCCAGCAGTACAGAACCTGAGTTGCAGGTTATCAAAGGTGTGGTCGATAATGTACTTTGGCAGATGTCTCTTGATAGGAAGACAACAGCTCTTAAACAGCTCCAGGGCCACATGTGGAGATCTGCATATGCTACTGGCAAAATAAAGGGAGAGTAAGTGTTGTGTTGTTTTAAAATGTGATTTAAATAAATATATTTGTATATTTATGTAATCTACAGCTTAGCTATAACTTTAACATCTCCTGTGTAATACTTTATAGATCCATTTTATACAAGCTAAACAACTGTGACCTGTCAAGACTCCACAAAATATTTTGTGGTATCAGTCCTGAGCCTCAAATCCCTTTAACCTCTTAAGGACGCAGGGCATATGGATACGCCCTGCATCCCGAGTCCTTAAGGACGCAGGGCGTATCCATACGCCCGTGGGAATTCCGGTCCCCACCGCTAGCCGGTTGGGGACCGGAGCCGGATGCCTGCTGAAATCGTTCAGCAGGCATCCCGGCATATCGCCCAGGGGGGTCATTATGTCCCCCCATGTCGGCGATCGCAGCACATCGCTCATCAATTCAGATGAGCGATGCGCTGCGATTCCGTTCCCCGCCGCTCGCCAGGCGGGGATCGGAGCCGGATGTCTGCTGATTTCTATCAGCAGACATCCCGGCAGTCTGCCGGAGGAGGTCCGGAGGACCTCCTATACCGGCGATCGCTGCAGGACGCCGGTAACTACTAACCGGCGTTCTGCAGCGGTTCCGGGTCATCAGGGTCACGTGTGACCCTGTGACCCGAATATAGATGGTGACTGGTGGTGTAGTATACACCACCAATCACCATCCATGCTGTACTGGGGGCTGGCATTGTGGCCACCCCCCTCAGTACAGTTGTGATTGGGTGGCCAAAGTGGCCACACCAATCACATAGTAATGGGAGGGGATCTGGTGGGCTAGGAGCATGTTGCTCCGTTCTGCCCGCCATTTCAGAGAGATCTGGTGTGCAGGACGGAGCCCCGTGCTGCCCACCATCCCCTCAGTAAAAAAAAGTGCCCCTTGCCCCCTTTCTGTGGCCCCTTGGCACAGAAATCCCCAGGGATAGCTTTAGATTTAGGTAGGGACAGGCTAGGGTTAAAAAAAAAATAGTTTTTATTACTTTTTTTTTTTCAGCGTACCTCAGTGGGTGTCCGTGGGTCCGTAGCACCTTTAGCTGCGTGACCCCAGCCCTGCTGGGTCGCTGCGGTCTGCCGCCAGCCTTTTTTTTTGGCGCAGATCTTTTTTTTTTTTTTTTTAAGCGTGTGTGCGGACCCTCTTAGTTATAAAAGAGCGGTCCGCCACCGTTTGTTAGAGCCCACCCGCCGCTGATCAGTCCCGTAGTACTGATCAGTGTTTTTTTTTGTGGTGCCGGCGCTTTTTTTCGCGTTTTCTAGCGTTTTTTGCACCCATAGGCGGTCCGTGCCACCAGTAGCAGGCGTGTACTGTGTGGCCGGACCTTACCTGTGTGTGTGCGGCGTGCCTCACCGCTGTCAGTGATTTATCACTGATCAGCGTTTTTTTTTGTGGTAAAGGCACTTTTTTCGGTTAACGCATATTTTTTTTTTGCACCCATAGGCGGTCCGTGCCACCAGTAGCAGGCGTGTACTGTGTGGATGGACCGTACCTGTGTGTGCAGCCTGTCCCACCGCTGTCAGTGATTTATCACTGATCAGCATTTTTTTTTTGGGTTCAGGCGGGTGCATTTTTTCGGGGTTAAGCGTTTTTTTTATTTTATTTTTCGGGTTTTTTGTGTGGGGGTCTGTGTACAAGCCACCAGCCACTGTTCTGGGCTGAGTGGCCGGACCCCCCCACTGACTTCTGTGCCCCCTGCCGCCACAAGCGCTAATCAGTGCGCACACCACTGATTAGATAAACGCTTTTTTTTGGCGTAGGGCTTTTTTGCGCTAAAAGTCCCTTTTTTGTTTTTAAAAAAAGTTGCCTTTTTATTTTTTTTCTGTTAGGGCGGGTTAGTTTAGTTAGGTTAGGTTAGGTTGGGTTAGGGCGGGTTAGGGAGGTAATATCGCACCACACCACACGCAGCACACACACCAATAAAGTTTTCCCCCCCACACACACATACCCGTATCCCCATTAGAGTAGGGAAATGGCCCGCAGAGCGTTTTCGGCGGAGGAGGCATATGCCATAATTGCCTCCGACACCGAGAGCTGCTCAGAGGACGATGAAGACCCCACCTTCCTTATTTCATCGTCCTCCTCATCATCTAGTTCAGATGATGAGCCACCAAGGCGGCGAACTCGCCGCCGTGCGGCGCCGCAAACCTCCTCTGCCCTTGACCCTGTGCCCCATGCTAGTATGAGTCCCCCTGGTGCTCATACTAGTGAAGCCCCCCAGCCAAGGTCACTGGTACCTCGTACCGGAGAACTTGACTGGGCTGAGCCAGCGGACCACGAGCCCGTGATTCCTGAGTTTGTTGGCGACTCAGGAATCAAGATTAACATCGCCGGGTTCACTGAAAAGGACTTTTTCGGTCATTTTTTCAGTGACGACTTTGTTAATCTAATGGTTACACAGACGAATCTGTACGCCCAACAGTTCGTCACCGCTAACCCGGGCTCACTTTTAGCTAGACCCGGCGGCTGGACTCCAGTCGATGCAGCCGAAATGAGGACCTTTTGGGGCCTCGTGCTGCATATGGGTCTACTTAAAAAACCCAGTGTCAGGCAATATTGGAGTGGGGACATCCTGTACCAGACCCCGCTCTACAATATGGCCATGACACGTCCCCGTTTCGAGGCCATTCGGAGATGTTTGCATTATGCTGATAATGCGGCATGTCCCCCCCGAACTGATCCCGCGTATGACAGCCTGTATAAAATCAGGCCGGTCATCAATCACTTCGGGGCCAGATTTTGGGAGGCCTATGTCCCTGGAAGGGAGGTCGCTATTGATGAGTCTCTCATCAGCTTTAAGGGGAGACTCAGCTTCCGGCAATACATCCCGACCAAGTGAGCGCGGTATGGCGTGAAGATGTATAAACTTTGCGAGAGTACCTCTGGGTACACTTGCAAGTTTATGGTGTATGAGGGACGAGATTCCCGCATTGAACCCCCAGATTGTTCCCCCACTCTGGGTGTTAGCGGGAAAATCGTTTGGGGCCTTTTGCACCCATTGCTAGATAAAGGTTACCACCTTTACGTGGATAACTTTTATACTAGTATCCCTCTCTTCACATCCCTCGCCGCCAGATCCACGGTCGCTTGTGGGACAGTCCGGAAGAATCAAAGAGGCCTTCCTTCCTATCCCCTGCAGACTCCTATCCCCCGGGGTGAGTCCCGTGCCTTTTCCCATGAGAACCTGTTGTTGGTCCGGTATAAGGACAAGAGGGATGTCCTTATGCTCACCACAATTCATGGGAATGGCAGCACCCCTGTCCCTGTGCGAGGTACCGTGGGACCGGTCCTCAAGCCCGATTGTATTCTGGACTACAATCGGTATATGGGGGGAGTTGATCTTTCTGATCAAGTCCTCAAGCCATATAATGCCATGCGGAAAACACGCGTATGGTACAAAAAAGTTGCGGTCTACATGGTACAGGTTGCCATGTACAACGCTTTTGTACTGTACAAGTACGCTGGCAACACAGGGACATACCTGGAGTTCCAAGAGGAAGTTCTAAAGGCCCTCATCTTTGGTGACCGCCAAAGAGCGGGTCAGAGCACCTCTGGAACTTCAGGTCCCCGGATCGTCCCCGGCCAACACTTTCCATGTGTGATCCCCCACACTGGAAAGAAGGGACGATCTCAGAAGAAATGCAGAGTGTGTCGCAAGAGGGGGATTCGGAAGGACACCACCACTCAATGCGACACTTGCCCCGATCATCCGGGCCTCTGCATAGGCTGCTTCAGGGAGTATCACACTTCCATGGAGTACTAAATTTTCCATCCTTTGCCCTAATTTTCATTCCCCAAAATTCGACTCCAATGTACCAGTCCAGAGTACATTGTCTTCCAAATTCTATACCACCCCCCCCCCCAAAAAAAAATGACAAAAAACACCTTTTTCCCAATCCCAATACCCCCAATATCTTTTTTTATTTCTTCCCCCTAAAAAATGGGTCATGGGACACAGAGTCAACAGCATTGGAGGTTTGCAGTTGCCTCAAATGTGCAACGCTCTCTCTCCCCACCTGAGCGGGTTGCGCATTTGAGGTAACAGAATAGGGACGGCCCCATACATCCCCTTCCCAGAATGATGATTCAGAGTATAGGGTTTGGGGCGGGCATCCTTTTTACTTTTGGCTGTACTCTGGGTCATCATTCTGGGAAAATAATTGGCATATCAGTTCTAAAATTGCAATTTTCTTCCCCCCATAGTACTCTTTATCCATTCCTGGAAAATAAATGAAGGGAACACCCGTCTGTTCCAAATCTCCACTTCACCCTATACACCTTCCCTAGGGGGTGTACTGTTTGTAGTATTCTCACATGTGGGTGTTCCTTTCTTGTATTTTCCTCTGAATGTATGTAACTTTTAGGTCCGTAACAAACATCCGCCTCAAATGTGAAGAGTTCTCGCTGAGCTCTGTCGTATTTCCAGGCGACAATTCGGAGTCACATGTTAGTTGTTCCCAGAAAAATGAAGCAGAGTATAGGTTGAAAATTGCAATTTTCAAAAGCTAACCTTCATCCATTCCTGGAAAATAAATTTAGGAAACACCCGTGCGTTCAAAATGTCCTCTTTACCCCTATACCCATTCCCCAGGGTGGGTACTTTCTGTAATGGTCTCACATGTGGGTGTTTCATTTTTGTATTTTCCTCGGAATGTATGTAACCGTCAGCTACTGATATGCCATACGCCACAAATACAAAGTGACCTCTATGACTTCTGAGCCTTGTTGTGCGCCCGTCCAGCACGTTACCCCATATGTGGATGTATTTTTATAGTCAGGGGGAAAAGCCCTCCAAAATTTGTAACCCAATTCCTCATATTACCCCTTGTGAAAATGTTAATAATTGGGTAACCCAAGCATTTTACTGTAAAAAAAAATCTAATTTTTCAATTTATGGCCCACTTTTCAAAAAACCTATGAGGTGTTATTTCCCGCTGTACCCCTTGTTATGTTCATTGAGGGGTGTAGTTTCCAAAATGGTGTCACATGTGTTTTTTTTTTTTTATGTTGGGTACTTTATAAATGCACATGACCCCCGACTTCAATTTCAACAAAATTTTCACTCCTTCCATTCTGAGCATTGTAGTGCGTCCACAGAGCAATTTACATCCACATATGGGGTATTTTTTTTCTCAGACAAAATTGTTCTTCAAATTTTGGGGGCCTTTTGCCCTATTACCCAATGTGAAAATGAAACATTTGGGGTAACGCTATCAATACAGTGCAAAAAAATCAAATTTTTCACTTTTATGGCCCACTGTTCAAAAAACATGTGAGGTGTAAGTACTCACTGTAACACTGTTACATTCCCCGAGGGGTCTAGTTTCCAAAATGGTATGCCATGTGGTTTTTTTTTTTGCTGTCCTGGCACCACACGGGCTTCCTAAATGCGACATGCCCCCAGAGCAAAATTTGCTTCCAAAAAGCCAAACGTGACTCCTTCTCTTCTGAGACCTGTAGTGCGCCAGCAGAGCACTTTTCACCCCCATATGGGGTGTTTTCTGAATCGGGAGAAATTGGGCTTCAAATTTTGGGGGGTATTTTCTGCTTTAACCCTTTGTAAAAATGTAAAATTTTTGAGAAACCAAGCATTTTAGGTAAAAAATATACATTTTTTTTTACATATGCAAAAGTCGTGAAACCCCTGTGGGGTATTAAGGTTCACTTTACCCCTTGTTACATTCCCCAAGGGGTCTAGTTTCCAAAATGGTATGCCATGTGTTTTTTTTTTGCTGTCCTGGCACCACAGGGGCTTCCTAAATGCGGCATGCCCCCAGAGCAAAATTTGCTTCCAAAAAGCCAAACGTGACTCCTTCTCTTCTGAGACCTGTAGTGCGCCAGCAGAGCACTTTTCACCCCCATATGGGGTGTTTTCTGAATCGGGAGAAATTGGGCTTCAAATTGTTGGGGGTATTTTCTGCTTTAACCCTTTGTAAAAATGTAAAATTTTTGAGAAACCAAGCATTTTAGGTAAAAAATATACATTTTTTTTTACATATGCAAAAGTCGTGAAACCCCTGTGGGGTATTAAGGTTCACTTTACCCCTTGTTACATTCCCCAAGGGGTCTAGTTTCCAAAATGGTATGCCATGTGTTTTTTTTTTGCTGTCCTGGCACCACAGGGGCTTCCTAAATGCGGCATGCCCCCAGAGCAAAATTTGCTTCCAAAAAGCCAAACGTGACTCCTTCTCTTCTGAGACCTGTAGTGCGCCAGCAGAGCACTTTTCACCCCCATATGGGGTGTTTTCTGAATCGGGAGAAATTGGGCTTCAAATTGTTGGGGGTATTTTCTGCTTTAACCCTTTGTAAAAATTTAAAATTTTTGAGAAACCAAGCATTTTAGGTAAAAAATATACATTTTTTTTTACATATGCAAAAGTCGTGAAACCCCTGTGGGGTATTAAGGTTCACTTTACCCCTTGTTACATTCCCCAAGGGGTCTAGTTTCCAAAATGGTATGCCATGTGTTTTTTTTTTGCTGTCCTGGCACCACAGGGGCTTCCTAAATGCGGCATGCCCCCAGAGCAAAATTTGCTTCCAAAAAGCCAAACGTGACTCCTTCTCTTCTGAGACCTGTAGTGCGCCAGCAGAGCACTTTTCACCCCCATATGGGGTGTTTTCTGAATCGGGAGAAATTGGGCTTCAAATTTTTGGGGGTATTTTCTGCTTTAACCCTTTGTAAAAATGTAAAATTTTTGAGAAACCAAGCATTTTAGGTAAAAAATATAATTTTTTTTTTTACATATGCAAAAGTCGTGAAACCCCTGTGGGGTATTAAGGTTCACTTTACCCCTTGTTACATTCCCCAAGGGGTCTAGTTTCCAAAATGGTATGCCATGTGTTTTTTTTTGCTGTCCTGGCACCACAGGGGCTTCCTAAATGCGGCATGCCCCCAGAGCAAAAATTGCTTCCAAAAAGCCAAACGTGACTCCTTCTCTTCTGAGACCTGTAGTGCGCCAGCAGAGCACTTTTCACCCCCATATGGGGTGTTTTCTGAATCGGGAGAAATTGGGCTTCAAATTTTGGGGGGTATTTTCTGCTTTAACCCTTTGTAAAAATGTAAAATTTTTGAGAAACCAAGCATTTTAGGTAAAAAATATAATTTTTTTTTTACATATGCAAAAGTCGTGAAACCCCTGTGGGGTATTAAGGTTCACTTTACCCCTTGTTACATTCCCCAAGGGGTCTAGTTTCCAAAATGGTATGCCATGTGTTTTTTTTTGCTGTCCTGGCACCACAGGGGCTTCCTAAATGCGGCATGCCCCCAGAGCAAAATTTGCTTCCAAAAAGCCAAATGTGACTCCTTCTCTTCTGAGACCTGTAGTGCGCCAGCAGAGCACTTTTCACCCCCATATGGGGTGTTTTCTGAATCGGGAGAAATTGGGCTTCAAATTTTGGGGGGTATTTTCTGCTTTAACCCTTTGTAAAAATGTAAAATTTTTGAGAAACCAAGCATTTTAGGTAAAAAATATAATTTTTTTTTTTACATATGCAAAAGTCGTGAAACCCCTGTGGGGTATTAAGGTTCACTTTACCCCTTGTTACATTCCCCAAGGGGTCTAGTTTCCAAAATGGTATGCCATGTGTTTTTTTTTGCTGTCCTGGCACCACAGGGGCTTCCTAAATGCGGCATGCCCCCAGAGCAAAAATTGCTTCCAAAAAGCCAAACGTGACTCCTTCTCTTCTGAGACCTGTAGTGCGCCAGCAGAGCACTTTTCACCCCCATATGGGGTGTTTTCTGAATCGGGAGAAATTGGGCTTCAAATTTTGGGGGGTATTTTCTGCTTTAACCCTTTGTAAAAATTTAAAATTTTTGAGAAACCAAGCATTTTAGGTAAAAAATATAATTTTTTTTTTACATATGCAAAAGTCGTGAAACCCCTGTGGGGTATTAAGGTTCACTTTACCCCTTGTTACATTCCCCAAGGGGTCTAGTTTCCAAAATGGTATGCCATGTGTTTTTTTTTTGCTGTCCTGGCACCACAGGGGCTTCCTAAATGCGGCATGCCCCCAGAGCAAAATTTGCTTCCAAAAAGCCAAATGTGACTCCTTCTCTTCTGAGACCTGTAGTGCGCCAGCAGAGCACTTTTCACCCCCATATGGGGTGTTTTCTGAATCGGGAGAAATTGGGCTTCAAATTTTGGGGGGTATTTTCTGCTTTAACCCTTTGTAAAAATGTAAAATTTTTGAGAAACCAAGCATTTTAGGTAAAAAATATAATTTTTTTTTTACATATGCAAAAGTCGTGAAACCCCTGTGGGGTATTAAGGTTCACTTTACCCCTTGTTACATTCCCCAAGGGGTCTAGTTTCCAAAATGGTATGCCATGTGTTTTTTTTTTGCTGTCCTGGCACCACAGGGGCTTCCTAAATGCGGCATGCCCCCAGAGCAAAATTTGCTTCCAAAAAGCCAAATGTGACTCCTTCTCTTCTGAGACCTGTAGTGCGCCAGCAGAGCACTTTTCACCCCCATATGGGGTGTTTTCTGAATCGGGAGAAATTGGGCTTCAAATTTTGGGGGGTATTTTCTGCTTTAACCCTTTGTAAAAATGTAAAATTTTTGAGAAACCAAGCATTTTAGGTAAAAATATAAATTTTTTTTTTACATATGCAAAAGTCGTGAAACCCCTGTGGGGTATTAAGGTTCACTTTACCCCTTGTTACATTCCCCAAGGGGTCTAGTTTCCAAAATGGTATGCCATGTGTTTTTTTTTGCTGTCCTGGCACCACAGGGGCTTCCTAAATGCGGCATGCCCCCAGAGCAAAAATTGCTTCCAAAAAGCCAAACGTGACTCCTTCTCTTCTGAGACCTGTAGTGCGCCAGCAGAGCACTTTTCACCCCCATATGGGGTGTTTTCTGAATCGGGAGAAATTGGGCTTCAAATTTTGGGGGGTATTTTCTGCTTTAACCCTTTGTAAAAATTTAAAATTTTTGAGAAACCAAGCATTTTAGGTAAAAAATATAATTTTTTTTTTACATATGCAAAAGTCGTGAAACCCCTGTGGGGTATTAAGGTTCACTTTACCCCTTGTTACATTCCCCAAGGGGTCTAGTTTCCAAAATGGTATGCCATGTGTTTTTTTTTTGCTGTCCTGGCACCACAGGGGCTTCCTAAATGCGGCATGCCCCCAGAGCAAAATTTGCTTCCAAAAAGCCAAATGTGACTCCTTCTCTTCTGAGACCTGTAGTGCGCCAGCAGAGCACTTTTCACCCCCATATGGGGTGTTTTCTGAATCGGGAGAAATTGGGCTTCAAATTTTGGGGGGTATTTTCTGCTTTAACCCTTTGTAAAAATGTAAAATATTTGAGAAACCAAGCATTTTAGGTAAAAAATATACATTTTTTTTTACATATGCAAAAGTCGTGAAACCCCTGTGGGGTATTAAGGTTCACTTTACCCCTTGTTACATTCCCCAAGGGGTCTAGTTTACAAAATGGTATGCCATGTGTTTTTTTTTGCTGTCCTGGCACCACAGGGGCTTCCTAAATGCGGCATGCCCCCAGAGCAAAATTTGCTTGCAAAAAGCCAAATGTGACTCCTTCTCTTCTGAGACCTGCAGTGCGCCAGCAGAGCACTTTTCACCCCCATATGGGGTGTTTTCTGAATCGGGAGAAATTGGGCTTCAAATTTTGGGGGGTATTTTCTGCTTTAACCCTTTGTAAAAATGTAAAATATTTGAGAAACCAAGCATTTTAGGTAAAAAATATATATCTTTTTTTACATATGCAAAAGTCGTGAAACCCCTGTGGGGTATTAAGGTTCACTTTACCCCTTGTTACATTCCCCAAGGGGTCTAGTTTCCAAAATGGTATGCCATGTGTTTTTGTTTTGCTGTTTTGACACCCTAGGGGCTTCCTAAAGGTGACATGCCCCCCTAAAACCATTTCAGAAAAACGTACTCTCCAAAATCCCCTTGTCGCTCCTTCCCTTCTGAGCCCTCTACTGCGCCCGCCGAACAATTAACACAGACATATGAGGTATGTGCTTACTCGAAAGAAATTGGGCTACAAATATAAGTATACATTTTCTCCTTTTACCCCTTGCAAAAATTCAGAAATTGGGTCTACAAGAACATGCGAGTGTAAAAAATGAAGATTTTGAATTTTCTCCTTCACTTTGCTGCTATTCCTGTGAAACACCTAAAGGGTTAAAACACTTACTGAATGTCATTTTGAATACTGTGGGGGGTGCAGTTTTCATAATGGGGTCATTTATGGGGTATTTCTAATATGAAGACCCTTCAAATCCACTTCAAACCTGAACTGGTCCCTGAAAAATATCGAATTTGAAAATTTTGTGAAAAATTTGAAAATTGCTGCTGAACTTTGAATCCCTCTGGTGTCTTTCAAAAGTAAAAACTCGTCAATTTTATGATGCAAACATAAAGTAGACATATTGTATATGTGAATCCAAAAAAATATATATTTTGAATATCCATTTTCCTTACAAGCTGAGAGCTTCAAAGTTAGAAAAATGCAAAATTTTCATTTTTTTCATCAAATTTTGGGATTTTTCACCAAGAAAGGATGCAAGTTACCACAAAATTTTACCAGTATGTTAAAGTAGAATATGTCACGAAAAAACAATCTCGGAATCAGATTGATAACTAAAAGCATTCCAGAGTTATTAATGTTTAAAGTGACAGTGGTCAGAATTGCAAAAAAGGGCTCAGTCCTTAAGGTGAAAAAGGGCTCAGTCCTTAAGGGGTTAAATAGGGTTTCCTTCATTCTCTCTTGCCCCCTGGTTGAATACAGTGGTGGTCGAATATATGCGTTGCCCCTCCATTCAACTCTATGGGCTTTATGAAATTAGTTGAGAAGTAGGGCCTCCATGTATTAGACAACTTGTTTTTTGGTACATCCCACAGATTTTTGATTGGATAAATATCTGGGGATATTGCAGTTTTGCAGTGAGAGAGGGCACATTATCCTGCTGCTAAAGGCCATTGTCATGGAAGGGTAAGACAATATTTAGGTAGGTGGTATGTGTCAAAGTAACATGAACGTGAATGTCAAGACCCAGGGTTCCCTAGAGCATCACACTGCCTCCACTAGCTTACCCTCTTCCCATAGTGCATCTTGGTACCATCTTTTACCTAGGTAAGAAACACACATGCACTAGACCATGCACGTAATATAAAGTAAAATGTGAACAATCGAAGGCCATATTTTTCCATTGTTCCATGGCTCAGTACTGATGATCATGTGCCCATTGTAAGCATTTTAGCACTAGAGGGGGTCAGCATTTGCACTTTGATCATGTCTACACAGCCTTGTACCCAATAAGCTGTAATGCACTGTGTTCTGATGCCTTTCTAACATAGCCAGCATTAATTTCTCGGTCGCTCTTCATTGGGGGACACCGATACCGATGGGTATATGCTCTTGCCATTAGAAGGCGATGACACTAGGAAGAAAAAGTCAGCTCCTCCCTGGCAGGGTATACCCGCACACTGGAAGTGAGGTAATCAATTTTAGCTAGTGTCGGTAGGAGGCAAGACACATGTCTGGGAGCTCTCCCAGAGATGGTCTTTTATTTTGTTGTTTTCTGGTTAGGTTCTTTTTCCTTTGTCATTTTTCTAGGTTGAGCGACAGGAGCATGGCGCTACCTGATCTCCCACATGCGACAAAGGGGTACCTGCGGCCGTGATGCTGTGTGCCTCCAGCGGCACCTGGCTCCGCCCTTCCACCATCGCAGGGTCTGCGGCGCTCCGTAGTCAGAGCGGCACCGTTGGCCTCCATGAGCTGCGGCCCGGCAGGACTTCTTCCTATCCCGCCCGCTCTTGTCTTTTGGCCTCAGAGCTGTACGGCGGTGGCTTAGCTGGTGCTTCTAAGCGCACTGCTCCAAGCTTTCGCCGCTCCTGGGGCTACCCGCATGTGGTTTTTCTTAGTGTCCCTAGTGTGTCCTTAGTGTCCCCATGATATGGGCATCCTAGCCCATCTCTCTTTGGGGACCTCGCAGGCAGAATCAGCGCAGGGTGCCTCGCTCACCCCGCTTCCTTCCTGCCAGCTAAAAAAAAATAAAAAATAAATACACTGGTCACTCATTTGGTAGCATTTGGCGCCCTCTTGTGGCCAATAATTGTATTGCACTCTTGATTTCTATTGCTTCTTGTGAGCTCCCCTTTGTGGCAACCAATCGCTATTACAGCCTTGGTCGGCCTTATCTGTTTTTATCAGTTTAAAGAAAAACTGTCACCAAGTTCACCCACACTAAACCCAATACACTGAGTTATAGTGTGGGTGAACAGGAATCCAAACATGGATCACTTACTTTTTTATGTTTTCTAGTGGCTGAGTTGTCGTCCACTAAAGTTCCGCTGTTTGCCCTTCACTTGCTCTCTGAAGGTGGGTCTCCCGCCAACAGTCTTGCTTTGGGTCCCGGAGGAAGGGGCCTTAGCCTGCCCCCCTTGTTCGCATATAAATTTTCCCCCTGAGCACAGCGCGTTAGGAGAGCGCTCCGTGCTGTGAACTGCGCATGTGCCGGTCCCTCGCTTCACCCAGAAGTCGGGAGGAGCGAGACTTCAGAAAGAGATACTGCACAGAGCGCTCTCCCGACGGGCTGCGCTCAGGTGGAAAATGAATATGCAAACAAGGGGGCAGGCTAAGGCCCTTCCTCCGGGACCCAAAGCAAGGATGCCGGCATGGGGACCCTCCTTCAGAGAGCAAGTGAAGGGCAACCAGCGGATCTTTAGCGGATGACAACTCGGCAACAAGAAAACATAAAAAAGTAAATGACCCTCCCACTGCTAGTGCAAGGTGTCCGAAAGAGTTAGCCATTGTTTACTATGGACCCATACCAGGAAGCCAGACAGTGGTCTACATGGTTTCCTCCACTGCCTGTCACACATCACACGGCTGATGTATCTGCGGCTGGAGTTCCGGTACCCCACTGCTGTGCGCAGTATACGAACAAGTGGCCCAGTGTGTTTTATGGACCCTATATGGGGTGACGGGGATACCATCCATGTCTCCTTAGCCTCCCGCGATCTCCCAGGGGGGCAGGGTTTCTATCCATGGCTCCTAGGCCTCCCTGCCCTCCCACCTGCTACAAAGGGGGCACAGTGTTTGCCTATCTGACTGTGTCCTCTTTTCGCCATTACCTGGAGGCATACTTGTTCAGCCAGACTGTTGTCTGCGCAGTTTCCGACTGCCGTCGGTCGCTCATTTCAGGGCTGCCACAGGCACGGCCAGGTTTCCCGTGCCTCACTGCTGTTGTGAGGAATCTGGATGAGGGTCCCTGCAGATACACGGGACTGCTGCCAGTCAGCCAGTCTTTCATCTGCTGGGTCTCCTACAACGCCATGTCGCCCATTGGATCGGCCGCACTCCAGCACCCCACTTTCTGTGGGAGGGTTCGAAGGAGTGACCCTGTGCGTACAGCAATCCTATACCAGTCGGCCAGTTGGTTGTCCGTGTGGCTTACTACTATGTCGGGTCAACTACCATACACTTTCCACACTGTGGACGGAAGTTCAGGTAACCCTCTGCCCAGGTGTAGTTTTGCCTTCCGGGTGCTCGCGGCGGGCCCCAGGGACAGGAGTTTTGGGTCTGCTACTGTTCAGGTCTTGGTTCTTATGCACCAGGCCTCTCTAGAGCCGGTTTCCGTCTCTTTCTATTTTCCTGTGGCTTTCTGGTCTCCACCTTCTGTGCTCAAGCGTATGCTGCTCTCCCTGCTGTTTTTCCACCATGTTCTCTTGAATCGGTTGACTCTGGATGGGGCTCTCTTGTGTTTCCATTTTTGTTTTCCAGCCGGGCTAGCTCTCTGTCTGGTTCTGTGTTCCTTGGAGTTATTTCCTACCTCCTACCTCTTTCTGGCATAGTTCCGGCCCATCTGGCTTCCTAGTCAACCTTTTCTTGTCTCTCTATATGGACCGTGGGACTAGAGTCTTTACAGAGGACGGTCCCTTCCTTTGGCGTCCTAGTCCATCTCTTTGGACAGGAGATCTTCCGGGAGCTCAGTTTCTGGGCCTCAGTTGTCTCTGCCCGTGGGTTCGGTCTCTGGACTGATTCCCTTTCTCTGGTGGTTGTTCTTTCCATCCTTGGGGACTGCTTTTGTACATACCATCAGTATAGGTGTCCCCCAATGAAGAGCGACCGAGAAGAGGATATTTTTTTTTTTTTTTTACTCACCGTAAAATCTCTTTCTTGTAGCCTTCATTGGGGACACCAAACTTACCCATTTCTTAATTTTTTTGTCCGGAGGATTTTTTCCGGTTACTGTTTTTTTTTTATCCGGGATTCTTTTCTAGGGTCTTTCGGACATGTTTCTTTGTTGGCTTCTCCTACTGCATTGTGACAAAACTGATTACCTCATTTCCAGTGGGTGGGTATATCTCATCAGTATCTGTGTCCACCAGTGAAGGCTACGAGAAAGAGATTTTACGGTCAGTACTGAAAAATCTCCTTTTTTTTTTTTAGCAATCTGTGTTCACAAAGCTCTGTAAGATCAAACTGGATCGGTTAGCTTGCACTCAACTTTCATCAATGAGCATTACAGATCCATGACTGTCACCAAGTCACCGTATTTCCTTCCTCTTTGTGGATACTAATGACTGCACAATGCAAACACCCCGCAAAATGTGCCATTTTGGATCTGCTTTGAATCAGTTGTCTATCAGTTCTCTACCCATCACAGTTAAGCTCTTGTAAATAATTTTAATGGCAGTGGCCAGCAGGATAATGGCTTTGTCACAGTGCTAAAATTGATCGGGAAAGGTTTTAGGAACATGGCAAAGAGCTCATTGTCTTGACTTGGTGGCACAAGTGGGACCTACAAATATAAGGTAGGAGGATTTAATGTTATGGCTGATGTATATGTGTATACCTGAGTGTATCTAGAGTATTTTTTTCTTGCATAACTATGCAGATTTATGACTGAGTAGATTAATACAAATGATCTTTTACTATATCATTGATCAATAATGTACATATATTTTGCATGGTTGAAAAGTGAATTTTTCTGTTGGACATGCATAACAATTATAATGCATCTTCTTGTAAGAGTCTTTGCACAAGTGTATGATACAATTTTCAATTTCATTGTAGGGTATATGATGATGTGGTACCAGCCCTGAAAAAGTGGAAAGAAGCAGGCTTGAAGCTGTATATATTTTCTTCTGGAAGTGTGGAAGCACAGAAACTCTTATTCGGTTACTCAATTGAAGGCGATCTGCTTGAGGTAAATATAATACTACATAAATATAGGTGGTAGACGTAGACAGTAACATATGACTAACCCTCAAACTGATGTTAAAATTGAGACATTAGCCAGTATATCCTTATATGAAGGTTTCTCAAGTGGCACGGGACCTAACACTAACCTACCTGTGCTGTATGGGCAATACCAGGGGCCAGTGGCAATTACAGCAGCATTAGGTTCGACTCGCAGCCACCTCCCAGCTCACTCCAGGGTGACTAAGCACACATAGTGGGAGGAAGGCTATGAGCCCCACCCAAGTTGGCTGATATGTTGCCCGCCTCGTAGGTGCACTTAAATGCTGCCTATAATAGTGATTAATGTGCATTAGATTTGGAGTTTATACATCTCCAAGTACAAGATTTGAACAACAAGAAAAAAAACGTGGTTTCAAATGGCAGGAAATGCTCAACCCCAAATGCAGTTGTGCATTTATGCTGGGGGAGCAGATCCGGCGTTTATGGTCCATTGCTAAAGGCAATTGTAGTCTTCTACAGGCATCCCCCATTGAATGCGCTTTATGCAGGGGATTGCCTTAAGCAACGGACCACAAGCGCAGGATCTGCCCCCCAGTATAAATGCACAACTGCATTTGGGGATGAGCATTTCCTGCCATTTCAAACCACGTTTTTTTCTTATTGGTAAAAATAATACCATTTTTACCTGCAATAGGATAACTAGTGGTATTGGATGTCCTGACATTGATATTACTAGAAATTTGCCTTCAATCCAGTCTACATAATTTTAAACTATGAGCCAATATCATAAGTTCCAGTGCAATAAGCCTAGTCACTGTTTAAACCGTACTTAAGTGACCTAAAGCTATCATTACAATGCTTTGTATAAAGAGCATGTAAGAGTTCTCAAGTATCATGATTTATTAAAAGTCTTTAACCCCTTCCCGCTATTGGACGTATGCATACGTCCAGGCGAATTACACGTTCGCGCAAATGGACGTATGCATACGTCCAAGCGATCTCCTGCTCTGCCGCGGGCAGCGCAGGAGATCGCGGGTGGGACTCAGCTGTCAATCACAGCCGGAGTCCCACCGCAGCTGCCGGGGCCGCGATCGCGGTGTCCCGGCAGCATTAACCCCATAGATGCCGTGATCAGTCTGATCACGGCATCTATGGTGTTTGCAGGGGGAGCGCTCCCCCTGCCCATCAACGGCGGCGCCGCGATAAAATAAGGGGGATCGGGGTGTCCAAGACACCCTCGATCCCCTTTGAAGAGATAGGAGTGAGGCGGAGCGGCCGACCAATAGCAGACTTGGGGCGGGGGGGTTAAAGTTCGGTTCCCCGCGCTATGCCCACCCATCGGTGTCCGGGCACAGCAGGGGGAACCGTGTAGTAGCGGCGGCAGCGGTGGTCACTTACCCGGCGGCGGAGCTCCAGATGACGGCGGCGGCTGTGATCACGGCGGCGGTGGAGGTGAGTATGACGCCGCGTGTCCAGGAGTCTGTTGCCTAGCAACATCTGCAGGGCGACAGTTTGAGAGTGGTCTCTAAACTGTCGCCCTCCAGATGTTGCAAAACTACAACTCCCACCATGCCTTGACAGCTGTTTGCTGTGTTGGCATGCTGGGAGTTGTAGTTTTGCAAGATTTAGAGGGGTTCAGGCTAGAGATCACTGACAGTGGTCTCTAAACTGTAGCCCTCCAGATATTACAAAACTACAACTCCCAGCATGCTCAGACAGCAGTTTGCTGTCTTAGCATGCTGAGATTTGTAGTTTTGCAACATCTGGAGGGCCACAGTTTAGAGACCACTGTCAGTGATCTCCAGCCTGACCCCCTCTAAATCTTGCAAAACTACAACTCCCAGCATTCAGGAACAGCAAATGGCTGTCTCAGCATGCTGGGAGTTGTACTTGCGTGCCTCCAGCTGTTGCATAACTACATCTCCCAGCATTCCCTTTGGCAATCAGTACATGCTGAGAGTTGTAGTTCTGCAACAGCTGGAGGCACACTGGTTGGGAAATACCGAGTTAGGTAATAGGTTCTATTACCTAACTCAGTATTTTCCAACCAGTGTGCCTCCAGCTGTTGCAAAACTACAACTCCCAGCATGCACGTTCTGTCAGTGCATGCTGGGAGTTGTAGTTTTGCCCCCCCCCCCCCCTCCCATGTGAATGTACAGGTTACATTCACACTGGCGGCGGATTACAGTGAATTCCCTGCTTCAGGTTTGAGCTGCAGCAGCCGCAGCTCAAACTCCTAGCGGGAGACTCAGTGTAATCCGCCGTCAGTGTGAATGTAACCTAAAAACACTACACAAACATAAAATAAAGAGTAAAACACTACATATACACACGTACACTGCCCCCCCCCCACCACCCCTTATCTCCCAATAAAAATGAAAAACGTATCCTACAGCAGTGTTTCCAAAACGGAGCCTCCAGCTGTTGCAAAACAAAAACTCCCAGCATTTCCGGACAGCCATTGACTGTCCAAGCATGCTGGGAGTTTAGCAACAGCTGGAGGCACCCTGTTTGAGAATCACTGGTGTAAAACACCCCTATGCAAATCCCTAATTTAGGCCTCAAATGCGCATGGCGCTCTCTCACTTTGGAGCCCTGTCGTATTTCAAGGCAACAGTTTAGGGCCACATATGGAGTATCGCCGTACTCGGGAGAAATTGCCTAACAAATTTTGGGGGGCTTTTTCTCCTTTTACCCCTTATGAAAAGGTAAAGTTGGGGTCTACACCAGCATGTTAGTGTAAAAAAAACAACATTTTTGTACACTAACATGTGTTGCCCCATACTTTAAAATTTCACAAGCGGTAAAAGAAAAAAAGCCTCCAAAATTTGTAACGCAATTTCTCCTGAGGACGGAGATACCCCATATGTGGACGCAAAGTGTTCTGGGGACGCACAACAAGGCTCAGAAGGGAGAGTGCACCATGTAAATTTGAGGTCTAAATTGGTGATTTGCACAGGGGTGGCTGATTTTACAGCGGTTCTGACATAAGTGCAAAACAATAAATACCCACATGTGACCCCATTTTGGAAACTACACCCCTCACGGAATGTAACAAGGGGTACAGTGAGCATTTACGCCCCACAGGTGTCTGACAGATCTTTGAAACAGGGGTCTGTGAAAATGAAAAATACATTTTTTAATTTGCACAGCCCACTGTTCCAAAGATCCGTCAAATGCCAGTGGGGTGTAAATTCTCCCTGCACCCCTTATTACCTTCCGTGAGGGGTGTAGTTTTAAAAATGGGGTCACATGTGGGGGGTCCACTGTTCTGGCACCACGGGGGGCTTTGGAAATGCACATGGCCAAATTCTCTCTCCAAAAGCTCAATGATGCTCCTTCTCTTCTGAGCATTGTAGTTCGCCCCCAGTGCACTTCACGTCCACTTATTGGGTATTTCCATACTCAGAAGAGATGGGGTTACAAATTTTTGGGGGTATTTTCTGCTATTATCCCTTGTAAAAATGTAAAATTTGGGGGAAAACAAGCATTTTAGTGTAAAAAATTTTTTTTTTTTTTTACATATGCAAAAGTCGTGAAACACCTGTGGGGTATTAAGGTTCACTTTACCCCTTGTTACGTTCCCCAAGGGGTCTAGTTTCCAAAATGGTATGCCATGTGGGTTTTTTTTTCTGTCCCGGCACCATAGGGGCTTCCTAAATGCGGCATGCCCCCAGAGCAAAATTTGCTTCCAAAAAGCCAAATGTGACTCCTTCTCTTCTGAGACCTGTAGTGCGCCAGCAGAGCACTTTTCATCCCCATATTGGGTGTCTTCTGAATCGGGAGAAATTGGGCTTGAAATGTTGGGGGGTATTTTCTGCTATTACCTTTTTTAAAAATGTAAAATTTTTGCTAAACCAAGCATTTTTGGTAAAAAAAAAATTTTTTTTTTACATATGCAAAAGTCGTGAAACACCTGTGGGGTATTAAGGTTCACTTTATCCCTTGTTACGTTCCTCAAGGAGTCTAGTTTTCAAAATGGTATGCCATGTCGTTTTTTTTTGCTGTCCTGGCACCATAGGGGCTTCCTAAATGCGACATGCCCCCCGAGCAAAATTTGCTCTCAAAAAGCCAAATATGACTCCTTCTCTTCTGAGCATTGTAGTTCGCCCGTAATGCACTTCAGGTCAACTTATGGGGTACCTCCATACTCAGAAGAGATGGGGTTACAAATTTTGGGGGGTATTTTCTGCTTTTAACCCTTGCAAAAATGTGAAATTTGGGGGGAAACACACATTTTAGTGAAATTTTTTTTTTTTTTTTTTACATATGCAAAAGTCATGAAACACCTGTGGGGTATTAAGGCTCACTTAATTCCTTGTTACGTTCCTCAAGGGGTCTAGTTTCCAAAATGGTATGCCATGTTTTTTTTATTTGCTGTTTTGGCACCATAGGGGCTTCCTAAATGCAACATGCCCCCAAAAAAACATTTCAGAAAAACGTACTCTCCAAAATCCCCTTGTCGCTCCTTCGGTTCTGAGCCCTCTACTGCGCCCGCCGAACAATTTACATAGACATATGAGGTATGTGCTTACTCGAGAGAAATTGGGCTACAAATTCAAGTATAAATTTTATCCTTTTACCCCTTGTAAAAATTCAAAAATTGGGTCTACAAGAACATGCAACTGTAAAAAAATGAAGATTTTGAATTTTCTCCTTCACTTTGCTGCTTTTCCTTTGAAACACCTAAAGGGTTAAAACACTTACTGAATGTCATTTTGAATACTTTGGGGGGTGCAGTTTTTGTAATGGGGTCATTTATGGGGTATTTCTAATATGAAGACCCTTCAAATCCACTTCAAACCTGAACTGGTCCATGAAAAATAGCGAGTTTGAAAATTTTGTGAAAAATTGTAAAATTGCTGCTGAACTTTTGAAGCCCTCTTCCAAAAGTAAACACTTGTCAATTTTATGATGAAAATATAAAGTAGACATATTGTATATGTGAATCCAAAAAAAATAATATTTGGAATATCCATTTTCCTTACAAACAGAGAGCTTCAAAGTTAGAAAAATGCAAAATTTTCAATTTTTTCATCAAATTTTGGGATTTTTCACCAAGAAAGGATGCAAGTTACCACAAAAATTTACCACTATGTTAAAGTAGAATATGTCACGAAAAAACAATCTCGGAATCAGATTGATAAGTAAAAGCATTCCAGAGTTATTTATGTTTAAAGTGACAGTGGTCAGATGTGCAAAAAAGGGCTGTGTCCTAGAGGTGAAAATGGGCTGTGTCCTTAAGGGGTTAAAATCTGTAAGATAATGTGTGTCTGTAAAACGCAGTATACCACTTTAAAGGAGATACCGTATTTATCGGTGTATAACACGCATTTTTTAGGCAAAATTTTTTAGCCTAAAGTCTACCTGCGTGTTATACGCCGATAAGCAGCTGCAGTTCAATGATTTAAAGCGGGCGCTTTAAATCAATGAACTGCAGCTGCTTTTGCAGGTCCAGAAACCTGCCGTCGCTGCCCGATTCCCTGCCCCTGCTTATCCTGGGGTCCAGAGACTACTGGCGCCGCTGCCCCATTGCCTTCCCCATCCCCGGTTTTTTGACCCCGCAGAAGCCCCCAGGAAAGGCAGGGGGAGAGAGGCCGTCGCTGACCGCTTCTCTCCCCCTGCCTTTCCTGGGGAATAGAGCCCTGCTGCCGCCGCATCTCTCCCCCTGGCCACCCCATTGCCTCCCCCATCCCCAGTTTTATAATTACCTGTTGCCGGGGTCGGGTCCGCGCTGCTTCTGGCTGGTGTGGCGTCTCTTGTGTCGTTGCTATGCGCTGCGCTGCGCAATGACAAGTGACGTCGCATTGAAGACGTCACTCGTCATTGCGCCTCGCAACGCATAGCAACGAATCAGGAGACTCCACACTGGAGCCAGAAGCAGCGCGTACCCGACCCCGGCAACAGGTAATTATAAAACTGGGGATAGGAGAAGCAATGGGGCAGCGGCGCCGGCAATGGGGCAGCGGCGCCGGCAATGGGGCAGCAGCACCAATAGCCAGGGGGAGAGAAGCGGCGGCAGCAGGGCTCTAGACCCCAGGAAAGGCATGAAGTGGCAGCGACGGCCTCTCTCTCCCTGCCTTTCCTGGTGGCTTCGGCGGGGTTAGAAACAGTGTATTGGGGTATACACATGCACACACACGCACCCTCATTTTACCAAGGATATTTGGGTATAAAACTTTTTTTACCTAAATATCCTTGGTAAAATGAGGGTGCGTGTTATAGGCCAGTGCGTGGTATAGCCCGATAAATACGGTATATCATGCACAAAAACGTATAAGTTTTAGATCGTGGGGGGTCCCAGCAGTCTCCTGTATGGGGCCCCGGCTCTCTCTGGGAATGAGGCGTCGAACCTCACAGGAAATAGCTGCCAAAACACTCTAGCTTTTTGGCTATCTTTGGCTCTCCCATAGAGATATACAGGTGTGTCAGCTGCCGCTTCACATTCCTTGGGTCATATTCCTTGGGGACCAGGAAGTTGAGATATAAAGGGTTGTTTCTGGGCCTTTGCTTAACCCCTTAAGGATGGACCCATTTTTTACCTTAATGACCTCGCTCTTTTAAAATAGTTTTTTATATTTTTGACGAAGTCTCTTTAAATGGTAATAACTGTAGAACACTTTTCTGAGCAGAGCGATTCTGACATAGTTTTTTCATGACATATTGTACTTTATATAATTGGTGCATTTTGTTGACACATGCAGCATTTTTTGTGAAAAACTCCAAAATATTGTGAAAAACCTTTTATGGTGTTCACTGTGCAGTAAAAGTGATGTTATATTTAGTCTGTGGGTCAGTACGATTATGGCGATATCCATTTTATATAGCTTTCTATGTTCTTTTTCCTTTTCTGAGCAAAATTCTTTTTCTGCCATTCATTTTCCAACAGCCGTAACTTTATTTTAATTTTTCGTCCAACGCCATTAAGTAAGGGCTTATTTTTTGCAGGATGAGCTGTACTTCTTATTGGTATAATTTTTGCGATACGTGCTACCTTTTGATCTTTTTTATTCCGCTATTTGTACCAAAATTGGCAAATTTTGCGCTTTTTTGTTGTTTTGTTTAAACGGCGTTCACCATGCAGGATAATATACATTATAGTTTTATAGTACACATCATTTTGCATGTGGTAATACCTATTATGTATATAATTTGTGTTTTTGATCTTTTTTGACGACAATACCAATTTTTATTGGTAAAGGGGCTTTTTTTTTTTTTTTAACACTTCATACATGTATTGAAGAAACTTTATATTATCTTATCTTTCCCTTTTTACAGGTTATACTATGCTGCATTTGTACTGCAGCACGGTATGACCTGATGAGCTGCGCACACTACAGCCTGGATCTCGCAGGCTCCCATAGCAGGCAGACAGGAGGTCATCAGCTGACCTTCTAATGCCATAGCAACCAACGGCAACCCACGATCGTATTGCGGCACACCCGTTAGTGAACAGGGGGAGCACATTCCCCTGTCAACACCATAGATGCCTTGATCAGGATGGGGTTAATGCTGCGGGAACTGGCGCGATCACGGCCCCGGCAGCTACGGCGGGACTCCGGCTGTGATTGACAGCCGGGTCCCGCCGCTGATCTCTTGCACTGCCCGCGGCAGTGCAGGAGATCGCTAGGACGTATGCATAAATCCCAGCGCGCGAACGTGTCGGTACTTATCCATATGTCTTATAGCGGGAAGGGGTTAACTTGTCCCTGTCATTTAAAAAAAATAATACTTTTGACATATTACAATGACATGTCAAAAGTTTTTATCAGTATAAGGGAGGTTAAGACCCCTATAGGATGCCTTACACCTGGCTTTCAGCTATCTTTGCTTCACTTCTCCATAAAAATTGTGTAAGATTTCTAGCAAGAAGTTGGCTGTGGATAAAATTGACTTGCAAGTCATGTATTGAAAAGATTATGGCATAGGAATTTCCTTACTTTTTTTTACAGATCTTTAGCGGTTTAGCTTGGGGACCTAGAATCTCAAATGTAAAAAGGCAATAGCCTTTTTAGCAGACTCTTTGGAGGACAAACTTAGATTTCCGGCCAGGTCGACTGCCCTCTTTAATTCAGCCAGAAGAGCTAGGAAATGTAGGTTCCAGAAAAAAAAAATCTATGGAATTCTGCAAGGAAGATTTCCTTTTTTGGGAAAGTGTTAGACAATCTCTTAGATAAGACAAGTGATAGAAAGAAGAGTTTTCCTGCATTCTAACGCCACAAGCATAATAAATCTTTTTTTCCTCCAGGAGAGCTGGAGATGGAAGCCCCCCCCTCCAAAAGATCCATGTGTAATCAGTCAATTCAGCAAGGAAGCAGGGCTCCCAATGATAGGCTGGTCCGAGTAGGAGGAGATTGCGCCGGAGGGGCTAAAAGCACTTAATTTTTGCACACTTTCTTTAGGTGTACCCTTTACTCCCAGACTTTTTACCAAGATTGTTTATAAGGTAAAGGGGATCGTATCTTTATCCGTTATTTAGATGACTTTTAGAGATGAGCGAACTTACAGTGATTCGATTCGTCATGAACTCCTCGTTATTTCTGCTTTCAGGTGCTCAAGTGGGTTGGAAAAGGTGGATACAGTCCTAGAAAAGAGTCTCCTAGGACAGTATCCACTTTTTCCAGCCCACCAGAGCACCTGAAAGCTGAACTAATTTATGCAGCAACTGCCGAGCCGAGAAGTTCATGACGAATCACATTACTGTAACTTCGCTCATCTCTAATGACTTTCTTCTGGTCTATTCGGGACTCAGGCCCGCAGCTGCAACTTCTAAGAACTCTAAGAAAAATGAGGTGGGTTTATAAATTGGAAGAATTCCGTTATTCTAGCCCAGAGAAAGGTCTTTCTATGTTTCTTTGTAGATTTAAAAGTCTGATATACCAGGCGCCAAGGTAGAGAGAATGGCTTCCTTTGCTGCAGAAGTATGCCAAAATCCCTGTCAAACTATTTGCAAGGCCATGTCTCTGTAAAGTCTCTGTAAATTACAGGGAACTGTTGGCCATTCACAAGGATCTATTAGCAATAGCTTCAGTTGTACAGGGCAAGAAAGTATTGTCAGACAGGTCCACAACAGTACAGATGGAGCAGTACAAGGAGTCTCTCTTGCCATTGTTCTTCCAGATTTTTCGCTTTGCGGAAATTATTCTGGTTTTACTATAGGAAGCACAACTAAAGGGAACCCTGAACACCAGAGTGAACATCTTAAAGCGTACTTCCGATGACCATAGTCATACTTTTGAAGAATGATGTGCCGCACTGGGCATTCATCATTTTTTACAATGACATGCATTTTAAAATTGCAGACAAAATTCACTGTTCTTTCCATTGTGTATAACTATGCAGTATAAGATCATGTCCAGTACGAGACCCAACTCAGTGTAATTCTATGGCGCTGGGTCTTGCGCTCAAGACAGGAGCTGTGGAGACGAAGTAGAAAGCATAGTTTCCTCCTGCACAGTTATTTATAGTAAGGAGAATGACGCCTCATTCAGGCATTTAGGTGCCGGCTTTAAAATGCAAAGTGCTGTTAAGAGATTATGGTCCTTAGAGTTATCATTGATCAGTTAGATTGGTGCTTTACTAGTACAGACAGCCTGAGGCAGCTTGTATAACCAGATTTCCCCATGGCAGCCATAAAGGGTTTTACAAGGCTTCTGTCTGCCATCATAACTGATCAGCACCCCATGATCACGTTGCAAGGGTACCAATCGGACAGCCGACAGACGTTGTTCAACCTCTTAAATGCCACAATATCTATTGATCACAGCATTTAAGGGATAAATGGCCTACATTAGCTGATCACGGATGTCAGTCATCAATGCCGAATATCGGCTGATAGAAGCCTTCACCCCCATCTACAAAGGGAGCGTGGTTTACAATGCATTGACTTTTGCATGGCGTACAGTTATGGCACAGAGCACCAATGCCCAGGCAGCTTTGCTATAACTGTATGACATGTCCTTAACCCCTTAACGACAAATGGACGTAAATGTACGTCATGGTGACGTGGTACTTAGCGCACCATGACGTACATTTACGCGCCGACATGCTCGCGAGCACCGAAGCGGTGCTCGCGTCATGTCCGGCAGGTCCTGGCTGCTGTCAGCAGCCAGGGACCCGCCGGTAATGGCGGGCATCCGCGATCGCGCGGATGTCCGCCATTAACCCCTCCGATGCCGTGATCAATACAGAGCACGGCATCTGCAGCTGTGCGTTACTTTGCACGGATGATCGGATCGCCCGCAGTGCTGCCGCGGGGATCCGATCATCCAGCACGGCGGGCAGAGGTCCACTCACCTGGCTCAGGCCGTCTCCCGGGGTCTTCTGCTCTGGTCTGCGATCGAGCAGACCTGAGCAGAAAATGACCAATAATACTGAGCAGTGCTGTGTCCTATACATAACACTGCACAGTATTAGCAATCAAAGGATTGCTATGAATAGTCCCCTATGGGGACATAAAAAGTGTTAAAAAAAAAAAGTTTAAAAATTTAAAATAAAAAAGTAAAAAAATGGGAAAAATCCCCTCCCCCAATAAAAAAGTAAAACGTCTCTTTTTCCCATTTTACCCCCCAAAAAGCATTAAAAAAAATTAATACACATATTTGGTATCGCCGCGTGCGTAAAAGTCTGAACTATTAAAATATATCTTTAATTATCCCATGTGGTGAACGGTGTAAACGTAAAAAAAATTAAAAAAAAATCCAAAATTGCAGCTTTTTTGTCACATTTTATTCCAAAATAATTAATAAAAAATTAATAAAAAGTAAAACCTAATCAAAAGTGGTACTGATAAAAACTACAGATCATGGCGCAAAAAATTAACCCTCATATCGCCCCATATACGGAAAAATTCGAGAGTTATAGGTGGTCAAAATAGGGCAATTTCAAACATACTAATTTTGTTAAAATGGTTTTAGATTTTTTTTTTTAAGCGGTACAATTATAGAAAAGCATATAATGATGGGTATCATTTTAATCGTATTGACCCACAGAATAAAGAAAACATGTCAATTTTACCGGGAAGTGTACAGCGTGAAAACAAAACCTTCCAAAATTTGCAAAATTTCGGTTTTCTTTTCAATTTTCCCACATAAATAATATTTTTTGGTTGCACCGTACATTTTATGGTAAAATAAGTGATGTAATTACAAAGTAAAATTTGTGATGCAAAAAACAAGCCCTCATATGGGTCTGTGGATGGAAATATAAGAGAGTTATGATTTTTAGAAGGCGAGGAGGAAAAAAACGAAAATGCTAAAATAAAATTGGTCTGGTCCTTAAGGGGTTAAAGGAGTAGTCCAGTGGTGACCCAGAGGTGAACAACTTATCCCCTATCCTAAGGATAGGGGATAAGTTGCAGATCGCGGGGGGTCCGACCGCTGGGGCCCCCTGCGATCTCCTGTACGGAGCCCCGACAGCCCGCGGGGAGGGGGCGTGTCGACCTCCGCACGAAGCGGCAGCCGACACGCCCCCTCAATACAACTCTATGGCAGAGCCGAAGCGCTGCCTTTGGCAATCTCCGGCTCTGCCATAGAGATGTATTGAGGGGGCGTATCGGCCGCCGCTTCGTGCAGGGGTCGACACCCGCTATCTGGCCGGAAAGCCTGGCCCCCGTACAGAGAGATTGCAGGGGCCCCCAGCGGTCGGACCCCCCGCAATCTCAAACTTATCCCCTATCCTTAGGATAGGGGATAAGTTTTTCACCACTGGACTACTCCTTTAAGATAAACTTTCTTCCAGCATTAAATCAATGTACATTGTCATTGAATTGAGTCATTTTAATTTGCTTAGAATCATTATTTAATGTAAGGCATTATTTTGTTTGCCTTTAGGACGTTAGGGCTCATACAATTTTAGCGTGTGGTGCTAGTGTTATATATGGAAAAAAAAGTTCTATAACAAGCTTAACCACACAGGCATTATAGTTCTACTACTGTATGCATAAAACTGATCATACATATTCGCATATATTTCGGGTCTTCATTTTTCCTCACCACAGCAGATGTTTGGGGAAGAGAGATTGGATTTCAGTTTGCCTGCAGGACATAATCCACTGCCAGACAAATATATTCCCCTCTTCTCATTGTAACAAACATGTTTATGGGCGATGGCCAGCAGCCGAATAGGTAAAGCCAGCGTCAGACCTGTGCTGAAATGTGTCCCTGGCACACAGTCTGATGCATATAGTCATAGTCAATCAGTTAATACATTATTTCCTTTGCTAATATAGCTAGTCAGTTGTTATAAAACAATGCTGACCACACTGTATCGATTTGGCCATGTGAGCTGTTGGACTAATCAAATGCATTATTTTACATGAAATGCCCATGGGTGTAAAGGGTTATGAATGGGAGAGAGAGAGCAGGCTATTGTATTGTAAAAATCTAATGTGAATAGACAAAGCACTGCTCATCAGCATATGCACCCGAGGGGAGGAGGGGGGGGGGCTAAGTATACAGCTATTTACACTGTCTTATTCACATTTATTAGTGGACAGTGCCTCAAAAAGCATTGGAAATGGGTACATTCTTAATATCTGGCCTTTTATTCAATCACCTTTACTCACTTCTGATGACCTTTCTTATTAGTAAGAAGATCTTAAATCCCACAAGGGAGGTCAGGTTTTCCTCCTTTTCATATACTTGGCATATTGTAGTTCCCAGGAGGCCACAAAATGATTTTTCTGGACTTCATGATTCTTTGCTGCTAGAGGGACTAAAGAGTTTTTCTTTTGTAGATTGTTTGGTGTGACTGCTTCCAAGCTCATTTCTCCTTCTTTGTCACCTCAGAGGCAAAATACTTAAAGGAAACCTGTCATCACTTTTATGCTACAATGGTGTATGATTCGCTCTGAAATGATGCAGTGTTTTTAAATGGAAAATATCACTCACAGGGGAAAATAAAGAGGTCCCCTCCTCTAAATATTCCTGTCACAGAACACTTCTATAAAACAAGTAATTAAATTACTTTAGCAATGTGTAGAAATGTGGACGGCACTCACCAGGGTAGTTGCCTCAAATTTCTTTATTGTGCAGACGGGATAGTGGAGTCAAGCAGGTATGGTGGCAGGAACGCAGAGGACCTCAGCGTGCAGGTAACAGGTGTGTCGTACACCATATGTATGGTCTGAAGAAGTACGGAAGTACGACACACCTGTTACCTGCACGCTGAGGTCCTCGGCGTTCCTGCCACGATACCTGCTTGACACCGCTATCCTGTCTGCACAATAAAGAAATTTGAAGCAACTACCCTGGTGAGTGCCGTCCACATTTCTACACATTGCTATTTGGATTTAACTCTACTGTTCTTGGACTGAGCACCTATATGGCTATTTTGATACACACCTGTTTTTTTGCATGTACCGCAGTTACAGCAGTGCCGGATTCTCTGCCTTTTTCACACAACAATTAAATTACTTTACTTGTGTCCCAAGGTTTTTGCATGGAGAAGTAGAGGAAACTCAGTGATGAAATTCAGCAGTGTGGACGAGCCCTTAGAGTGCTTCAGATTTGTCACTGTGGCTCATGCTGTGTGCACTATTAGTTGGCTTACTTTTACTTGTAAGCAATGCCCCTTTTCATGCTTGGTGCAAAGATGCCACTAAAGTGTCTTCAAAGCATTTAAACTGTTTATGTTACAGAAGTCAGTTTTCTGCACAGGCACGTCAATCTACCCCAGAGTATTCTCTCATGACCTACTTCTTCTACTTACAAACCCTAATAATAGTTGCCTTTAGTTTACCACCCTCATATGTTTTTCAGTTGTTTCATGGCCATTTTGATACCTCTGTTGGACCTAAAGTGGAAAGTGAGAGCTATAGAAGAATTGCTGATGCAATTGGGTGCAGCACTGAGAATATTCTTTTCCTTACAGACATTACTAAGGGTAAGTAAAATGGCTGTTTGTGTACATACCTATGAGGATCCTCACACTTTGTGTCATCCATTCCGTTTCTTGTATAGCTAGGGATGACAAACAGGAGGAAAACTGATATGATGGCTAGGAACATTTTCATCCTTTTACATCAGTTCCTTTATATATATATATATATATATATATATATATATATATATATATATAAATAAATCTGGCATGCTGTTCACAGCAGGTACATTCCCTTTTTATTTCTTTGTGTTAAAACTTATACCTGTCTCAAACTGTCATTTTTATCCACATCTGATCTCAAAGATGAAAACTTTATAGGACAATGGAAAGTACAATGTATATAGATAGAAAAAAAGGAACAGAGAATGTGCGCACACATGCCATTAGCCTATGTAGAACAGATGAATGAACAGGTAGTGGTGTGCTCACTTTTCAGTGTTGTGCTGCGAGCACAACACCATAAAAAGTCTTAAACCATTGAGATGTGGTAATTTACTGTGGCGCTGCCAGCATTAATCCAATCTCCTCAATTACAGGAACGGGGGTTAGACATAGGAAAGGATAGTCTTCTTGGATAGAAGAAAAAGGCAATGCAAGATTGGCACTCACCCGTTGTAGGGATAGGCAATAGTAACTGAAGCGGACAAAAAATAAATAGAAAGTACAAAAGTCACTCCGTGCAGGAACTACAAACTGATTTCCTGATTAAATATGCACCTGAAATTATTATATCAAAATTCTCACTTCTACACTGTCCCCACTTCTTTACCACATAACGCACATACACCTTATAGGTTTTGTGTCCTTGCTGGAGTTCCAGGATAAAACCATGGTGATGTACCATGCATTCTTTTCTGCGATCCATATGTGCCTACTATCAACTACTACCATATAACGAGAGGGAGGTGCCAAAAAACGTAACTTTTATTATAAATCATCTAAGAACACCAAAATAATGTGTTATGGAAAGTCCTGGAGCCCAGGATGTGGGTCTCCTGGAACACAAATGTTTCTGCATGACTATCAACTAATGACAAAAATGCCATCGGGAGGCTAATGTGACTTGTATACACGTAATATTGGGTACCAACATCTTTACATGGATCAGTAACCATTAATTTCCTGTCTCAAACCCTTCCTTTGTCTTATACAGGCCAATTCTTATGTAAGTGAGGTATCTTGTAGAGGGATGCCACCCAATTTGGCAGCCTAAACCAGAGACCTTCTTTTCTCCATCTCTGCCCCCAGCATTTTCCTACCCACCTAAATATAAGAATGAAACAAATACGCTTCTCGTTTCAACTTGAAAATGCATAAAAATCAGAGAGTCTGTCAAATATGTTGGTATCTTTCTTACAGGGGACCCTTCACAGGGACCCTTCACACCTGTACACAGTGAAATACCCCCCACCCATTCTCCAACATAAACACTTGGAGGTTTGGATCAAAGGGCTATTCACATCATTCAGGCAATGCTCCATTTTAAAATAATAATCTTTTTTAACATTTTAGACATTTCAGGCCCTGTCTGTTTTTTTGTTTGTTTTAAATGGGCTATGTAACTTTAAAAACTTTCGGCTTGTCGTAGAGACATGTCAAAAGTCTTTATTGGTCAGGGTCTGGGTGTTTAAACCCTGACTGATCGCTTGAACAAGCTGGGAGAAGTGTGCACTAAGCTTCTCTCCCTGCTTGTTCTGGTGATCGATCAGGGTCATAACACTCAGACCTCGACCAATCAACACTTTTGACAAGAACACTTTAAGACTCTGACATCTATCCTAACCAAATTTGCAACAGTGCTAACCGCTAGACCATTAGATTGGGTATCTCCCCTTCTCTATCATTCATGATTACTTTTTTGGGTAAGCCATGATGCAGCTTTGCTTGGAGACCCCAGGCCTTTCAGTAGCTGCATACAGGCCAACAAAATAATGTACAGGATGGAAGCTGGTTATTAACTGTAGACTGTATAGTTAACTACAGAATCACTCAACAGAATTCCTCACTCCCAGTTCTAATATTTACTGACCTCCCTGCCAGGCCTGGCTCTTTACAATTGTTAAAAGACCCCATAAAATGTCTTTGTTTTCTCAGATTGACTCATGTTGGCTGGCTTCCGGTCAAAAGTGTGGCAAGTAACTTTGAGGTTTACAGACTTCATCACTACTGAGATCTCCCACCCTGTTCCTATTGTACCATTGACATGCCCCCTATCAACCCACAAGTGCACCCTGGTACAATTTTTGGCAAAGTAATCCTCCCTCCATAGCATTGTAATTCAACAAGATTCAGGTGGCTATAAGGATGGAGAATCAAATTGCCTCAGTCTGAGCTACCCAGAATAACTTTTACTGGATGACACTCCAAAACATGGCAGTATTTATACCATACTTTCCAGAGCCCTCTTTTTTTCTTTTCTTTATCTCTTTCCTCTCCTTACTCCCCGCGAACTATTAGGACTATACCTTTTACGTTTACGTAATAACATCTACCCAAATATAGTAGATTAAACAGTTGTACTTGTAGATTTCTGATATTTTCCTTTACATAATAACACATTTGTTTTCTTTACAAAACTTGTTTGTCTTTATGATTTGGAAAATAATGTAAAAAAAAAATAAAAAATAAACAATGGTAGAATTTGAATAAAATTTTAACTAAAATCTGATCCTGTTACAGTATATAGAATTTATTATGAAGGTCCATTTATCCCCTGTTGATCTCAGCTATTGATGATCCGTCCTAAAGATAACCCCTGCATGATGGAATACTATTCCACTGCCCTGGCACTTGTTTATGCTCCTGTATAAATAAAAGACTGATGTTTATCATATCCTTATCTTAAAGGCGTAGTCTATTGAAAAGTATCTTCAAACAATTACATTGACATGATCTAAGGTGATACAAGGTGCTCAACTCCAAGTGCAGTTGTGCACCTACGTTGGAGTGGAGGACCTGCACCGATGGATCACATTGTGGTTTCACTGCTGTGGTTAATGTAAACAATGACATTAGCTAACCCTCAAAACTGATGTAAAATTGAGACATTAGCCAGTATATCCTTATATGAAGGACACACTTGAGCCCGCACACCACGCCAAGGTTTCTCAAATGGTGCGGGACCTATCAACTAACCTACCTGGCCAGATAAATAAAACCAGGAACCAAATTACGGCAGCCATAGGCCCGACTTGCAGATTGCTCCTCAGTTACCTCCAGTGTGGACTAGGCACACATACAATGGGAGGGAGGAGACAAGCTACAAGCCCCACCCTGGTTGGTTCATTTATAGCAGGCCTCACAGGTGAAACCCTAATGCTACCCAGCAAGATAAAAGGGTGCATTAGTATAAGCCTTAAGCAAAGACATGTCGGCTTATTTTTGCATGAACGTGGTTATAGCAGGAAACTCAACCCCAAGTGCAGTTGTGCACCTTTGCTGGGGCGGAGATCTTGCACTTGTAAACCGATGCTAAGGGCGATCCCCAGCAAAAATTGCATACAATGGAGGATGCCTGCAAACGGTCACAAGTACCACAGTGGCATCCTGACACCAGATAAATGTGTATGTGGATGCGTTAACCATGACTAACTTTAAACAAACAATTACATTGACGTGATCTAAGGTGATACAAGGTGCTCAACCCCAAGTACGGTTGTGCACCTACGTTGGAGTGGAGGACCTGCACCTATGGATCACAATGTGGTTTCACTGCTATGGTTAATGGAAACAATGACATTAGGTAACCCTCAAAACTGATGTAAAAGAAAACAAGTTTGTTTTCTTTGTTTTTTTTTTTGCAGCCCGGGCACAACAGACTGAAGATACTTTTCACTAGACTACTCCTTTTAATCTCTTGGGGATGCAGGGTGTACAGGTACACCCCCTGCATCCCCGGTGCTTAACCCCTTAAGGACCAAGGACGTACAGGTACGTCCTGAGTCTTCTCCCTTACTAGAACGTAGGGGCCACGGCGTGGCCCCGCGTCATAGCGGGTCGGGCCCGGCACCTAGCAATGGCCGGGACCCGTGGCTAATAGCGCATGGCACTAATCGTGGTGCCGCGCGCTATTAACCTTAAAGTGAAACTAAACTGCTGCCGGTTAGCTCAGTGTAAATAAAAATAAACATATGTGGTATCGCCGCATACGGAAATGTCCGAATTATAAAACTATATCATTAATTAAACCGCACGGTCAATGGCGTACGCGCAAAAAAATTCAAGGGTATTTTTGTTCACCTTTTATATCATGAAAAAATTAATTAAAAGCGATCAAAAAGTCTGATCCATACAAAAATTGTACAGCTAAAAACTTCAGATCACGGCGCAAAAAATGAGCCCTCTACTGCCCCGTATGCAGAAAAATAAAAAAAGTTATAGGAGTCAGAAAATGACAATTTTAAAGGTATCAATTTTCCTGCATGTAGTTATGATTTTTTCCAGAAGGACGCCAAAATCAAACCTATATAAGTAGGGTACCATTTTAATTGTATGGACCTACAGAATAAAGATAAGGTGTAATTTTTACCGAAAAATGTACTGCGTAGAAATCGAAGACCACAAAATTTACAAAATGGCGTTTTTTCTTCAATTTTGTGGCACAAGGATTTTTTTTTCAGTTTCACCATAGATTTTTGGGTAAAATGACTGATGTCATTACAAAGTAGAATTGGTGGCGCAAAAAACAAGCCATCATATGTATTTTTAGGTGCAAAATTGAAAGGGTTATGATTTTTTAAAGTTAGGGAGGAAAAAACGAAAAGTGCAAAAATGGAAAACCGCTCGGTGCTTAAGAGGTTAAGGACGTAGGGCGTATCTGTACGCCCTGGTCCCATTTACTGGGTTTAAACCATTCTCACCAGCAGAAAACGGGTTTAAACCCGGTGGGTCCCGGTTGCTACCGGCAGCAAGGACCTACAGCTAATGCCAGGCATCAAAGTTGATCTCAGCATCTAAAAGCGAAAGTGAAAGAATCCCGACAGCTCAGCGGAGCTGATCGAGACTATTGCGACAAAATTGCTTACCTGCCTCTTCGTTGTCCGATCGGCGATCTACTGCTCCATGCCTGCTCAGCAGGCAGGAACAGCAGAGCACCAAGAACACTGATCAATGCTATGTTGTGGCATTATAAAAATGATAAAATTTCATTAACCCCTTCCCTATTAAAAGTTTAAATCACCCCCCTTTTCCCATTTTTTAAATAATGTAATAAAGAATAAAAATAATCATATGTGGTATCGCTGCATGTGTAAATGTCCGAATTATAAAAATTTAAGGTGAGCTAAACTGTACGGTCCATTGCGTACATATAAAAAAATACCAAAGTCCAAAATTGTGCATTTTTGGTCACTTCATATACCATAAAAATAATAAAAAGCGATCAAAAATTCAGATCAAAACAAAATTGGTACTGATAAAAACTTCAGACGATGGCGCAAAAAAATTTCTGCCCCGTATGCGGAAAAATAAAAAAGTTATTGGGGTCAGAAGATGCCAATTTTAAACATACAAATTTATAATTTTTTTAAGTATTAAAATAAAACCTACATAAATTGTGAATCCTTGTAGCCGTCTACTTAAAAGCGCACTGCCTAGAAACGCGAGCCCAGAAAAGTGACAAAATGGTTGTTTTTTTTAAATTTTTTTTATTTCACCCCACAAAAAAATTTTATAGTATAAAATAAGTGATGTCATTACAAAGTACAATTGGTGATGCAAAAAAACAAGCCTTTATATGGGTCTGTAGGTGCAAAAATGAAATGAGTTATGATTTTTAGAAGGGAAGGGGGACAAAATGAAAATGTAAAAACAAAAATTTGCTGAGTCCTTAAGGTGTTAAGCAGTCTTTAAACTGATAAACGTTAAAGAAAAGTTATGCCCTTTAAGACACAGCATACCCATGCTAAAGGGACTCACATTTCACACACTATATTTGACTAATACTTATACTTTTACACTAAACTACATTAGCCTAGTTGATTTTCATATGTACATCATCAGTGGGAGGCAATATCTCTGCAATATGCAGTACATATACATCATGGTGATCATGCAGGCACAACAGATCCTATGACAATGCTCCTCATCTACGGTGTATATATTAGGACATCATCAGGCATCAGACGAACCTCCGTCACTCCTCAGACAAACATACCTCAGCCCTCAGCCAAACTTCGGTCATACCTCGGACAAACTTCGGTCATACCTCGGACAAACCTCCGTCACACCTCAGACAAACCTCTCTCAGCTCTCAGCCAAACCTCCGTCATGCCTTAGACAAACCTCCCTCTGCTCTCAGCTCTCTGCCAAACCTCCGTCATGCTTCAGACGTCAGCCGGACAGCCGTTAAAATTTTCCAGACTCCCTACCCTAACTGTGTTGTGGAGGAAAGCAGAGCATGCGCTCTGAGTGGTACGGACAACTGCGCATGTGCAGGGCTACGCTCCTAACGCTGCCTACTTTAGCCCTACGCTGTCAGCGGAGTGCTGTGCATGCGCTCTCAGTTTTCTACAAATTGAGGAAAACTTTACTTCAACGACTGTTCGACTGACGTCTGTGGCATGAGGGAGGTTTGGCTGAGAGCTGAGGGAGGGTTGTCTGAGGTGTGATAGAGGTTTGTCTGAGGTGTGACAGAGGTTTGTCTGAGGTATCAGAGGGGTTTGGCTGAGGGAGGTTTGTCTGAGGCATGAGAGGGGTTTGGCTGAGGGAGGTTTGTCTGAGGTGTGACAGAGGTTTGTCTGAGACATGAGAGGGGTTTGGCTGAGAGCTGACGGAGGTTTGTCTGACAGCTGAGGGAGGTTTGTCTGATGCCTGATGGTGTTCTAATATGGACACTGTACTCAACACCTCTGCTCAGGGATCAAATTGAATTACTTTGTGTCAAGTATAAAGAAATTTCTATCTATTAATACAATCCAAAACAGAAATTTTAGTTGCCATTACTGGATGATCATACATGTGAATGCTCACAAAGGATAAACATGCGTATTGCTTCATGATTTGTCAGACAATGTATAGAATAATCCATGCGTGATGTCCTGGTAATGCATCAGAAAACAATAGGTTGGCCAGCCACTGTGTTTGCTTCCAGTTAGTATTCTGATGTCCGTTTATTAAAGTAAACTAATGCTAACTTGCAGTGAGTATTGTTATAATTAATAACTTACAAGTTATGAATAATAATTTATATTTGTGCAGAGTGTAAACAGCCACAGTGCCCTCTTAAATGGATTGTATTGGCCAAACGTATGATGGCATACTGCTAGGGTATGTCAACTATTTGTGATCAGAGTGAGTGACTACTGGAACATCCACGAAAGCCAAGGGAAAACCCAGCATTCTGACCAGCCCCATTTTGCTTGGGTGACAAGCGTTGTGCTTCTGTCCATAAGCATTGGCTGCTTTTAGACCCTGTTGTGCAACCAATTAATTTTCTTGTTTAATGGGTCATTAGTCAGACCCCACCAGTCACATATTGATGGCAATCCTTGATAAATACCATGGTTGTTTAGGCCCACATAACCTTAGTGTCCACTATTTGAGATAACAGCGGGACTATACAGATGTTTCTTGGTTTTAGTTCCACCTTGGATTAAAGGAGTTGTCACAATATAAAAATAGGTAGGTAATTATTGGGGTCTGACCTCTGAAACTTCGGCCGATCACCAGAATAGAGTATGTCCCCGAATAGGGTATGTCCACTACAATGTAGAGAGTGCACACGCCGCCAGCGCTTCATTCATTCATTCATTGTCTAAAGGTCGACGCTCTGCAATATTTGGAAGGCAAACATTGGCAATCGATCGATGGAGCCACTCATGCATGGTGCAATTCTTTCTTTGCAGGGGGTAATTTCACATCCATTTATGTTTAATTTTCTATAATGATGGTTATTAGGTTTTTTGTCCTATACTGATATTTTCTTTGTTTATACAGAGGCAGAGGCTGCAAGGGAAGCAGGTGTGCATGTGGCTATAGCAGTAAGGCCTGGAAATGCTGCCCTGACAGATGAAGAGAAGTCAAAATACCAACTTACTTCATCATTTCATCAGATTAACCTGCCTACCACACAATGACCCAAGGTTACCTTAGACATAACTGTTTTCTTTTGTCGACTGTAATTATAGAAATAAACTAGTATATTGCCCTATTTTCCAATTGTTTTGCAGCATTTATTAAGAGTCAGATGTCTAACAGGTTTTAGCGTTTTGTATAGGGCTGTACGTAAGTAGAAAGATTGTTTTTAATATCATTATGAGAGCATATCTTTATTTTTCTGTTAATTAAATCACCTACATAGAAATGTCCTCATCCCTACAAATGTGTCACCTAAACGCCAGACAAGATCTTTTCAGACAAGTTGTATGAGTAGAGCCTTTCATTAATGGTAATGTCCCTTTTGACATTTAAAGAGAATGCCTTATATACTATTGTTTCATTATTTAGATGTATATCTGTAGGAGAAATTATCTGCTGGTTCTTTTTTTAAATGTAATAATTTTTTATTTTTAAAACTTTCTTGGGGTGGCAATATTTAAACACGCTTTCTTTCTATAATGACTATGCTTTATGGCAGCTGACACACCCTAGGGCTGGGCAGTATGGCCAAATATGTGTATCGCTGTATTTTTGTAACTTATGGCGGTTCCACGGTATATCACGGTATTCCCCCCCCCCCCCTCAAATTAATTATTAGCCCAGTGCTGCGCTGTCCCCATTGGGGTACTACTCATGTCACCCGCAAGCGCTGCTCTCCTCATCCTCCTGTTTGTTGCGTCCACCGGCACTGACACTCTCTATACTGTGCGGTATCCCTATGCTGTATCCCTATGCCCGGCCTGCAATAAAACTAACGCATGTTCCGACGTCGGCCTTACGCTGGGGATGTGAATGTCGGACAGCCGTCAGCCTATCACAAGGCCGCAGCGATTTTCCGCCTCGGCCGGTGATAGGCTGAGCCCACTGTCATGTAAGAAGCCGGCTTCTTACATGACAGTGGGCTCAACCTATCACCGGACGAGGTGGAACATCGCTGCGGCCGGTGATAGGCTGACGGCTCTCCGACGTTCCATTCCCTGGGAAGCAATACCGGGCCGACGGGAAGGTGAGTTAAAGTTTATTTTGTTTACCTTTTGCAGCCTGGGCATAGGGATACAGTATAGAGCAGTGGTTTGCAATCTGCGGACCTCCAGATATTGAAAAACTACAACTCCCAGCATGCCTTTGGCTGTCCGGGCATGCTGGGAGTTGTAGTTTCGCAGCATCTGGAGGTTGAAGACCACTGGTATAGAGTGTCAGTGCGCCGGCGGCCGCAACAAACAGGAGGAGGAGGAGGGCAGCGCTTGCTTGCGCTTGTGAGTAGTACCCTGATGGGGACAGCACAGCGCTGGGCTAATAATTAATTGGGGGGGCAGAACAGCGCTCGAGGGTCACATGTGATTAGTTCCCCAATGTGGGGACAGCGTGCTGCGGCTGATAAGTCATTCATTCCCAAGGGGGAGGAGCCAAACCGGTGTTGCGATATGGGTTAAAATTCATGTTGTGCAGCACAAAAATGTCGGTATTTGGTATGAATCGGTATACCGCCCAGCCCTAACAGGCCCCCTCAATAAAACGCTATGGGAAAGCCGGAGCACTGCATTCGGCAATCGCCGGCTCTGCCATAGAGCTGCATTGAGGGGATACATCAGCTGCCGCTTCTTGTGGTGGTCCACACATACTATTTGGCCAGGGAGCCAGGGTCAGTGGTCGGACCCCCCGCAATCTGAAACTTATATCCCAGAGTACTTCTTTAATGTGGAATTTGCAAACAGAATGTATCTATATGTGTGTAGTGAGCTGTTGCATAGCTAGATTTAGACTCCTTGGTTAATTTCAAAAAGACATAAAACATGGCTATGTGAAGCACCACAGCTCTCTCTGAGATGTTAGTAGCCAAGGGTAATCAGCCCTGAAGCTCCTATTGCCTTTTAATAAAAGCTTCAATGCTGAACCACGCTAAAAAGAAGTGACTTGTTCCCCATCTCCCATTGGACAGCGACATAATGCTGGTTTGACACAAAAAGGGGTGCGATTTTAAATGGGCACTGTCGGAATCACAAGCTGTTTATTTGTTGTACACCTTAGCAAAACATTATTTTTTCTAATATACGGTACTTCCGAAAAAACGTTTATCTTCTTTTTATAGAAATCTAGGGGTCCCCATACCATCCAGAACATAATCCTGTCAGGCTCCAGTATCATCTTTGTCCCAGTTGAAGCACAGGTTGTCACAAAGTCCAGTTAGTGAGGGTGAGACTAGCACTCTGTGCTCACTCCTTTTCTTTCAGAGTCCTGTCTGAAAACAGAGAGGTGGGAATAACAGAGCAGTCTGCAGTGATTGGATTAGGAGACACATCACAGCTGACTCAGGGAGGAGGTGAATGCATTGTGAATGAGGGCGGACTCGGTACTTTCCTCGGACACACCCCCTTCCTGAGCAGTGGATGTCAGAATGAGTGAGCAGCAGAACAGATGAATTTGTGAGCTAAATACAGAAGCTAGACACATAAAAGGATATGTAAAGCATCTGCATGACTTAGTAAATAACATATGTAAGCATCATTTTTTCCTGTGATATCACAAGTATGCCCAATGTCCAAAACAGAATTTTTTTTGCCTGTGGGAATATATCCTTAATTTTTTTTTTTTTTAATGGACTAATCACACATGTGACACACTTATATTAGTTTAAAACTTTTGCTTCTCTGAAAGTTCTTCTCTAAAAGTGTCTCTTCTGGTAGATGTTCTTCTTTTAAATATACTCTCTGCCTGTTGATTCCCTTTATGTATTTAAGAGTTTCTATCATATCCCCTATGTCTTGTCTATGTCTGTTATGACTGGTAAAATAAAACAAAACTCATCCGTCAATTGCCCTCAAAAATAAAAATACTCGAAGCAGGCTCAGACTGGCCAACTGGGGAGTTGGCGAATCTCTTGGTGGGCACCTGAGCCAAGGAGTGGCTTGAATGCAAACAACGGGAAAGGTCCCTGTTCATGTGTTTAAAAGATCAATAGACCTCTATATACTCAACAAAAGCAAATATAGTTGACCTCGGTTAGGGATGTATGTGAGTCTGCTGGATGGAATTGCATGGACCTCTGCATTCCATGTAGCTTAATGCCTTTAAGAGTTATACCTTTTGCCTTGACACAATGTCATGTATGTGGCATTTGTCATAAGTAAATGTCAGACATACATATCGGGCTCTCACCCAACGTGTACTGTACACAGCTCTATGGATATCAGTAAGCTACAGGTACATTGTTTACCTCACATTGGTGTCGGCAGTCATGAGCCGTAAATGCAGGAAGAGACCGCTGCAGTGTATATGAAGTTGGTCTGGAAGGGAATTGGAGCAGAGGTAACACTGGGAGAACCTTTTACCTAAATTCTATTGTATAACTATTTTGCTACATGCATTTGGAAATGAAAAACGGGGTCGCTTTATTATGTTGTAAATAAGTTAGTGACCCCTTGTTTATAGATATTTTCTATGTAGTCACTGCATATGGAAGTTCAGTTTTGTCAGTCCCGCATTATCATTGTTGACTTTTATTATTTCTATTCTTTCTTAAACATAATGCTGGATATAGTTTTTCAGCATACACATTGAGAAAATAATTTATTCAGCGTTCAAGGCTAGACAGAATACAACATGTGCAGTGCATTAAAATCTGAGAAAGGCGCTCGTACTTCATCATGTAAATGATTAGAAAGTAGGTCAATGGCTGCTGCAATCTATGAGAAAGCCTCTCATTTCCTTATTAAGGGCAATTCAGCGTACTGCATACAGCCCTGTGAGAACAGAGAAGGGTTGTCTTTAGGAAACTAATCACAAGCCAAGTGCTGTACTGCAGCAAAACATAATGATCTGCTTTTATCTGATCACTCACTTATTCTAATACTATAATGACTTCTTGTCCCCCCGAAATCTCAGCCTGGAGCAGATTTTCTCAGTGCCAAAATCAAAACAGAAATCCTAGTTAAATGCAAGATACCACCACATCAGTAGAACATATAGTATAATATAACCCCCTTGGTGCGACAGGCACCTTTATTACAGGCATCATGTAATTACACACAGTGCTTGTGAGGATTTGGAAGCCCAGCAGAGAATAAATCGAGTGACAATTTTCCCTCCATTATCATGATTAATAGAGGTCTTATTGGTTGGAACCCCACTCATCAGCTTGTTATCCCCCCTATCCCTCTGTTTCCCAACCGGGTGCCTCCAGCTGTTGCAAAACTACAACTCCTAGCACCCCCTAGCAAGCATTTCCTCTTCTACGTCATCAATGGAGTTAACATCAAAGTCCTCACCCAGCGGTTCCTGTGCAGCTGCTTAGGCTAGGTTCACATGGCCGTTCTCTCCCGTCCTGATATTCTCCCGTTATTGCTGCTAAACGGACCATACTCGCAAACGGATGCAAACAAGATGACATTTGTCTGTTATTTTAACAGACCATTTAAAACAAAACAAAAAAGGACATGTGGCATCCTGTTGCATCAGTTTGCATCTTTTTGCATCCATTTATATCCTTTTATTGTCCATTTGTATCAGTATTTTTTTTTGCTCACACCTCTTCTGAACATGCTCAGAAGTAATAACTGATCAAAAACGGATTGGAAAAAACTGATGCAAACGGATGACTTTAAAGGCTTATCTGTATCGTATCCATAGACTTCATTGTAAATTTATAATATCCGTTTCATTTCCTGTTTCCTGTTCCTTGACATCAATGGGATCCATTTACAACCATTTACCATTTACAACCAATTTTTCAAACCGTTTGCAAAAGGCTTGAACGAATTGAAAAATGGGAACAGATGACAGTGTGAACGAGCCCTTACAGACATCGTGGGGAGTGACTTTCCATGAGTAGCCACTGGAAAAGAGTATTTTTAAAAATGGTGCAAAAAGAAAGATGAAGGTTGCAAAGACTTTTGGCAATTGGATTCAAGGTTACGCTACTTTGGCACATATTTTGTGCCAGTGTTATTCTGAAAAAGGAGCTGAGCTTTTTGTATAGTTAGATACTATCTGCGGTTGGTGGTGCAACGATCAGGAGTTTAGGTGTGGGTTGGCCTTTGTGCCTGACATTGGTTGGGCATCCAAAGCCATGGAAATTTGAATTCAACTAATTTTGGTGCAGAAGCAGACAAGACCCTTTTCTTGGGGAGTCGGAGATTCTGGAGCCTATAGGGTGCCGGTTTACTGTCCCACATGTTTGCTCTAGACTGGGGGACAATGTTTATTTTTACGCCACATGCTAATTTGGCTTAAAAGATAAGCAATTCCCAAAGTTGGGTTTTGCTGGTTTAGCAGAGAACACAGGTGAGCGCCACAGAGATGGAGCCATGGCTAAGGCAGTATCCTAAGAGATAGGTGGCCACATTGCTGGATTACTTTTTATGTGTCAGTCCTTCAGGTGACAGAACTTGTGCCTTACTGTTGCATACTTTCCGAAAGTTGATGGCTGGGATTGGCGTTCCCATAGCGAAGGATAAGACAGAGGGTCTGTCCACGTGTCCTTTTTAAGTATAGAACTTGATATGGTAGCTATGGTTTGTTGCTTACTTGACTGCATGTTGTACAGATTCATGTCACTCATTGACCAGTTCATGTCCAAAAAGATGACTTTGTGTCTGTTGCAGATGCTGCTGGATTTGCTGATCCCCTTGGGCAGATTGACTCGCTGACTGTCTCTGGTGATGAATACATCACCTGTATCATTTTGTGCATATTAATTGCTGCTTGCATCAAGATTTTTTTTGCTTTTGGTAGATGTTTTTGAATTCTTTTAATGGCAAGGTGGTTTGCAAGGATCAATAACTTGGTAGTTTTGACTTGCAGTTGTTTACCGATGCAGCCTGGTGGAGGTTTTAGGTGATTTTTATTTCCTCTTGGTGCAGGGTGTAGAGGCCCGTTTTTTGTGTGGAATCCAGGTTGACTAGGAATTTGCTCTTGTCCAAGCTCTTTCTGATAATTGTAGCAGTTGAGCTGTGGGGTTGCCAAATGATGAGCAAACAAATCCGTTTTGGTACCATATTTTGGCAATTGTGCAGGTAGTGAGTTTCCTTGTCTTCTAGTTCTTATCCTGTCCTTGGTTTATTGCGCCAAGTGGTGCTCTTTAAATCCGTCTTTGTTCTGTCCTTTCTAAGGAGTTTGGTACACATTGCTTTTGGATAGGTCTGGCCATGGAAGCTGATGCTTTGGGTTTGGGGATGCGAGCATTGAGCAGCTAGGGAGATGGAAGTCGAGGTCATATTGTTTGTACATGCGTTCTGACCTAAAGCTTGTTTTCATTTAATTTTTAGATGACTTGGCCCCTCAAGTATGGATCGTGGGACTTTCCTATCTTTGTACATAGGGCTGCACAGAGCAATACCTATCGTCCAGTTGAACTGATTCAGGTTTTTTACCAGGCAGAGGTTCACTGGTGGGGTACTTCTGATTTGCGGTAGATTTAGTTGCTGCAAAAGATCATGTGTATCTGTAGGCAGAGTTCTTGCCCTTCTGGTTTGGTTGTGCATGCAGGGGGGTGGGGGTTAACGATTTAGGGCAGGTAAAAGTTGCGGACCTTTTTATGTATGATCAAATCTAATGTGTACCATTTTTTTGTAGCTGTTGGCTCAGTGTGTGTTTGTGTGGTCTGGGATCGTTACTCGACATGTGTGGCCTGGGGTACGTTACTTTGCTGGGATTGTGCAAGTGAGACGGTTTTTGAACAAGTATGTTTCTCAGCATGTGAGGGCTTTGGGAGGCATTGTAGACAATGGTACAGACATTTTTTTGTTGGGTATTTTTCCTGTTGAGTATGCAGGATGGCATTGAGGGTGCCTTGCTGCATCTGTGTGAGGGTTGTCGGATGGACGAGATGGGGACTCGCCCACCTCCCTTGGCGGTCTTTAAAATGTTTTAATTTAACAGTTTGTAAGAAGCTAATTAATAAAATAACAAGCATTTGCTGAACTTCAATGGGCACTGTCAGAATCAAAAACTTATTGTAGTTGTACTTCTTGGCAAAACATTAACCTCTTGGATATCAAAAACATTTTTATTTCCTTTTAATAGAAATCATGGCTTTAAAAAAAAAAAAAATATACCACTAGGGGTCCCCTGCAGCATAATTTTTGTCCTAGCTGAAGTTTAGGCTATGACAACGTCTAGGAAATGAGGGCAAGAACAATACTCTATGTTGTCACTCATGTTCTGTCTTTCAGATTCCTGTCTGAAAACGGAGAAGACAGAGACCCAGCACATCACAGGAAACTCAGAGAGGAAGTGACTGCATGGTGAATGAGGGCGGGCTCAGTGCTTGCCTTGGACATACCCCTTTCTGAGCAGTATGTCAGAATGAGTGGGCAGCAGAACAGAGGGATTTGTGAGCCAAATACAAAAGCTAGACACATAAAGACATGTAAATCATCTGCATGACCTAGCGAGTAACATTTAGAAGCATTTTTTTTATTTCTGTGATCTGACAGGTACAATTCAAGGTGTCACGACAAAAGAAAAAAAAACAGTATTACATCATAATAGTCAGACTTTGGTAATGGCGTAAACTGCTTGTTTAGTAATACAGTAACCCCCCGACATGCGATGGCCCAGACATATGATCAAATCGACATACGATGGCCTCTCAGAGGCCATCGCATGTCAATGTCAGCATCAACATACGATGCTTTTATATGTCGGGGCCATCGCATTAAGTGCTATCCGACAGCGCAAAATGCTTAAGCTGCTGTCGGATAGCAGTTTAAAGGGGTACTCCGTGAAAAACTTTTTTTTTTTAATCAACTGGTGCCAGAAAGTTAAACAGATTTTTTAATTACTTCTATAAAAAAATCTTAATCCTTCCAGTACATTTTAGGGTCTGTATACTAAAGAGAAATCCAAAAAAGAAATGCATTTCCTCTGATGTCATGACCACAGTGCTCTCTGGTGACCTCTGCTGTCCATTTTTGGAACTGTCCAGAGCAGGAGAAAATCCCCATAGCAAACATATGCTGCTCTGGACAGTTCCTAAAATGGACAGCAGAGGTGAGCAGAGTGCACTGTGGTCGTGACAACAGAGAAATCCAAAAAGAAAAGCATTTCCTCTGTAGTATACAGCCCATAAAATGTATTGGAAGGATCAAATTTTTTTAATAGAAGTAATTTACAAATCTGTTTAACTTTCTGGCACCAGTTCATTTAGAAAAAAAAGTTTTCCATGGGAGTACCCCTTTAAGCATCCCGGACAGGTTCACGTACCTATCCCCGCTGCTCCGGGTCCACTTCGCAATCCTCCGGCGTCTTCTGCATCTTCTCCGGGGTCCGGGCCTCGCTTTCCGGCGTCGTTAATACGTCACTACGCACACCGTCTCGGTGCAGCAACGTAATAACGTCACCAGAAAGCGAGGCCCGGACACCGGAGAAGATGCGGAAGAAGCCGGAGGATCCTGAAGAAGATGCCGGAGCAGCGGGACAGCATCGGAAGCCCCTGGGACAGCATCGGGAGCGGTGAGGACGCGGTCCGGAGCGGTGGGGACAGGTGAGTATTAAATGCACTTTTTACATTGCACGAATCCCTCAACATACGATGGATTCGACAAACGATGGGTCGTTTGGAACAAATTACCATCGTATGTTGAGGGACCACTGTACATGGCAGCTTTATATTTACAATAGGAGTCCCCTTTGAAGAATATATATATATATATATTTTTTATGAATGTTTTTGCAAGCCTACAGTACTCCGGGACCTGCTGTGATCTGCCACTTCTAATTCTCATATACAGGACATAAATGGATTGGAGTCCCAGATAATGTAACAAAAAAGAAACAAAAATGGAATTACATTGCTGCAAATGCATTTCGCAAGTCTCTAAATGACCCCTTGGTAGTTTCCTTTATAGATAAAGTGTGAGTTTTTCTGCACCCGCTTATTACAATAATTGTTCTATTTCCTGGTGGCAATGAAAATGAAAACTATTAAAACTACTATCAACGATAGCAAGGTTTATACGGTGGTGAGGTCTCGCAGCACGCAAAGTGGTTGTCATGGAAACAAGTAGTAATTAATTGCCATGACAACACTGGAAGGTGAATAGTTCGGGAGAGCCCAAAGACGAATATCAGGGAGAAACCGTAATAGTAGAATCCCAAAATACAACAAACAATGGCGACTAAGAGTACAAACTGATCAATAGGATATCAAAACTAAAGCCCTGAAGAAGACCTTTTCATTTACCTTTAATAAATGGGGCAACTGATTTCAATGGAGATTTACTAGCTATAGCAGTGGACCCAGCCTGGTGCCTCTAGCTGTTGCAAAACAACAACTTCCAGCATGTCCGGACAGCCTTTGGCTGTGCAAGCATACTGGGAGCTGTAGTTTTGCAACAGCTGGAGGCACCCTGGTTGGGAAACACTGAGCTATAGACTCATTTCTCATGTACGGCCACATTTTCACGCATTCCATACGCCAGTCCTAAAGATACAGCGGGTGATACAACTATTAAATACATCACCATTTTTCTCACTAAATATATTTCTAAGGGTGCTATTGACATGACATTTTCACCAGATGTTTGTAACAAGTAATACACAGAAACCACAACAAATAAGCTCAGAAATTTGATTATGTGTAATAATGAAATTAAACAGGGAAAAAGTATTGAACACATAAAGTAAAGTAAAGGAGGTGAAAAAAGGCATAGAAAGCCTAGACAACAGCTGAAATCTATTAGTAATTAAAAAGAAATCCAGCCCCTTGTCAGTGCAAATTAATGCCAGCTGGATCAGTCCCAACTAATGGCCTACAAAAAGATCTCATTGTGGAGAGCTTCAAAAAGACCTGTAATAAGCAGGTACTGTTGTCTTAAAGGGGTATTCCATTAAAAAAAATATATATATATTCATTTCATCTGGCTTCAGAAAGATAAACAGATTTGTAAATGACTTCCATAAATTAATCTTAACCCTACCAGTACTTATCAACTGCTAAAGTTGAGTAGTTTTTTCTGTCTGACAACAGTGCTCTCTGCTGACACCTTTGTCTGTCTCCGAAACTGTCCAGAGCAGGAGAGGTTTGTTATGGGGATTTGCTGCTACTCTGGACAGTTCATGACATGGACAGAGGTATCAGCAGAGAGCACTGTTGACAGACAGAGAAGAACTGAACTCCAGCAGCTGATAAGTACTGTTAGGATTAAGATTTTTTTTTTTAATAGAAGTAATTTAGAAATCTGTTTAACTTTTGGGAGCCAGTTGATATGAAAAAAATAATGTTTTTTCATGGAATACCCCTTTAACCCCTTAAGGACCCAGCCAAATTTCAGTGTAGGATCCGGCCATTTTTTGCACATCTGACCACTGTCACTTTAAGCATAAATAACTCTGGGATGCTTTTACCTTTCATTATGATTCCGAGATTGTTTTTTCATGACATATTCTACTTTGTGTTAGTGGTAAAATTTTGTCGATACTTGCATAATTTCTTGGTGAAAAATTCCAAAATGTTATGAAAAAATTGAAAATTTTGCATTTTTTTTAATTTGAAGCTCTCTGCTTATAAGGAAAATGGATAATCCAAATACATTTATATATTGATTCACATATACAATATATCTACTTTATGTTGGCATCATAAAGTTGACATGTTTTTACTTTTGGAAGACATTAGATGGCTTCAATCTTCAAATTTTTCACAAAATTGGAATTTTTCATGGACCAGTTCAGTTTTGAAGTGGATTTGAAATACCATATTAGAAATACCCCATAATGACCCCATTATCAAAACTGCACCCCTCAAAGTATTCAAAATGACATTCAAAAAGTGTGTTAACCCTTTAGGTGTTTCACAGGAATAGCAGCAAAGTGAAGGAGAAAATTCAAAATCTTAAAGGAAATCTGTCATCAGAATTACCCGAACTAAACCTGTTACACAGGCTTGTAGTGCGGGTGATCCTGATTAAAACGCTCCTTACCTGGTTAAAAATGGTTCAGCGGTTCTTAAGATATCTATATTTTTAGTTTTCTGTTATTCCCTGGCTTGGGACTCAGTGGGAGGTCTTATCATCTGGGACTCGACCACACGTCATTCTAGCTGGGCGGAGCTGCCGCCCGGCTCATGAATATTCATGAACTTATCCTCGTAGTCTAACTCCTTTTTCTAGGTCTGGTGGGGAGGGCCGCGAGGATAAGTTCATGAATATTCATGAGCCGGGGCGGCAGCTCCGCCCAGCTAGAATGACGTGTGGTCGAGTCCCAGATGATAAGACCTCCCACTGAGTCCCAAGCCAGGGAATAACAGAAAACTAAACATATAGATATCTTAAGAACTGCTCAACCATTTTTAACCAGGTAAGGAGCGTTTTAATCAGGATCACCCGCACTACAAGCCTGTGTAACAGGTTTAGTGCGGGTGATTCTGATGACAGATTTCCTTTAATTTTTTACACTCGCATGTTCTTGTAGACCCAGTTTTTGAATTCTTGCAGGGGTAATAGGAGAAAAAGTCCCCCAAAATTTGTAACCCAATTTCTCTCGAGTAAGGAAATACCTCATATGTGTATGTCAAGTGTTCAGCGGGCGCAGTAGAGGGCTCAAAAGGGAAGGAGCAACAATGGGATTTTGGAGAGGGAATTTTGCTGAAATGGTTTTTGGGGGGCATGTCGCATTTAGGAAGCCCCTATGGTGCCAGAACAGCAAGAAACCCCCCACATGGCACACTATTTTGGAAACTACACCGCTAAAAAGGGGTCCAGTGAGCCTTAACACCCCATATGTGTTTGACGACTTTTCGTTAAAGTGCAGTTTTTTCCCAAAATTTAACATTTTTACAAAAGGTAATGGGAGATAATGTCCCCCAAAATTTGTAACCCCATCTCTTCAGAGTATGGAAATACCACATGTGTGGATGTCAAGTGCATTGCGGGCACACTACAATGCTCATAAGAGAAGGAGTCACATTTGGCTTTTGAAAATCAAATTTAGCTGAAATGTTTTTTTGGGGCCATGTCGCATTTAGTAAGCCCCTATGGTGCCAGAAAAACACATGGAATACTACCGTGTTTCCCCAAAAATACACCCTACCCCGAAAATAAGACCTAGACCAGTGGTCTTCAACCTGCGGACCTCCAGATGTTGCAAATGTTTGCAACATCTGGAGGTCTGCAGGTTGAAGACCACTGACCTAGACAATGCCCGGGCTGCAAATATTAAAAAACAAACTTTAACTTACCTTTGTCCTCCGTTCCCCCGTTGCTAAGGAACCAGCCTCACTGTCCTCCGCTGTTCTTGCTGCTTCCTGGTTTTGGGACGTCACAGAGCCTTCAGCCTATCACCGGCCGCAGCTATGTTCCGCCTCTGCCGATGATAGGCTGAGCCCACTGTGATGTAAGAAGCAGGCTGGCTTCTTACATGACAGTCGGCTCAGCCTATCATTGGCAGAGGCGGGACATCGCTGCGGCCGGTGATAGGCTGAAGGCTCTGTGATGTCCCAACACCAGGAAGCAGCAAGAACAGTGGAGGGACCATGAGGCCGGTTCCTTAGCAACGGGGGAACGGAGGACGAAGGTAAATTAAAGTTTGCTTTTTAATATTTGCAGCCCGGGCACAGGAATACAAAGTACAGTGCAGCGGTTGATAATTATTTGGCAGGGGGGGGGGGGGGGAGAGAAGCTGCGCCCGCGGGTGACATACAATTAGTCCCCCGATGTGGGGTGCAGCGCTGGGCTGATAAACGTTGGGGGGCAGAGCTGCGCCCATCACATGATAATAATGGGGGGGGGGGTGTAAATATCGTTAAATACTGTGGAACCGCCATGTTGTTCAATGTACATACAGTACCATAAATAAATAAGCCCTACCCTGAAAATAAGCCCTAGTGTGTTTTTTGTGACTAAAATTAATATAAGACCCGGTCTTATTTTCGGAGAAACACAGTATTTTGGAAACTACACCCCTCAAGGAACATAACAAGGGGTACAGTGAGCCTTAAAACCTCACAGGTGTTTTATGACTTTTTGTTAAAGTTGGATGTGTAAATGAAAAAAAAAAATTTCACCAAAATGCTGTTTTTTCCCCAAATTTTACATTTTTACAAGGGGTAATAGGAGAAAATGACCCCCAAAATTTGTAACCCCATTTCTTCTGAGTATGGAAATACCCCATGTGTGGACGTCAAGTGCTCTGCTGGCGCACTACAATGCTCAGAAGAGTAGGAGCGCCATTGAGCTTTTGGAGAGTGAATTTGTTTGGAATGGAAGTCATGAGCCATGTGCGTTTACAAAGCCCCCTGTGGTGCCAGAACAGTGGACCCCCCCCCCCACATGTGACCCCATTTTGGAAACGACACCCCTCACAGAATTTAAAGGGGTTGTGCGCTGCCCTGACTTTCGGATCTACGCTCACAACGTCTGGAAGTTCATTACTCCGAACGCTGTGTGCGGGCTTCCGTGTTTGCGAATGCCAGGCGTGATGTCACGCCCGGCCCCTCGCGATGTCTCGCCCGCCCCCACGTGACATCACGCCCGCCCCCTCTACCAAAGTCTATGGGAAGGGGGCGTGACAGCGGTCGCGCCCCCTTCCCATAGACTTTCGTTGAGGGGGCGGGCGAGACGTCACGAGGGGGCGGGCGAGGGGCCAGGCGTGACGTCACTCCCGGCGGCCGCAAACACGGAAGCCCGCACACAGCGTTCGGAGTAATGAACTTCCGGACGCTGTGAGCAGAGCTTCGAAAGTCAGGGCAGCGCACAACCCCTTTAATAAGGTGCAGTGAATATTTACACCCCACAGGCGTTTGACAGATCTTTGGAACAGTGGGCTGTGCAAATAAAAAATTACATTTCCCATCCAACTTTAACGAAAATTCGTCAAACACCTGTGGGGTGTTAAGGCTCACTATACCCCTTGTTACATTCCGTGAGGGGTGTAGTTTCCAAAATGGGGTCACATGTGGGTATACATTTTTTTGCATTTATTTCAGAACCACTGTAAAATCAGCCACCCCTGTGCAAATCACCAATTTAGGCCTCAAATGTACATGGTGCACTCTCACTCCTGAGCCTTGTTGTGCGCCCGCAGAGCATTTTACGCCCACATATGGAGTATTTCCTTTTACCGCTTGTGAAAATAAAAAGTATGGAGCAACACCAGCATGTTAGTGTAAAATTTTTATTTTTTTAAACTAACAGGCTGTTGTAGCCCCCAACTTTTCCTTTTCATAAGGGGTAAAAGGAGAAAAAGCCCCCCATAATTTGTAGTGCAATTTCTCCCGAGTACGGAAATACCCCATATGTGGCCCTAAACTGTTTCCTTGAAATACGACAGGGCTCCGAAGTGAGAGAGCGCCATGCGCATTTGAGGACTAAATTAGGGATTGCATAGGGGTGGACATAGGGGTATTCTACGCCAGTGATTCCTAAACAGGATGCCTCCAGCTGTTGCTAAACTCCCAGCATGCCTGGACAGTCAGTGGCTGTCCGGAAATGCTGGGAGTTGTTGTTTTGCAACAGCTGGAGGCTCCGTTTTGGAAACACTGTGTAAGGGGGTGTATATGTAGTGTTTTACTCTTTATTTTGTGTTAGTGTAGTGTAGTGTTTTTAGGGTACATTCGCACTGGCGGGTTACAGTGAGTTTCCCGCTAGGAGTTTGCGCTGTGCCGAAAAATTTGCCGCAGCTCAAACTTGAAGCAGGAAACTCACTGTAAACCTGCACATGTGAATGTACCCTGTACATACACATGGGGGGAGGGTACATTCACCTCCAGCTGTTGCAAACCTTCAGCTGTTGCAAAACTACAACTCCCAGCATATACTGACAGACCGTGCATGCTGGAAGTTGTACTTTTGCAACAGCTGGAGGCACACTGGTTGGAAAACCTTCAGTTAGGTTCTGTTACCTAACTCAGTATTTTCCAACCAGTGTGCCTCCAGCTGTTGCAAAACTACAACTCCCAGCATGTACTGATCGCCGAAGGGCATGCTGGGAGATGTAGATATGCAACAGTTGGAGGTACACAACTACAACTCACAGCATGGCGAGACAGCTGTTTGCGCATGCTGGAGAGCTAAAGTTTAGAGACCACTGCACAGTGATGTCCAAACTGTGGCCCTCCAGGTGTTGCAGAACTACAAACCCCAGCATGCCCAGGCAGCAAACAGCTGTGTAAGCATGCTAGGAGTTGTAGTTTTGCAACATCTGGAGGGCTACAGTTTAGAGACCACTGTATAGTGGTCTCAGACTGTAGCCCTCCAGATGTTGCTAGGCAACTCACCGGCTTCCGTAGGATCCACGGAGCCGCATCGCCGTCCTCTGGTGCCGACGATCTCCACCGTCGTTCGTCGTCTCCGCCGATGGGTAAGTGGACCTTCGGCGCCGGTCCCTGTCGGTTTCCCCGTTCTGCCCTGCCTATTGTGCCCCCCGATCTGCGATTGGTCGTCGCTTCTATACGAGCAATAGCAGGGATAGGAGGGGTGGCACCCCTGCCACCTCACTCCTATCCCTTCAGGGGGATCGTGGGTGTCTTGGACAACCCTGAATCCCCTTATTTTCCGGGTTACCATAGACCCGTATGACTCGGTATTGCACAAATTTGACCCCCCTGGGCATTTGCGCAGGGTGCCTGCTGATTGATATCAGCAGTCATCCCAGTCCGGTCCCCGCCCGGTGGGGACCGGAATTCCCATGGACGTACATGTACGTCATGGGTCCTTAACTACCAGGGTCCCATGACGTACCGGTACGACATGGGTCCTTAACAGGTTAAAGAAACAGTATTTAGTGAGAAAAATACTTATTTCACCTGCTGTATATTTGTTAGAGTACACTTAAATGGTCCACACCTTTAACCTGTTAAGAACCAAGGGCGTACAGGTACGCCGTTGCTCCCTGGTACCTAAGGACCAAGGGCGTACCTGGGAATTTCGGGACCGGACCAGGGTGACTGCTGATATCGATCAGCAGGCACCCCGTGCAAATGCCCGGGGGGGGGGGGGGGGGGGACCCCCCCCCCCATGTTGGCCATCGGCGCAAATCGCAAGTGAATTCACACTTGCGATTTGTGCGATTCCGGGTCATTATGGGTCTATGGTGACCTAGTGACCCGGAAAATAAGGGGGATCGCGGTGCCACCCCTCCTATCCCTGCTATTGGGTGTCTAGATGTGACATCCAATAGCAGATCGGGGGCGGAGGGGTTAACTTTCGTTTTCCCCATTCTGCCCACCCACAATAGGCGGGGCAGAACGGGGAAACAACAGAGGACCGGGGCCGAAGTCCACTTACCCTGCAGGCGAGGCTGCGGGCGATGATCGCTGTTGGAGATCGGCGGGCGGTGATGTTGTGCGGCTGGCTCCCTGGATCCGACGGAAGCCGGTAAGTTGCCTAGCAACATCTAGAGGGCTACAGTCTGAGACCACTATACAGTGATCTCTACACTGTTGCCCTCCAGATGTTGCAAAACTACAACTCTCATCATGCCCAGACAGCTGTCATGCTGGGATTTGTTGTTTTGCTACAGCTGGAGGGCTACAGTTTGGATATCACTGTGCAGTGAACTGTGGCCCTCTAGATCTTGCAAAACTACAACTCCCAGCATGCCCACATAGCAGTTTGCTGTCTGGGTATGCTGGGATCTGTAGTTTTGCAACATCTGGGGGTCCACAGTTTGGAGATCACTGTGCAGTGGTTTCTAAACTGTAAAACTGCAAATCCCAGCATCAGCAAACAGCTGTCTCAGCATGCTGGGAGTTTAAATGAGAACCTCCAGCTGTTACATATCTACATCTCCCAGCATGCACTTTAGCGATCAGTACATGCTGGGAGTTGTAGTTTTGCAACAGCTGGAGGCACACTGGTTCCAACCAGTGTGCCTCCAGCTGTTGCAAAAGTACCACTCCCGGCATGCACGGTCTGTCAGTGCATGCTGGGAGTTGTAGTTTTGAAACAGCTGGAGGTTCCCCCCCCCCCATGTAAATGTACCCGGGCAGGTTTACAGTAAGTTTCCTGCTTCAAGTATGAGCTGCGGCAAATTTTTCGACGCAGCGCAAACTCCTAGCGGTAAGCTCACTGTAAACCTCCACCAGTGCGAATGTACCCTAAAAACACTACACAACACTACACTAACACATAATAAAGGGTAAAACGCTACATATACACCCCCTTGCACTGTCCCCCCCCCCCCCCAATAAAAATGAGAAACTTATTGTACAGCAGTGTTTCCAAAACGGAGCCTCCAGCTGTTGCAAAACAACAACTCCCAGCATTTCCGGACAGCCACTGACTGTCCAGGCATGCTGGGAGTTTAGCAACAGCTGGAGGCACCCTGTTTGGGAATCACTGTTTGGGGACCCCTATGTCCACCCCTATGCAATCCCTAATTTAGTCCTCAAACGCCCTGTTGTATTTCAAGGAAACAGTTTAGGGCCACATATGGGGTTTTTCCGTACTCGGGAGAAATTGCACTACAAATTTTGGGGGGGCTTTTTCTCCTTTTACCCCTTATGAAAAAGAAAAGTTGGGGTCTACACCAGCCTGTTAATGTAAAAAAAAAAATTTTTACACTAACATGCTGGTGTTGCCCTTTACTTTTTATTTTCACAAGAGGTAAAAAGAAAAAAAAATAATAATAATTTGTAACACAATTGCTCCTGAGTACAGAAATACCCCATATGTGGGCGTAAAATTCTCTGCGGACGCACAACAAGGCTCAGGAGTGAGAGCATGCATGTGCATGTACATTTGAGGCCTAAATTAGTGATTTGCACAGGGGTGGCTGATTTTACAGCTGTTCTGAAATAAACGGCAAAAAATAAATACCCACATGTGACCCCATTTTGGAAACTACACCCCTCATGGAACGTAACAAGGGGTATAGTGACCTTTAACACCCCACAGGTCTTTCACGAATTTTCATTAAAGTTGGATGGGGAAAAAAATTAAAAATTTCTCAAAAATGCTGGTATTACCCTAAATTTTTCATTTTCACAAGGGAAAATAGGAAAAAAAAGCCCCCCAAAATTTGTAACCCCATTTCTCTTGAGTATATAAATACCCCATATTTGGATGTAAAATGCTCTGCTGGCGAACTACAATGCTTAGAAGAGAAGGAGCGCCAATGGGATTTTGAAGAGAAAATTTGTCCGGAATTGAAGGCTGTGTTTACAAAGCCCCCATAGTGTCAGAACAATGGACCCCCCCCCCCCCCACATGTGACCCCATTTTGGAAACTACACCCCTCACGTAATGTAATAAGGGGTACAGTGAGCATTTACGCCCCACAGGTGTCTGACAGATTTTTGGAACAGTGGTCCGTGTAATTTTTCATTTGCTCAGCCCACTGTTCCAAAGATCTGTCAAACGTCAGTGGAGTGTAAATACTCACTGCAGCCCTTATTAAATTCTGTGAGGGGTGTAGTTTACAAAATGGGGTCACATGTGGGGGTTCCACTGTTCTGGCACCACGGGGGGCTTTGTAAATGCACTTGGCCCCTGACTTCCATTCCAAACAATTTCCCTTTCCAAAAGCTCAATGGCGCTCCTCCTCTTCTGAGCATTGTAGTTCACCCGCAGAGCACTTGACGTCCACACATGGGGTATTTTTATACTCAGAAGAAATGGGGTTACAAATTTTGGAGGTAATTTTCTCCTATTACCCCTTGTAAAAATGTAAAATTTGGGGAAAAAACTGCATTTTAGTGAAATTTTTTTTTTTTTTTTTCATTTACACATCCAACTTTAATAAAAAGTCATCAAACACCTGTGAGGTGTTAAGGCTCACTGGAGTCCTTGTTACGTGCCTTGAGGGGTGTAGTTTCCAAAATGGTATGCCATGTGGGGGTTTTCTGCTGTTCTGGCACCATAGGGGCTTCGTAAATGTGACATGCCCCCCAAAAACCATTTCAGCAAAATTCACTCTCCAAAATCCCATTGTCACTCCTTCCCTTCTGAGCCCTGTGCTGCGCCCGCCGAACACTTGACATACACACATGAGGTATTTCCTTACTCGAGAGAAATTGGGTTACAAATTTTGAGAGGATTTGTCTCCTTTTACCTCTTGTAAAAATTCAAAAACTGGGTCTGCGAGTGTAAAAAATGAAGATTTTTGAATTTTCTACTTCACTTTGCTGCTATTCCTGTGAAACACCTAAAGGGTTAACACACTTACTGAATGTCATTTTGAATACTTTGAGGGGTGCAGTTTTTATAATGGGGTCATTTGTGGGATATTTCTAATATGAAGGCCCTTAAAATCCACTTCAAACCTGAACTGGTCCATGAAAAATTCTGATTTTGAAAATTTTGTGAAAAATTGGAACATTTCTGCTGAACTTTGAAACCCTCTGATGTCTTCCAAAAGTAAAAACATGTCAACTTTATGATGCAAACATGAAGAAGACATATTGTATATGTGAATCAAAATATCATTTATTTGGAATGTCTATTTTCCTTACAAGCAGAGAGCTTCAAAGTTAGAAAAATGCAAAATTTCTATTTTTTCATTAAATTTTTGCATTTTTCACCAAGAAATGATGCAAGTATGGACAAAATTTTACCACTAACATAAAGTAGAATGTGTCAAGAAAAAACAATCTCAGAATCAGAATGAATGGTAAAATCATGCCAGAGTTATTAATGCTTAAAGTGATAGTGGACAGATGTGCAAAAAACACTGGTCCTACAGTGAAAATTGGCCTGGTCCTTAAGGGGTTAAAGGTTTTTTTTTTTTTGTTTTTTTTTTATTAACGGGTGCCAGAAAGTTAAACAGATTTGTAAATTAGTATCCTTTTGAGACAAGAAGTATGTTCGGAGCACTCACCTCGGACACCGATTATCGTGCAAGATATTCTTTATTCATGATACAGAAGTAAGTGCATAGCAGGGAGGTGGCAAGATGGAACAGGAGTGGGTGGGCTCGGGCGGTGGGCTGATTTTTAAATTACTTCTATTAAAAAATCTTAATCCTTCCAGTACTTATTAGTTGCTGAATACTACAGAGGAAATGGTTTTCTTTTGGAACACAGAGCTCTCTGATGACATCATGACCACAGTGCTCTCTGCTGACATCTCTGTCCATTTTAGGAACTGTCCAGAGCAGCATATGTTTGCTATGAGGATTTTCTCCTACTCTGGCAGTTCCTAAAATGGACAGAGATGTCAGCACAGAGCACTGTGGTCATGATGTCAGCAGAGAGCTCTGTGTTCCAAAAAGAAAACCATTTCCACTGTAGTATTCAGCAGCTAATAAGTACTGGAAGGATTAAGATTTTTTTATAGAAGTAATTTACAAATCTGTTTAACTTTCTGGCACCAGTTGATTTAAAAAAAAAAAATTAATTAAAAAAAAGTTTTCCACTGGAGTACCCCTTTAAATATGGCACATTTTGGCTTGTCCTAAACTTAGCATGCATACATTTGTACAAATCTATAAAATGGTTATGGTGGCTTTATGCAGGTCCACAAGACCAGAGCATTGTGTTGTATATTATGGATTCATAATGTATGTGTAATAACTCTACAATATAAGGCACGTGTAGTGGTGTACATCATCCCTAGTGGTTTCCTCTATTGACACTTTTTTTTTTAGGTAACTGAAAGATATTTGCAATGCAAAACATGAAACAGCTTTAAAACAAGCAACATATGGCATGACAAAGGCAGATAATCAATAAATGAGATTTTATTTCATAACTGAATAATATCAAGGAGTGTACTACATTTTAATATATATGACATTCCAAAGACAATTTCTTAATCAATATGAGAATATAAAAATGAGAAGTGTTGCAATAATGCCATAAACTATAAAAATATAAGAAACCACTTTAAAATATTTACAACAAAAGAGTAAAAACAATACAAATCAAATATTTCCTCTGGACACAAATAGAATGTGGTGAGACATGTAAGTAAACTTTGAGGAACATAATAATAATAAAGTCTAATCTGGCAAACATGGCTTCCAACACCGACTAGGCCTCATGGTTCACAGTGGCCTTTTTGCTCATAGAAAACAGCCGTTACCTTTTATTTATTTTTTTACAGAAAAAATAAGTTGACTGTGAGCAACAAGGCATCTATTCTCTTTGAGGCCAACTACATAAAAAGAAACATTTGGAAATATTTCTTATAAAATGGCAGAATGTTTTTTGTGCATTGGTTTCATTGTTCAGTAGTCAGATTTCTGACAATTTGTTGGCGGTTTTCCATATCCGCTTTCCCATCCCCTGTATTGTAAATGACATTTCTGGAATGGGTAGCCTGACTCTTGGTAGCAAGAATTTGTGCTACTCACGGTATGGCAGCGGCTATTGCTTAAAGGGGTTATCCAGGAAAAAAACTTTTTTTTTATATATGAACTGGTTCCAGAAAGTTAAACAGATTTGTAAATTACTTCTATTAAAAAATCTTAATCCTTTCAGTACTTATGAGCTTCTGAAGTTAAGGTTGTTCTTTTCTGTCTAAGTACTCTCTGATGACACCTGTCTCGGGAAACGCCCAATTTAGAAGCAAATTCCCATTGCAAACCTCTTCTAAACTGGGCGTTTCCCGAGACACGTGTCATCAGAGAGGATTTAGACAGAAAAGAACAACCTAAACTTCAGAAGCTCATAAGTACTGAAAGGATTAAGATTTTTTAATAGAAGTAATTTACAAATCTGTTTAACTTTCTGGAGCCAGTTGATATATAAAAAAGTTTTTTCCTGGAATACCCCTTTAACTTGCATTGTAAATGCACATGGTAATGACCATACATTGCTTTTACTGCTACGTAAATCAGAAATAAAACAAGTACAACAATGTAATACACTGAATAGAAACCACAATATCCACGGTGACCACTTGGTGGCGCTAAGGCTCCTTGCAAAATGTGCAAGCAAATAAGTACAAACTATTGTGCCAAAGTAAACGCACCTGGAAACTGAGCGAATTCTGTACTAAATTCTGACTTTGAAATGTCAAGATGTTTTCATTTTCTGACTCTCTTCGCTTTTACACAAGAAGAAAAAGTAAAAAAAAAAAAAAAAAAAAAAGTGAACAGAATGTGTTAAAATATTTCACTTCACATTTAAGAGCTTAGTAGTTGAAATTGTGCGTTTCTTCACGTTTTTAAAGAGGGTTGGAGTTTACTTCAGCTATGCAAAACTACAACTCCCAGCATGCTCGGACAGCCTTTGGCTGTCCGGGCATGCTGGGAGTTGTTGTTTTGCAACAGCTGGAGACACCCTTGTTGGGCAACACTGCTTTATATAATCAATATGTTAAATCCTGTAATGGTGGAATAGTTTAAAGGGGTACTCTACAGGTGCCAGAAAGTTAAACAGATTTGTAAATTACTGATGTTAAAAAATCTTAATCCTTCCATGACTTTTCAGCTGCTGTATGATCCACAGGAAGTTCTTTTCTTTTTGAATTTCTTTCCGGTCTGACCACAGTGCTCTCTGCTGACACCTCTGTCCAGAGCAGGATAGGTTTTCTATGGGGATTTGCTCCTACTCTGGACAGTTCCTACTCTGGACAGAGGTGTCAGCAGAGAGCACTGTGGTCAGACCGGAAAGAAATTCAAAAAGAAAAGAACTTCCTGTGGATCATACAGCAGCTGAAAAGTCATGAAAGGATTAAGATTTTTTAACATCAGTAATTTACAAATCTGTTTAACTTTCTGGCACCTGTAGAGTACCCCTTTAAACTATTCCACCATTACAGGTGATCCGGCCAGCACCCACTATTTGCGAAAATGACCGGCATACCTCTAAGATACATGTTCCAAAACTGCTTTGTGTACAGCAGATAACAGAGGTGTGTCCCCTATTTTTTGTTAATCTACAAATGTTTTGTTTAGTAGCTTTTTACAATTGAAACACATTGGTCTCAAGAGTCTTGGAGCTGCACAGCAGGTTATTTTACTACAGGACACTAAACAGCAGGTTATTTTACTACAATATTTGTAAAGCTGCTTTATTTTTTGCATAAGATTCAGTAGACGCAAAACTGGGCAAAGCTTTTAACCTTCCATCAGCCTGAACTGATGACGTTGCAGAAGAAAGCTATGCTTTTACGTATTGGCTTCTACTCATGCTAAACAACTCTTGTCTGAGTACAGGTCAGTATCCTCAGAAGGGGAGAGGGGCATTTTCCAAAACACCATAAGACTAAATTCATACTATGATTGTGGTATATTATCAACCATATAAATACCAGCCTGCCAATAGACTTTGGTGTAAATCAACTGGTGCCAGAAAGTTAAACAGATTTGTAAATGACTAAATCCTAATTCCTCCAGTACTTATCAGCTGCTGTATGCTCCACAGGAAGTTCTTTTCTTTTTGAATTTATTTTCTGTCTGACCACTGTGCTCTCTGCTGACACCTCTGTCCATGTCAGGAACTGTCCAGAGTAGGATAGGTTTGCTATGGGGATTTGCTCCTACTCTGGACAGTTCCTGACATGGACAGAAGTGTCAGCAGAGAGCACAGTGGTGAGACAGAAAGAAAATTAAAAAAGAAAAAAAATCCTCTGGAGCATACAGCAGCTGATAAGTACTGGAAGGATTAAGATTTTTAAATAGAAGTAATTTACAAATCTGTTTAACTTTCTGTCACCAATTGTTTTTCACCAGAGTACCCCTTTAAACAACAAGCACCGATCTTGTTGATCAGCAGAAGGCGTAATAGCGCTGCCCATTAAATTCCTCATCAAATACTTCATAGTTTAAAAGTAAAAAAATAAAAATACATCTAAAATAAATGTGCTTCTTATGATGTGTTTCCTGCTACAAGTAAAAAACAAAAAGACCTCTAAATATATGCCAGTGGGTTGTCCTCTTTAAGTTGAAATGTCCTAGTTGTAGCCATAGTCAGTGATAACCATTATGGCTCCCAATAGACTGCTGCCCACTTCTCTGGACACCTACTGACAAATAGACCTATTTATATATAACCGGGTAGGTTTGCAGGCCCATAGAAAATCATATAAAGGCTCGAGCACACAAAGAAGCCCCGTGTAGCAGTATACAGGCTCTGCGGGATGCTATATTTACAGAGATCCTTCTTATCTCTCTATATAAAATCAGATGCATACGGAGGTACAGAAGAGATCTTATGCACAACCTATTACTCTAAACTGTAAAAAAAAAGTAGTTTTAATGGCATGCTATTATTAGTGGTATTTATGTGGTGCTATATGGCAGCGCACAGAGTCATATGGGTCAGTAGGTACTCCATGAGCTATTGCATTGTTTCTAGAAGTATGAAGGAGCATGCCACAATTTTTATTTTCATGATTGATATTGCATAAAGGCACGCGGAGACAAGGTACTGATGGGTGCCACATTACAAATCCAGACAACAGAGGTCTACAATAATGGCCAGGTGCATTAGTCTCATTCATTTAGAAAAGACAGTGAGTGCCAAATCTATCCTAACCTATCCGACTCCTGCCGCATGTTTAATTGATTTTAAATTTTTTACATTGTTAAGGTACATTCACATGGACAGATTACCTGCAAAATTTCTGCAGCATATTTGCTGGGGAAAATCTGCAGCAGATTTTGCTACCATTGACTTCAATTGGTCAGCAGAAGATCCTCAGTAGAGGTAAATTTGCAGATTTTCCTTCAGACCCATTGAAATCAATCGTAGCAAAATTTGCTGCGGATTTTCAGCGGAAATTCCGCAGGTAATCTGCCCGTGTGAACATACTCTAAAGGTGCATTCCCACTGCGATTGTTTCATACGGCTGCCGTATCTGCCGGGAATATGGCAGTGGCTGTTTTTTAAATTTCCCCGGCCGATCTGGCAAGCCGTATGACGGACCTGCACCACATGAATCTAAAACATCTTTTTATTTCAATTAGCAACATAGTCTTTTTGCCGCAATTTTTTTTATTGCATTAAAACTACAGTGTTATGCTGTAATTTCAGAAAATTGTGGCAAAAGCTTCCTGGATTGCGACAAACCTTCCAGGCTTTACAGCAAGTTAATAACATTGTCACGAAAAGCATAAGATCCAAGAAATGTAGCATAATGAAATAAGCATAAACATGGTAAAGGTAGCTGCCTGGATATGTATAGTAGAACTGTAACTTACACATAATATGCTTTCAGCACTTTTATATTTAATGCAAATATATTGTATGTTAAAGGGGTACTCCGGCCCGAAGACCTCTTATACCCTATCCTTTGGGGACCCCCGCTATCTTTCATGCAGCACCCCGCTATCATCTGCTTCAGGAGCAAACATCGCTCCGGGTCTGATGAATCGCGATCACGAGGCCAGAGTATCGTGACGTCACGGCTCTGCCCCCCTCAATGCAAGTTTATGGGAGGGGGCGTGACAGCATTGAGGAGGCGGAGCGTGACGTCACACAGGGGTGGAGCTGTGACGTCACGACACTCCGGCCCCGAGATCGTGATTCATCAGACCCGAAGCGATGTTTGCTCCTGAGGCGGATGATAGCGGGGTGCTGCATGGAAGATTGCGGAGGTCCCCAGCAGCGGGGCCCCCAGCGATCAGGCATCTTATCCCCTATCCAGAGGATAGGGGATAAGATGTCTTATGGCCGGAGTACCCCTTTAATATAACATACCTTCTTTAGTAAAGCTGCCATATTGATATTTAAAGGGGACATTTCAGGCTGGCTATGCTGCCCGCAAACAAGCAACAGACCATCGTTATATGTCGCTATATGATGCTGCCTTCGGGGGCAGCAGAACCAGCCTGAAAAGATCCCTTTAAAGTTAGTGTGAACACAACAAAACCTCTAAGCTATACAAGTAACTTTTTGTGCCACTATGGCACCAAGTAAATATGCCTGCAAAAGGGTTAAAATGGACCTGTCAGCAAAAAAACATGGTTGTAAATTAGCCTAGATGAACTTGTCATCATGATTTTAGGCATACATTTTTATCTCCATAATATGCAAATGGGAAATGTTTTTGTGTAGTTTTTTTTTTTTTTTTTGTCACCTGACTAAAAATTACATGTGCAGCCTAGGCCAAACAGGAATATATCTCCATACACAAAGAAAAAAAAAAAGCATATCACAGACTAAAAAAGTTAGAGCTTCTTCAAACATAGGAATTTGGTATTTTGTAAGTATATGTACTTATTCTGTAAGAATGCTTGGATTAATAAAGAAAAATGCCTTTTTCACATTAGAAATAGCAGAATATTCTTTTGTGTAAACAATATAGGCAGTTCGACCAGCGTTTAAGAGCACTGCCATAAACATTCTAGAACACGACTTCCTTTGAAGGGGTATTCTAACAATGAATCTTATCTTCAACAGTCTAATAAGTGAACATATATTACTATGTAAAGTTATATTACTACTTTTATTTAGTCTTTCATGCTTTCTTTCTGCTTCTGATGCAAACTGTCATCTCTGTTGTCTCCATTAGTTCAACTTCCTGTGTAGTGTACATCCTGTAACAGTCTTGCTGTTCCTGCTGTACACTCTAGTTGGCAATTCAGCCAACTCGAATAAACTTTTCGCCTATCCACAGAATAGAGGATGAATAGCTGATCACGGGGGGGAATCTGACCACTGGGCCCCCCCTCCCGCGATCACCAGGAAGGGACCGCGGTGCTCTCAGGGAGGAGCATGTGTCGTCTAGCAGCACACACGCCATTCATTTCTATGTGAGTGCTGATGATGCCAGAGAGCTGTACTCTGGTCTTTTCAGCGCTTCCATAGAAATGAATGGATCACTTACCAGCTGCAGCACTAAGCGCAGGTTCCTGTCTAAGTGACCGTGGGGAATCCCAGCGATTGGACCTCCCGCGATCAGCTACTTATCCCCTATCCTGTGGATAGGGGATAAAATAATTTTCGCCGGAGATCTCCTTCAATAGATGGCAGCAGGAACATGAAGCCCCATACGGCATGTTGACCAGACAGGAAGTGGGGCAATGAAGAAGGACGGTGTGAAAGACTACTAAAAGGCAGTAAAAAAAAACTTTATCAATATATGTTCATTTATAAGATCTTCCTATAACACAATATGTTCAACATTGTTGTTTCTTGCAGATGATGGTGATTCTGTGCAGGTAAATTGTTAATCTATTTCCTATTATGTGCAGGTTCAAAATGCTTTAATGCTTTAAGCAAAACTTTAACTTTGTATCTGCACTAGTTTTATAATGAAAACCTAATATTTTTGCACATCAATGACATAAACCATTAGGCTACGGTATATTATTTAAAGGAGTGTTTACATAGAAGGATGCAATAAGCAAAGAAGGCTGAGTTCACATTAGCATTTAGAGTTCCGTTGTAGAGCTTTGTTCACTGATTCCACTAAAATGACCGGGCTTTAGCCGGGAATAAAACCGTGCATGCCAGGTTTTTTGTCTCTGCTAAATCTTGCAAAATAACGGACATCTAACGGAAAACCTAAGGACCGCATTCGAAGTGAATAGGGCCTGTTGGGTTCCATTAATATCAGTTGTGACAACCTCACCGCCCGTTATCAGCGGCTGTAACGGAGCTTCACAATGTTGATGTGAACATAGCCTTAAAGCGCCCCAGCTTCCTGGTGCAGGGCCTTGCTATACGGCACATACACAAATTTACCTGCCAAATTCACTTTTACAGCCGCATCAAGTAGATGCCAAACAGTAAGTTAACGCTACTGTTGCTTGCAGGTAATAGGTAGGTGCATTGGCAGCAAAAAGGTGTCTGTAGTGGAATGCAATAGAGATGCACTGGTGCTGTAATGCAATATGGGGCTGTGATCAAAGCACAAGGTGACCTGACTGGTTGCACTTATTGACCTTCAAGGCTTCCAAGAAAGTATAGTAGAGGGGGGAATAAGTATGGTACCAGGCGCCAACTCTTTATAGATTCCGTAACAGTGATGTACCAAGACTTTTTGGTAGGTACGCCATTTTCCATAAGAATTCTTGTTCCAACCTTGCTATCGGAATATCTTCACATTTTCAAACAACAGTTGAAGCAAATTGATTTTCCAAGCCCCCAATTGAATTCTCTCAAAAAATTCATTGGGGTAACACTGACGTTTTAGAACCAAGTGAATTGTCTTTTATAGTCTTCAGTTATTTCACATTTCATATCGGTTGTAAAAACAACACTTCAGTTCATATTCTCCACATTCTTTTGTTAGTCTCGTGGGTCCATGTTACAACTGGTCTGTTTGATACTCAGAGACATCAGACATGTTTTCAGACATGCTGTTTAAGATCTCTTGGTGCTGCTGGTTCTCAACGCAAATAATTTCAAACCTGCAGTGTCGAAACTCCACCGCCAAGGTGCCAAAAAAGGTTACAAAGCACATGACAAGGACCCACTGAACTCTTGGCGCGTAGATATTAAGTTTCTTCCATTCAAAAATAAAATCTGTGCACAGCTGATGTAAAGGAAACCATTATGTAAATACATTATTGCTTTTGATAAAACACTGCTCAGAAAAAAATAAAGGGAACACTTTAACAACAAAATGTAACTCCAATTCAATCACACTTCTGTGAAATCACATTGTCCACTCAGGAAGCAGCACTGATTGACAATCAATTTCATATGCTGTTGTGCAAATGGACAGACAACAGGTGGAAATTATAGGCAATTAGCAAGACACCCCCAATAAAGGAGTGGTTCTGCAGGTGGTTTTGGTCACTTTTGAATGCTGGGGGTGCTTTCACTCTTGTGGTAGCATGAGATGGAGTCTACAACCCACACAAGTGGCTCAGGTAGTGCAGCTCATCCAGGATGGCACATCAATGCGAGCTGTGGCAAGAAGGTTTGCTGTGTCTGTCAGAGTAGTGTCCAGAGCATGGAGGCACTACCAGGAGACAGGCCAGTACATCAGGAGACGTGGAGGAGGCCGTAGGATTGCAACAACCCAGCAGCAGGACCGCTACCTCCGCCTTTGTGCCACAAATGTGCATGTGTCCACTCAAACGGTCAGAAACAGACTCCATGAGGGTGGTATGAAGGCCCGACGTCCAAGGGTGGGGGTTGTGCTTACAGCCCAACACTGTGCAGGACATTTGGTATTTGCCAAAGAACACCAAGATTGGCAAATTTGCCACTGACGCCCTGTGCTCTTCACAGATGAACTACAGTCAATCTGATGAAGGGGTAGTTTCACCCCGAAACGCGTCATTGTTTTATTGCTGTACATCAAATAAAGTTGCTGCACTTTGCCACTTTATGACCTGAGTGTGACCACTTCCTTTGGGATCCAGAGCGGCTGCTGCTAAGGTAGTTTTTTTCTTATTTGTATCCTTCACAGATGAAAGCAGATTCACACTGAGCATAAGTGAGTCCGGAGACACTGTGGATAAAGTTCTGCTGCCTGCAACATCCTCCAGCATGACTGGTTTGGCAGCGGGTCAGTAATGATGTGAAGTGGTATTTCTTTGGGGGGCCGCACAGCTGTCCATGTGCTTGCCAGAAGTAGCCTGACTGCCATTAGGTACAGAGATGAGATCCTCAGACCCCTTGTGAGACCTTATGCTGGTGCGGTTGGCCCTGGGTTCCTCCTAATGCAAGACAGTGCTAGACCTCATGTGGCTGGAGTGTGTCAGCAGTTCCTGCAAGAGGAAGGCATTGATGCTATGGACTGGCCCGCCCGTTCCCCAGACCTGAATACGATTGAGCACATCTGGGACATCATGTCTCGTTCCATCCACCAAAGCCACGTTGCACCACAGACTGTCCAGTAGTTGGCGGATGCTTTAGTCCAGGTCTGGGAGGACATCCCTCAGGAGGCCATCCGCCACCTCATCAGGAGCATGCCCAGGCGTTGTAGGGAGGTCATATGGGCACGTGGAGGCCACAGACACTACTGAGCCTCATTTTGACTTGTTTTAAGGACATTACATCAAAGTTGGATCAGCCTGTAGTGTGGTTTTCCACTTTGATTTTGAGTGTGACTCCATATCCAGCCCTTCATGGGTTGATACGTTTTATTTCCATTGATAATTTTTGTGTGATTTTGTTGTCAGCACATTCAACTATGTAAAGACGAAAGTATTTCATATGATTAGTTCATTCATTCAGATCTAGTATGTGTTATCTTATTGTTCCCTTTAGTTTTTTGACCAGTGTATAATAATGTGGGTTTTGATAATGTTTCTTTCTGTACTGTGTCTTTGTACCATGATAACTTTAACTAACTACAATACAATCAACTTTTTCTTTAGCAATGGTAAAGTATATTGTCATCAACTGACCATTTGTTGTTGAAGTGCTATGAAAAATGATTTGCCCTCATAGAGGTGCATGAGCAGCCAATGATGTTCCAGATTTATTTAGAGGCATGGCATATGAAACACCAATCTTGTTAACTCCTCAAATGCTGTTTTTAAATGACAAATTTGTTGATTAAATGAGTCGAAATGACAGCTATCTTTGTATATACATTTGCACAGGTAAGGCTGTCAATCATTATTTAGGACCCCTAACTGGTGTATCCGCATGTTTCAGTTTAGTCTCTGTTTTGTTGTCTATTTTTAAATAAAACTGCAAAAAGAAGGGTGACAGAGGTATGTAACACAATGATACTGGTTACATTATTAAATATAAAGTGTCTATATGCTGTACTTAAAGGGGTTGTCCAGTGAAGATTACTGATAAGTATCTGATCAAGGGGGTCTGAATCCCTTGTGATCTCCAAAACGGAGCCCTGGCTCTCAGAGAGAGTGCATGCTGTAGATATCACACACATGCTCCCTTCATTTGTGTGGGAGTGCCAGAAATGCCACTCAGGTACAGTACAGTACAGTACTCTGGTGGTTAGTAATACAAATTAGTTTTTTTTTTGGTTGGTCAACCGGACCTGGGATTTTAGTATAGTTTTAATAATAAGGTGTAAGTTTTGATTATTATTGTTGTTATCATTATTAATGTAGTTATAATATGTTGTTGTGTTTGTTGTTGTTATTATGAGTAGGGTTGTTATTTCATTATGAGAAAGTAGAGTTCAGTAGTTTACACGTGTGGGGTTATTATTATAGTGGTATGTGTGTTTGGTGAGAAAATACTATGATGGACATTTATGGACTAATTTTTGTATTGTACAGGTGTATGTTGTTTGTATTATCAAGTTATTATTTATAATTGTAACATTTTATATTTTTAATTAAAAGATCTACAGTACACAGAGCTGGGCCATTGTGCTGGAGATCACAGGGGGTTCGACTGCTGGGACCGATGGACTGATCCGACCGCAGATTCTTATCCCCTATCTTTTGGATATAACATAATTTCCACCGGAAAACACACATACAGGATCCTGCGCAGATTTGATGCGCAGGATTTGTAACTGCCGATTAGTTCATTAAAATTTAGATTTTTTGGATGTATGGCTAGAAAACAGACATTTCTCCTGATAAGGTTGGGCCTAAAACCTAAATACAAGAGCTGGATGTTGGACCATATAATAGCTTGCATTTCTTTTTTTAATTATGTCAGTGAGTGCCTCCTGTTCGAGTTTCTCCTAAGGCCTCACAAAGTCTAAAGCCGCCTCTGAAGGCACTGATGACTCTTGCCTTAAATTTAAAGGAAAGTTGTTAAAAGAAAAGAGATGAATGTGATGTGCAGATGCACATGTAGCATGTCCAAAAGGCCAGCCCATCTATTTTGTGATTTTTTTAATTGTTTTGTGCATTATTATGGGGGCTGCCATCTTACCTGAACTTTTTTTTTTAACAGCATTTAGTGATATATTTTACAGCAGAACCCATGGACCAAAGATATCAATAGACAAGACCTTTCCCTTTCAAATGAATTGGAGACAGTACTATGCATTCACTGTGACCTTTTCAAAGGTCATTCTACAGGGAAGGGGATACTAATCTCTAGGGATCGACCGATTATCGGTTTGGCCGATATTATCGGCCGATATTCACGATTTTGGACATTATCGGTATCGGCAATAACTTTGGCAGGGGGGGAGAAGCAGGTGGCGGCGGCGGTCTCTGGCCCAGCAAAAGCCGCTGCAGTTCATTGATTTAAAGCGCCCGCTTTAAATCATTGATCTGCAGCTGCTTCTGCCCTGCCGGGGGGGGGTTAAAGAAATAGCCGATAACTTACACCGGGATATCGGTATAAGTTATCGGCTATCGGCCTGAAAGGTACCAGGTTATCTGTATCGGCCCTAAAAGATCAATATCGGTCGATCCCTACTAATCTCTGCTGTGAATGGTAGTGGATCCAGTGTCCTCTATATACTGCTGTCATCTTTAACTGTACTACCGTCTGTGCTTAGAAGAAAAACATCTAATGGGAAATAATCTGTACAGAACAGGAAGTCTAAGCTTAGTTTTAGGCCTAATGGACAGAATGGAAACTGCAGCAAAACATCACCAAAAATTATTAATAAATAGTTAATATAAAAACCTAAACATTCTATCGTGTACATAGGGAACATGGATGTTTTTGAGTAAGGTTTTAGCTATATCATGAACTTACTAGAGGCTTTATATAACTACATCATGCACAAGGCATTGTCTGTGTCAGTAGAAAGGATACAGATGATAACACAAAGTGTTATTGTTGCAGACAATATAACTCTGGGGATTCCAGTTTTCTTCCCTTCATTTTTGATGTTTATTTTAAAGGTCAGGATGGACTGAATCCAGCAGGCTATTGTGCCAAATCCAAAGGTCATCGAGGTGCCAACATTATGGATAAGTTCATTGCTCTTTAGCTGATAAAAATAAAAAAATATATCTGATCATTAAACTTTATAATAATTGCTTTACAAAATATAAAGGAATAGAGTCTGAAAGTCACATGTTAAATGGTATCTGTTATTTAGACATATCAAAAGATTTTATTAGTGGGGTCTCAGGCTAAGTTTCTACTGCATTTTCCTGTGTTTGGCGTTTTTTTATTGCGTCTTTTGCATTTGAGTGGAAATGGCATTTTTGTCCCCTTTGGCATTTTTTTTGGTACCCAAAATTTGTTGGGTACCAAAAAAAAATAAAAAAAAGAAAAGAAAAGGATGTAGTAGTGATGTAAAATGTATTTGACGAAATTTATATATTTCAAAACAAAATGTTAATTAATTTTTAAGTGTGTGTGTTTCACTTTATTTTTTTATTTTTTATGTTTTGTTGGTAGTACTAATACTTCCAGCATGGAACACACTGTTCCATGATGGGAGTAGTATTACCTGTACTAATAGACATATCGCCCTGGGTGTCACTCCTGATCTATTGCAGAGATGCGGAGCGGCTCTATACAGCGCTCGCATCTCTGCTCTGTACTAGAATAGAAATTCACATCACTCATATTTTCCGCCCAGAGTGGGGATTGGCAGGATGGTTGCAGCCAATCACCTCTCTCAGAGGGAAATATGAATGAGTGATGTTCTATTCATATCACTGGCCGGCTGGAGTATAGTGCAGAGATGGGAGCGCTGTATAGAGCCGTTCTGCATCTCTGCAATAGATAGGACGATCGCATCGGGTGTCAGGAGTGAGACCCCCTGTGATCTGTTCTTAACTGCAGGTACTACTACTCCCAGCATGGAACACATTCTGCCCCATGCTGGGAGCTGTAGTACCTGCATTAATAGACAGATCGCAGCAAGTGTAACTTCTGACATCTGTTGTGATCTGTCTATTAATGCAATTACTACAGCTCCCAGCATGGAGCAGAGTGTACTCCATGTTGGGAGTAGTAGTACCTGCAGTTAAGGAAATATCACACGGATGTCACTCCTGATACCCGCTGTGATCCTCCTGCATAATGTATAGATGTGGGCAGCTGCTCTTCTATGGTCCCTTGCACTGACGTATATATATATATATATATATATATATATATATATATATATATATACACCTATTCATATTTCCCACAGAGAGTTGTGATTGGCTGGAACCATCTGACCAATCACAGCCCTCTGCGGGAAGTATGAATAGGTTTATATACACGTCAGTGCAGGGGACCATAGAAGAGCGGCCGGCTGCATCTAAAAATTATACAGAAGGATCTGTCAATCGTCTGTCAATTAGTACAGGTACTACTACTTCCATCATGGAACAATGTGTTCAATGCTGGGAGTAGTAGTACTACCTAAAAAAAATGTAAAAGAAAAAATAAGAAAAAAAGTGAAAAACACACACACTACATTTTTATTATTGTCGGCTACATTTTCAGTGCCCTGTCTGCACACATAAATTGATCGCTGTTTTAAAATGTTGTTATAAAAAATATACATTTCATTAGATACTATTTTTTCCATCACTGCTGTATCTTTTTTATTTTTTAATGGTACCCTACAAAATTTTATTTAAAAAGGTATCTGCATCACTTTTTTGGATCGCTAAAGTCCAAAAAAAGAATAAAAACCGCCTGCAAAAACGCCAAAGTTAAAACCCACATGTCGTTTTTCTTGGCATTTTTTCACTCCCATAGATTTCTATAGGAGAAAAACGCCACAATTTCACGGGAAAAACGCCATTGGCTCAACATGCTGCGATTCTGCAAAACTGCCAAGGAGCTAAAAAAAAGAGTGAAAAAACGGCAAAAACATTAAATAAACGCCAAACTGAAAAAGCGCCAAGTGGAAAAAGAATTTTGCAATTTCTCATTGATTTACAGCTAACATCAGGCCCAGCTTTTTTTGGCCGAAAAAACGCCATGTGGTAGAATTGGCATTTTTCTTGGCGTTTTCCCCCCAAAAAAGAGAGTAGAAACTTAGCCTCAGTGTTCAGAGCTTGTTCTCCCCTGGCTTTTGGTCACATGACCTAGACGGACTTGCAATGCAAGTCTATGGGTCCGTCCAGGTCTAATAGACAGAGAGCAATGAATGCTGCGTGCCCCGCCCTCAGCTCGGTCAAGTCACTCAGGGTCCGAATTGTAATCAATGATTATCGCACATAATATATGTACACTTTGTGCACATATCTAGTCTACAACCAGATGGAATAAAATCTTAATAAACAAATTGTAATTTGGATCACCCAGTAAACTTTTTTATGGTCCAAGGAGATTATATACCCTCTTTTAATTATTCAACATTAAAGTATACCTCCAATGATTCTTTAAAAACCTAGTTGGGTATGCCCCTGTACATAGAGTTTCTACACTAGAATAAAAAAAAAATTTTTTATATGCTGTTTATAGTTCACTTGTAGTTTGTATACCTCATTTGTTAAAGGGGCTATCCAAGATAAAATAAGAAATACCAGCCTGCTAGGGTTCTAAAATAAGAAAATACAGTATACTCACCTGTCTTCTGTTTGCTGGAGTCCAGTGACGCTGCTGTGGTACTACATGCTGCTTCTGCTTATTTCTCTAGATGACGATCTCCCTCTTCTGATGTCATTCTTGGGCCACTCTGCCACCATTCACTGGCTTTAGCACAAGACCTGTAGCTAGTTAGGGATGTCTTCAGAACAGCAGGGAAAGTGCATCATCCAGGAATGTAAACAGCAGCAGCAGTAAGGACTGGAGCGGCATCACTGGACTCAGCAGGCAAAAGACAGAATATAGAGTATTAACATATAAGAATACATCCCTGGATCAACATCCCACCTTCAAAGCTCTAGTATCCATAACTTGTAATAATATTATATCCAAGAAAGGTATCCAGGCCTCCAGGTCCCTCTGAAACATGTTTAATGAATCAACCATCAAAATATGCAGCAGAGAGTTCCTATGTATTAGGAGACGACATAAAACACAAAGCGCTTCCTTGTGTGGGATCACCGGGAGAAGGTCTGAGACTTGAATAGTGGATTCGCTCACCTGGTAAGGTTGTGCAGAATCCAGGCACAACACTTACAATAGCGTGGATGTAGTTAGCTGCTGCGGCTTCCCAAAGCCGAGACTCGGCGTAATGGATCAATGGAGCACAGGTAGAAGAAGACAGGAAGCTGGAGTCGAGCTGCTAAATGGTCAGAGTGCACATGGCAATAAGACGTGGTCGAAATATAGGTATGTGTTCATTTATTTTATGCGACGCATTTCTGGGAAGAACCCTTTCATCAGGCATGCCTGATGTAGGGTTCTTCCCAGAAACGCTTCGCATGAAATAAATGAGTTTATACCTATATTTTGACCACATCTTATTGCCATGTGCACTCTGACCATCTAGCAGCGCAACTCCAGCTTCCTGTCTTCTTCTACCTATGTATTAGGAGGACATGGCTGAACCCAAGTGGGTGCAGAGCTGGGTGAAGGAACTGGTGGATTGCAAGAAAGTGTATTCTGTATGGAGAAAAAAAACAGATCTTTTTACACCTAGGTCTTTTTTGTCACCTAGGGGACATCCTCTACCGCAAGAATAAAAAAAAGTTTCAACATTATCACTGACAGGCATTCTTTACTGTTAGAGCAGTGGCACTTTGGAACTCTCTATCATAAGATGTTGTGATAGTGGATTCACTGGACAAGTTCAAGAAGGGCCTGGCATATGAGAACTAGATTTATGGAGATGGAACGTTGATCCAGAGATTTTCCTGATTGTAATAATTTTGTCTTTCACTGTTCCAGAATGTATTTCCATAATTGCATAACTTTGTGTGCTTTGTATTTCATGTAGGCGTTTTATTGCACAATGTTGGGTTTTCCTTAAAAATAAATGTTGTGATAAGAAACATTTTTCCTTCCTGATAATACAGATAAAATATATACGGTTGGTTTAGAAAAAAAAAAAAAAAAGGTAAAATAAAAATAAGCTTAGGAATTAGTAACCAAATACCTGAAAGTTGCCCAGCAAAGTCATTCCAAATGACGTTAGGCATAAAGCAATAAGTCCACTGATACTTAGCCAAGGGCTGATTGTCTTTGGCTTCAGTTGTATGAAACGCAGGACGGCAATAATTAAGGCTAAAAGAAAATACATTTTGTTATTATTTTGCTCTTTGGCTTCTATAGCAGGCTATCAACATCTCGCTGCTTCCCTGCCATCAACAACCATCACTACTGTTAGGATCAAATTCATTTTAACATTATGGATACACTCCCTTCCTATATTTATAGATGACATGGAACAATCTAAAGCAGTGACACCCAACTAGATGCAGATCATTTTCCTTTAGTCACTATTAAATGGCAGGTTGACTACCAATGATTTACTGGTGGCAATACAGAATCAATGCACTAAATAAAACTAAAGACCACTATTACCAGTACAAAAAAGGAAAAAGACGCATCTCATCCCACCACCCAATATGAACAAGTGCCAAAGTTCAGATTCAACATGTAGTGTCTGAAGAGCTTGTAGCTAAGCCATGGCTAAAAGCTGTCTACAGCTCGAAACACGTCGGAATTTAGTTTTTCCTTTTATTGGTTTTTGTTTTGTCCTGCTTGTAATGCATACCTTGTAAAATGAAGTTTTAACCTCATTGGATTATCTTCCTTATCTGAGAGCTGGATATCTTCTCTTACAAGGTCTTTTTTTTTTTTTTTTTTTTTAAGAAGCCTACAGCAGCCTACTACTTCAAACACCTCACTATTTCAGAGAACAGTATTTTTTAATAATCTAACTGCAAGAAAGTAATTATTTAAAGTGACAGTCACCTTTACAGAACAAAGGACGTTTTTACACGGGCCAAAGAAAAAGAGTCAGCCCATCCACCGGTTAACTGGATCTTCTGTGTGGCCATTTAAATTATCACTCTGTGTAAACAAGTGATGTGCAACTGACAGTGATAAATTTAAAGGGCTGCAAAAAAGATGCAGCGAACATTATTGTGGCTTGGCCATGCGATTAGTCAGGCTCAACAAACGAGCATTGATCTACAAAATTGGCTCCTTGTTATCTAAAGCCCATTGGCCCATGTAAAAGGGCCTTAACGAGTATCTCTCATGATTCTGTTAAATTTTATAATACTCACAGTTCACTGCCCCCATCATGATAAACCACCCCCTGCCTTTATTTTTATGATTGTTTTAGTTTTCTACCTTGATATTGCTCTGTATTTTCTGATTAGGCTATGTCAGATTCACAGACTGGAAAGGGGCATTACCAAGCAGGCGTGACATCATTTGAAGTCATACAGGGCAGAACTTGCTCCCTTACTCTGCTACACACAGCCCAGAGCAGTTCTGTGTATGAGATGAGCTATGATTGGATAAGGCTGCACCCCCCCCCCCCCCCCTCAGCATTTCCAGAGTTTGGACTTCTGCCAGGCCAGCAGGAGTCCAAAGTCTGTGCAAAAGATGGGGGAAAAGATGCTCTGGACAAGTAGTGAGACACTTAGTGGCAGCTTTTTAAAACACAAATAAAACATAGAAAACAAACTTAACTATTATTTTTTTTAAAACAGAGTACATTAGAAATATTTTTTATTTACCATAAGGAGTGCAATAGCAAAAAAAAATTTTTAATGAGAGTGACCATTTAAACTATGACAGCTCAATTTGGATAAAGCTATTGTGCACATTGTATGTTTTGGTATCAAAACCAGAACCTTGTGTTCTGCAGAGCAGGGTAACAACAGTTAACATGTACACTATATGGATATTAATTTAGAAGAACTAATAGCAGTAGGAGGCATGGTACAACGAATAACCCAAAACAATATGCTTTGATGAAGGATTTGGGATTCTGTGTGCTCCAGGATGTGACAGGGCGTTACTAGTTGTCTATAATGGCAAGATCTGCCTTGCTTCATTGAGCCTTCTAGAACATTTTGAAGGACAAAAAGGACAGCCCCTACTATTAATCCAATGATTTTGTTTTTTAAATAACCTTTTAAACCTTTTGTTTTTTAAATACAGGGTGTCTGCTTTGCCCATATACACATTAGATAAAAGTAGGTTTAGCAACCATTGAACAAACAATTGTCTGACGAACAATCGTTTCAGAGATGCAGCCAGACACATTTTAGTCCATATTATTAAAACTGACAATACATGATCAATGTCACCGTGCAAAGGACAAGCAATCTTTCAGAGAATATTCTGAGAACGGTTCAAGAATATTCTGAGCATATTCTTTCCTGAAAGATAGTTTGTGCATGCAAAAGCTTTCTCCCCATATACATGGACATTCAGAACATAGGAACATTTAGAATTCTCTGCTCTGATGCCGGTTTATTCCTCTTAGAATAAAAGAGTTGAATGGAAACCCTTTCCTCCACCAGCACAATCAGTCGGCCAAACCCAGAGAAGTTGGTGGGTTCAGACCACTTTAGTCCAAGGTGTATGGGCACCTTTACAAGTCTTCAAAAAAGGTAAACAGAATTTTTGTTTTCAAGTAGAAAATGATACAGATCCTCAAAAGAAGCTAGAAAATATGAATTTATAGATATCTGAATTTTTAAAACTGATTTCAATATAAATGTTTAACTGATGCATACTGTATATGCCGCTCTTAATGTTATAGTTATGTATTTCATTATACCACCACCCACACTTCTGTTATCAAAAACTTCTCCTACCTAGGAAAGCTGCCATATTCATGACTTGACTAAACACGCAGCTTGCAGGGGGCACATCACCTGCAACACTTTAAAAATAGAGAATCATTCAGTTAAATACGGTAATACTAGTCAAATATACCACGATTTTTCCATGCAATAAAGATCACTACAAAAACAAGTCACAAATACCATATTTTTCCCATGCCATTAACTTTGAAACTAACACCAGTCACACGTACAATGGCCCAGATATCCTAAGATTTTTATCCCGCTAGATAATAAATCTTCTGATTGCCGCTTAGTGTATGTGCGCCTGTTTATATCAAGGTGCGCTTAACTGCGTCGATAATGTGAAAACAGACCAATTAAAAGATGGTCAGAAAAGTGAAAACACACTGCAGTTCCGTTGCGCTGAAAACTGTAGGAAAACCCTTAGTAAATATATTGGGACACATGAAAAAAAACGAATGACAAGCCCACATTTAGGGTTTCTGAGCTGCTTTGTTGGTCTCAGTGCAAAATCAGGATAAAACACTTAACAAATCTGTCAGGAAAACTCAAAACATGCAAAAAAACAAACAAACAAAAAAAGCACTTCAAAAAGTGTAATTTTAGTAAATCTGAGCCAATGGTTATCCTATTAAATAACTATTATAACTAATACAAGTCATTTATACCATGTTTCTCTAATGCAATACACATTATAACACAAGTCATATATGTGTATATATATATATATATATATATATCTATATCATGTTTCTCTAATGTAAGATATTTACCTTATATAAGGAGGCCGCCTTGTTGGATCCGGTCTTCTTAAAAAAAGAAAAACTCAAGTCAGGTGTTTCTTAATACAACAATTAAATTCACATATTCAGAAGCCTTGGTTCTGTGAGAGAATAGCAGACTTTAGACTTCCTGTCAGTATCAGTGCCAAGAACATAAAGGGGTATTCCAGGCCAAAACTTTTTTTTATATATCAACTGGCTCCGGAAAGTTAAACAGATTTGTAAATTACTTCTATTAAAAAATCTTAATCCTTCCAATAGTTATTAGCTTCTGAAGTTGAGTTGTTGTTTTCTGTCTAACTGCTCAATGATGACACACGTCCCGGGAGCTGTGCAGTTCCTATGGGGATATTCTCCCATCATGCACAGCTTCCGTGACGTGACATCATTATTGAGCAGTTAGACAGAAAACTTCAGAAGCTAATAACTATTGGAAGGATTAAGATTTTTTAATTGAAGTAATTTATAAATCTGTTTAACTTTCCGGAGCCAGTTGATATATATATAAAAAAGTTTTTGCCTGGAATACCCCTTTAAGAGTTGAAAAAAACAAAAAAGTAACTATATTGGTACATGCCAACTATGATGGATATGTAAGATAGCTTTACCTTTAAATTCTAAATGATCCACACAATTGGTATACATTTAAATTTACATATTAATAAGTTTTAATAAGTTACCAGCAAATCTTACAACTGCTTACTATCTTGTGTCATTACTTTTATTTAGTGGAGTTGTCACACAACCAAATCGTAAGTCCATATGTCCTAACAGGGAATGTCATAGATGAGGGGCTTTTTACAAAAGGTGTCCATACACATTAGATTAAGATGGACACCTTAAGACTAGGTTTCCACTTGGTTTTTTTTCTGGCAGTTTTTGGAATACTGCCACTGCAGTTTTTGAGCCAAAGCCAGAAGTGTATTCAAAAGGAATGGGACATATAAAGGAAGCACTTTTGGCTCAAAAACTGACTTTGGCTCAAAAACTGCAGTGGCAGTATTCCAAAAACTGCCAGAAAAAAAACAAGTGGAAACCTAGCCTAAGAAAAAGCACCCAAGCTTATCTATAGGGGGTTAAAGAAGCCGATTTAAAAAGGGAAGTGGAGGGAAGTGATTATCTCTGTAATGGTATGGTTGCCATGTCATTACATCCACTACATTTAGGGGAATACCAGTATCTTTCAATCTTAAAACGGTTATTAAAAAGACTTTCTTAGGCTAGGTTCCCATCAGCGTTGAGAGATCCTTTATGGAGCTCCATCTGGTGATTCCTTATATTGACAGGACAATACTGGAGAAAAAATCCGGTATGCCAGTTTTTTTTTTGCTACGTTATCATGTTAAAATGTCCTCACTTCCCAGCCCCTCCTTGATTTACATATAGAGCCCTGTATATCAGTCTAGGAGGGGCTGAAAAGTAAGGACAAGCAAGGAGGTATGCCAGGCTGTGGCTCTTGAGCAGCTCAGGGACACTTGGCTGAGAGATAAAAAAAAAAAAAAGTGTGGCAACCACCATCCGCTCCAGGAAAAGTACAGTTTTTCTTATACCATACCAGCTATCCAGTGGTGTCTGCAGCTCTTAGCAGTTAATAGAGCCAACAGATTCCCTTTAACCCCTTAAGGACTCAGCATTTAAGCCTTGACACTTCTTCTAAGCCCCTTTCAGCCCCTCTATCAAGAAAAGTAAAATGGGTCCAAAAAGTGTCTTAAATAGATTTTTGGTGATTTTTGGCAATTTATGTCCCACTGTGTATTTCACAGAACATTTCGAGCTAATACACTTACCTGTCTAAGGTCAAAGGAAAAATTTTATCATCTTCTATGGCAATGAAATACCTGGTAGAAAAAGGCAAAGAAAAAAGATAAGTTCTGCTGTATAAGTAACATTACATCATTATTATAGTCATAGCACCTAACAACTTTTTTACGGGTCTGACTGCTTAGACTTTCATAGTCTCACTGCTCTTACAGTAAAGAAGCCCCCTTCTGTGCCCCCTTCTAGGTGCCCCCTTGCTATAGATACAGTCCTAGGTACAAATACATCATGGGAGAGATCTCTGTACTGCTCCCTGATATATGCAAAATAAATTCCTGTGGAAATCAAGTAATTCCTGTTATAGATACTACATTAGGCAATTTGGGATAATTAAAGGGCTACTCTGCCTCTAGACAACTTATCCCTTATCCTAAGGGCGCTGTGACCCCCCCCAAAATCTCTGGGCCGGCACCCCGACACACCGATCATTTATGTTCAGAACGCCGGTTTCGGTGACGTCATGCCACGCCCCGTCCATTCATGTCTATAAGAGTGGGCTGTGGAGCAGAAGTTCACAGCTGTCACGCCTTCATGTGGCATGACATTATGAACACTGAAGCCCGAATTCGGCGTTCTGAACCTAAATGTTGCTGGCCCGTTGATCGTGGGGGGTCTCAGTGGCCTAACCCCCTCGATCAGACATCTTATGCCCTATGCTTTGGATAGTGGATAAGATGTCTAGGGGCGGAGTACCCCTTTAACCACTCTTATATAATTTATTGTAGCACCATGGTTCATAATAAAAAAAAAAAATTATAATTATAGGCAAAAGAGACAGAGATCGGCACTGCCACGTCCACTGAAAGACCTCCCGTCTGTGAGTATTGGCAACAGCAGCATAATACACGAGCAGGACCACTCTGTGAGAATAAAGAATTAAAGTACCACATGAGCGACTTCCAAACCGTGAGTGCTCCACTGTCTTTTCCCCTGTGGTGACCCAGTACAGAATCATGTGCTCTTCTGTACTCCTGCCAATCCTGTGTGGCAGATGTTGCTTTAATGCCCATCTTGGGCCCACTCTCCTCAGGACTCTCTATAAACATTATGCAATGTTATATAAGGATTAATGTATATGTATTTTCTATGCACTTGTTACCTTAACCTCTTATGGACCTAGGGCGTATGGATACACCCTGGCTTTCTGGTACTTAAGGACCCAGGACGTATCCATACGCCCGTGGGAATTTCGGTCCCCGCCGCGCGCCGGGCGGGGATCGGACCAGGGTGACTGCTGATATCAATCAGCAGTCACCACGCGCAAATACCCAGAGGGGGTCATCGGACCCCCCAATGTCGGCAATCGGCGCAAATTGCAAGTGAATTCACTCTTGCGATTTGCGCCGATTCCGGGTCATTACGGGTCTATTGGGGCCGCGGTGACCCAAAATATAAAGGGGATTGCTGTTGTCTAAGACACCCACGATCCCCCTGAAGGGATAGAAGTGAGGTGGCAGGGTTGCCACCCCTCCTATCCCTGCTTTTGGTGGTCTAGACGCGACCACCAATAGCAGATCGGGGGCGGGGGGGGGGGGTTAACTTTCGTTTTCCCCGTCCTTCCCACCCACAATAGGCGGGGCAGAACGGAGAAAGGAAGCGGACCGAACGCCGAAGATCACTTACCCATCCGGAGGCTGCGGCCGACGATGATCGGCGGGCGGCGATGTCGTGTGTCAGAAGAGGACGGCTCCCTGGATTCTACGGAAGCCGGTAAGTTGATCTGGAGGGCTACAGTCTGAGACCACTATAAAGTGGTCTCTACACTGTAGCCCTCCAGATGTTGCAAAACTACAACTCCCAGCATGCACAGACAGCTGTTTGGGCATGCTGGAATATGTAGTTTTGCAACAGCTTGAGGGCTACAGTTTGAGACCACTATACAATGGTCTCTAAACTATATCCCTCCAGATCTTGCAAAACTACAACTCCTAGCATGCCCACATAGCTGTTTGCTGTCTGGGCATGCTGGGATTTGTAGTTTTGCAACATCTGGAGGTCCACAGTTTGTAGATCACTGTGCACTGGTCTAGAAACTGTAGCCCTCCAGATGCTGCAAAACTGAAAATCCCAGCATGCCCAGACAGCAAACAGCTGTCTCGGCATGCTGGGAGTTGTAGTTGCGTACCTCCAGCTGTTCCATAACTACATTTCCCAGCATGCCCTTCGGTGATCAGTACATGCTGGGAGTTGTAGTTTTGCAACAGCTGGAGGTACACTGGTTGGAAAATAATGAGTTAGGTAACAGAACCTAACTGAAGGTTTTCCAAACAGTGTGCCTCCAGCTGTTGCAAAAGTACAACTCCCAGCATGCACGGTCTGTCAGTGCATGCTGGGAGTTGTAGTTTTGAAACCGCTTTAGGTTTGCCCCCCCCATGTGAATGTACAGGGTACATTGACACAGGCAGGTTTACAGTAAATGTCCGGCTTCAAGTTTGGGCTGCGGCAAATTTTTTGCCGCAGCGCAAACTCCTAGCGGGAAACTCACCGTAACATGCCAGTGCGAATGTACCCTAAAAACACTACACTACACAAACACATAATAAAGAGTAAAACACTACATATACACCCCCTTACACTGCCCCCCCCCCCCCCCCAATAAAAATGAAAAATTTATTGTATGGCAGTGTTTCCAAAACGGAGCCTCCAGCTGTTGCAAAACAACAACTCCCAGCATTTCTGGACAGCCACTGACTGTCCAGGCATGCTGGGAATTTAGCAACAGCTGGAGGCACCCTGTGTTTGCAATCACTGGTGTAGAATACCCCTATGTCCACCCCTATGCAATCCCTAATTTAGTCCTCAAATGCGCACGGCGCTCTCTCACTTCAGAGCCCTGTCGTATTTCAAGGAAACAGTTTAGTGCCACATATGGGGTATTCCCGTACTCGGGAGAAATTGAAGTACAAATTTTGGGGGCTTTTTCTCCTTTTACCCATTATGAAAAGGAAAAGTTGGGGGCTACACCAGCCTGTTAGTGTAAAAAAATAAAAAAAATTTACACTAACATGCTGGTGTTGCACCATACTTTTTATTTTCGGAAGCAGTAAAAGGAAAAAAAGACCCCCAAAATTTGTAAAGCAATTTCTCCTGAGTACAGAAATACCCCATATGTGGGCGTAACATGCTCTGCGGACGCACAACAAGGCTCGGGAGTGAGAGCACCATGTACATTTGAGGCCTACATTGGTGATTTGCACAGGGGTGGCTGATTTTACAGCAGTTCTGACATAAATGCAAAAAAATTTATAACCACATGTGACCCCATTTTGGAAAGTACACCCCTCACGGAATTTAACAAGGGGTATAGTGAGCCTTAAATCCCCTCCCCCAATAAAAATGTAAAATGTCCGTTTTTTCCTATTTTACCCCCAAAAAGCGTAAAAAATAAATTTAATAGACATATTTGGTATCGCCGCGTGCGTAAATGTCCGAACTATTAAAATAAAATGTTAATGATCCCGTACGGTGAACGGCGTGAGCGTAAAAAAATTTTTTTTCCAAAATTGCTACTTTTTTAATACATTTTATTAAAAAAAATTATAAAAAATTTATTAAAAGTTTTTTTATATGCAAATGTGGCATCAAAAAAAAAGTACAGATCATGGCGCAAAAATTGAGCCCTCATACCGCCGCTTATACGGAAAAATAAAAAAGTTATAGGTCATCAAAATAAAGGGATTATAAACGTACTAATTTGGTTAAAAAGTTTGTGATTTTTTTAAGCACAACAATAATATAAAAGTAAGTAAAAATGGGTATCATTTTAATCGTATTGACCCTCAGAATAAAGAACACACGTCATTTTTACCCTAAATTGTACGGCGTGAAAACGAAACCTTCCAAAATTAGCAAAATTGCGTTTTTCTTTTTAATTTCCCCACAAAAAGTGTTTTTTTTTGGTTGCGCCATACGTTTTATGATATAATGAGTGATGTCATTACAACAGACAACTGGTCATGCAAAAAACAAGCCCTCATACTAGTCTGGCGATGAAAATATAAACGAGTTATGATTTTTAGAAGGCGAGGAGGAAAAAATGAAAACGTAAAAATGTAATTGTCTGAGTCCTTAAGGCCAAAATGGGCTGAGTCCTTAAGGGGTTAAGAAACCTGTTATCAAAGACCTTGTTGTTAGGGGAGTATGCAAAGGTGAACCAGAGGTGACTTCTCTGGCAATGGGATCTCTCTAAATTCCTTCCATTTATATTGTGAGGTTAGAGTTCAGTCAGTTCTGCTGAGGTACAGTTTGGTGAAGAGTGAAGTCAGTGAGGTGATTCTGAAGGAGGCCTGAGGCCTAGTCCAGCAACTACGCACCTGCTACCAGTTAACCCCACTACCCAGGTGAAAGTCAAAGCCTTGCTGTAAGCCTTACAGTCCGGGGATATATTCAAGTCAGTAAGTTAGTCAAGTCCAAATAACTCCAGTCTAGCGTGGGCTGCATACAAGTCAAGTCAGTCATATACAGCACAATCAACTATAAAAAGTTCCAGCAAGCTGATAAGCTTCCCAAAGTTCACCCTGCATCCCCTTCACACTAATCTGAGCTGTAATGGATTGTACCATCTTTCCAACCTCAGTAAAGCATATCAGTTATTTGTAACCTTGCGTTGGAGTGATTATTTTCCCCGTGCCTGGCATAGGAGAAGCTGGTCTACCTCGGGTGGTGTATAGGTCAACCACACCCTGTCGTCACAAAACGGTTAATTGCACATTACCGCGTCCGACACCACATATATATATGGAAACTATTCCAAAATGTCACCAGCAATGTACAAGAAAATCACAGCAAGCCCGTACTCACAGTTGTCTCATTACTGTGTAGCTGCACTAAAGTGTGTGGCAAACGTAGATATTCCCATTACAAGTAACTTCACTGTCAATGCACAAGCATATTTCTGCAACTCAATTCTCAAAATGACCACCATCAGGGCAAAGCTGTACTAAAGCAGGTGCAGACTTAGATGACAAAATGTTATTGTATATAATTCATGCGTTAATGGCGTTACAAAGGTATACATTAAATGAAACTGATGGAAGAAAAACTAGAAATAAATAATGATGACGCGTGTGGTGTGTATAGTGTATAATGCTAAGTACAGCTCTTGCACCCACATTACAATAAGGGCGTACAGGCATATAATCAACACACATTCTTACTCTGCTTAACTCCTACAGCCAAAAAATATAATAAAATGTACTTCAACTTAAGAATTCTGAATTTCAAATATTGAAAGCATATACACTTAATAGAAACTTTTATTAGGTTTATCAGGTTATTGCCCCTTTTTTTTCCCTTCAGAACTGCCTTCATTCTTGATGGTTTACTTTCTACAAGGTGCTGGAAACATGCTGAGAGATTTTGGTCCATATGGACATGATGATACAGTTCCTGCAGATTTGTTGCCTGCACATCCATGATGTAAATCTCCTGTTCCACCACATCACAAATGAGCTCTATTGGATTGAGATCTGGTGACTGTGGAGGCCATGGTTTACAGTGATCTCGTTGTCATGTTCAAGAAACCAGTTTGAGATGATGTGAGCTTTGTGACATGGTGCATTATCCTGCTGGAAGTAACCATTAAAAGATGGGTCCACCATGGTCAAAAAAGGATAGACATGGTCAGCAACAATACTCAGTAGGCTGACGTGTTTAAGCAATGCTCAACTGGTACTAAGGGGCTCAAAGTGTGCCAAGTAAACGTCCACCACATCAATAAACCACCTGCCTAAACCATTGATACATGGCAGAATGGATCTGTTCTTTCATTTTGTTTACGCCAAATTAGACATTGCAATCTAAATGTTGTAGCTGGAATCGAGACTCATCAGACCAGGCAACGTTCTTCCAGTTTTCCACTGTCCAATTTTGGTGAGCATATGGGAACTGTAGCCTCAGTTTCCTGTTCTGAGGTGACAGGAGTAGCACCTAGTGTAATTTTAAGCTGCTGTAGCCCATCTGCTTCAGGTTAAACATGTTGTGCATTCAGAGATGATATTCTGCATACCTTGGTTGTAACAAGTGGTTATTTGAGTTATTGTTGCTTGTCTGTTATCTAGAACCAGTTTGCCCATTCTTCTCTGACATCAAAACATTTTTGTCCACACAACTGCCATTCATTGAATATTTTCTCTTTTTTAAGGCATTTTCTGTAAACCCTAGAGATGGCTGTGCATGACAATCCCAGTAGAACAACAGTTTGTTTATTTAGCTATTTGTGTTATCAAGCAATTAAACAGGTGTACCTAATAAAGTGGCCAGCGAGTATATATTTGCATATAAACCCTCCTATTGCATGCAGAAAGCTGCAGCCACTTTACTAGAGATCTCACTTACCAGTGATTACAAACAGTGAAAAGCGTAATCAAAAGTATGTCATAGTAATTTACACCTAGTTTTGGGTCATATTATACTATTGTGTACACTTAGGTATTGTTTATGTACATGCAGACTAGTGTCCTACAAATGTTGCCTTATCTTTGGCCTGTCATCACAGTAGTAGTGTTGATGGTTATAATCCATACACCCAAATTACCAGGTTTAAAGCCTAATCAGTAAACTATATGTATACTTACACTATCCATAAACCAACGGTAGTGAAAAGAGACATAACAAGAGGTAGAAACATCCACAGACTGCACTGCTTGGCATCCATATCTGTAGGATAAAGAAAATAACAATAACATTATTAAAAGGATTTTTTAAAAATATCGAAATCTATATTCGTCAGTTTTTTCCTTAAAGGAGACATGCGGCTTAAAAAACGTATGCCCTATCGGCAGGATGGTGGATTAGTGTCTGATCGCAGGTGGTCGAAAGCTGGTCGAAACATATCCCCTTCATTCATCTCTATGGGAGAGGCGGAGACACAGCATTTGTGTTTCTTCACCTCTCCAATAGAGATGAATGGAGGGAACGTGTTTTAACCAGATTCCATGCTGGAGGCGACACTTCATTACAGGAACAAAGCCCCCCTTCTCAGCCATCCTTGTTAACCTCTATGTCTCCTCATATAAAACGTTCAGCTGAAAATAGAATGTCTTCCCTCTAGAAGAGAATGCAGTGATATATGAGGTGAGTCCATACATTAGTTACCTGTAGAGTAGGAGGGATAAAAGGAGACAGACTGCAGCTAACTCTCAAAAAATACTCTAGAGTGTAAGTTAGGGGGCAGAGATCAATCGCTTGCTTCTCTGGATTCAATGCAAGTGCAGTGATGAGATTCTACCCCAAATGTCTCTGCAAAGCCTCTAGATTATTCAGGATTGCCTCTTTAAGTATTCAATACAAGCTCTCTCTTGTAATACTGAACATATCTGTGTTTGCACCTTTGCAAATGTTTTGCCAAATTATAAGCCGAGGGAAGAAAAGGAACACGGACAAATGCTGTACATTAACATGTGTATAACTATCCACTGTTTTAACCCTTGGTAAACACAATGGGGGATATTTATCAAAGTTGTCTATGTCCCGCATCAATATAGACCAAACTACAGAGGGTTAGTCTGGTCTATTGTGCACCTAATTTATCAAATGGCGCACAGCTCTTGATAAATTCTGTGCACAGACTGCATGATCTATGCTTTAGTCTATATTTAAACCTGCTCCAACATGGTCTGACATTTCGGCGTACTTTCAGCCTATGCGACTTGTCGCTGAAAAGTCGCTTTTGATAAATTCAGCACCAATGCATTTTTCAATGCATTTCAGTCTAAAATAGACTAGCATGCATCATGTTCTAAAAATTCTCTAGAGCAAAAGTCGCAGAAAAGTCGCACAGATTTAGACTGCGACTTTCTGTGCGACAAATTTAGACAAGAAAAACCAGTCTAAATCCTTTGATAAATCTCCCCCAATGTCAGTTGTCTGATGGGGTCAAGGACTGCATATGAGGCCCCCTAATGAGGTAGATTGACCACCATCACTGGTGTAGCCTGTTGTACTGGCAACAAAAAGACAATAATCCAATTGCAAAATTGTATTTCTCCACATCAATCCAATTACATTTTATTAAAATAATATAAGTACATAGAAAGCTACCTAAGTACATTAGTATGTTTCATAGTTACATAGTTAGCATGGTTAAAAAAGACACATGCCCATCAAGTTTAACCAAGGAGGGGAGGAAATTGACGAAGGGAAGGTGTATGGGTGGATGAAGGGGAGAATTGTGATAATATATTTCTCCATAGGCATTAATGTTATTTTCTTCTAAGAATGTAATCTAAGCCGGTTTTAAGCTGTCAACTGTTTTTGCTGTGACCAGTTCCTGAGGTAGACTGCTCCACAAATTTACAGAATTTATGGTAAAGAAGACTTGTCACCTCAGGAAAATAAACTCTTTTTTCCCCAGCTGAAGCAAAACAATGACAATACGTCATTTTTGCTAAAACAATTGCAGCAGCTGGGCATAAACACCCAGTGCACTTGTGCATTCACATGAAACACCTGGAGAGGGAAAGTACAGTGGTCCCTCAAGTTACAATATTAATGGGTTCCAGGACGACCATTGTATGTTGAAACCATTGTATGTTGAGACCATAACTCTATGGAAACCTGGTAATTGGTTCTAAAGGCCCAAAATGTCATCCAAAAATTGGAAAAAGTGAGGATTAAAGAAAAATAAGTAGATAACTAATATAGATAATGCAAATCCTTACATATAAAAGTAAGAAAGAGCTGCTAGGAGCTGTAAATCACTGTCTATGTCAGTGTTTCCCAAGCAGGGAGCCTCCAGCTGTTGCAAAACTACAACTCCCAGCATGCCCGGACAGCAGGAGTTGTAGTTTTGCAACAGCTGGGGGCACCCTGCTTGGGAAACACTGGTCTATGTAGAGGACAGGAGCTTCTTCACGGTCCTGTACAGAATACACAGTGTCCTAAAAAAGTGACATGGAGCCGCCCTCACCTGGTGTCCAAGGGAGCAGGTAACCCTGGTAAAGGTAAAGAGTAGTACAGAACATGTAATACCTCTCTGTACTGTAGGGGGCGGTACCAGACATCAGGTGTTTTACCAGTGAAATGCCCATTCTGATTGGTCCGTTCTTCCAGCTATTGACATGTTTTGCAGATCTGTACTGTCCGTAGCATTGTATGTTGAGTCTGGTTTCCACTTACAATGGTCCAGAAAAGACCATTGTAAGTTGAAACTATTGTATGTTGAGGCCATTGTAAGTTGAGGGATCACTGTATATGCATTAGGCAATTCTGTATAAAAGCACTTTTCAGGGATACAATGATAGCATTAAAACACTTTTACTTTACTGTCTACAGTCTGTTTTTACAATCAAACAGCATTGAGTTATTTTATTCCATAGCACACTATTTCTATATACTGCGCTTCGCGTCTCATCTTATATGGCCAATACAAACATTAAAGGGGTACTCCGGTGCTTACACATCTTTTCCCCTATCCAAAGGATCGCGGGAGTCCCGCCGCTGGGGACCCCCGTGATCTTGCACGCGGCACCCCGTTTGTAATCAGTCCCCGGAGCTTGTTTGCTCCGGGTCTGATTACAGGCGACCACCGGGCCGGTGGCGTGTGACGTCACGCCTGCGCCCCCGTGTGACGTCACACTCCGCTCCTCAATGCAAGCCTACGGGAGGGGGCGTGATAGCTGGATAGGGGATAAGATGTGTAAGCACCGGAGAACCCCTTTAAAGTGAATTGAGATGTGTTTATATTTCTGATGGTGGTGGGGGCACATGCTCATACATATCAGATTAATCTATTTATAAACTCTATGGAAAACATTAAATATTCAGAGAGCATTTTATTAATAACAATGTAACCAGTTGTATAGTATGCACAGTCAGGGCCAAAAATGTTGGCATCCCTGAATTTTTTCAAGAAAATGAAGTATTTCTCACAGAAAAGGATTGCAGTAACACATGTTTTGCTATACACATGTTTATTCACTTTGTGTGCATTGGAACTAAACAAAAAAAGGGAGGAAAGAAAGCAAATTGGAAATGATGTCACACCAAACTCCAAAAATTGGCTGGACAAAATTATTGGCACCCTCAACTTAATATTTGGTTGCACACCCTTTGTAAAAAATAACTGAAATCAGTCACTTCCTATAACCATCAATAAGCTTCTTACACCTCTCAGCCGGAATGTTGGACCACTCTTCCTTTGCAAACTGCTTTAGGTCTCTCTTTTGGAAGGGCGCCTTTTCCCAACAGCAATTTTAAGATCTCTCTACAGGTGATCAATGGGATTTAGATCTGGACTCATTGCTGGCCACTTCAAAACTCTCCAGTGCTTTGTTGCCATCCATTTCTGGGTGCTTTATGACGTATGTTTGGGGTCATTGTCTTGCTTGAAGACCCAAGATCTCCGACGCAAACCCAGCTTTCTGACACTGGGCTGTACAGTGCGACCCAAAAGCTGTTGGTAATCCTCAGATTTCATGATGCCTTTCACACATTCAAGGCACCCAGTGCCAGAGGCAGCAAAACAACCCCAAAACATCATTGACCCTCCACCATATTTCACTGTAGGTACTGTGTTCTTTTCTTTGTAGGCCTCATTCCGTTCTTGGTAAACAGTAGAATGATGTGCTTTACCAGAAAGCTCTATCTTGGTCTCATCTGTCCACAAGACATTTTTCCTGAAACATTTTGGCTTACTCAAGCTTTTTTTATGTCTCCGTGTCAGCAGTGGGGTCTTCCTTGGTCTCCTGCCATAGCGTTTCATTTCATTTAAATGTCGACGTATAGTTCGCACTGACACTGGTGCTCCTTGAGCCTGCATGACAGCTTGATTATCTTTGGAACTTGTTTGGGGCTGCTTATCCACCATTCGGACTATCCTGCGTTGACACCTTTCATAAATTTTTCTCTTCCATCTACGCCCAGGGAGATTAGCTACAGTGCCATGGATTGCAAACTTCTTGATAATGTTGCACACTGTGGACAAAGGCAAATCTAGATCTCTGGAGATGGACTTGTAACCTTGAGATTGTTGATATTTTTCCACAATTTTGGTTCTCAAGTCCTCAGACAGTTCTCTTCTCCTCTTTATGTTGTTCATGCTTAGTGTGGCACACACAGACACCCAATGGAAAGGTTAAGTGAACTTCTCTCCTTTTTATCTGCTTTCAGGTGTGATTTTTATATTGCCCACACCTGTTACTTGCCCCAGGTGAGTTTAACCCCTTAAGGACACATGACGTACTGGAACGTCATGTGTCCACTCCCGATCTATAACGCGGGGCCACGGCGTGGCCCCGCGTCATAGCGGTTCGGGCACGGCCTCTAACAACGGCCGGGACCCGTGGCTAATAGCGCGCGGCATTGATCGCTGTGCCGCGCGCTATTAACCCTTTAGACGCGGCGTTCAAAGTTGAACGCCGCGTCTAAAGTGAAACCGAAAGCATGCCGGCTAGCTCAGTGGGCTGTTCGGGATAGCCGCGGTGAAATCGCGGCATCCCGAACAGCTGACAGGACAGCGGGAGGGCCCCTACCTGCCTCCTCGCTGTCCGATCGCCGAATGACTGCTCAGTGCCTGAGATCCAGGCATGAGCAGTCATGCGGCAGAATCATCGATCACTGGTTTCTTATGAGAAACCAGTGATCAATGTAAAAGATCAGTGTGTGCAGTGTTATAGGTCCCTATGGGACCTATAACACTGCAAAAAAAAAGTGCAAAAAAAAAGTGAATAAACATCATTTAACCCCTTCCCTATTAAAAGTTTGAATCACCCCCCTTTTCCCATAAAAGAAAAAACACAGTGTAAATAAAAATAAAAATAAACATAAATGGTATCGCCGCGTGCGGAAATGTCCGAATTATAAAAATATATCGTTAATTAAACCGCACGGTCAATGGCGTGCGCGCAAAAAAATTCCAAAGTCCAAAATAGTGCATTTTTGGTCACTTTCTATATCATGAAAAAATGAATAAAAAGCGATCAATAAGTCCTATCAATGCAAAAATGATACCGTTAAAAACTTCAGATCACGGCGCAAAAAATGAGCCCTCATACCGCCCCATACACGGAAAAATAAAAAAGTTATAGGGGTCAGAAGATGACAATTTTAAACGTATACATTTTTCTGCATGAAGTTATGATTTTTTCCAGAAGTGCGACAAATTCAAACCTGTATAAGTAGGGTATCATTTTAATCGTATGGACCTACAGAATACATATGAGGTGTCATTTTTACCGAAAAATGTACTACGTAGAAACGGAAGCCCCCAAAAGTTACAAAATGGCGTTTTTTTTTTCAATTTTGTCTCACAATGATTTTTTTTCCCGTTTCACCGTAGATTTTTGGGCACAATGACTGACGTCATTACAAAGTAGAATTGGTGGTGCAAAAAATAAGCCATCATATGGATTTTTAGGTGCAAAATTGAAAGAGTTATGATTTTTTAAAGGCAAGGAGCAAAAAACGAAAATGCAAAAACGGAAAAACCCCCGGTCCTTAAGGGGTTAAAGGAGCATCACATGCTTGAAACAATCTTATTTTTCCACAATTTTGAAAGGGTGCCAATAATTTTGTCCAGCCCATTTTTGGAGTTTGGTGTAACATTATGTCCAATTAGCTTTTTTTCCGTCCCTTTTTTGGTTTAGTTCCAATACACACAAAGGGAATAAACATGGGTTTAGCTAAATATGTGTTAGTGCAATCCTTTTCTGTGAGAAATACTTAATTTTCTTGAAAAATTTCAGGGGTGCCAACATTTATGGCCATGACTGTAGCATTATGGGGATCACTGCCTATGTCCTAGCAGTCCATGCTGCATAGTTTAGACCTGTGGTATTAGCTAAGATGTGTTTATTTTTTATGTTAAAATCCCAACCTTCCAAACAACACTATAATGTGCATGTCCTTAAAAATTTACCATTTTTTTTTAACACAAGTGTCAAATATTATAGCATCTAGATGTTGCATAATCAGTCATTTATATCACACATGTTTATTCAATATAACAATATATGAATCATGTTTTCTGTAACTCTAAAGGATACATATATTACCAATATTATAACAGATTATCACATTACAATGTGTCATCATTGCTGGAAATGGAAAATTATTGATACATTTAGATGTGCTAGGGCCTAAATTACATTTTTATGAATGTGTTGCATATTAAATCAATAACACATTTCTTGCATCACTGAAATGTATGAGAATCTTGACATTTTCCCATAGGTCTGTTTTAATATAAGCCACTTGATAAATGTTATAGTAAGGTTTGATAAATGCTATAGTAGGATATTAGTTTTAGTGTACCTGTCTTATCATATCACAGAGACATGTGAAAAGCTTCGATTTGTTGGGGTCTCAGTGCTGAGACAGTGCTGATCAGAAGAATAAGTGGGGAGATGCAAACCGTAAGCCACTTTGCTCAACAGCTCTCAGCAATTTCTGTCTGGAGACCCCATTATACACTTGAAAAAAAAAATAAAGAGAAAAATAAGTTAACACCTCCTAGATCTGAATGAACTAATTGAATGAAATACCTTCGTCTTTACATAGTTGAATGTGCTGACAACAAAATCACACAAAAATTATCAATGGAAATCAAATTTATCAACCCATGGAGGTCTGGATATGGAGTCACACTCAAAATCAAAGTGGAAAACCACACTACAGGCTGATCCAACTTTGATGTAATGTCCTTAAAACAAGTCAAAATGAGGCTCAGTAGTGTGTGTGGTCTCCACGTGCCTGTATGACCTCCCTACAATGCCTGGGCATGCTCATGGTGAGGTGGTCTCCTGAGGGATGTTCTCCTAGACCTGGACTAAAGCAACCGCCAACTCCTGGACAGTCTGTGGTGCAACCTGGCGTTGGTGGATGGAGCAAGACATGATGTCCCAGATGTGCTCAATCAGATTCAGGTCTGGGGAACGGGCGGGCCAGTCCATATCATCAATGCCTTCCTCTTGTAGGAACTGCAGACACACTCCAGCCATAGGTCTAGCATTGTCTTGCATTAGGAAGAGCCCAGGGCCAACCGCACAAGCATATGGTCTCACAAGGGGTCTAAGGATCTCATCTCTGTACCTAATGGCAGTCAGGCTACCTCTGGCAAGCACATGGAGGGCTGTACGCCCCCCCCAAAGAAATGCCACACCACACCATTACTGACCCATTGCCAAGCCGTTCATGCTGGAGGATTTTGCAGGCAGCAGAACGTTCTCCACGGAATCTCCGGACTCTGTCACATGTTCAGTGTGAACTTGCTTTCATCTGTGAAGAGCACAGGACAATCTCGGTGTTCTCTGGCAAATGCCAAATGTCCTGCACTGTGTTGGGCTGTAAGCCCCACCTGTGGACGTTGGGCCCTCATACCACCCTCATGAAGTCTGTTTCTGACCATTTGAGTGGACACATGCACATTTTTGGCCTGCTGGAGGCCATTTTGCATTGCTCTGGCAGTGCTCCTGCTCCTCCTTACACAAAGGCGGAGGTAGCGTTCCTGATGCTGGGTTGTTGCCCTCCTATGGCCTCCTCCACGTCTCCTGATGTACTGACCTGTCTCCTGGTAGCGCCTCCATGCTCTGGACACTACGCTGACAGACACTGCAAAAGTTCTTACCACTGCTCGCATTTGATGTGCCATCCTGGATGAGCTGCACTACCTGAGCCACTTGTGTGGTTTGTAGACTCCGTCTCATGCTACCACTATAGTGAAAGCACCGCCAGCATTCAAAAGTGACCAAAACATCAGCATGGAAGCATAGGAACTGAGAAGTGGTTTGTGGTCACCACCTGCAGAACCACTCCTTTATTGGGGGTGTCTTGCTAATTTCCTATAATTTCCACCTGTTGTCTGTCCATTTGCACAACAGCATGTGAAACTGATTGTCAATCAGTGTTGCTTCCTGAGTGGACAGTGTGATTTCACAGAAGTGTGATTGACTTGGAGTTACATTGTGTTGTTTAAGTGTTCCCTTTATTTTCTTGAGAAGTGTAAGTCTCTGGGGCCATCCAAAGATGCTGTAAAAAGAAAATTAAGAAAAAAAGGGAGCTCCTAGTGCAATATGGTTGGCCAGGCAAGGATCCCCCACTTTAGTAGCTCAGCTTACCGAATCGTGTTGTGCTGAGAGTACAACACCTTTGTTTGCATGTAGACTCGCTTAGTCGTAGAAGATGCTTGCGGCTGGAGAGGTGGCAGCTTCCACGTGGAACCGGTACAGGAACCGGTAAGATGACATCTGGAAGATAATGGGATCAAAGACCATGGATCCCAAAAAGACAGTGGAGATGCAGCGCTGTCCTCATAAGAATACTCTTAGAACAAGTGTTCAAACGTATTATTGATCGGTGCAACATACTAGTGCAAGTGCTGCAACTTAAAACACATTTTTTCAAGTAAGTGTACTTGTAATTTGTGTTTTGAAGAGATCTAAGTCAAGAGATTTATTTATAAGCTTTTTTTTTTTTTTAAGGCTGACAGAGGCGTTATATGTTGGCATAACTGGAGGGAAATATTCCTAAGCAAAGGAGATTTTTTTCTTCTTCTTTGTTCCCTCCTTTATGGCTTTCCCCTTTTATCATTTAGTAAGTTCAAGATTGAAGTTATGTAACTACTGTATTTTGTGTGTTATAATCATGTATAAAATCAAAATAAAGAAGAAAAAAAAAGCAGTCCCTTATGCTGATGAATTGTGGTTCAGGCAGCATAGAAGTGAGGGGTGGTTTCCTTTAAAATGGGCACTGCTGTTATGAATTTTTTTTTTTGAAGTTATACAAATATCTGAAATGTTTTGATTGGTCGAGGTCTGACCACCAGGACAAGCATGAAAACTGCCATAAAAAGAATAAATGAAGGAAAGTGACGGAAATAACAATGATACAGCAAAGAAACAATAGGAGGCACAGTGAATTAAGAAAAGCAAAATTAGAAGCAGATGATGTATTATGCATTAGTATCCATTCATCTAATGTGAAGTCAATAATACGCCTGGATTGAATTGCTGAGTCAGAGGATGTGGAAAGAGAAGCATATTCAGTTCCTTGAAGCTTCTCTATATGGTATGTGGAAGCTAATCACACAATTTTAGTCTTACCCTTATCTGTGGCTGTGGTGAAACTTTAGTGACACACTGGCTGACATTTATCATTGTCTTTAGACTGTTTTTTTTGTGTCTACAAAAGGCGCAAAAAAGGTGTAAGCAGGGTTTATTTGTGCCTTTTGGTTTACACATTTCTGCTGATTTTGTGAGTTGCAATCCCCTGATTTTGGCAATACACATGATATGGGAGGGTTTTATGAACTGCGCCTTTTTGTGAAAAGGCGCAAAGCCACTGAAAAGTCTCTAAAACTACACTAGCCCAGACTTAACTTAGCTTTTTAGTGTATGTGAAGAGTGAAATTTCAGAAAATGTGACCTGCACAAAATGTATCAAATGCTCTGTGACCAGTTAATACATTTGATGTTCCTACACATTACCAGCACACACAAAAAGGTGTAAAAAAAATGCTTCACTTACACCTACAATTATAAATGCCGGCCATTGAGTGCTGTAGGTCCTTCCCCTGTCAATGACCACTTTCTTAATATTATTGTGCATAGATGGAAAGCTGACAATCAGCAGCGGGAGGAGCTCGTATTTATTGAATAAATCAGATTCCAGTGCTGGCACTAACCTGGCACAAAATATTAAGAGCAATGATATAAATAACAGACTGCTGAAATCAGAGTGTTACTCTCAAGTGTAGCAGTATGTTATGTACAGTTATGTACAGTGTGTCAAAGTTGTGTATCACAGTGATGCAGCCATACCTTTGTAATCACAATCGGTGCTTATAGGATGATAAAAAACCTTTTATCAACAGCCAGGAACAGTCAGGGAGGCATGGCCGGGGGTTCACAATGCCCCAGGGCCTCCCCTCCTGTCTAGAACAACATCACATGATCTGCCCTGTTCGAGCGACATACAGTTCCTCTGAACCTCGCTCCCGTCGCTGGTGGAGTGGCCTGGCTGGTGATGTGAGGACTCACAGAAACAAATCAGGGGGCGTGGCCATCACGAGCTGTATGTTGCTCGCACAGGGCCGATGTTGGAACGTTCTTCAAGAGAGGCATGGTGGGCCTGGGGCATTGTGGACCCCCGGCCACGGCTCCCCGTCTGTTCCTGGCTGTTGATAAAAGTAGTTTTTATCATTCTATAAGCACCGATTATGGTTACAAAGGTATGGCTGCTTTACTGTGATACACAACTTTTACACAATGTACATAAATTTAGAGACTAAATCCTGATGACAGTTGCGCTTTAAGCTCTTTTGGACTTTAGGCCCCATTGATATCCAAGCTATTTAGGACATTACGAGTCTTTATACAAAGCTATTATGTTTTACCAAGGCCTCCTTATTCTGGTGCTGTCTGAGAACTTTCTATTTCAGGACCATTTCTATCTTCAGCAGAAGTTAAATGTGGCCACTCCACAAGCAAGCTACTATAAGACCACCTTTGAGAATGACAATGTGTATCCCCACTCTATTCACACAACATGCTGTAATCTGTAAACAAAACATATACAACATTTTCTGCATATGTAGGGGACCACTAAACACCCTACTCACCTTCCATCAATTTCTTAGTTCAATCTAGCGGTACTGAAGGAGAACCTCACCACTGCTCTATACACAAAGAAAATAGACCATATCGGCTACGAAACTCCAGAACACCAGTTTTTATACCCCTGCTACTCTATGACTTTCGCAGTTTGACAGGTACAGAGACTAGTAGACAATACGCCCACTTAATATACAAAATAAGCCACAACCTCAGGAGTCACTGGTCACTACCCCACTATAGAAGAATTAGAACTCCTTTCATACATGCACAATGCACGTGAAAGTACAGGAAATTAGCAGAGTTATTAGCGATCAGTAGTGCTGTATAGCTCAATGGCTTAATGGTATATTGTATAGTATAATACAAAATACTATTGGTTTCTGGGTTGGCAGGCACAGTTGACCTTGTGCTGAGAGCTGGTTCTTTGTCTTCATACATGCACAAGGCATCCCAAAAAACATTGTATACATGCTATTCTACGATGTTTGTTATATATCACAACACACCCTATTAACTTTGTTATGTCTATCATTGGATTTGTATCTGCATTTCTGGACATTCAAATCCCATAAATATACATTCTCAATCTTTAGCCTATACATGCATACGCACCATAATGTAATGCCAGGCTTGTAGGGGTCATGTGACCACACATGCATTTATACTACTATGGCACTCGCCATTCTCTCTTATCTCTCCTTCCTTGTCTTTTCCTATGCGCTATACCTCCTTAAATCTGCAAAATTGTTTATGTTGCTGCAGATAATATATAGCAAAAAATCCACAGCATTTCCATCCCATATTTCTTAATTAAAATTTCTTCTCTATTTGTCACAGTTAAAATTTTTACAGTTTGAGTTAAAATATAAGGGATTGTTCAAATTGCTGCAGATGACATGCGCTCAGTTCCGTTCTATGGGACCGCCGAAGATACCTGAGTACAGCACTCGGGCATCTCTGATGCTCCCATAGAAATGAATGGCTGACTTAGTGTCTGCAGCACATGCTCTCTCTGATAGCTGGAGCCCTGATCTGGAGATCTTAGGAGTCCCAGCTTTTTGACTCCCACAATCAGACACTTAACCGCTGTAAAAATATCTTTTGGCTTTAGACCTTTATTTCTTCCTTTATATTTTCCATTTTAAGATACACTTATGGCTTTGGCTCAAAAACTCATGAAATCAGCTTTAGCCTAAAATATTTTACTTATTAGACCTATTCTCACCAAGGTATTAAATTGTATAAACTTTCAATATAGCAAATCACTATGTGAGGTTAAGGTAATTCTAGACATACTGATATTTGCAGGCTCTGCCCTGCCATATATAGATTACGATAACATGTCATAGTTAGATAACCTATGTTGGTGGTATCACCCTTTAGCATATTGCTCTTATTTATAGATATTCCATAGTTCTGCTGAGCTAGAAGTCGCAGGCTACTGGAATAATAACAGTTAGGACCTAACTAAACTGAAGAGAACATTTACTAGGATAGAATATGATTGTATGTTAGACAAAAACTTTTTTAGGAGTTGTGTACTATACAATGTAACTACCATAGGTCTCCATATTTAGTCCTTACCATTCTAACCAATAGCGATATATAATTGTATAGCACAAGAGAATTAATTAATTCAATCCTGTTTAAAAGAACAAAAAGAAAGGGGCCAACAAAACCCTCTTGATAGGTTTATTTTAACAGCAGGGGTACTTCGGTGGCTAATTTTGTTAGTGAAGTAGCTCCCTTTTGTTATTGTGAAGGTTTTATTAAGTGATATGTGTTATTTTTTTCTGCAGGATGTTTGTGTTTTTATTACCTGTATCTTGGGCTGGATGTGCTGTAATTTTTCAATGTATCCGTGACTGTCGTCCACACTTGCAGCCATGTTCGCTTTATGCTGTGGACAACGCGTAGCTGCTTTTTTTTTCTTCTTTTTCACACGCCCTCCTTATAAATATGTATGTTGTTTGTTCACCGGGGCTGCCTTGATTGGTGTTCTGTCTTGCTCGGCTGGCCAAAAACAAATTTATGCCCCTGTGAATATTTATAATAAATTACTGGCCCCAGTGTCCAAAATAAGTTTATACCCGCCCCCCCAGTGTCCTTATGCCCCCGTTTGCTCCCCTCCCCCCGTCCTTATCTGTGAGAGCTCACCGCCAGGTCCATATCATTGTCCTTGTCCCCTGCTGCCTGATGCTCCCCATGTTCTTGGAGCAGGGCAGCAGCGGGGACATGTCGGGAACTGGTGGCAGCGGCAGCAAATGAAGCCGACATGTCCTGAATGTTGGCTCTATTCATTCATTTGCCACTGCCGCCACCCATATCCCTGCTGCTGCTGTGCTCCTAGCAATCAAAGCGCACCGCCGGGACCTTTCTATTCTCCGATGCTCATCTCCGTCGAGGGCATAAGGACACTGGGGGGGGGGGGGATAAACTTATTTTGCACACTGGAGCCAGTAATTTATTATAAATATGCACAGACGCATAAATTTGGGGTTAATACAGTAGTAGTTTTAAAAACCCCGCCGGGAGCCCTGAATGGTTGCTCGGTGCTGGCCATTCAGGGCTCCCGGCAGAGGATTTAAAAATGAAAGTATACACTGTACAGACATCAGAGCGCAGCATGCCATCCACTCCCCTGCTTTATAACTGCTGATCGCATTGTGTCTCAGAAGTGAGACCTGATGCAATCAATCCCTTATCCTCTGCACTACTACCCACACCATGGAACAGACTCTGTTCCATAATGGGGGTAGTAGTACAAACACTAATCTAGCCTTCCAGCTGCCTGCACAGCCAGGGAACTACTACTCCCATCATGGAAAGGAGTCTGTTCCATGATGCCAGTAGTAGTAGTTCCAGCTGCAGGAGTCTGCAGACGGCTGATACTGACGGATGAAAAACTGATGTGTGAGTGTATGTGTGTCACGTGCAACAGACACTCCTGATTGGCCAATACCCCACAAACATAAGCAAACACTGACAGGGCAACATAGAAACCAAACACCTAGCCATGTGACAGTCAGAATGCTAAACAGAAGGGTGGGAACTATGCATCACCAAAAAACTAAGGGGACGGACAAACAGTAAGCCAGAAGGAACCCAAACGAAAGCAAAGTACATGCCCCAAATGAAAAATTTGTAGTTTAGAGCCCAGCAACAAAAAGGAAACAGCAAAAGCTAAAAACATCAACTTGCAGACAAAAAAACAACAACAGAGAACCGAAAAATAGCAACCAAGACACAAAGGAAACAAACGACAAACAATAACAAGGAAAAGAGAAAAAGAAACAAGAAAGCGCCCCTGGTGAAGTATGTTAGGCACAGGTGTAGAGATACTGATTATAACACTCACCCTGTGGTGTTGCGCTCAGAGTACAACATCTAAATGCGTATGTAGAATAAAATTGGGTCCTGCAGCTTGGTTCCCCCGATCCCAGGTATCATCTGGTCCGGTAGTAGTGTAGGCAGCAGAAAAGGCATAAAAACAGAACTCTTTCAAAGCGCCAGACCCCTTGGAATAGTCAGTCCAACAATGTAGACGACCAATTGAATAAAAGATAGTATTGATTCCAAGCACAAATCAACACGTTTCACACCCAAAACTGGCCCTTTTCCTGATGAAGGGCCCATTTCGGGTTTGAAACGCATTGATTTGTGCTTGGAATAAATATATTTATAAATCTTTTATCCAATATATATCTTTTATCCAATTCATCTACATTGTTGGACTGACTATTCCAAGGGGTCTGGCGCTTTGAAAAAGTTTTGTTTTTACGCCTTTCCTGCTGCCTAAACAATAACAAGAGTAAGTTAAGATGACAAAAACACATTGACCACCGAAGTACCCCTTTAAGGCTATGTTCACATCGCTGTTGTGCTGCATCCTGTTCTGGGCTTGTTTTTTTTTTTTTTTCAAACGGCCACTAAATGGGTTAGAGCACAACTTACTCTACCAGGGCACCACCGCCTCCTGATGCACCCCATTGACTTGAATGGGGTCCATTGGGCTTTCTAGCCACTGGTGCCGTATAATAGACTGGCTCTTTCTTGTCTATAGGATTACAATAACAAGTAATAGCTCTATTATAAAGCTGGGTGCAGAGAACACAGGGTCCATAATTAACAACAGGCGATGGTGACAGCTCACCTCCTACCTGCACCATGCCTAGAACACTCTCACATAGAAGTCAATGAGACATCTCCAACTCTTTTCTTGCTGATGATCCACGTGGCTGCTGACTGAATGCTGTCAGTGGCTGGAGCGGTGTGCCGCCTAAGGCTATGTTCACATTGCCGTTGTGCTCCATCCCGTTCTGTGTCTGTTTGGCTCTTTTTTTTCTGCCTCGAATGGGCCCAAAATGTGTCGGAGCACAACTGACTCCACGAGGTCACCACTGGGTCCTGATGGACCCCATTGAATTCAATGGGGCACGTCAGGGATGCGGTAATTTACTGGAGTTTAGCGGAGAAAAGAAATAGTACATGCACTATTTTTCCCCCACTAAACTCCCGTCATTTTGAGGGCTGGCTGACTGAGCCTTATACAACCGAGCCAAAAGAGGCCTAAATGGAACTGGAAGGGAATGTAAGAAAAAACTTACATTACACATCAGTGGCCTCCAAACTGTGGACTTCCATATATTGCAAAACAACAACTTCCAGCATGCCCATCCCCACCATGTTGGAAGTTGACTGCTCTACACTTTAGACCAAGTAAACAAAGCTGTGCTTTTTCTGTAAATGCCAGCATACCGACAGAACGGTACACCAACGTATACTGCCACGTATCCGAGCTGTGATAAGTATGCATTAGCAGTATATGTCGACATAGCTGAAATGCCAACATATACAACAAATGTAGAGAAGTAATAAATGTGAACATAGCCTAAGAGAAAAAAGTTATGATTTAAATTTGTTAACAGAAACAAATTCTTTATCATCCAACTCTACTAACCAGAACTAAACAGAGGGGTGAGAGACCAAAAGAAGAATGTAGCTCTGTATATTTCTTCATGTAGTGCTGTTTGAACAAGTCTTAATGACAGGAAACATGTTAAATAACCTCTTATTAACCTTACGCTTCCATCATTAAAAGGAAAAAAAAACACAATAGTCGGAGATCAAGTATAGTCATGAACTGCACAAATACGTATTTCATCAACTTTCATGTACATCATATGGAGAGACGCAGTAGGGATTTCTGCAGCTTGTAGATAAGAAATGGGTACGTATTGCAGGCTTCTCCCCCCCACCTTTAAGCAAAAGCGAACGCCACCATTCTTACCAACACATCTGATTTCTCCAGCAGTATAATATCAGCTCTTCACAATAGATACAATAGAGAAACACTACGAAATCCCCAATGCTGAAAAATCACATCAATTGCAAACAGCAACAATACGTGGATTATACAACCTATTTATAACTCCAATATGTGACTATAATACTATTAACAACCTCCATTAAAAAAAAATACAAGAACTACATTATTTTTCACTTTTTAGTGTTAAAATTGCAAGTCATTCTGCTTTCAGCTCTATGATAGGAGACAGATGGTCTGGCAGAGCAACACAATCATAGCCTGCAGATCGTCATTGCCAATATGGCTGCGGGGAGCCCAGTAGAAAGCCAATGATAAAATTGTCTTTGTCCCAAGGACAGAGAACTAGGACTACAAACATAAGAAAACATAAGGTTGTATCTTGCATTAGGGCAGATCATAGTAATGTACCAAAGGGAATGTATCACATTATGATCTATTGTTTACAACAACTCTGTATGGTAAATATATTTATTTTCATTATTGGTGATTTTCTTTTCTAATTCCCTACATTGCTGTCTATATTTAAAAACAAAAAACAACAACAACTAAATCCTGCCATTTTCTCTCTAGCCACTCGAGCCATATAATAGGCTGACTCTTTCTTGTCTGTAGGAGTTAAAATAACAAGTAACAGCTCCATTATAAAGCCGGGTGCAGATAAAATAGGGTCCACAATTGACAATAGGTGATGGGGACAGCTCACCTCCTACCTGCAGCATGACCACTGCACAATCCACAGAGCATGCCTAGAACACACTCCTCTCATTGAAGTCAGTAAATCATCTCCAAGCCTTTTGTTCACAATGATCCATGTGGCTGCTAAAAGCTGTCAGTGGCTGGAGTGATGTCCTGCCTCAGCCACTGATTGGCTAAGTAGGAAGGTCCTGTGGGGTTGGGACATCACAGGAATCGGGACGAAGCAGAGCCGTGAAAAGGACCAAGAGAGTAAGTGCAGCAGCAGGGATCCAGAGGTGATGAGCAAGGCATGTTCATTATTTCAACATTTTTACCCCACTCCTAGCCATGAAAAACATTTTGGCTTTCCCCTAGAAAATCTCTTTAATAATAAATATTGGGCATAAAACGGGACCGCTAGCAAATTCTGGTAGACTTATATAATACGCATCTAAAAAATCTACATTTGGTAAACCAATCTTTTTTTAGCCTTCTGATATTAGTTCATACTACAAAACCCCTAAGTCTTTGCCCTTTTATCAGGATTTTACCATGAGCTACCATTTTTCCGTAAACCAAATGAAAATGAAAAAAATAGGGTTACACCAGTGCTGCTGCTAGTGGATTCATGAATTCAACACAGAAGAAGCACAAAAGTAGAAACATTTACTGGAGTAGATTTGGACAACACGTTTTGGTGCTCCCTGGTGCCTTTCTTGGGTCCTCGGATATTACCTCCTGCTGTGTATAGTAAATACGCGTGCCTCTGTGTACTATGAGCCACCCAGGATTTATCATCTTGGCATCATGCTACTAACATCTTAAAGGAGAACTATCATGTATATGTTTTTATGCATGATAGCTCTCCTTTAAGATGTTAGGACCCCCCACAATCTCGTGCACCCAACCCCAGCTCTCATCGAGAACAGGATGTGTCGGCCCCCGCACAAAGCGGTGGCCGACATGCGCCATCCATGTATTGCTATGGGAGAGCCAGAGATACAGCCTTCGGCTATCTCCAGCTCTCCCATAGAAATATATGGAAATCCTGTTCTCTGGGACAGTCAGGGTCCCATGCAGGAGATCGCAGGGGGTCCTAGTGGTCAGCTTCCCCGCAATTTCAAATTTATCCTCTATCCTTTGGACAGGGAATAACTTTTTATACATGATAATTCTCCTTTAAGGCTCAAAGTAGTGTTGTAGCACAACCACACCAAGTTAGTGGAATCGTGTAATGAAGTGGTGGGTGAGAGAGATATTTCAGGCTACTATGCAAGAGAGCGCCCCTGTGTTTTCTTTTTCCAAACCCATTTTTCAGCACAGAGAGAGAAAATACATTTTGAATTACCAAAATTTCAGCCACTGCTACAACTGATATCATGGGAACAGAAATAATCCGAAAAACACACACAAAAACTGCTTTATAGAAAACTGATATTACAATGTTCCCAGATAAAGACAAGCATGAAATAAAGATTCTATATTTTATTGTTATTATCTCTGTGGATGGAACATAAAGGAGTATTGAACTATAGATTTTTCTCTCGGTGTAATGGATTGTTTCTATCATACACTGGTTACAGTTACAATAGATGTTAATCCAAAGGAAAAAAAAGTTATCCATTTAGGAATACATAGACAATATAATTTATTTATTGAAATGTATATTGTTATTATATTTTGAAGTCTAAAACAATTACTTCTGGAATGTAGACATATATCCACATAATATCCAGCATCTCAATAGTGAAACCTATCTGTATTTGGTTACTTGGAGGCAGATGAATACATTGGCTGTATGGATAAAGTTTTCTTAAAACAAATTCAACTTTTTCTGAAGATTATTTCTCTATTTAAACTAACTATATCCTTGACACAAATAAAAGTTGTTTTGGTGTATTTGGAAATATCTGTACGGGCCTCATATAAAGAGACATACCATGCCTCTCTCCTTGTTTATGACTTCACTAGCCCTTGTCAGTGACTTTTGTAAGATCCTCCTCTGACAAACTTGACCAATCTCTGCCCACATCTCGGCTTCTGCTACATTCCCGCCATAAAATTCAGGGAGACCATGACCTCGGGATTCTTCACAACAAAGTCATCATCTGGGAAATCTGTGGAATCCCTTAGATTATACACCCTAGGTTAGCCAACTCCTATTGGATATAACAACTTGACTTTTGTATTACCAACAAATCAGCATAGTCCTAAATAATATTATTGGGTGTTGGGTATAAAATATATGTATAAAAAGATGCCCACAAGTTAATAAATACAGGACAATGCCAATGCAACCAATTGTACTTTGTAATGACACCTTTTAATTTATTATAGAATGTACAGCAAACCCCCCCAAAAAATATTACTTGTGGAAAACCGCAATTTGTACTTTCAATGTGATTAAAACAATACCTAAATGATATGGTTTTTCTATTATTATACTACTATATAAAAAGCCAACTGGGGGCACAAACACTAACAGCCACAGGCTGCACTGTTATCTATTAAAGGGTTTTCTCTAAGGCCATGTTCACATGTCAGAATTTCACGTCAAGAGCTTCCGCTGCAGCAGAGTCCCGTTGAATTTCACAGGATTCCATTTTCTGTGTCCGCACAAAGAATGAACATGTTCATTCTTTGTGCAGAGTCCCCAAGGATTGCATAGCCGTATGAGACTGCGCATTCCTATGCGCTCCAAGTGCTGGCATGTTTATGACGTTGCCCGCAGTTGGCGTGATGTCTGCACAAAGATTATCTGTGCGCACTTTCCGATGTGTGAACCTAGCCTTGCTATACACCTCAGAAGTGTTCTTCTTTACAGATACAATGTACTGGTATATAAATATTTCTCTCTATATATAAGTGCATAGTCTGTAGAACAAAAACAATGAAAAGAAAAAGTTCCCTTTTTGTACTGTTACTAAACAATGAAACCGCAAAAACTATTGCAAAAAACATATTTTATGTAATATATTTTATAAAAGACACCAGAAACAAATAATAAGTAAATGACCTAGAGACACTCTGTAACTGTAGCAACCTATACAACAGAATGAACACACTATTTATGGTGATCAGTAAATATTGTATAAAAACAGAGAAGATTTTTTATTCCTAGCATTTATCCATATTAAAAGTTAAAGGAGTAGTCCAGTGGTGACTCAGTGGTGAACAACTTATCCCCTATCTTAAGGATAGGGGATAAGTTGCAGATCGCGGGGGGTCCGACTGCTGGGGCCCCCTGTGATCTCCTGTACGGAGCCCCGACAGCCCGCGGGAAGGCTCTGCTCTGCCATTGAGATGTATTGAGGGGGCGTTCGGCCGCCGCTTCGTGCGGGGGTCGACACCCGCTATCTGGCCGGAGAGCCGGGGCCCTGTACAAAGAGATTGCAGGGGGCCCCAGCGGTCGGACCTCCCGCGATCTCAAACTTATCCCCTATCCTTAGGATAGGGGATAAGTTTTTCACCACTGGACTACCCCTTTAATAATAACTCTAGAGGCATACTTATGTGTACAGCAAATTGTTTACAAAAACAAGACCAAATGTTGGTCTGTTATTGATATAAATTTTGTCTGGAAAAAAAAAAAAGACCATACCATTACAAACTTTGTAACCTATAGCAGCCTCATGCATACTTTCTTTACACACACATAAAACAAAAGAAAACATGACAGAAACATCACTGGCCACATTATTATCACATGGTATATTTGATGAATGCAATAAGTTGAAGCCTAAGGCTATGTTCACACGGTGACATTTTTGCAGAATGTCTGCCGGGAAAACACGTGTGGACATTTTGCCCATTTGCTTGTTTTGGAAGTGCTAGGACCTCTTGGAAATGCATTGTCTTCATAGACAGCAATGCTTTTACTAGCGGAATCTGTAGGAACATTGAACAGGTTCAATGTGCCTGCGGATGCCGGAATCAAGATTTCTGCGGCAGAAACATCTGCTACAATTCCATTGTGTGCACAGTGCAGCAGAAACCCATTAAAATCAACAGAATTCTGCTTTGATATTTTACCGTGTGAACATGACCTAAGGGAGCCCACTGTGACTCATTATCCAAAGGGCCCATGTAATCCTGGGGATAACTCTGGCTGGAAGCTAAGGTTTATCCCAGAGAGGAATAGATGTGTTTGCACGGTGTAGTACATTATGTCTAAGAATCCAGTCAATGATGTTTGACCTCCATGATGATAGCTACCAGAGCTACTAAGTCCTTTTCCATATTGTGTACCTATGGTTGTAAATTAAGTCTCCTGAATGCAAAAACAAAACAGTAATCATTTCAATAGAAGATGCTATTCACTATTACACATCTCAGAAAAAAAGCAAACAACAAGGTAATGGGTTTTCAATAATAGTAGTTGGAACAAGAGCTGACAGTCTATGTCGGACAGATAACACTGTAACCTACATTTGGGTCAGGGCATTCACTGAAACATTTTGGAATGTGCCTCTAGCAAGTGAGGCCACATGTCAAATGTAAAAGTGTCAGCAAAATGCATGATTTCTGATATTTCTCCATTGCACATTTTCATTATTCAGATTATTGGTTGGTTTCCTAGGTCAATGAGGATTTAGCACAAAAATGCAAAGTGTCTGCAGCTGTCAGGGCATGATGAGAGTTGTAGTTCTAAAACAGCTGATGTGCCAATGGTTGGAAACCGCCATGTTACATCATCTCTGCCTACATATAAACATTGGCTATGTCTAGAAGAAAGCAGACACATTTTCCTCTTGCATAGGCGAGTGGCTGTGAATTCATAATAGCCTTTGGCACTTATTTGTCTGGTGAATTATTTAGCTAACCTACGTGTCAGTGTGTATTTACAGCAAATGACCTGGCAATACAAAGTCTGGGAAGTATGCCACTTTAGAAAGATTCTTCAAGAGTCTTTTGTAAGCAGAAAGTAGGGATCCCAAATTATTATACTGTATTTTATTAACCTCTATGTCAGTCAAAACAAACAGAAGATTTTGTTGTGTTGTCTATTTTCAATCCATTTATTTTCAACTCATTTCTTTGTGCTGAGATTCTATAGACATGGGATATTTCTATTCTAAATGAAAGTTAATAAAATATAAACTATATGGACAAAAGTTTTGGTTATAGACCTCAGGTGCTTCATTCAGTCCCATTGTTTAGCCAGAGGTATATAAATTTCGGCACCTAACAATGCAGTCTGCCTCTGCAAACATTTGTGAAAGAATTGGGCCATTGTAAAGCACTCACTGAATTCCAGTGTGGTACTATATTATGACGCCACTTCTGTAACAAGTCTGTTTTGGAAAGTTCTTCCCTTCTGAGTGGATTTCTTGAAAAGTGAAGCATGTAGGACTTACAGCACAAAGTGGAAACCATGTAACCACTGAAGTGCTGAGGTGCATAAAAACATTGCCAGCAAACCTCAACTGGCATTAAAGGGGGTACTCCCCTGCCCCAGCATTCAGATCATTTTGTTCCAAATGCTGAGTGCGTGTTGCGGGGGTCGTGATGTCATGGCCACTCCCCTCATGCCACTACACAACCTCCCTCAATGCAAGTTTATGGGAGGGGGCGTGGCAACTGCCACACCCCCTCCCATAGACTTGCATTGAGGGGTGTGGCCATGACATCATGACCCCTACAGCGTGCATGCAGCGTTCGGAACAAAATGTTCCGAATGCTGGGGCAGTGGAGTACACTTTTAAAATCAGAAGAAAAACTGCACCCAGCCAGGAGCTTCATGGCATAAGTTTCCATTGCCAATCAGCTTTAAGCTCACATAACCAAGCATAATGCCAGTTGTTAGATGGAGCAGTGTAAAGCACAAAGTCCAGAGGCAGTAAAAACATGTTCTGTGGAGTGAAAAATCCCACTTCTCTATCTGTCAGTCTAATAAATGAGTCTGGGTTTGGTGAATGGCAGGAGAACATTACCTGCCTGACTGCATTGTGCTAGCTGTGGAGTTTGGTGGAGAAGAGATAAAGCCCTGAGGTTGTATTTTAAGGGTTGGCCTAGGCCTCTTACGTCTAGCGAAGGGAAATGTTAATGCCAAGACATTTTGTGCAGTTGCATGTCTAGGCCACTCTGACCAAGCTGTAAGGAGGCATTGGAAGCAGTGGTTATGTGAGTGCATACACACAACGAACAGGCTTCAGGTTGCCCAGACAGACCAACAGAAAAGAGGATTTTTTTAACCAAAAATTGTCCACAGTTTCCTTGCCCACCATCCAGGTAGGTGGCACCTTCACTAAACACTCTGTCTCTGCCTGGCCTATGTCCAGGTTCTTGGCAGAAGGAAGTTGATGTCACAGTGTCAAGTCCTGCCATCGACAGCCTGTTGGTTGCCAATTGCTGGTGTGATGATTCGAGGATCTACATATAAACAGTTATTTATTGTTTTATACACTATGTACTTTAAATACTCCAACTACTATATATAATACAACTGTGTTCTACACTGAATATATCTATCTCTTCATAATAAGCATGTATTGAAAATATTTTTTTTTTATTTGAAACTCTGGAAAATGAATATGGAGAACCACAACAGGGTCTTTATTCCCCCAGTTAAAACCTGTTATTAATACACATCACAGTCAAACTATACAGACACACACAAACTATTTCTACAGAATGAAAGGTTTTTTACTTCTATTCTGCTAGCATCCTGCTATAAATATTAAATGTAGTGGGAATAACAAAAGAAGAACTGTAACAGAACCGTGAAATGGCCATGCGTAGCCAGTGACGCAAGTTGTTTAACTTTTTTTTATCTGAATGAATAATTTAGAATCCACTGAAACCAACAGTAAATGCTGAAAATAAGTTCCAGCACAGAAAAATCATATTACTGGCTATGATTTAGTGATCCTTGTCCAGAAAACTGTATCATGGAACTAATACATACAACTTGTAACTTAGCTGTAACTACTTAATGGACAAGTATCATGATTAAAAACGTATCCCCTATCTGAAGATCGCGGTGGGGTGGGTCTGAGCGCTGGGGATCCGAGCCCCGGGTCTCTAGCAGAGGAGCGCACCACGAACCCCGCCCAAAGAGGGAGCCACCAGACCCCCTCCGAAAAGTTCTATGGGAGAGATGAAGATTGCCGAACGGCTTACCCACAGAGCTGTATGGAAGGGGGGTGGCGGCTCCCACTTAAGGTGGGGAGTTGTGACACGCTCCTGTGCTGGAGATTCAGCTGGAAAAGGGAAGCTCCTGCACTCACGTCATAGTCTGAATGCTCCTTAGGGTATGTTCACACGAGTGGATCCCAGCGCGTATTACACTGCGGATCCTCCACTGAAGGACCTCTGTAAGCTGCCTTTACAGGTGCCTGCTCTGAGCGGCAATACGCCGCTACAAACTGACACACTGAAGCGATGTGCGAGTCCCTGCACATGCGCGGTGTACTCGCGCATGCGCACGACAACTCACACATCGCAGTGTGTCTGCTCGTAGCGGCAGATTGCCGCCCCGAGCAGGCACCTGTAAAGGCAGCATACAGTGGTCGTTGAGTGGCAGATCCGCAGTGTAATACGCGCTGGGCATCCGCTCGTGTAAACGTACCCTTGGAACGTATATGTAAGTCCTGGTGCGTTAAGTACCAGGGAGTACATTGACCTTCGATTTCATTAAGGGGTTAATTGTAGCTGAATACTTACAATAAAGATTTTAGTATTATTGCTACACAGTTACAAAAGACATGGCAGAATTAACTCAGAAAACTTAATACTACTAAAACATAATGACAAAAGTATGTCATAATATGATCCTTTTGGCACCTGCAAGATGTGCCCCAGTCAACAGTAAGCAATATTATTGTGAAATTGCAGCAACTATGACTGAGAGCTGGCCCATAAAAAACACCTATACTCAAGTATACTTAATAACTTCTGAAGCAGCAAAGTTAGATAATTTGTGTGAATCCTTTTGACTATAATGGGAGTAATGCAAATGGTGTAACACTGTTTACATATCTCGTAGCTTGTGAGGCTACACAGTTTGCGCAACTCCCATCAAATTTCTTTTCCGACCACCTCTGGGCATTACAAACAGGCCGGAGAAGGCAGAACATGTAGAAGTAATGAGATAGGACAATCCCTTTAATAAGAGGCATAGTGGCCAGGCTTAACACTGCAAGATTGTTTTAACCCCTTAAGGACGCAGCCCTTTTTCACCTTAAGGACTGAGCCCTTTTTCGCAATTCTGACCACCGTCACTTTACAAATTAATAACGCGAAAACGCTTTTACCGAATATTCTGATCCTGAGAAAGTTTTTTCGTGACATATTCTACTTTATTTTGGTGGTAAATTTTCGGCGTTAATTGCATCCTTTTTTGGTGAAAAATCCCAAAATTTCATGAAAATTTTGAAAATTTTGCATTTTTCTAACTTTGAAGCTCTCTACTTGTAAAGAAAATGGATATTCCAAATAAATTTTATTTTTCTTCACAAATACAATATGTCCACTTTATGTTGGCATCATAAAATGGACATACTTTTGCTTTTTGAAAAAATTAGAGGGCTTCAAAGTAGAGCAGCAATTTTCAAAAATGTCATGAAAATTGCTAAATCTGAAGGGACAGATGTTACAGAACTACAACTCCCAGCATGCCTGGGCAGTCGAGGCATGCTGAGAGTTGTAGTTTGGCAACATCTGGAGGGCTGCTGTTTGGGCACCACTGTAACAGTGGTCTCCAAACTGTGACCCTCCAGATGTTGCAAAACTACAACTCCCAGCATGCCCAGACAGCCTTTGGCTCTCTGGGCATGCTGGGAGTTGCAGTTTGGCCCCCCTAGTGGTTGCCACAGTAAAGATCGATTTACTTTCACTTTCAATATCCCCCCCCCACTGTCGATTCCCTACCTGATCAGGATCCTGCAGGCTCCAGCGAAGATCCCATGTCTCCAGGCATCTTCTCCTGCAGGTACGGCCTCCATCTTCTTCCCGGAGCCCCTCGACATCCAGGGGCGGGCAGAACAGGGGGTTGCCATGGCAACCCCCTGTCCTGCGCAGCTATTGGTCAGAACTCTGTTCTGAGTAATGGCAGGGGATAGGAGTAGATCGCAGCTTTGCGATCTCACTCCAATCCTTTAGACTGATCGGGGCTGTTGCTGACAACTCCGATCAGCCCTATTTTCCGGGTGATCGGGTCACCAGAGACCCGATCAGCCCGGCATTGGAGAAAATCCCATGTCTGAATTGACATGCGATTTTCTCCGATCGCCGACATGGGGGGGTCTCAGGACCCCCCTGGGCGATGTGCCAGGGTGCCTGCTGAATGATTTCAGCAGGCATCCGGCTCCGGTCCCCAACCGGCTAGCGGTGGGGATCGGATTTCCCACGGGCGTATGGATACGCCCTCGGTCCTTAAGGACTCGGAATGCAGGGCGTATCCATACGCACTGTGTCCTGAAGAGGTTAAACTATAGGTAAAAAGGAAAATTAGAACAAACATCACCAAAATGATTTAAAGAATATGTGTCACAAACCAGTCCATCTCTTTGACACAGCCATGCACAGCCCGACAGCCCCCCTGTCCTATCAGCTACAGGGCCAATGTGTGTGGACCTTGGTGTGCACACCACCTTGAGTTTCTATTTAAGCTCTACATTGTGCTGCAAGGTTGCTTGTGATAGTGGTTCACTCCCTCACCAGCATTCTGGGATATCTCTGCATATGTTTCCTTGACCTTTTGCTTGCTTTTGACCATTCTAATTCTGACGTTATTCCTGACATATATGACTGTTGTTTTGTGTTACAACTAGCACCTCTTTAGAGTAGGGAACATCGACCAGTTGAGGCTCCATCTTCTAGGGTGGATCGTAAAGTAGGCAGGGACAGGACAGGGACAGGCTGTGGACAAGCTCAGGGCTGCACCTTTCCCTGCCCTTGATGTAAGCAAAATGGCATTTTCTGGTGGCACATTCTATTTAAGCTTCCCCTGTTAATCTGTTGTAGTGTAATTAAAAAGGCAATGAAACTTCAGTTACTTCCTCTGGGTTAAAAAGTGACAAGCAGCCATTCAGCAAATGTGTATTTCACTGTGCTTGTGACATTTTTAACTAACAGAAATATTCATAGTCACATAGTGATAACCTTGATTCACATATGACTTTTAGCCACTGTTTTGCCCTAGTCCAATACTAATGAGCCTGTAAATCCCATGACCCCAGGATGTGTCACAGAATCTCATAGTCAGCCAAACATGCAAGTGAAATTCTCCACAATAGTCTACGGAACGAAGGATGAGTGGCTGCCAAACACCTCTAGGGTCCTGATGTCCAAGATAAACAAAGGGAAACAGGAAATTTCTTGTCAGATCTTTGTTTCTCTCAACAGCAACTTTCATTCTAGGAATTGCCACAAGTCTTAGATTAGACTGTCATCGGATGTCTTTTAACTTGATATAGCTGCAGTTTGTGCTCAAAAGTTGCTCTTTTTATTGAAATATGAACTCTTCAAAATGAAATATGAATTTCTCTTCACACAGCAATATACTGCTGGTATCCCTGTGCCCTTCTGTTTGTTACTCATACCATAGTCTTACCCTTGTGCTGTCTGTGTCCATATTAGGCCTCAATCACATGGGGGAATATCCGCCTGTAAAATTTCGAGCAGCCATTCCTCAGGCTGCAAGGAAGTGTGGTGTCTGTTACGCCTAGCGCTCCGGGTCCCCGCTCCTCCCCGGAGCGCTCACGGCGTCTTTCTCCCTGCAGCTCCCCGGTCAGTCCCGCTGACCGGGAGCGCTGCTCTGTCATGGCCGTTGGGGATGCGATTCGCACAGCGGGACGCGCCCGCTCGCGAATCGCATCCCAGGTCACTTACCCGTTCCCGTCCCCTGCTGTCATGTGCTGGCGCGCGCGGCTCCGCTCTCTAGGGCGCGCGCGCGCCAGCTCCCTGAGACTTAAAGGGCCAGTGCACCAATGATTGGTGCCTGGCCCAATTAGCTTAATTGGCTCCCACCTGTCCCTGACTATATCTAGCCTCCTCCCTTGCCCTTGTGCCTAGAGAAAGCGTTTTGTGTGTTTAACCCTGTGTACCAGAACTTCTGCTATCTCCCCTGACTACGAACCTTGCCGCCTGCCCCCGACCTTCTGCTACGTCCGACTTTGCTTCTGCCTACTCCTTTGTACCTCGCCTATCTTCAGCAGCCAGAGAGGTGAGCCGTTGCTAGTGGAATACGACCTGGTCACTACCGCCGCAGCAAGACCATCCCGCTTTGCGGCGGGCTCTGGTGAAAACCAGTAGTGTCTTAGAACCGGTCCACTAGCACGGTCCTCGCTATCCCTCTCTGGCACAGAGGATCCACCTTCTGCCAGCCGGCATCGTGACAGTGTCTCTATAGACGGCAATGCATTTTCAAGCTGATTCCGCTGAAAGATTGACATATCAATTCTTTCTGTGGAGGACGAAATCTGAATTTTTGCAGGCAGATGTTTCCAACACGAAAATTCTGCCATGTGCACGGTGAAGCAGAATCAAATTGAAGGCAATGGGAGTGTGCTGCAACTGAATTTCCGAGCAGAATTTTTCTGTCAGATTCTGCTTACAAATTCTACCGTGTAAATGGGGCTTGAAGGGGTACTCCCCTGGAAATAATTTTATTTTAAATCACCTGGTACTTCTATTTAAAAATCTTAATCCTTCCAGTACTTATCAGCTGCTATATGCTCCACAGGAAGTTCTTTTTTTCATTTGAATTTCCTTTCTGTCTGACCACAGTGCTCTCTGCTGACACCTCTGTCCATTTTAGGAACTGAACCGAGCAGGATAGGTTTGCTATGGGGATTTGCTATTACTCTGGACAGTTTCTAAAATGGACAGAGGTTTCAGCAGAGAGCACTGTGGTCAGACAGAAAGGAAATTCAAAAGAAAAAGAACTTCCTCTGGAACATACAGCAGCTGATAAGTACTGGAAGGGGTATATATTTTTTTAAATAGAAGCAATTTCCAAATCTGTTTAACTTTCTGGCACCAGTTGATTTATAAAAAAAAAACAAAAAAAAAACAAACATGTTTTTCAGTGAAGTACCCCTTTTAAGCGTTCAGAACATTTAGTTCCGAACGCTGTGCGCGCACTGTGGGGGTCGGGCATGTCCCTCGTGATGCCAGGCCACGCCCCTCAATATAAGTCTATGAGAGGGGGTGTGATGGCCATCAAGCCCCCTCTGATAGACTTACACTGAGGGGGTGTGGCCTGGTGTCACAAGGGGACATGACCGACCCCAGCAGCGCTCACAGCATTTGGAACTAAATGTTCCGAATGCTGGCCAGTGGAGTACCCCTTTAAGTATACATTTGATAGGAATTCCTACATAAAGGTAGAATGTCTTCCCAACATATTCTCCCTAGGGTATTACAATGTAAAGTTACAGCTATAGTAAAATAATGAGGCATTTCCAATAATTTCACTGGATTTCAAGCCTGGGTAAAAACAGCATTTTTATAGTAAACATGTGCTACATCTCTAGAAAACATTTTGAACTGATAACTTGAAACATCATTTTTCAAAGAGAAGAATTTCTACTGTATAAAACTTGCAGTCTGCAGCATTCTTGTAATATTGTTAAGCATAATTCGTCCAGAGATTATTTTTGAACCTGAGAAATATTTTGCTTTACTAATCCTCCAGAGAGCCTGATAAAGCTGTTTCCATGCTGCGAATAAAAAGGATAAGAACCACCAGGCATCTTCCTTAAACAATAGTGCCTTGTATAAATAAGACTTGTTCCTTGACTTGCATCCTGGTACTTTTATCTTGAGACCACGTTTAGGAAATGAATCATCGGTTCTTGCTTTTATAGAGGATTATTCGTAACTATAATAACCAAAACAACTGTAACTGCAATTACTGGTATGCACGTGGACAACAATGCCAATTGCTGGGAGCTACTTCCAGACTTCATAGACATGTGAGTCCTTTAAAAGAAATAGGCCTTTTTCTGTAAAGTCACTGGGGGACATATTCACAGACTTGTGAAAAAGAAAAAAACACTTTACTAGTTTACCACCAATCACTTTTGTTATGTGAAATAAGATGGTGAAATTGTCACAAAGCATCGTCACAAAGTCATCACAAAGTTGTCACAAAGGGATGCTGACTCTTTGCCAGCAACAGCCCACACTTACAAGAAGACATACCTCTTAAGAATGATATTTTATAAATATTTTATCACTATTTTTTTATTGCCCATCAGGGACTATTATAAATCTTTCAATTACAAACACTTTGTAAGTTATGCTATAGCACAGCATTATAGATTGGTTATAGGCGCTATGCTTACAAAGGCTGCCGAGGAGCCTGTATAGTCAGAGCACTAATCTGACATCCGGTAGGTGGGTAAGTGACCTTGACCTGTCATGTTTACTGTTTGGGAACCTGAAAAGGCGTTGTAGAGGTCCAGAACAACCCCACTAAACAGTTTTACATATCACAATTGACTTTGATTATGGCATCTAAAGGGTTAATGTGTGATGTCCAGCATTTGCAGTGAGTCCTGGCTGCTAATAGCAGCTGAAACTCAGCAGGTATGAAGCACGCTAAGCTTGTAAATACACTTCATACTCCTAGAATGCAACCAGGGAATGCATATATATGTGTTTAGTTTGTAGGTTAAAAAGGTGGAACAGCCTATTTCAAGTTTAACCTCAAATATGTCTGAAGATTTAATTTACAGTTAATACCAGTAAACTTGTGGGGGGAGATTTATCAAAACCTGTCCAGAGGAAAAGTTGATGAGTTGCTCTGAAAAATTAAAGAAGCGATCTGATTGGTTGTTATGGGCAACTCATCAACTTTTCCTCTGAACAGGTTTTAATAAATCTCCCTAATGGTATCTACTGAGAACCTTAACATTTACATCAGACAGCACAATTGGCCCCTTTATAATAAAGCGATCTGATCCTTCTCCTTTGCACAGGTTTTGATAAATCTCCCCCTTAGTGATTAGGTTTCTATCTTATGGCTATGCCATCAGTGTCATTTATCATGATACAACTTTAATTGAAAAAAATAAGAAAAAAATATTCTTTTCAATAATCTATCAGGAATAGAATAATATTAAAACCATCAATTCCCTGTTCCGAGCTTTATGACTATTTCTAACACATTTTTCAGGGTGACAGCTTAAATTGTGGCACAATTATTATTTCTCCATGAACCAACTATAAAAATACTGCTGACAGATGTGAAATTTTCTATTTTCCTACTTCAGATTGTTCCTGGAGTAGAATCGATCTATCAGGGTATTGGCACCCCTCTGGCACCTGGGTTGGCTCATGGTGATTTGGCAAAATTCTCAAGTGGCCTGCATTATACACAGTACCTTGAATATAGGGTTGTCCACTATCTATAAATTCATGAACAGTCAATAGAGACAGTAGAATATTCACCACTGTAATAGTATCCTTAGCTATAGACAAGTGAAGTAAATAACAATGATTCTTACATGAAAGGGTCTTCTGTCAATAGGTGGGAATAGTCCATTAGTGGCTGCCAAACAGATTTACAGCCACAGCTATCCCTGCGTGCTCCCACTATATGTAATCCATATATTGGGGAAGGTGAGGACACTGTCAGGCCCCGTTCGATGAAAACTTTGGGTTGTCTATACGACATGTCAAAAGTTTTTTTTTTATCACATTTTTTAACCCATTCCTTTCAAACACTGTAATAGTACCTTGCAATATGTGAGTTGTTCCTGCATACTGCTCTATTACTACAGTGCAGTGTGGGCTTGCAGGTGCCTGTGGTATTATACAGCTGATGCAATGTTCAAGTGGGGTTGTGCAAATGTGAATGTCACCATGAGCGCTGTTTACATTTACTGATAATTTTTTGGGTGTAATCGTGCAAGATCAGTGATAAATAGCTGAATGATTTATCATTGACCCTTTTATTAAATTTACATATACACATATGTGTGCACTGTAATGATAATGGGCCTTAAAGGGTTGTGTTGTATTGCTTCTCTGGGTATGGAGAGACACTGCTGCGTGTGAGGGTGCAGAGCTGTTTAGTTGTAGTGGGCAAACACGGACCACATATCAAAAATAAAATACAGATTGTATTACATTAAAAAGATATGGACAAGGCATTTCGAGAAGTGTCCCCTTATCTTCGTCAGGTAGGATGACCTCACGAAGAGAAGGGACACTTCTCGAAACACGTTGCCAATATCTTTTAATGTCATATTATCTGGTTTATTTTTGATATGTTGTCCGTGTTTTCTCATTACCACTGAACAGTTAAGCACCATCAGGCAGCCTGCTTTTCCTGAGGTTCGCCCGAGGTTTGTTTCACAGTTCAGTATTTGCTCATCTCTGGATCATCAGTTGGAATGCAGGCAGCTGCCTGAAACATTGCCGTTTGGCACAACTTACACGCTGATAGGTGTTGAACTCTGTATTCAACATCGAAAGGTAAGCAGTTTACTTATATTTGATGTGTTGGATACATTGTTGGTCACAATATCACACCAGGGAGTGCTCCAATCTGTTTTCTGATTTTCCTCTCTCCTCTGCATTATTTAACTTCAGGCACAAACACATACAAAATAAATCCTACCCATTTGGCGCTAACTACATAAAACCTTCCCTTTCTGTACAGGTGGCTGACTACCAGTCACCAAATGAAACAATCACCAGAAATGTGTTACACATGATAAATGTTTCCTTTTGAGGCTGCGCACTTAAATGGGCACTGTCATGAAATAAAAAAAATTGATATGTTGTAGTACTTAAGTACTACAACATATCTCTAATATAGTTTAATTAAAAAAAAGTGATTTTAAACCAGTTTAAAATCACTTTTAAATTCGGCCACTAGGGGTCGCCCTCCTAGTGGCCGAATGCATCCGGCAGTGACGTCACTACAGAATTTCGTCTCATTTGAGCCTGGCAAATGAGTCGAAATTCCAGTCACTGCGGTGCTCGCTCCCGCCTGTCAATCAAACAGGCGAGAGCGAGCACAGTGAAATCCAGGGCTGCGCATTGGCTCCCTGGACTCTCACACTGGCTGCCTCCCTGCTGCATATTCTCCCTGCAGCAGGGAGGCACATGGCTCTTACCTCTCCTTACAGCCCTGGCTCCAGTGGGGATACGCCGCCTCCTCACTGCTCCTTGCAGCTGTGTCCTGTCATTGCCGGGGGGAGCGCGTTATATGGAGAGGGGGGAGCCATTTACAGGAGGGCCCATATCACACTGAGCAACAAGCGTGTGCCCAGCTTCCTGTCATGTTCCTACACTCTGGTAACTCTCTCTATGGTTCTGGAGGACTTTCAATCCTCCAGAAACATAGAGACAGTTTACAGAGTGTAGGAGCATGACAGGAAGCCGGGTACACGCTTGTTGCTTGCTACGGACCCCCACTCATGCTTTGGCACAGGTGAGGGGGGGGGGTGATATTGGTCGGGGGCTGGGTGTCTTCCAACACAGAGTGCCTCCAGTTGTTTCACCACTACAACTCCCAGCATGCCCTGACATCTATTTGCTGTCAGGGCATGCTGGGAGTTGTAGTGGTGAAACAGCTGGAGGCACCCTGTCAGGAGAACTAAGGGCGGAAGTCGGCCCCAAGCAGGCATCAGTGACGTGGTGCCTGCTAGGGAAGTCTGCCTGGTAGTGAGCACACTACCAGGCAGACAAAATGCCATTTTTAAGATAATAAAAAAATAAAAAATAAAGGCAGGGAGGGGGTTAGGGATAGATGGGCAATAGGCAGGGACAGAAAAAAAAAAGAGGATGGTGGGAGCTACCCTTTAAGGACTCTTAAGCTTCTTCATAGCCAAGTAGTAATGTTAGCCCTGTATTCACTAGCCACAGTACCTGTGCTGACTTTGGGCCAACTTCATAATCTGGATTGGCCTAGGAAGGGGAATAAATGCACCACTACCAAACCTGCCTTTCATCCCATAAAAATCCAGACTCAATAACCAAATTCCTTAGCAAGCTAAGTTTCACCAGGGATTTTAACTATTTATTGGATTCCCCATATCTCACCCAGCTTTCGCTGGATGGGATATGCACTTCCTGAAACATGGTTTGCACATACGACAGGCACCTTGGGGAAATATAGCAATCCCCAATGACCATTCCTGTCGCTGTCTCACAACGCCTATATGCCTTAAAGATCATGATGTTTGCATGCTTATATTAGATAGTACTTAGGACAGTACATGTATGCACTCTTTATAGTAATTCAAAACAGGTCATGTATTGTTTATATGCTTAGGTTAAAAAAATTCAAGACTGCACACGTATGCGCTGCACACATATGTGCTATATCTTCATATATATAAATTAAAACAAGGAATAACTATTTAAAACTATTTAACTAAGTTAAAAGTAAAGGAAGGAATATATGTATAAGAGGATAAAGGACTAGCCAAATGCCTCAATAAATATTTCTGTTCAATTTTTAAAGAGCCCAATGGGTGAGCATTATTTTATATATTATGACATTTTTATCTGGTCTCCTGACATTCTCCTTATCCACTTTATTTGTTGTACTTTTTAATAAACTCCTTATCCATTTTAGCTCACTGATAACATTGGCTCGCTAAACAGTGGAAACACCTCTAGGCTGTTTTCATAGGGAGAAATTCAGGATTTAATAGGCAAAAGTTTTGCAGGGTTACACTCTTCTGGGTGGGTACTTCTGGAAAGTACATGGTAACTCTGATAGGGATACTCTGTTCTTAATCTTTGTTTTCCCCACCCTTGTCTGGATTTATGTGACTAAGTTGGCTGGATGACACCTGTTTGAGCGACTATCCAGATGTGTAGACTTTCTCTCAATGATTAAAGAGTCTGTAATTGAAGTTATCATACCAAGCAGCTTTGGGACCAATGACACACATTTGAGAATGGTGAGTGACTTATGCATTATATGATTCATTTGTATTTTTCATGCTTTATGCTACAATGCTTTCAGAAAGTCTTCAGACTCACTTTTTTCCACATTTTGTTATTTTGTTAGCTGCTTCCAGGCTTGAAATCCCTTTTTTCCCCGTACATTATCTGTTGAAGAAGAGTCTTTAAAGTTCAGATCCCACAAAAAAAAATGTTACTCAGTGCCTAATCCTGACTTGTATGCCTCTATTACCTATATTTATTGTAAAAATACCTCTTTTCATTGGCTTACAGTGTTAGAAATCCTCTCAGGATTCTGATAGTGTCCATTTAAAGAGTTGGACAGTCCAACAGCAAAAGGCATGACAAGTGCATGTGGGCTTTTACTGTATAAGAAGTCAGGCTGCTCTTCTCATTGCCCAGGACTAGCTAAGGTTATAAAAAATCTTCAACTTTGTAATAAGATAATTAAGAGCAGAGATGCCTAAAGCCTTTATTTTCATTTCTACCTCTTTCTGCTGAGGGAATCCCTGTGATGTCATTACTGCATGCAAACATGCACAGAGCTGTCAACTCTATGTTAATGAACAGTCTACAGGCACGCTTACCAGCTCTGCAGCCCATTAATTAACATGAAATGGTCGCCATGGGGTTAATGTACTAATATTCAATAAAACATTTGACATGTTTTTGCACTTAGGTATATGTTAGACAATATTATATATCTGATTAGTTACATTTTGACTATATGAAACAAAAAAATATATATATTTTTTTATTTATTTATATATTTTTTCTGTACCCAAAATAAAAGTAATAGCAAATAAAAAAATTAAAAAAATCACAAACAAGAGTATATGCTTTACGTTCAAATATGGAGATAAAAGATCTTATATATTGTAAGGCTGATTCTTAACAACGCCGACCTTCATAAACCAATTTAATGAATGCAATTTTTTTATTTTATTATGCTTTCTATAAATCCTTCCAATCCGTGTGAATGCCAAACTAGAAACTTCATCTAATATTAGATGAATGTCTAGAATAAAGAGAAAATTGAGTGCATTTTTTTTAATAACCTTGATAGACAAATTATGTTCTTGAGACTGTAAACTCAAGGTTTTTACGGCGTGTTCATAATAAAATGAAGTAGATCAATGCCATTTTTGCCTGCATATGCTGCAGTTTCCTTGGGTATAAAATACAGGTTTAAAGGACATCTGCAGTGTTATAAAACTTATTCCCTATCCACAGGATAGGGGATAAGTGTTTGATCGCGGGGGGCCCCCGCATTAGCGATCAGTGAGAGTTCGACATTTACGCCCCCTCCCCATACAGTTCTATGGGAGAGGCGGGGAGGCACAAATGCTGCAACCCTGCCTCTCCAATAGAACTACATAGAGGAGGCGTGTCGGCCGCAGCATGACATCACGGCCGACAAGCCTCCTCCATGTAGTTCTATGGGAGAGGCGGGGAGGCAGCATTCATGCCTCCCTGCCTCTCCCATAGAACTGTATGGGGAGGGGGCAGGGAGGGGGTGAAGCTGTGTCCCAATTCAGGAGATCACGGGGGTCCCAGCGTTTTGACCCCCACGATCAAACACTTATCCCCTATCCTGACACTGGGCTGTACAATGCAACACAAAATCCATTGGTAATCCTCAGATCTCATGATGCCTTGCACATATTCAAGGCACCCAGTGCCAGATGCAGCAAAACAACCCCAAAACATCATTGAACGTCCACCATATTTAACTGTAGGTACTGTGTTCTTTTCTTTGTAGGCCTCATTCTGTTTTTGGTAAACAGTAGAACGATGTGCTTTACCAAAAAGCTCTATCTTGGTCTCATCTGTCCACAAGATGTTTTACCAGAAGGATTTTGGCTTACCGTATATACTCGAGTATAAGCCGAGTTTTTCAGCACGATTTTTCGTGCTGAAAACACCCCCCTCGGCTTATACTCGAGTGAACTCTCCACCCGCAGTGGTCTTCAACCTGCGGACCTCCAGAGGTTTCAAAACTACAACTCCCAGCAAGCCCGGGCAGCCATCGGCTGTCCGGGCTTGCTGGGAGTTGTAGTTTTGAAACCTCTGGAGGTCCGCAGGTTGAAGACCACTGCGGCCTTCGACATCATCCAGCCCCCTCTCACCCCCTTTAGTTCTGTACAGTACTCGCCTCCGCTCGGCGCTGGTCCGGTGCTGCAGGACTGTCCGGAGAGGAGGTCGTCCGGTGGGATAGTAGTTCCGGGCTGCTATCTTCACCGGGGAGGCCTCTGCTAAGCGCTTCGGGCCCGGCCCCAGAATAGTCACGTTGCCTTGACGACGACGCAGAGGTACGTTCATTACCAACGTACTTCTGCGTCATCGTCCAGGCAACGCCTCTATTCCGGGCCCGCAGCGCGGAGAAGAGGTGCCCCCAGTGAAGATAGCAGCCCGGAACCACTATCCCACCGGACGACCTCCCCACCGGACAGTCCTGCAGCACCGGACCAGCGCCGAGCGGAGGCGAGTACTGTACAGAACTAAAGGGGGTGAGAGGGGGCTGGATGATGTCGAAGGCCGCAGTGGTCTTCAACCAGCGGACCTCCGGAGGTTTCAAAACTACAACTCCCAGCAAGCCCGGACAGCCGATGGCTGCCCGGGCTTGCTGGGAGTTGAAGTTTTGAAACCTCTGGAGGTCCGCAGGTTGAAAACCACTGAAGGCGGATGATGACAAGAGGATGATGAAGAGGGGGTGTGGGATGATGAAGGGGGGTGGGGATGATGACAAGGGGATGATGAAGGGGGTGTGTGGGATGATTACAAGGGGATGATGAAGGGGGGGGTGTGGGATGATTACAAGGGGATGATGAAGGGGGGTGGGGATGATGACAAGGGGATGATGAAGGGGGAGTGTGGGATGATTACAAGGGGATGATGAAGGGGGGTGGGGATGATGACAAGGGGATGATGAAGGGGGGGTGTGGGATGATGACAAGGGGATGATGACAGGTGATGATGATGAGGGTCTGGATGATGACAGGCGATGATGATGATGAGGATGTTAATGACGGGGGTCTGGATGATGACAGGGGGGGGATGATGTATTTCCCACCCTAGGCTTATACTCAAGTCAATAACTTTTCCTGGGATTTTGGGTTGAAATTAGGGGCCTCGGCTTATACTCAGGTCGGCTTATACTCGAGTATATACGGTACTCATGTTCATTTTGTCAAAATGTAGTCTTGCTTTTTTATGTCTCTGTGTCAGCAGTGGGGTCCTCCTGGGTCTCCTGCCATAGCGTTTCATTTCATTTAAATGTCGGCGGATAGTTTGTGCTGACACTGATGCTCCCTGAGCCTGCAGGACAGCTTGAATATCTTTGGAACTTGTTTGGGGCTGCTTATCCTTCATCCGGACTATCCTGCATTGACACCTTTCATAAATTGTTCTCTTCCATCCACGCTCAAGGAGATTAGCTACAGTGCCATGGGTTGCAAACTTCTTGATAATGTTGCGCACTGTGGACAAAGGCAATCTAGATCTCTGGAGATGGACTTGTAACCTTGAGATTGTTCATATTTTTTCACAATTTTGGTTCTCAAGTCCTCAGACACTTCTCTTGTCCTCTTTCTGTTGTCCATGCTTAGTATGGCACACACAGACAGACAATGCAATGACTAAGAAGGAGATTTATAATTCTTTTCAAACGTATGGCTTTTATATGACAATTTTTTTTTTTACTTACTTTTGCTTACATGCGACCTATTTATCCAGTAGCACGACCTTGATAAATAAATCGCACGTAAGTAAAACCCGGGAAACCCGCTTACAAAAGCATTTTTTAAAGCAGAAAAGTTTTCCCTTATGTTAATAGCCGAAGTTATTTATCTACCCTTTATTACCAGTAGCGTTGCTAGAGAGTAACAGAGGGGGGGGGGCGTACCGCATCGGTTGACACCCTGACTGGCCTGCCTGGCACTAAATAGCTGCATTCCAACTTTTAAATGGATATGCAACTTTTTTTCTTCATAAATAGCGACTATTGCATTTGATAAATACATGACCACTGCAAAGTGAAAAAAACTAAAAAATTACTATGTGAGCAGATATCAGACATGTGCTTTGGAATAAGCAAAAATCAAAAAGTCGCAGCATGTATAGAAAAGTTGCACATGCGCAAGTACATGCAACTTTTTTTACATAAACAATATCTCCTAAGGAGCTTGATAAATTTCCTTGTGAACATCTCTCCTTTTATCTGCTTTAATGTGTGATTTTTATATTGCCCACACCTGTTACTTGTCCCAGGTGTCTTTAAAGGAGCATCACATGCTTGAAACAATCTTATTTTTCCCCAATTTTGAAAGGATGCCAATAATTTTGTCCACCCCATTTTTGGAGTTTGGTGTGACATTATGTCCAATTTGCCTTTTTCCTCCCTTTATTGGCTTAGTTCCAATACACACAAAGGGAATAAACATGTGTATAGCAAAACATGTGTTACTGCAATCCTTTTCTGTGAGAAATACTTCATTTTCTTGAAAGATTTCAGGGGTGCCAACATTTACGGCCATGACTGTATCTTTTTTTACACTAGCAGTTATGAACTATCATATAATATTATACCACATAACCATGACCATTTCATTTAAAAAAATTTTTTAAAGAACATCAGGCAGAAAATTGTAAAGCCTCCTATGCCATCCACTGACTGAGCAACCATTCTTGCCATCATTAATAACATGGAGCTAGCCTTTACCATAAATGCACACTTTCATTTATATATATCATTTAAGACTAGAGAGTCCAACATTTTTTTATGTTGCTTGGAAAGCAGGAGCATTGTAGGCTGCCTAGTTAAAGTTTTATTAGTTGGCTTAGCTTTATGTCAAAAATGTGCACCAAAAAAAAAATAATACTGTGTGAAGATTGTGATGTCTCCCTCCAGAAAAAAAACAGTGGTCTAACATCTTGAAAGCACAAAGCACTGTCCTCTTCATCAAAACATGATCACTACAAAATAAGTAATAATATTTTTTACTTATTGGCTTATTTTATCCGTAGGTAATAATAGGGCTGGGCAGTATGACCAAACGTGTGTATCACAGTATTTTTTTAACTTACGGCGGTTCCACGGTATATATAACGGTATTTTCAACCTCGCCCCAATCATGTGACCCGCGCGCAGTGTTCAGCGACCCCCCCCGCCCCACCCCCCAAATCATGTGACCCGCCAGCACTGTTCTGCTCCCCCCAATTAATGATCAGCCCAGCGGGATACTACTCACAGATGTCACCTTCAGGCACTGCCCTCCTCCTCTTTGTTGGGGGCCGCCGGCGATGGATCTCACTGTACGCCAGCGGTCTCCAACCTGCGGACTTCCAGTTGTTGCAAAACTATAACTCCCAGCATGCCCGGACAGCCAACAGCTGTCCGGACATGTTGGGAGTTGTAGTTTTACAACAGCTGGAGGTCCGCAGGTTGGAGACCACTGCTGTATGCTGAATAGGCTGAGCCCACTGTCATGTAAGAAGCCGGCCAGAGCTTCTTACATGACAGTGGGCTCAGCCTATCACTGGCCGGGGCGGGACATCGCTCCGGCCGGTGATAGGCTGACGGCTGTCCAACGTTCCCCGTCCCCAGCGTGTGGCTGATGTAGGTGAGTTTAAAGTTTATTTTCTGTATCTTTTGCAACCTGGGCATAGGCATACAGCGTACAGCAGTGGTCTCCAACCTGCGGACCTCCAGCTGTTGCAAAACTACAACTCCCAGCATGCCCGGACAGCCGCTGGGCTGATCATTAATTGGGGGCGCTGGTGGGTCACATAGGATTAGTTCCCCGATGTGGGGACAGCGCAGCGCTGGGCTGATAATACATTCCCGAGGGGGAGGGGCCCAACCGGTATTGCGGTATGGGGGAAAATTCATATTGTGCAGCCCAAAAAATTTGGTATTCGGTATGAACCGGTATACCGCCCAGCACTAGGTAATAATACAGTTTTCACTTAGAATTTTTTTGCCTAAGAAAATACATGTACAGGTAAAGGTTCTTTTACATGTAGCTTTGGACAATATAAAAACTTTGGTAAATAATTTGTATTTCCATGTTGGATCTTTGCCATATGAAAACTAAAGTTTACCGTCTCCCCCATACACAGTTTAGTAAGTCTCTATAAGGGTGATTTCACACATGGTGTGTTTCTGGAAAAAATGAAATAAAGAATTTATTTCCTTATTTTTGATGAAAAAAATGTGGCAAAATGTTAGCTGGAAAATGAAGGGGATATATAAACCTACCCATTTATGGTGTTTTTCTCAAACATTCATGTTTTTTCCTGCTCAAAAAATGCATGTGCAAAGCTGCAATACGTTTTTTGGTGGAATTAAAACGTATGTATGGAGGGGGCCTAATACAACTTTTTGTGAGCTGTATGTCAGACAACAGTGGGTAAACTGTAACTGTCTGGTGATTTGGAGTGTGCATCTCTAAAATCATATCTGTCAGTCTTTTTTCATGGACACAATAAAATTCTAATTTTATTCACCATCTGGGAAATTGTGCTTTTGTATGTTTGTTCTGGACTAAGATTGTAGCTACATTTGGCATGATATAATTCCTGACTATTTCTACATATGGACAGTGGGCAGCTGCTTCAACCTAATCTCTTTGTATTTCCCTGTGGCAGGAATGAGATTTTTATAACTTGAAGCAGAAATTTTCAAAATACTAAGTCTGGAAATATTTTACAAGAAGATTTTTTGTTCATCAGCATAGAATAAAATTATAAGGTATTTATACATCACTCACCATTATTATACTATCGTTTTTTAAAATTCAAACAGAAAAATGGAAATGATTTTAAAAAGATGCAGAATTGTTATGTGGGTTAGAAGAATGTTTGTAAATGTTTTTCTGACACATAGTGCATTTTTTGTAGTTGAGCCTTCAAGAAAGTGGTGAGGAGGGGATAGTGCAGTGATGTCCTTGCAAAGTGACATTGAGACCACAAATGCACTGATGTAAAGATCTTACCGTAAGGGCTGAGTAGTTCTAGTGGATCCGCTGTCCTGTGTGAACTTTGACTGAACCGTACCAGGGAGAGGAGTCTAAGATGCTGCTAGTTTTCACCAGAGCCCACCACAAAGCGGGATGGACTTGCTGCGGCAGGCGGCACCCAGGTCGCTACCCCTGGCACGGGTTGCCCAGGTGATGCTAGGCACAGAAGAAGGCGGAGTCGGACATAGCATGGGTCAGAAGGCAGGCAGCAAGGTCAGGTCACAAGCGAGAGGTCAGAAACACAATATGGAACACACTTCAGTAATGCTTTCTCTTGGCACAAGGCACGAAGATCCACCACCACACTAGGAAAATGCAAGACTTATATAGGGTCCACCCAGCAGGACATCAATTAAGGGCGTACTGGCCCTTTTAATTTATCAACGCAAGCGCATGCGTGCCCTAAGGATAGGGGATGCGTGCGCCTGCGAGGCAAGACAGCAGAGAGGCCAGGGATGGATGTAGGTAAGGGAATGCCCGGGGATTGCATGCCGGAGCATTCCGCATAGCGAGTCCCGGAGCCAACAGTAAAGACAGAAGAGGTGCGCTCATGGCCGGATAACATGGCTGGAGCATTGCCACTAGTAACACCCCGGACACGTGTGCGAGTCCTGGAGCCAGGGAAGTCAGGGGGGGGGGGGGGGGAGCGCTCAAGGCCAGAATGACTGGCCAGAGTGCTGCCCCTGACAACTGACTGCTCTGAATTTTTTTTTTATTGTAACTGTTATGGGGTTCTTGTGACTGTCATTGTTATGATTGGGTGTGGTCCCACAATGCCACAAGTCGCAGCTGGCCAGGCAGGCAGAATGGGGCTAACTGCCATTATAGATAGCACCAGACGCAGCAGAACTGAACAGGTATTTATAGCAGAGCAGGTACTGTGACAACAGCTAACCAAGATGGCTACAGGTGCAGGCTGGCTGGAACAAGCTGAAACAGGCAGGAATCGTGGTAGACAGTACAAGTTAAGTAACAGGGGAGACAGGACAGAGTTCAAGGGATGAAAAAGAGGCAAAGTCCAGTAGACAGGCAGGATCAGAAACATGGGTTCAGCAGACAGACATAGTTGTACTGAATACACAATCTTGCTGAGACCTGGAGCAGCAGGTGTGGCAGACTTATATATGCAGTGCCTGCCTGGGATTGGAGGAGGATCCATTAGGGAGTGCACGCTGGCTCTATAAAACTTAGTCAGTGCTAGCGCAGCCCCTAGTGGACAGAGAGGAAACTGCAGCAAGAGACACACCAGAGCAGGAAAACAAAAAAATACAGCAGATACATGGCATTGAGTATGTCGCCCGACGCTGGTAAGAATCAGGACACACGGTACTCTGGTGGTTGCCAACCAGCAACGTTACACATAATACATACTTTTCTTACTTTGTGTTGCTATTTTTCCTGTTGGAAATTCATAGGGATCTTTTAACTCCAAGCCTTATTTGTACCCTCACCTTTTAAGGCTATGGACACCTTTACATTGGTTAATTTGCTTTCTGAATGCCAAATAGTTTTCATAAGAAGAACTCTTGCCATCTGGATGCTACAGATTGTGAATAGGGGGCTGAGTTTTTTTGGGGGGGTGGAGAGAAGTCTAGTAGGACAGCTCACACATGCAATCTGCAAGGAGATAATCATATAGCCTGTGTATAAGTATAAAGAGAAAATAGCATAATACAGCACACCACAGAGGCTGTAGAAGAGAAACTGATCAAATGTTTTAATAAATCTGAAGAAAGTTTTTAAAGGGGTTCTCCGGTGCTTAGACATCTTATCCCCCTGATTACAAACGGGGTGCCGTGTGCAAGATCACGGGGGTCCCCTGCGGCGGGACTCCCGCGATCAGGCATCTTATCCCCTATCCTTTGGATAGGGGATAAGATGTCTAAGCACCTGAGTATCCCTTTAATAAAGCTATATCTACAGGCAATCTGCCCCCTGAAATGTTGGAGGCTCACAATGTCGACATCCCAAAGCCTGGTAAGGACCCCACCTGGCTCTCAGCTCTTCGCCCTATATCGCTTTTTAACGAAGATATTAAATTATATGCAAGGATAACTGTATTGCAAATAGAGTTCATAAAATAATGAACACAATCATTCATGAGGATCAGGTGGAGTTCACAAGAGGCAGACAAACCAGTGATGGGACTAGACAAATTATTAATCCTATCACACATGCAAATCAATACAAAACACCCTCTCTGCTTCTATCTTTAGATGCAGAGAAGGCATTTGATAGGGTTCATTGGGGCTATACGAACGCAACTTTACAAGAATTCGGTCTTCCTGAAGCCCTAAGATCTGCTATTTCAGCACTCTACACAAAACCAAAAGCCTCATTATATGTAAAAGGATTCTATCCCAACCCTTTAATATATTTAGTGGCACTAGACAAGGTTGCCCCCTTTCCCCATTAATATTCTCTATAGTCTTGGAACCTATTTCTGCCTCAATTAAAAACTCTTTATTGATCAAAGGTATTGACAATCCAAACTTTAACCACAAAATCAGCCTATACGCTGACAATGTCATTATGACAATATCTGATCCTGTAAACTCTCTAATCCTCATATGCAAAATTCTTAAAACATTTTGAGAAGTCTCATATTACAAACTGAACACAGACAAATGTTAGACCTACGTTTAAATCGTTTAACCAAAACAAAAATTTCTCTACGTTTTCCTTTTAAATGGTCACTGGATGCTATACCTTATTTGGGTATCTATCTTACTCGCTCCCATAAACTTCTTATTAAAGAAAACTTCCCCAAATTAACAGCCACATTAGAAAAATCTTTACTCTCAATAGAAAAACAAGAAATTAGTTGGGTTGGAAGAATAATAACATATAAAATGTTTATTTTACCTAAGATTTTATATTTATTTAGGTCTCTTCCAATTTAAATTTGTAAAAAGACTATAGACTAACTTCAAAAAAGACTTTACAAATTTATATGGGGTAAAATAAAATAATGTAGAGTGGCTCACAACATCTTATTGTCACCTACTCAGTTTGGAGGTTTAAATGATCACCATTTAGAAGCATACAGAAAACCAAGCATAATTTCTCAATCTCTTGCTTAGCTAATCCCTGCTAAACAATCTAAAAGATGGGTTTAAATTGAAAATGAACTTACACAAGCTAAAGATTGGAGAAATGTCTTGAGCTGTGCTGCCCGCTCCTGGCCTCCGCTTGTCCCTGCCGGACAAATTTGATGGGGACTCTAGACTTTGCCGTGGTTTCCTGTCACAATGTTCCCTACATTTGGAGATGTTGTCGGACCAATTTCCTACAGAACGGTCGAAGGTGGCTTTCGTGGTCAGTCTCCTGTCTGGGAAGGCCCTGTCATGGGCCACACCGCTCTGGGACCGCAATGATCCTGTCACTGCCTCCGTACAGTCCTTTTTCGCTGAGATTCGAAGTGTCTTCGAGGAACCAGACCGAGCTTCTTCTGCTGAGACTGCCCTGCTGAACCTGGTCCAGGGTAATTCTTCAGTAGGCGAGTACGCCATCCAATTTCGTACTCTCGCCTCCGAATTATCTTGGAATAACGAGGCCCTCTGCGCGACCTTTAAAAAAGGCCTATCCAGTAACATCAAAGATGTGCTGGCCGCACGAGAAATTCCTGCCAACCTGCATGAACTTATCCATTTGGCCACCCGCATTGACATGCGTTTTTCTGAAAGACACCAAGAGCTCCGCCAGGAAAAAGACCTTGATCTCTGGGCACCTCTCTCACAGTATCCTTTGCAATCTACCCCTGTGCCTCCCGCCGAGGAGGCTATGCAAGTGGATCGGTCTCGCCTGACCCATGAAGAGAGGACTCGCCACAGAGATAAAAATTTATGTCTGTACTGGGCTAGTACCGAACATTTCTTGGTGGATTGCCCTATTCGTCCTCCACGTCTGGGAAACGCATGCACCCAGCTCACGTGGGAGTGGCGTCTCTTGGTCTGAAGTCTGCTTCTCCACGTCTCACTGTGCCCGTACGGATTTCTCCTTCTGCCAACTCCTCCTTCTCAGCTGTGGCCTTCTTGGACTCTGGTTCTGCGGGAAATTTCATTTTGACCTCTTTTGTTAATAAGTTCTGCATCCCTGTGACCCGTCTCGCCAAGCCGCTCTACATTTCCTCGGTCAACGGAGTGAAATTTGACTGCACTGTGCGTTACCGCACATAGCCCCTGCTCATGAGCATTGTACTGCATCACGAAAAAATTTTACTTTTTGTTTTGCCCAACTGCACCTCTGAAGTCCTCCTTGGTCTGCCATGGCTCCAACGCCACTCTCCTACCCTTGATTGGACCATCGGGGAGATCAAGAGCTGGGGTGCTTCTTGCCACAAAAAATGCCTCACATATCTGCTCCCAGTCCCGTCAGGCGAGCCTCAGTGCCTCCTCCTACACCTGGTCTCCCCAAGGCCTATCAGGACTATGCTTTGCCTCCTCATAGCCTCCGTCCTGGTAACACTCTGCCCTACCAAGCTTCACCCTCTGCCCCCCCTCCCCATTCTCACTCCTTCTGAACTGCCTGCCGTTGATGTGTATACCCAGGACTTCTCTGTCCTCCAGAAGGAGACTCTACAATCGCTCCCAAAGTCCTCGTCCCTGGTGGAGCGACAACCGGACAAAAAGAAGGGGAGACCTAAGGGGGGGGGGGGGTACTGTTACGCCGAGCGCTCCGGGTCCCTGCTCCTCCCCGGAGCGCTCGCGGCGTTCCTCTCTCTGCAGCGCCCCGGTCAGACCCGCTGACCGGGAGCGCTGCACTGACTCTGTCGGCGGGGATGCGATTCGCGCCCGCTCGCGAATCGCATCCCAAGTCACTCACCTGTCCCGGTCCCTGGCTGTCACGTCCTGGCGCGCGTGGCTCCGCTCCTTAGGGCCCGCGCGCGCCAGCTCTCTAAGATTTAAAGGGCCAGTGCACCAATGATTGGTGCCTGGCCCAATCAGTCTAATTAGCCTACACCTACTCCCTGTCTATTTAACCTCACTTCCCCCTCACTTCCTGGCTGGATCTTGTTGCCTTGTGCCAGAGAAAGCGTTATAGTGTTTGCCTTACCAGTGTTCCTGACCTCTTGCTATTGCTATTGACTACGAACCTTGCCGCCTGCCCCGACCTTCTGCTACGTCTGACCTTGCCTCTGCCTAGTCCTTCTGTCCCACGCCTTCTCAGCAGTCAGCGAGGTTGAGCCGTTGCCGGTGGATACGACCTGGTTGCTACCGCCGCAGCAAGACCATCCCGCTTTGCGGCGGCCTCTGGTGAATACCAGTAGCAACCTAGAACCGGTCCACGCCAATCCCTCACTGACACAGAGGATCCATATCCAGCCTGCCGAATCCTAACAGTGTGTCTGTGTGTGCCACACTAAGCATGGACAACAGAAACTGTCTGAGGACTTGAGAACCAAAATTGTGGGGGAAAAAAGTCAACAACCTCAAGGTTACAAGTCCATCTCCAGAGATATTTTTTTTTTTTTTACTGTGACCTGTGACCCGGATGAAGTTTGTCTCCCAGGTCTTTAAAACTGTGTTTGTGTATCCTTGTATTATACCTGATGAAGGGTTCGGTGCGGACTCAAAACTTTTATGTTGCATCAACAAATTACCATTTTCTACAATGTGAGCTGCTGGTTCCACAATTTTCCTGAGAGGAGAAGCGCCAGTCGAAAAGTCCTCTCTTTTTTGGATTTATCCACAATTTCACCTGCATTATCCAGCTGACCTTGGCCATCTGGAAAGGACACTGTGGCTGCTGACCTTCACTCCAACAGCAATTCTACGTGCCTGCTGAGGTGTTGTACCCTGAGAACAACACTGTCTGGTAAGCCTGCAATCTCATATGTGTACCTTAGCTCAATTTTAAACCGCCTGCACTAGGAGCGCATCTTTGTTTTTTCTTTATTTATCTAACAACTAGCTGAGTACCCGGCGTTGCCCGGTTTTTCCTTCCTCATCCTTGTTGGGGAGGAAAATAAACAAAGGAGGAAGCTTTTGACTTCACATCCCGTCCTTATATATTGTTGTCATATCCCAACCCCACATCCCGTTCTCATATCCCGTTCTCATATCCCGTCCTCATATCCCGTCCTCATACCCCGTCCTCCTATCTCAACCTCCTATCTTAACCTCCTATCTCGACCTCCTATCCCGACCTCCTATCCCAACCTCCTATCCCATCCTCCTATCCCGTCCTCCTATCCTGTCCTCCTATCTCGACCTCCTATCCCGTCCTCCTATCCCCACCTCCTATCCCGTCCTCCTATCTCGACCCCCTATCCCGTCCTCCTATTCCGACCTCCTATCCCATCCTCCTATCCCGTCCTCCTATCCCGTACTCCTATCCCGACCTCCTATCCTGTCCTCCTATCTCAACCCCCTATACTGTCCTCCTATCTCGACCTCTTATCCCGTCCTCCTATCCCATCCTCCTATCTTGACCTCCTATCTCGACCTCCTATCCTGTCCTCCTATCTCGATCTCCTATCCCGACCTCCTATCCCGTCCTCCTATCCCGACCTCCTATCCCGTCCTCCTATCTCAACCCCCTATCCCATCCTCCTATCTCCACCTCTTATCTTGACCTGCTATCCCGACCTCCTATCTCAACCTCCTATCCCATCCTCCTATCCCGTCCTCCTATCCCGACCTCCTATCCTGACCTCCTATCCCGTCCTCATATCCCGCCCTCCTAACTCGACCTCCCATCCCGTCCTCCTATCTTGACCTCCTATCTGGACCTCATATCCCGACCTCCTATCTTGACCTCCTATCCCGTCCTATCCCATACTCCTATCTCGACCTCCTATCCCAATCTCCTATCCCGTCCTCCAATCCCGTCCTCCTATCCCTTCCTCCTATGCCGTCCTCCTATCTCGACCTCCTATCTCGACCCCCTATCCCGTCCTCCTATCTCGACCTCCTATCCCGTCCTCCTATCCCGTCCTCCTATCCCGTCCTCCTATCCCGTCCTCCTATACCGACCTCCTATCCCGTCCTCCTATCCCGACCTCCTATCCCGTCCTCCTATCTCAACCCCTTATCCCGTCCTCCTATCTCAACCCCCTATCCCGTCCTCCTATCTCGACCTCTTATCCCGTCCTCCTATCCCATCCTCCTATCTTGACCTCCTATCTCGACCTCCTATCTTGACCTCCTATCCCGTCCTCCTATCCCGTCCTCCTATCTCGACCTCCTAGCTCGACCTCCTATCCCTACCTCCTATCTCGACCCCCTATCCCGTCCTCCTATCCCGACCTCCTATCTCGTCCTCCTATCCCGTCCTCCTATCTCGACCTCCTATCTCGGCCCCCTATCCCGTCCTCCTATCCTGACCTCCTATCCCGTCCTCCTATCCCGACCTCCTATCCCGTCCTCCTATCTCAACCCCCTATCCCGTCCTTCTATCTCGACCTCTTATCCCGTCCTCCTATCCCGTCCTCCTATCTTGACCTCATATCCCGTCCTCCTATCCCGGCCTCCTATCCGTCCTCCTATCTCAACCCCCTATCCCGTCCTCCTATCTCGACCTATTATCCCGTCCTCCTATCCCGACCTCCTATCCCGTCCTCCTATCCTGTTCTCCTATCTCGACCTCCTATCCTGTCCTCCTATCCCGACCTTCTATCTCGACCTCCTATTCCGTCCTCCTATCAACCCCCTATCCCTTCCTCCTATCTCCACCTCTTATCCCGACCTGCTATCCCGACCTCCTATCCCGTCCTCCTATCCCGGCCTCCTATCCTGACCTCCTATCCCGACCTCCCATCCCGACTTCCTAACTCGACCTCCTATCCCGACCATCCCGTCCTCCTATCTTGACCTCCTATCTCGACCTCATATCCCGTCCTCCTATCCCGACCTCCTATCTTGACCTCCTATCCTGTCCTCCTATCCCGACCTCCTATCCCGACCCGTAATATGTGTACCAGGTATTGAAATATCTTCAGCCGTACTGAAGTTATGTGGGAACGTACATTTCCCATTGATTTGCATGGGACTTTAAACAAAACCCCCGACCCTCACAAATGGGGGTAGTTAAGTGTTAAATTAACTTATTTAACACTTATATGTCCATTTTAAGTGGACATATAAGTAACATGTGACAAAGTATTATCGGAATATCTCCAGCTGTTTGGAAGTTATGCAGTAACATATATTTCCCATAGACTTGTATATGACTTTAAACATAAACCCCGCCCTGGCAAATGGGGGTGAGTAAGGGTTAAATCACCTATCCTATGTTTGTTGTTGACATATAAGTAACATGTGTGCCAAGTTTCATGTTAATATGTTTAGCCGTTTGGAAGTTTTTGTGGAACATACACACATACATACATACATACACACACACACACACACACACACACACACACACACACACACATTGAGTTTTATATATATATAGATCATTTTGTCCAGAACATTTTTGGAGTTTGGTGTGACATTATGTCCAATTCGCTTTTTTTCCTCCCTTTTTTGGTTTAGTTGCAATACAAACAAAGGGAATAAGCATATGTATAGCAAAACATGTATAACTGTAATCCTTTTCTGTGAGAAATACTTCATTTTCTTGAAAAATTTCAGGGGTGCCAACAATTACGGCCATGACTGTATATGTTTCATCCTATCACGTTGCTCTTTATTCAATTAACATCCATTCCCCTTATATTAACTTAACTACTTGGTACGATTTAGGAATTAAATGTTTAGCTAACATGTTTACAGGTAATAGATTATTGTCCTTTCAAGAACTTGCTACTGAATATTGCTTACTTCAAACTGGTATAACTAGGGGTAACTAAATTATACATTATTTTCATAAATTCCCAAACAAAACTGTTACTTTACCGCGGTTCTTGGGAGATTTTTTGGGAGCCCCGGAAATCCTCCATAAAAGTAATATTAAATTTTTTTTGTCATCACTTCAATCTATCCCAATATCCTAGACAATCACTTTTCCATCTGAATTAAACATTACTATACCTATAACTACATGGGAAAAAAACTTTATTTGGGCCCAAAAATCCTCAATGTGTATTAACCATTGGGAACAATACGTGAAATTTCTAACCAATTGGTATTATACACCAGATAAATTACCAAGATTTGATCAAACCATTTCTAATAAATGCTGGAGACATTGCTATGAAACAGGAACCTTGAAGCACCTTCTATGGAATTGCCCTATTATTGCAACATTTTGGTTAGATGTTGAAAAGCTTATCAGAGATTAGCTCTATTATTACTGGGCATCCATGAGTTTCCAGACAGATTCCGTATACCCATTTGTCACATCATTTTTACCGCCCACCAATACTTATGAGATGGAAAACTTCTGACATCCCATTAATTCAAGAAATAGCAAATGTAACTATCAATTGTAAACATGAAATTGCACTAGCACAACAGAATGGTTATGGTACAAAGAAAAGAATCAACTGCAACACATGGTTACATACATTTCCTGGTATCACCTGAATCCCTTTCAGATACTGTATCATAATAACTTTGAGGAAAACTAGCTGATACAGTATTTCTTTATTCTTAATGTATGGAGAGGAGTGTGGAAGCAGTCCAAACATTAAATCAAATGCCTATTATACTGTACCTTTCTTGTGATCATAACTAATATCTTGCGCTGCAATTGTTATAACTTGTTATAGTTTTTTTTTGTTGTTGTTATTTATGACTATGCTGATATACTCATAGAATTTTATTTATTTATCATTTATTTATTATCTTTACTCATTGTATAAGATATTATACATCATAGTTTATTCTGGAACTCATCACATTATTCATCTTTTACTATAAATACTCATTACAAAATTCCAAAATAATCAGATTCATTCCATATTAATTTGCTCATCACTAACCATAAGCCTGTGTTTTGTATATTTAATTTAACTGGGATCTGGCTTATTGCCTAACCTCAGTATTCAGTCTAAAATCTTCACTGCTCAGGTACTGCTCTATAGTGTCCTCCATGCTGCTGATACTTTTTTGGGGTTTCACCAGAGGGATCAGGAAGCAGGGTCTCCTGTTATTTGTGTGTCCTGCCTAATAAAAAGCTCTTAGTGGCAAGTCTCTACATACTCTGCAGCGGAGATCAAGGAAAGTTGACTAATAGATATATTACTTGCACAGGGTAAAACTGGTAAAAAATGCCATAAACAAGTTATATAATGGCTAGAAATAGTTTGACTCCTCAAGTACATACAATGACAGCTCATCCTAAAAAATTCTCTTAAATTACAGATATATTTTTAAATCAACCAAGCAAAAAGCACTGTGAAAAATAAATAGCAGGTTAGCTTTACCTATAGACATGCAATTTGACATACCGTATATACTCGAGTATAGGCCGAGTTTTTCAGCACGATTTTTCGTGCTGAAAACACCCCCCTCGGCTTATACTCGAGTGAACTCCCCCACCCGCAGTGGTCTTCAACCTGCGGACCTCCAGAGGTTTCAAAACTACAACTCCCAGCAAGCCCGGGCAGCCATCGGCTGTCCGGGCTTGCTGGGAGTTGTAGTTTTGAAACCTCCGGAGGTCCGCAGGTTGAAGACCACTGCGGCCTTCAACATCATCCAGCCCCCTCTCACCCCCTTTAGTTCTGAGTACTCACCTCCGCTCTGCGCTGGTCCGGTCCTGCAGGACTGTCCGGTGAGGAGGTGGTCCGGTGGGATACTGGTTCCGGGCTGCTATCTTCACCGGGGAGGCCTCTTCTAAGCGCTTCGGGCCCGGCCTCAGAATAGTCACGTTGCCGTGACAACGACGCATAGGTGCGTTCATTGCCAACGTACTTCTGCGTCATTGTCAAGGCAACGCCTCTATTCCGGGCCGGAAGCGCGGAGAAGAGGCGCCCCCGGTGAAGATAGCAGCCCGGACCACCTCCCCACCGGACCACCTCCTCACCGGACAGCCCTGCAGGACCGGACCAGCGCCGAGCGGAGGTGAGTACTCAGAACTAAAGGGGGGTGAGAGGGGGCTGGATGATGTTGAAGGCCGCAGTGGTCTTCAACCTGCGGACCTCCGGAGGTTTCAAAACTACAACTCCCAGCAAGCCCGGACAGCCGATGGCTGCCCGGGCTTGCTGGGAGTTGTAGTTTTGAAACCTCTGGAGGTCCGCAGGTTGAAGACCACTGAGGGCGAATGATGAGAAGAGGATGATGAAGGGGGGGTGTGGGGATGATGAAGGGGGGTGGGGATGATGAAGGGGGGGGTGTGGGATGATAAGGGGATGATGAAGGGGGGCTGTGCGGGATGATAAGGGGATGATGAAGGGGGGATGTGTGGGATGATAAGGGGATGATGAAGGGGGGATGTGCGGGATGATAAGGGGATGATGAAGGGGGGATGTGCGGGATGATAAGGGGATGATGAAGGGGGGATGTGTGGGATGATGACAAGGGGATGATGAAGGGGGGATGTGTGGGATGATAAGAGGATGATGAAGGGGGGATGTGTGGGATGATGACAAGGGGATGATGATGAGGATGTTAATGTCGGGTCTGGATGATGACAGGGGGGGATGAGGTATTTCCCACCCTAGGCTTATACTCGAGTCAATAACTTTTCCTGGGATTTTGGGTTGAAATTAGGGGTCTCGGCTTATACTCGGGTCGGCTTATACTCGAGTATATACGGTACTATTTAAGCAGAAAGCTGGACAATTGCTTAAATTTTACAAGATATACTGACAACAGTTTTTTTTTTGTGTGTTTGTGAAGAACATAACACATATCCTGCATTTAGGTTATTAACAAGAACATATACTACCTACTTACCTTCTGGTGAATAGTTGACTTATCAGCTTTCAATAGAGGTCAATGTGGAACACCTTGTTCTATAATTTGTAGAAGACGAATAAAATCTCTTTATCATCACAGAAGCAATCACCTTAACAGACAGAGGAATAAATAAAAGAAATGAGTATACATTAATAAGGCAGTATGTTCTTGTTTTAGCCCTTTGTGATTAATATTGCAGCCTATACCTGAGAGAAATTCTCAGGCTTATTATCCCCTTGTTGAATCTTTATGCGGCGATATCACAAATCATCAGCTGGTAATTGGACATTACTTTTATAGTTTTGGAAATGTTAAGTGCAGTGTTGTCATTCATTTATTTTGCTGTGAAGGTGCCATTAGGGTGGATAGTAAAACACCTACTTTATTATATACTTCCTGGCAGTTGATGGCTTCAAAGAATTACACTACAAAACTGCAGCAAGTTTCTTTATAAACAAATATACTTTATGTAATGGTCTTTGTAGCCCATGTTTCTGTTTTTAAAGCCATAACATTGATTGGACCCAAAGGTGATGAGATGTATAGGAAAGCTTTATACATCTTCTTTTGATCCCATAACATTTAGGCTGAAAAATAGATGTCCTCCATTACAAGTTCATGTTCCTAACACTGCCTCTATGGTCCTTCACTATCATGGTCATCTTTTCACTATCCAAATGACTATTTAAAGGGGTATTCCAGCAATAGACATCCTATCCCATATCCAAAGGATAGGAGATAAGATGTCTGATCACGGTGGGCCCGCTGCTGGGACCCCCTGCGATCTCCGCACAGAACCCACCTTCTATGCCGGGTTTTCTTCCCTTTCCTTCCCTTATTTAACAGTTATAATAGACAACATCCGCCATAAATTCATCTCCAAGGCTCTGAGTACATTGAGCCCCTTCCCTTCCATATTTGCTCAATTCCTCATATTTCTGCATTTGACTCAAAGTAAAATATTTAACCTCTCTCTCTTTCTTGTGGTATCTTTCTCTCTTTTTAAACATGCTGTGATAACCCCATTATTCCAAAAAGATCTGAAGACCCATCCTACATTACTAACCACTGACCCATCACTTATTATCTTCATCTCCAGACTCCTAAAAATCTTGGTCTATTCTCTCTAATAAATCTGTTCTGGACCGATTACCCATACAGTCTGGTTTCTGAATTTTACACTTCATAGAAATAGCCCTTAAGTGTTAAATGATATCCCTCAATACATTTAAATTCTCATCTTTACCTACTAGCCTGCCTGCATTGATACATCAAGTATTTTACTGAAAGGGGTACACCGCCCTTAGCCATCTTACACCTATCTAAAGAACAGGGAATATGATGTCTGATCACGGGGGCTCCGGCCTCAGGGACCCCCATGATCTCCGGGCTGGCACCCTGACGTTCTGAACAGTTATGTTCAGAACTCCGGGTTTTGGTGGTCGTAACGACATGCCACGCCCCTCCATTCATGTCTATGGGAGAGGGTGTGACAAGCGACCACAGCTGAAGTACCCCTTTAAGACAGCCTTTCCTTTTAGTAACTTTCGAATGTGTGTGTGTGTGGGGGGGGGGGGGACTTCTCTTTTTTTAATCTACATTTGCTCTCCTAAACTATTTATCGATTTGACACCCCTTGGGATAAAACTTTTTTTTTCGGAACGACAACTAACCTAAAAGTAAAATGAGGCAAACAAAAAAATAGACCTCTGTAGACAGTCTCAAAAGCTTGCTATTTGTTATAATTTTCTCAAAAGTTTTTTTTTCATAAGGTATCAACTTAGGATTCTCATTTTTTATTATGTCTGTTAACTGGCTAACAAAGTAAAAGGCAAGCAAGTCAGGGATGGCTCTGGACAGCTTCTGTATACACAATTATAAGTTATTATTAGTGCCTTAATGCACCAATAAATAAAGATGCTATGTGATGACACCATTTAATGTGGTCACCCACCCAACAGGCTAACCCCTATGGTTTTGGAATCTAAGGCACTGCCTTAATGATATATATCAGAGAAGCAATTGGAATTGTTATACATCTTGCATATATTTGTTCCACTTTCAGTATGTTTTTTCAGTATGTTTTAGTTCATGTCAATAGATTTAAAACACTGATTACAACTTTTAGTTGCAAAGCAAAAAATAAATAAAAAATAGAAACACAAGAAAAAACATTTAAAACTCAGCCACACATAGAAAAAACTAAAATTGTAAAAAAGTTCAGCATTCATCAGCATTCTTTTTCAGCATTTCTTATGGCATGCTCTAAGCAAAAAAAAAAAAAAACAGATGGCTTGTACTTTCTCTTAAGAATAAACAAAAATACTTAATATATTAATAAATGAATAAATACATAAATAGGTAAGTAAATACATATTGATTATACCATGTAGCTCCACTGACAGTTTAGATATCACAGTTCATATTCCTGTCTGTCACTCACCATCAGTAAGGCATTCCAATGAAGCTGATTGGTGCTTGAGTTTGTGCTGAAATTTCCAGCTGAGAGAGAGGAAAAGATAGCTGTTTTATTCAGAGATCAAAGTTGCTTACATTGTTGCAGTTTTTGTGTTTGATAAAATAATTAAACTGTTCTGGCCAAAAATGATGGTTCTCTGAACTTAATATTTTGTTGCACAACCTTTTGAGGCAGTGATTGCAACCAAAAGATTCCGCACGGAATTCCACATGTGTTTTCTGCACAGAATTCAACATAAATTTATTGGCCATTAACTTTAATGAGATTCACACAGCAGAATTTCCTCATGTGGAATTTCGCTGCTGAAATTATGCATTCCACGCTCCAGAAATTATAAGTCTGGTCTTATATTGTTCCAGACTTTGTCTGTGGAATCCCATTGAAGTAAATTGGGCTTGATTTCTGCAGAATTCTCATGCGGAATCTGCATTAACTTTGATTGTTTAATTAAATAAAGTCTATCTTTTACTGATATAAAGAACAGAAGAAAAAGGTATGTCCGCACTCACCATATGATGCATCTAAAAGTTCAGGCTTTATTACAAGAAAGTCTTATAGAACAAAAACATATTCACCCAGGATGCAGGGAGGGAAGGTGTCTAACAGCCGGCAGCAGGAGCGTATCAGAACGACAGCGCGGTTTCGCGTCAGTGACGCATCATCCAGTTCCTGATCCATTGTATTCACAAGCCAGGTATATATGGAGAAAGGGAGGGGGGAGGAGTGACCCATTCACCATCAAAAAAATACATATATACAATATAATAGTAAAACCAATAGATCAATCATTTATCCCACTACATCATAGAAAAGATCTAAAATTATTCCTTTTGTTAAGGTCTAATTGGCCAAATGCTTTCAGTTTCGTAATCCACTTAGCCTCACATTGAAGTAGTTTTAGATGTCTATCCACACCTTGCGGTTGTTGTGGTATATGTTGCAAGCCTGTGAACCAAATTTCATACCATTTACCATTGTGGTGTGTTTCTACGTGGGTAATAAAACGAGTTGCACCTATTTTTTGTACGTAGGGAATAAAGAGGTTCTCGAAATCTAATATTTAGATTTCTTTTTGTTTTACCCACTTAGAAGCAACCACAGGAGCAGAGAAAGCAGTATACAACAAAATTTGTTTTACAGGTGATAAATTGATTCACTTTTACTGTATAATCACCTAATTTTATGTACCCTTTTTTTAAATTGTATTTGCAGTAATTGCAATGCCCACATGAAAAATTTCCATGGGGTATATTTTCGTTGAGTCAATTTTGTTCAGTATTGAGTTAGTTTACTTTTTTTGTATATTTTGTCATGGCTATGGGTTTGTTTTTAGCTGTGTCTTGAATTAACGGGTCTTGTTCTAACATGTACCAATTGGACAGAAAAGCATTTTTATTATTTTATTCATTGGGCTATTATTAAATGAAAAAATAAATTTTTTTCTTTTTTTTCTTTTTATTTTATTAGGGACAAGAAGTTATTTTCTTTCTCTATGTTCTGTTTGTGAGAATGCTTCATCAATTATTGCATCAGGATATTTTCTTTCTTTTAAATGATTTTTTAACTCTTTTGCTTGTATAAGATACTGGGCGCTATCACTGTTGATTCTTTTTAGTCTGATGAATTGTGAATATGGGATTTATATTTAATATGTGGAGGATGTGAGCTCTGATAATGTAGCAAAGAATTTTTAGCTATCTTTTTTCTATAGCTAGTAGTTTTTAAATCTAGGTTATCAATACATAGTGTGACGTCTAAGAAATTTAAAGTTTTTCCACCGAACTAATGAGTAAAAAGCATGTTCATATCGTTATTAAGATAATTAACGAATTCTGTGAATTCTTTCTCAGACCCACCCCAGACTATAAAGACATCGTCCACATATCTCAGGAACCGCTTCAAGAAATGGGTGAAGGGGTTCCTGAGAGTGTGGACATATGTAAGCAGAAAGACAGCAAGATATATGTTTGCTAGGGTGCATGACACAGGAGACCCTATCGTGGGTACCATGTTATTGTTTGTACCAGCAATAGTCATACATAAATGTATTGTTACTTAACACAAACATAAGTGCTTCTGCTACAAAATCGATCAATTCCTTGGATTTACCAGAATAAGATAAAAAGTGTGTCATGGCTCTCACACCCGCATTCCAAGGGATTCGGGTGTAAAGAGCCTCACCATCCAGAGACACAAGAGTGTAGGATTCTTGCCAAGAGAAATCGTCCAAAGTGCTAAGTAGATCATTAGTGTCTCTTACATAGGAAGGGATTCTGAGAAGGAGGGGAGATGAGCCATTCTAAATACCTGGAAAGGGCTTCGGCCGCTGACCCAATCCCCGCCACGATAGGTCGTCCGGGGGGGGGGGGGGGGGGGGGTTGGGGAGTTGGGTTGGCGACTTATGGACCTTAGGAAGAAAGTACCATTTTGCTGGTTTGGCATTCTCTGGTAACAATCTGGTGGCCATTCTTTCGGTTAGTATGTTTTTTTCTACTGAGGATCTAAGAAAGGATCGAAGCTTGTCTATTATTTTCCTGGTTGGATTTGCTGACAATTTTTCATGGGTACATCTGTCACTGAGCTTCCTAAGGGCTTCGCTGTCGTGATCGGTCTTAGACCAGACCACCACAGCGCCGCCAGAGCTCACATCCTCCATATATTAAAAATAATATCCCATATTCACAATTTATCAGACTAAAAAGAATCAACAGTGATAATGCCCAGTATCTTATACAAGCAGAAGAGTTAAAAAATCGTTTAAAAGAAAGAAAATATCCTGATGCAATAATTGATGAAGCATTCTCACAAACAGAACACAGGGAAAGGAAAGAACTTCTTGTCCCCAATAAAAGAAAAAGAAAAAAAGAAGGCAAAAGAGGAAGACAACATTTTTTTTTCATTTAATAATAGCCCCGTGAATAAAATAATAAAAAAATGCTATTCTGTCCAACTGGTACATGTTAGTACAAGACCCGTTAATTCAAGACACAGCTAAAAACAAACCCAAAGCCACATTTAGAAAAATATAATACCATTTCAGATTACATAAAATACAAAAAAGTAAACTCAATACTGAACAAAATTGGCTCAACAAAAATATACCCCATGGAAATTTTTCATGTTGGCATTGCAATTACTGTAAATACAATAAAAAAAAAAAAAGAGGTACATAAAATTTGGTGGTTATACAGTGAAAGTGAATCAATTTATCACCTGTAAAACTAATTTTGCTGTCTACTGCTTGCTCTGAACATGTGGTTGTTTCTACGTGGGTAAAACAAAAAGAAATCTAAATATTTCCCTACGTATAAAAATAGGTGCAACTCGTTTTATTACCCACGTAGAAACACACCACAAAGGTAAATGTGATGAAATTTGGTTCGCAGGCTTGCAACATATACCACAACAACCGCAAGGTGTGGATAGACATCTAAAACTACTTCAATGTGAGGCTAAGTGGATTACGATACTAAAAGCATTGGGCCCAATAGGCCTTAACGAAAGGAATGATTTTAGCTCTATTCTATGATATAGCAGGATATATGATTGCTCTATTTACTATTATATTTTACTATTATATTTTATATGTCATGTATTTTTTTTGTTGGTGAATTGGTCACTCCTCTCCCTCCCTTTCTCCATATATACCTGGCTTGTGAATCCAATGGATCAGGAACCGGATGATGCATCACTGATGCGAAACCGCGCTGTCGTTCTTCTGATACGCTCCTGCTGCCAGCTGGTAGCCACCTTCCCTCCCTGCACCCCGGGTGAATATGTTTTTGTTTTATAAGAATTTCTTGTAATAAAGCCTGAACTTTTAGATGCATCATATGGTGAGTGCGAACATGCCTTTTTCTTCTGTTCTTAATATTTGCGGAATTGCCTGTTCTGCTAGTGTTTAGCAACCCATAGCATTTTTTCACCGGGACCTACTATATAGTGCTTTAAAAGATTGCTGTGTACATGTGTTGTAGTGCCCATCCCCCACTTCTTCCTTGAGAATTTTTCTATCCTTTACTGAGCTGTGGAATCTGTGCAGAGATTCTGCATACATTCTGCACAAATTCCGTGCCTTCCACAGATGTTCAATAGTATTCAGATCAGGCCACATAGAAGGCCACTTCAGCATAGTCCAGTGTTTTGATCTTAGCCAACAAAAGAAAAGAACCCTGCACCTACTGTAAAGAATGAAGGAAGCTAAGTTGTGTGTACGTCAGGATTCTGTATAGGGTAATATATTACCTCATTTTATAGGATATAATGCCAACCTGGTGCAAATAAATATTCATATATAAAAAACCTAGCTGTATTATAACAAAGAATATATTGATTGTCTACGAATATTATCACATTAGGCGCCGACAATTTCTACACATGAAATAAGTAAAATAGAAAAAGTGTTTTTTTCAGGGCATACTTGAACCATGATCAGAATCAATCCTAGATAATCAATATATTCTTTGTTATAATACAGCTAGGTTTTTTACATATTAATATTTATTTGCACCAGGTTGGCATTATATCCTATAAAATGAGGTAGTATATTGCCGTTCCCTAATTACAGGCCAAAAACCTTTTATACATATTTATATCCTGCAGATAAAGATACCACTGACATTCCGGTATATTAATACTATTTGCCCCTATGTAATTTAAGCTACCGGATCTCGGTTGTCGAAACTGACATTTTAAAAAAATTTATTAACACCCACCTAGATATAAAGATAATATTAACCTAGTAATATTGTAACCCTTTCATGAATAGTATCGACATTTGCCGTGATTTTGTATATACTCACCTAGCAAGATCGTCTCAGAATTCGTGCATAAGCCCTTTCATTCACAAAACAGTTACACAACTTTGTTTACGCGGTGATGTTACTTTCATTCATTAGATACAACTAAATACGAGGCTATGCTGCGGGACATGTTAGATATCCGTCTTGAAGTTTTTAAAGTAAACCGGTATTATAATCCGATAATTTCTCTTACAGATGTGATTTCCTATATGTTTATAGCCTTCTATATATATATGAGAGAAACATAACCTATGGTAAGTGCAATATATTTATTATTGCTAAAGCGGAGTGCCCGGAAGGTTTTTATAGAAATCATATACGGGTCAAATTTTAACAAAGATACATTTATCTCTTTAGTAAGATTTTTATATGTTTGCATTGTTTTAATATATGTATATTTATTAGATGTAATTCGAAGTACTATATGTCTTTTTTTGCACCAGGTTTTTACACGCACAGTAACAAGTTACGCCCTCCTTAGTTTGGCAGCCTTTTTTTATGTATAAAAAGATCCCCTCTCTGTAACCCAGTATACATCTGCAATTGAAAAAGGGTACGTAGATACCCGAAACGCGTCTTGCCATAGTGCTTGTAAAACTTTTTGTTACAATAAACATGGTTTTGCTATAAGCCAAGGGAAATCTTGAGAAAATCATTCTGCTGTTGGGACAGCGCCATCTTTGGAGTTTTTTTTCTTTTTCTTCCTCCTATTGTTTCTGGACCCAAAGCCACGGTGTCAGGCTACGCTCCTACGGCCTGCAGTCCCATTCGATACCCCGTTACCTTGGGTGATATGCACAAAAACCAAGAGGTTTAACAGGTGAGAGTCCAACAAAAGACCTTCACCTATATTTCTCTAAATCCGCAGGATTACACGAGGCGCTGCCCTCTTTTCTTTTTCCCTTTCCTCTTCCTCTAGACATGTTTTGATAAATCTCCCCCATTGAGAGTTACTTGGTTGCAGTGACTACCTCAAAAGGTTGTGCAACAAAATATTTTTAATTTAGGGTAACATTATTTTTGTCCAGGCCAGTTTCATTAGTTAGTTTTTCAGAATTATTTTGTTGAATCACAATTCAAGGGTAATGTATGATTTTCGTCAGTTAGTTTTCAGTAAATTTTTTATTCTTTATTAGTTTTGTCAGTTTCAAGTTATTTCAGGGAGCATTGTGTTTTTTTTTTTTTTTTGCCTTTAACAGAAGGGTTCCAACAATATTGTCCACATCTATAAATGCTACATGTTTTTTTGTAGATGTTCATAGTTAGTAAACTAAAGCAATTTAAAAGCATAGGCAATTAACTTTAGATCAGTGGTCTCAAACTGTGGCCCTCTATATGTTGCAAAACTTCAACTCCTAGCATGCCCGGACAGCAAACAGCTGCGGATGTCTCTTAAACACCGTCTCACATTATTTAAGTTCAGCCCTGGAAAGCACTCAAAACGTGTAGCATGGTAGCATAACCGGAAGGGGAGGGGGGGAACACATGATGACTCACATAGTGTTAATCCTCTAATGACAGCCCCCGCTCTCAATTGTGCCCGCAGGCTAAGTATGGATAGCGGGAGGCAGGGGGAGGATGAGGGTGCATTAGACACAGTACATGGCAGTTTGGGAGCAGATGAATAGCTTACCGGAGCTACCAGCAGGAAATTTACAGCACTTTTAGATGCCGCGATCAAGTGTGATCGCGGTGTCTAAAAGGGTTAATCCCTTTTTTCACTGTGCATGGCAGTTGGGGAGGGGGTGAAGGACATCCCTGGTCCTTAAGGGGTTTCAAAAAGCCAAAAAAATAAGGCATATAAGGCAGACCATGAGTGATCTGTTACTTATCCTGCCTCATATACGCCGGACAGAACAGGCAGGAAAAATAAGAGGACTCTGAGGTAATGTTCCTGTGCACCAAATTCATCAAGTGCTATGCCACTTTTGATGAATTGGCGCTGGAAGGTCTAATCGAACGCGACTTCTCCCCTCTATAATAGAAGGAATACTAGAAAACAATTGATGAATTCCCCTCTAAATGTGCATTACATTTTGCCCATTTATCATATAAACACAAATAAAAACACTGACAGGATATGTGTATAAGTAGAGAACATGTTCTGCCTGCATTCTATAACATATATCCCTGTTCACCTGACACTGAATGATTTGTAAAGCCAGATAAATCAAGACAAAACAGCTTTATTTCTGTATTTTTCATTCACTTGGAAGATAAAAAAAGGCTAATCTCATGGCTGTCATATCTGACAAAGGTTAATCACGAGGCCGCTCAGTAGAGTTATTTAAAGGTCAAGACTGAAGTTCCGAGTTAAGAGATCAAAGAATGATAGACTTGTTCTATCAATCCTTGCATAAACATATCCTCTTTGAAATACATGAAATAACAAAATTATTTATAGAGTACAGGTAAAGAAATGTTCAAAAATTTAGAATTAATAAAAAAAAATTTTTTTTTATAGAACCTGGGAATAAAAGCCACTTAAACGACTGACTTTATAAGCAGTTGCTACATGTACATATGTTTCCAGCAATATATGCAGATTCTACAAGAAAAACTAAGCAGGAGCCCTCTTGTGAAACACCATTTGTTTATACTGACCAGTTGGTTACAACAAACTTAGATCTTCATTGGAAGTCTCCATTAACTGCATGCAGCAAACTTAGAAGAATTTTGTTTTCTAACATCATAATTTGGAATACTGATATGTAACAGAACAGGATCAATGAGGATCAATAACAATCATATTTTTGGCTAATAATTTGAATCCTTTTGGTTATACAGTATGTTCCATAACAACAATCCAGGAACACCCATTTGCCCTTTTGATGGGCAATGGGTGTCTATGTATCCATAGTAGAGGTGTTACTTCGCTGCCTGTGCCTATATCTCAAAGGCTATATGCTTAAAGGGGTACTCCACCAATAGACATCTTATCCCTAAAAAATAGGGGATAAGATGTCTGATCACAGGAGCCACGCCACTGGGGACCCCAACGATCTCGGCTGCGGCACCCCAGACATCCGGTGCATGGAGTGAAGACTTAAAGATAGGCAGACAATGTCATAGAGCAGCAGGAAATGCTATCAGAATGCTTTGGTGTATAGAGGTATTAGCAGTAGAAAGAGGCAAGTGCTCATGCCGCTGTACAGAACACTGGAGGCACTTGGAGTATTGTGCACAGTACTGGAGGCCGTATCTCCAGAATGATATAGATAATTTGGAGAGAGTTCAGAGAAGAGCTACTAAACTAGTACTTAGGTTGAAGCATAAAACCTTTCAGGAAAGGTTAAAGGATCTTAACATGTGAAGCTTGTAAGAATGACAGAGGGGATATGATAGAGACTTTTAAATACATAAAGGGAATCAACACAATAAAGGATGAGAGTATGTTTAAAAGAAGAAAAACTACGACAAGAGGACATAGTTTTTATTATAGGGGCAAAGATTTAAAAGTAAAATGAGGAAGTATTACTTTACTGAGAGAGTAGTGGATGCACATAATAGCCTTCCTGCAGAAGTGGTAGCTGCATATACAGTTGAAGAGTTTAAGCATGCATGAGATAGGCATAAGGCTATCCTTCATATAAGATAGACATAAGTATAAGGTTACCCTTCATATAAGGTAGGGACAAGGACGATTCATAAGTATTCAGAATATTGGGCAGATTAGATGGGCCAAATGGCTCTTATCTGCCAACACATTCTATGCTTCTATGTTAAGTATTAATGATTAAGCCACCACTACAATCTACTCGCTATCTGTCTTTGATCATAATTAGAGATGAGCTCATTTTTGAAAAATTCGATTTGGCTGATTTGCCGAATTTTTCAAAATTCGAATCGCTATTAAAAACGGCTATTTCTGGCCTACAGAGAGTCTCAATAGGGGTGTAGAACACTTTGCTTTGTTCTAACACGCATATGGAGTTTGCTGGGTTAGTGAAATAAAACTGTTATTCAGTATGACATGCAGACTAGAGGGGTCATTATTAGAATCACTGTCGCAGAGTCTGGAGGTGGCATCAGTATGAGAAGACCATATAGTTGCTGAATGACACAGCCTGGAGATGGTGGCAGCATAAGGAGACCATATAGTGGCTGAATGACCCAGCCTGGTGGTGGCAACAGCCTGACAGGACCATAGGGCCTCACAATTGAAAAGATTAAAGATATTTTTTAACATTTAAATTGAAGATTTCAAATAGATGAACCTAAAAAGTTTTATTTAATGTGCCAATAGCATGAGCTGACCACATGGCCGTACAGTGACACAGCCGGGAGGTGGCAGCAGCAAAAGGAGACCATATAGTGGCTGAATGACACAGCCTGGAGTTGGCAGCAGAAAGAGGAGACCATATAGTGGCTGAATGACACAGCCTGGAGGTGGCGGAAGTATTAATAGACCATATAATGGTTGAATGCCACAGTCTGAAGTTGGCGGTAGCAAGAGGAGACCATATAGTGGCTGAATGAGATAGCCTAGAGGTGGTGGAAGCAGAAGTAGACCATATAGTGGCTAAATGGCACAGCCTGGAGTTTGCAGCAGCAAGAGGAGACCATATAGTGTCTGAATGACACAGCCTGGAGGTGCGGAAAGCATGAGTAGACCATATAGTGGCTGAATCGCACAGCCTGGAGTTGGTGGCAGCAAGAGGAGACAATATAGTGGCTGAATGACACAGTCTGGAGGTGGCGGAAGCATAAGGACACCATATAGTGACTGAATGACACAGCCTGGAGTTGGCGGTAGCAAGAGGAGACTATATAGTGGCTGAATGATACAGCCTGGAGTTGGCGGCAGCAAGAGGAGACCATAAAGGGGCTGAATGGCACAGCCTGGAGTTGGTGGCTGCAAGAGGTGACCATATAGTGGCTAAATGACACAGCCTGGAGGTGGTGGAAACATGAGTAGACCATATAGTGGCTAAATGGCACAGCCTGAAGTTGGCAGCAGCAAGAGGAGACCATATAGTGGCTGAATGACACAGCCTGTAGGTGGCGGAAGCATGAGAACATCATATAGTGGCTGAATGACACAGCCTGGAGTTGGCAGCAGAAAGAGGAGACCATATAGTGGCTGAATGGCACAGCCTGGAGTTGGCGGAAGCATGAGGAGACATATAGTGGCTGAATGACACAGCCTGGAGTTGACCATATAGTGGCTGAATGATACAGCCTGGAGGTGGCGGAAGCATGAGGACACCATATAGTGACCGAATGACACAGCCTGGAGTTGGCGGCAGCATGAGAACATCATATAGTGGCTGAATGACACAGCCTGGAGTTGGCAGCAGAAAGAGGAGATCATATAGTGGCTGAATGGCACAGCCTGGAGTTGGCGGAAGCATGAGGAGACATATAGTGGCTGAATGACACAGGCTGGAATTGACCATATAGTGGCTGAATGACACAGCCTGGAGGTGGCGAAAGCATGAGGACAACATATAGTGAATGAATGACACAGCCTGGAGTTGGCAGCAGCATGAGGAGACCATATAGTTGCTGAATGACCCAGCCTGGAGGTGGCGGAAGCATGAGAACATCATATAGTGACTGAATGACACAGCCTGGAGTTGGCAGCAGAAAGAGGAGACCATATAGTGGCTGAATGGCACAGCCTGAAGTTGGCGGAAGCATGAGGAGACATATAGTGGCTGAATGACACAGCCTAGAGTTGACCATATAGTGGCTGAATGACACAGCCTGGAGGTGGCGGAAGCATGAGAACATCATATAGTGGCTCAATGACATGGCCTGGAGGTAGCGGAAGCATAAGGACACCATATAGTGACTGAATGACACAGCCTGGAGTTGGCGGCAGCAAGAGGAGAACAATATAGTGGCTGAATGACACAGCCTGGAGTTGGCGGCAGCAAGAGGAGACCATAAAGTGGCTAAATGGCACAGCCTGGAGTTGGCGGCTGCAAGAAGTGACCATATAGTGGCTGAATGACACAGCCTGGAGGTGGTGGAAACATGAGTAGACCATATAGTGGCTGAATGGCACAGCCTGAAGTTGGCAGCAGCAAGAGGAGACCATATAGTGGCTGAATGACACAGCCTGGAGTTGGCGGAAGCATGAGGAGACATATAGTGGCTGAATGACACAGCCTGGAGTTGGCGGCAGCATGAGAACATCATATAGTGGCTGAATGACACAGGCTAGAGTTGACCATATATTGGCTGAATGATACAGCCTGGAGGTGGCAGAAGCATGAGGACACCATATAGTGACTGAATGACACAGCCTGGAGTTGGCGGCAGCATGAGAACATCATATAGTGGCTGAATGACACAGGCTAGAGTTGACCATATAGTGGCTGAATGAGACAGCCTGGAGTTGGCGGCAACAAGAGGAGACCATATAGTGGCTGAATGGCAAAGCCTGGAGTTGGCGGAAGCATGTGGAGACATATAGTGGCTGAATGACACAGGCTAGAGTTGACCATATAGTGGCTGAATGACACAGCCTGGAGTTGGCGGCAACAAGAGGAGACCATATAGTGGCTGAATGACACCGCCTGGAGGTGGCGGACGCATGAGGACATCATATAGTGGCTGAATGACACAGCATGGAGTTGGCAGCAGAAAGAGGAAACCATATATTGGTTGAATGACACAGCCTGGAGTTGGCGGCAGCATGAGGAGAACATATGGTGGCAGAATGAGACAGCCTGGAGCTGGCATCAGCATGAAGAGAATATATGGTGGCAGAATGGGAAAGCCTGGAGCTGGCATCAGCATGAGGAGAACATATGGTAGCAGAATGAGACAGCCTGGAGCTGGCATCAGCATGAGAACATATGGTGGCAGAATGTCACAGCCTCGAGCTGCTATCAGCATGAGGAGAACATAAGACAGAATGACACAGCCTGGAGGTGGCATCAGCATGAGGGGAATATATGATGGCAGAATGAGACAGCCTGGAGGTGGCATCAGCAGCATCAGGAGTCCTGAAAGTGACCAGGTGACAGAGTGGGGCGGTGGGTGGTAATACCAGTACCCGGTGATGAAGGTGGGTGAAAAAAGAATAACTTGGCACCAGATGTGTGGCATCAGGTGTGTGGCAGGATCAGAATAGTAGCTGAGGCATTTAGGCAGAAGAAAACGGTCTCTTTTGTAAAAGTGTTAGTGTGCACAAGTAAGTATTGAGGATATGCATTACGTAAAACTTAACTTTTAATAATATTCTTAGGCTAAAATATATGTACCCAAATTTTTTTTTTTATCAAACAAAAGGAAAGGTGAGCAAAAAACACCATGTGCCACCTACACCAAGTATTGATGTGATGCAAAGACCTCTAAAAGATGGAAGGGAACAACGTATGGTCCATTGTAACCGGTGGGGGTAAAAACTTCCCCTGTAAGGCCCTACTCTCGCATTATTAATTCCCTTCTTGGCAAGTGTTACTCACCCTAAAAAGGGCGGCCCCACACAGGAACCTCTCCCTATTTCCACCTACATACACTGCCATTTCCCAGGGTTTTTAGGTGGAAATAGGGAGAGGTTCCTGTGTGGGGCCACCCTTTTTAAGATGAGTAACACTTTCCTCGAAAAGGTGGAAGGGAACAACGTATTTTTCATTGTAGCATGAAGGGGTAAAAACCTCCCCTGTAAGGCCCTACTCTCGCCCTAGTAATTCCCTTCTTGGCAAGTGTTACTCACCTTAAAAATGGTGGCTCCATGCAGGAAACTCTCCATATTTCCACCTAAAAACTCTGGGAAATGGCAGTGTTTGTAGGGGGAAATAGGGAGAGGTTCCTGTGTGGGGCTGCCCTTTTTAGAGCGGGTAACATTTGCCAAGAAGGGAATTAATAATGCGAGAATAGGCCCTACAGGGGAAGTTTTTACCCCCACCAGTTACAATGGACCATACGTTATGGGTCTTTGCATCACATCAATACTTGGTGGTGTAGGTGCACATTGTGTTTTTTGCACATCTTTCCTTTGCTTAAAAAATGGGGGTAATTATATTTTATCCTAAGAAAAATTAAGTTTTCGCTAATGCATATCCTCAATACTTACTTGTGGTCTGAGAAATCTCTGTAACTGGGGAGCAGAACCTTAAATATTTTTTGCACTATCCATATTTGTAAAGTGTTGGTGTGGCACCACGGTCAATCTACTCTAATGCATCAGGCATTGGTGGCTGGAAATCCTGGCTGATCCATGCCGGATTCATCTTCACAAAGGTCAGTCTCTCCACATTTTTCGTGGACAGATGAGTTTTCCTTGGAGATACTATGGCCCCCGCTGCACAAAACACCCACTCTGATGGCACACTATTGGCCAGGAAGGACAGCTTTTCCAGGGCAAACTCTGCTAGTTGCGGCCACAAATCAAGTTTGGCTGCCCAGAAGTCCAGCGGATCTTCAAGGTGTGTTGGCAGGGTATGCCATCACCTGCTGGTTCAGGTCCTGCTCCAGGTATACCTGCTGCTGCTGAGTTGCTTCACTATGCGGGTGAAGAAAGCTACTCATCAGTGACATTAGACTCAGGCTGCTGATGGAGTTGGTACTGCTCCTGCCGCCCCACCCCTCCCCAGCCATGGCAGTGGAAGGTGAGCACAGAGGGCTCCCCGAGTCAGACCTGTGAAAGGATGGACGATGGCGCAGATAGGAATGTAGATGCAGATGTCTCTGTAGCAGGTCAGTTTCTCCTCCCTCTCAGTGGGTGTAAAAAAAGCCCCCATTTTGTGCCGGTAGCTAGGGTCCAATAAGGTGGAAAGCCAGAAGTCATCCTGCTGCCGAATGGTGACAATTCAGTGGTCACTACGCAAGCAAGTGAGCATGCATCGTGCCTTTTGTGCAAGTGACTCTGATTTTCCAACCAACAGTTCGCACTGATTAACTGCTACTGCTGCCAACTCCAGGAACCACTGTTCCACCACCTCCCAGGAAGGTAGGCTGCCACGAAGCAGGTGGTCTTCCACAGGCAAGTTTGGCTCCAGACTTTCCACTGCTGCCACCATGCTGACTGCCAACCATGCTACCACCTTGCTGGCTCAGCTGCTGCCTCACGGGCAACCTGCAACCCTCTTCTCCTGATGATGATGAAGCCCCTTCTGCATCCAGCTCCCAAGTGCGATCGGCTTCATCATCATCGAGTTGTGTCTGCATGTCACTGATGTCCTCCTCAGGTTCCTCAACAGTGTCTGCTTCAGGAGCCTGAACACTCGCAACACCACTTCCCACGCCACTCTCCTCATCACTACTTGCCTGCCTAGCGGAGGAAGCGACGGATGTCTCCTCCACTTCTTGGCTGTGCAGTAGCTGTTGACTGTTGGCTGTGTGGGAGTAAACAGCATAGGACAGAGGCAATGGAAGTACAGGAACTGCTCCCAGGCCATGCCAACTGAGGGTGGTGTCTGAGGAACCCACCGACTGTTGACTGGGGGTGTCAGATGTCACCTGTGATGAAGTGGATTACCGTGTTAACCAATCGATGACGGCAGATGGGTTGCTGGTCGAGACACGACCCCTAGCTGATAGCGGGAGCTCAGGCCTCTCGCTGCGACTCCTGCTTCCACTCGCCCCGTCTGCTGTTATCTCTGCCTGCACCTTATGAATTTAGGCTTCTGCCATTTCTCTGTGCCTGTCCTGGCACTTCTCTGCCTGACATACTTATATGAGGGGAGGACAGTACGCTCCACTACGCTTAAAACAGTATCTGTCTACAACACCAGCAGGTGTGTACTTTTGGCTGGCCTTTCACAGTAACTAGGCCCTTAGGACTATAACAGGAACAAAATGGTACACTATTTAGATGTACGTACGTGGTATGCACTTATGAGGGGAGTACAATACGCTCCACTACGCTTAAAACAGTATTTGTCTACAACTCCAGCAGGTGTGTACTTTTGGCTGGCTTTCCCAGTAACTAGGCCCTTAAGACTTTAACAGGAACAAAATGGTACAGCACTTAGATGTACGTACATGGTATGCACTTATGATGACCGTGTTAACAAATCGATGATGGCACATGGGTTGCTGGTCGAGACACGACCTCTAGCTGATACAGGGAGCTCAGGCCTCTCGCTGTGACTCCTGCTGCCACTAGTCTGCTGTGACCTCTGCCTGTGCCACTCTATTGTGCACGTCCTAGCACTTCTCTGCCTGACATACATATGAGGGGAGGACAGTACGCTCCACTATGCTTAAAACAGTATCTGTCTACCAGACCAGCAGGTGTGTACTTTTGGCTGGCCTTTCACAGTAACTAGGCCCTTAGGAACATCACAGGAACAAAATGGTACACCACTTAGATGTACGTGCGTGGTATGCACTTATAAGGGGAGCACAATACGCTATGCACGCACAGGTTACACTTAATAAAGGACAATACGCCCTGCTACGCAACCTGTATTAGGCACTAATAGCAGGTGATTATGCTTTTAGTGCTCTGCTCACCCTAACTGGCTGACTACTATTAGCTTTTCAGTTGTTGCACACACCAGTGCTGAAGCACACAGTCACTGTATACTACATACCAAATTGCACTTTCTGTCTCAATCTCTCTCCCTTCCCCATCGGTGCTTCTAGGCTAGATTTGGGCTTGATGTGAATTGCTGCTGTAATACACCCAAAATTGCATTTTCTCCCTCAATCTCTCTCCCTTCCCGATCAGTGCTTCTAGGCTGGATTTGGGACTGAGGTGAATCACTGCTGTAAAAATGCTTTTCTGTGCAACACACACTGCTCTCGGTCCCTCTCTCTCTCTGCAATAGAATGCTGAAGTGACTGGCCGCAAGATGGCTGCCGATTACAGTATATAGGGCTGTGACACACCAGGGGTGGCTGGCTGCAAATAGGCTGCATGTGATTCAGGGCCATCCCACCTACCCGTGTTCCCGCCTTCCCAGCGTTCCTTGCCCCATGTCCTGACATGTGGAGCCCCCATCTTAGATGCCCTGGAGCCTGGACCGCACTAAATGGAGTATAATGAAGCAAAACCAGGTAGAATGATTTCTCTGTTCTGAGTTGTGTAACATTCCTGATGAAGGGACCTAAGAGGTCTTGAAAGCTTGCAATCCAAATCCTCTCAGTTAGCCAAAGGTATCATTGCTACTCCACTCGCCTCCTATTTCTAAGGCTAACAGTACAAACTTTAATCAGATTTTTTCTGTTCTGATGAAATGTGAACTAATAATAATTCAAATCAGGTATAAAAGTGCTCATGTCCAAAAACCATACTTCTTTTTATCTTATGGAAATTATATATTTGCCCTGTATACTACAGGGGCAGTCTGACCATTGCAGACTCTTTTTAATTTGAACATAGCTTGATGGGTCCAATATAAGACTCTACCCTTTATCTGCAATTATGGATGCTGGGAAGAAGTTACTGGCCTTATGGGCCACTGCTAGGGAAATATAGTATCACATGCTGGCCTTATAAATGAATGACCATGTAGGTGGCTTTCCAATGTGGATCATAAGACTGTGGGAAACCCCTTTGTCTACTTGCTGTTGATAAGCTTTATACGGCAACCAATTTATATGACAAACATTAAGCTGTGTAGAGATAAATAGTAATACACTTTATCCACATATTTTAGATGGTTCTTTTAAGTTTTTAAAACCATATACCATATGGATCACATGAAAAATATGGGGTAAAACTGTTCCAGGTAACCCCCTTAAAAGACAAAGGGGCACTCTCTACCTGGAGAAAAAAGGTTTACTCTTAAGGCTATTATATCAACCATAAGAAATATGAATTTATGGAACAGTTTATCTTAGTTGAGGGCAGTTGAGAGCTTTAACATAAGCTTAGATACATACTGAGACCAAATAACGTTAATGTATATGCAAAAATGTATGATCAAATCTCCTCCTCTTCATTCACCCATACACCAGCTTGCAAAATGAGGCATGGGATTAATCTGATCTGCCCCATTAAGCTAAATCAGTTTCTCTCCAACATTGGAGGGAAACTGGGCCAGATTGGCGTATATATGTGATGGTACCCTAAGTCTAGGGAGCTTTTAGGTCTGTTCAAGTCATACAAAGACACATTGATGGACATTTATCAACGGGTTTAGTCAGGTTTTCTTTACTATAATGGTCGCAAAATTGTCGCAACTGCGACTACATGATTTTTCGTGCGACATTTTGACTGGAAAGCGAGAAAAGCAAGTTTTCCAAAAATTAACTATGTAGTAATAATTTTAAAATGGACTACGGGTAGTCAGGTATTTATTAACTGCGACAGTCGCAACTGCGCAAAAAAAAGTCGCAACAGCGTTAAAAATTTACTAAATTTACTCCAGCTCAAACATGGAACAGAAAAAGCTACTACCAAAGTAAAAAAGGAAAAAATGCTTACGTGAAAGAAAATTATCAACAGGCTGAAACCAGTTGATAAATAAGTCACACGTAAGCAAAAGAAAAGTAAGGAAAAAATTACTAAAAAAAAAGGAATACATAAGCAAACATTGATAAATGTCCCTCATAATGAGCATATGATAAGAGGTACAGAAGTAAAAGGTTACATTACTATACCACTCACTGCACAATGATCAGATTTCATTTTTAACTTTCAGTTACACTAGGGACATTAAGAAATATTGGCTGTCCACATATTTTTCAGCCTCCTCTTGATGTATACGTCTAGAAAAGCTCCAAACATATACCTTCAATACCGGCATACAGTAGAATAGGTTGTTCTTAAACTCTCATTATAAACATAAGTAAGGCTCCTTTCACACTGCCATTAGAAGATAGCGGGCGAAAAATTTGTGCCTGGGAAGCCTTTTTCTCTCGCAATCTTCCTGCAGAATAACGGCCCCAAAAACGGAATGGGATCCTCTGTGCCAATTATGCCTCCCATTGGGCTCCATCACACTAACGGCCGTTAAAGGAAAAAAAAAAGGAGAGAAAAAAGAAAGCCTTAACGACCGTTTGTGGTGGAGCCCAGCGGCAGTGTGAAAGTAGCCTTATGGGAAAAGAAGAAATCCCGGCACCAGTGGCTTTGATGCAAGTAAAAGGATTTATTTGTAATACAGCATGTATTATACACGTAACAAGATGTGTTTTGGCTAATGCAGCCTTTCTCAATCGTAGCCTTAGTTCTGATGGAAGCTTAAATCACACTCTTTTGAGTTCCAATGGGTGAATTAGTTTATATGCTTGGATTATATGCTAGGAGCTTTTCATCGCATGTATGCCAAGTGTAGGGATATAATATAATGTGAACAGGACCTGAAGCATTAATATGTGTGGGTGAAACAAGACAAGAAACAGAAAGAAAAACTAATCCTATGTTGCAGTCACCTAATTACAGAACATTGTATCTTATTTATATCAGTTTTGGTTGAGTAAAACCTTAATCAAGGTCATAGTTACCGTAATGAGTTGGGAAATATAGTGCATTTCTCTCCAGAGAATAAACAGTTTTTTTCCATAAGGAAAACAAGGTCTTATTTATTCCAGATCTGTGAAATTTAAGGAACACTGGTCATTGATGTAACTCCAGTCTGAATAGATTTAGGCTAAGTAAGCCAAGTCTTACTTCCCACATAACAAGAAACACATTTGTCTACCGCTAAAAGAGTCAATGGGCTTTTCTTTAAACCACATTTATTTCAGTTTTTTTTTTTTAAGTATTCCAATATCTCTTCTACTGCTAAATAGTAACACATGTACGAAATACAGTCCAAACTTTACATTGTTTTCAATCAAAGCTTTTTTTTTTCTTCAGGGCTCATACACATGATGGATGTATTAAAGGGGTACTCTGCTGCTCAGCATTTGGAACGAACTGTTTGTTCCAAAGGCTGAGCAGCAGAGTACCACTTTAAAGAGTACCTGTCACCAAACTATACTTTTAATATATTGTAATTATAATGTAATTATAGGACACTTTGCTATTTACTCGCTGTTAAAATTCTCAACCTTTTGTATGTTTTTAATGTGATTGAAAAAACAGCCACTAGGTGGCTCTGTTCTGTTCCCTACGCAAGTCAAACAGTTAGATTGGTCTCCTCCCGGCCTGGCAGTAGACCAAACTCAGGACGTGCGTGTGGGGCATTGCGAGGCACAGCTCTCGCAGGATTCAGTGACATTGCGCCTGCTTGGGAACGCCCACTTTCTCCTGCCTGGAGCTCAGACAATGCGAGCAAGGGATAAGATATGACACAGAGATTTTTAAAGCTTGGAAAACATTTTTTAAGGGCAGGAGGGGTGTTAGGAGTAGTTAGGGAATATAATCTGAGTTAGTTTAGAAAATATGGTTTGATAACAGGTACTCTTTAAAGATCCGTTTGGGGTATGGTTTTGTAACAGGGCATATATAGAAGTCTATGGACTTGGAAATATAGTCTATTTCCCATGTGATGCTAAATTGTACTAGTCAGTTGCCCTGGTGCTTCACCAGTTGTAGGAAGCTGAAAGTCACTCTTATATTCACTCAATAAAGTCACTCAATATTCCGTGAGGCAGACTGAAAGTACAAAACATTTTATGGCCTAATAAGAGTATAACAGACCCTTTCTGGCTATCAGAAAAAAACTTTGGTTAAGGGTACAAAGGGGTGCACATACATTTGGATCAGTTCAGTTTCTGCTACAATGGATCATTTTTGTGTGATGTCTTGGTTGAATAAGCTTTATATTTTTTATATAAAACATTTAATTGCTTTCAACATCTTTGTTTTGAAGGTCTAAGTTATGCTGGAGTAACCTGTTTACATGCTATGGGAAAATTTTCTACATTTCACTTACATTCATTTTTCTAAAGTCTGTGTCTGAATGAAAAAACAAATAAGAATTCTATTTTATGCGTCTTGCAGGAAGTGGGAAAGACACACTAAAGATTATGAGTAGCCTGCCTGCCAAGGACCCAACAGGATGGCACTGTTGGCAGCTTACAACCCCTAGATCATGTAAAGCATGTATGCCATAAACCAAACCTCACACCGAAAACAACATTTTAACTATTCGCTGACAGCTGTAGTCCACACATTTGAGTATAACTCAATGTATTACTCTGGACTACAGCTCTAGCTTAAGAGTTAAAATCAATATTGTCCTCTAAAAATGCCACAGTCTAGCCCTGGCCTTAGGCTGTGTTCGCACAAAGTATTTTAATATTTGCTTAGTATTTTTAAGAGTGGAACTAACACAGAGAAAAAACTACATTACAAAACTATGCACTTTTTTCTGTATTTTGGACCCACTCCTGGTTTTGGCAGGTCGTTACATTGTATTGAGTTTTTGTCTCTTATCTTGTGATTTTTCCCGTTGACTTGTATGGGACTTTAAACATAAACCCTGCCCCTGGCAAATGGGGGTGAGTAAGTGTTAAATCACCTATCCTATGTTTGTTGTTGACATATAAGTAACATGTGTGCCAAGTTTCATGTTAATATCTTTAGCCGTTTGGACGTTTTTGTGGAACATACATACATACACACACACAAACATTGAGTTTTATATATATATATATAGATTGAGCAATGTCTTGGAGCTAACAGGATATCTGTAAGCATTATACTGATCAGCATAATACACTGCAATACAGAAGTATTGAATCAATCAATTAAATTGTCAAGCCCTCTAGTGGGGGAGTTAAAAAATGACTAGTTTTGTTTTAAAGAGGCAGCATCTAAAGGTACTTTTCTATATTTGAAAAGCTTGGAAACCCCCTTTTAATATTTGAGGGTTATTAGGCATGAAAGCATCATCGCTCCCAGATCCCACATATACACTATCATCATGCACACAAAAATGTTTTATCCTTTACTTTCTTAAGAAGAAAATAAGGTTTTTCCCAGTAAATGGGGAAAAGTATGTTTTGCACAATGGGGAAACTCCCAGGTAATATTAAAATTTTCAAACCATGAATTTCGGAAACTTTTACTTTGGTTTGCCGCAGTTTCCATCAGCTTCACTGTCCCCATTAGTTTGTTAAAATAAATGAAACAAATAGAAAAACCATGTAATACTGCTACCCAGAGGTAATATAAGCTATTGTGTTAACACTCCCTATATGATGTTATATCTTGTTCACACTGGAGTCATGACACTTTTTTCACATGATTCATAATGCATATAAGGGATCTGTTATGATATGGCAACCCACCCAATCCAGTATTAACCATATTTACCCTAGAAAACTTAGTTAAGCATTTTATGAATATACTTTTTATACAGCTTTCTTCATTGAAACTTCACTCAACCCCTCACCACACTCCGATCCAACATCAAACTTTTTGTATGACTGTAAACCCTGCAATTCTGCAGAGTTGACTGACACTATCATAGCCATTGATCATAGATCAGAAAAAAAATGCATAAAAAGAGAACAAAACTCTCATGTAAACAAAAATTGTAGCAATAAATCTAGGGATGGCATTACAAAAAATTTGCCCCCAAACAGCCTCATAGGCAGATAAATAAACAAGTTATAGGGGTCAGAATAGGTTGATTTTAAGCATGCATAAAGGGGTACTCCAGTGGAACACTTTGTTTTTTTTAAATCAACTGGTGCCAGGGGTTAAACAGATTTGTAAACTACTTCTATTAAAAAATCTTAAAGGGGTACTACCGTGCTGACAACTTATCCCCTATCTAAAGGATAGGGGATAAGTTGCTGCTGGGGACCCCCAGGATCTTGCATGTAGCACCCCGCTCTCATCAGGCCCCAAAGCGAAAATCCGCTCCGGGTCTGATGACGGGGCCGGTGATCGTGACGTCACAGCTCCGCCCCAGTGTGACGTCACGCTCCGCCCCCTCAATGCAAGTCTATGGCAGGGGCGAGACTGCTGTCTCGCCCCCTGCCATAAATTTACATTGAGGGGGCGGAGAGTGACGCCACACGAGGGCGGAGCCATGACGTCACTATACTCCAGCCCCGTGATCGGCAGTCATCAGACCCGGAGCGATGTTCGTTCCGGGACCTGATGAGAGCGGGGTGCTGCATGCAAGATCGCGGGGGTCCCCAGCGGCAGGACCAAGCGCGATCAGGCAACTTATCCCCTATACTTTAGATAGGGGATAAGTTGTCAGCACGGTAGTACCCCTTTAATCTTTCCAGTACTTTTTAGGGTCTGTATACTGCAGAGGAAATGGTTTTCTTTTTGGAACACAGAGCTCTCTGCTGACATCATGACCACAGTGCTCTCTGATGACATCTCTGTCCATTTTAGGAACTGTCCAGAGCAGCATATGTTTTCTATGGGGATTTTCTCCTACTCTGGACAGTTCTTAAAATGGACAGAGATGTCAGCAGAGAGCACTGTGGTCATGATGTCAGCAGAGAGCTTTGTGTTCCAAAAAGAAAACCATTTCCTCTGTAGTATTCAGCAACTAATAAGTATTGGAAGTACGGGATTAAGATTTTTTAATAGAAGTAATTTACAAATCTGTTTAACTTTCTGGCACCAGTTGATTTAAAAAAAAGTTTTCCACGGGAGTACCCCTTTAAGCATACTTTTATTTTACTACATATAAGTAGTAAAATATTACAAAAACTATATGGGTATCGTAATTATACTGGCCTACAGAATAACGATAACATGCCAGTTTTACTGTAAAGTGCACTACATAAGGCCAGAGTAATAACCAGAGGCTATTCAGGATTGGAGAGGTAAGTTTCAGTTTGTTATTTTAATGCATTTTGGAGACGTTAAAATGTTATTATTTTTTTTCAATATGGATACCACTTTGAGGCCAAAATGGGCCTAGACTAAAAGAGGTTAAGAAACTTTCATTCAGAATGGATTCATAGGATTAGTAATCTGCATTTACCTCATTGTTATGTAGAAGAATTCTATGTTGGCTAAGAAGTCAGATTTTCATCTTAGGCATTGCTGCTGTGAGTCCTCAAAGTCTGGGGGAAGTACTGACAATATTTCTTTCTTACTTACAGCCCAGACTTGAGCCATTGATGCTTTGCATCTTATGATTCACATTCATTTTCAGATTACTGATATTGCGTAAGAATTTCAAAATAATTCTTCCAGAAAATGAATTGAAACATCCTATTAAAACGACTCCAACATTCTAAGCCAGAACATATGTTGGAAATTATAAATTGGGAAAGAAGGGTTATTTCAACAATGGTTTAGTGACCTGACAACATTACTTGTAAAGTTGATCAGCGTGAGAAATTATTTTATGAGACACATGCATACTGAAACGCTTTTATAGCACTTCACCACATGTAGTTTGATGAATAAAAAATGGATTCTGGAAATGACCAGAATTGCTCTGTTTGCTATCACTTTATTGTTACAATATAAGTAGGTATCATAACACCATTTAGGTAACTGATGAAAAAAGTTAATTATATGCATGTTTTTATAGTATTTCACTTATGGGTGCAGGTATAGGTACAGAAATAAGACTTTGAGTCCAGTAAGGGAGGCCCATTCTGTACAATATCATTCCTGAAGTTAGGACATCATAGCCTTCACATGACAAGTCATATCAGTCCCATTGATTGGATTAAAGGGGTACTCCACTGGAAAACATTTTTTTTTTTAATCAACTGGTGCCAGAAAGTTAAACAGATTTGTAAATGAATTCTATTAACCCCTTAAGGACCAAGCATTTTTCCATTTTTGTACTTTCATTTTTTCCTCCTTACCTTTTAAAAATCATAACCCTTTCAATTTTGCACCTTAAAATCCATATGATGGCTTTTTTTTTTGCGCCACCACTTCTACTTTGTAGTGACATTAGTCATTTTACCCAAAAATCTATGGCGAAACGGGAAAAAAAAAATCATTGTGCGACAAAATTGAAGAAAAAATGCCATTTTGTAACTTTTGGGGGCTTCCTTTCTATTCCCGCCATACCTCCATGGTCACTAAACATTGTGCTGAGGTACATCAGGGTGATTTCTCTTTCATGACCTTGCAAGGAATTGAGAGGGTTAATCCCTCTATGAGAGGTGGCAATTATAGGCAGAAAATATTTGACAGTGAGGTCTCCTGGATCTTGGAACTTGATACGCGGTTCCCTAAGGGGTTAAACCCTAAGGATGTTTTTACATTATTAGGTTTATTTATTTATATGTATTCTTGTCTGAATTTTACTTACTATGTTATAATATTAGTTTTTCTACATAGGGCCTCCTTTTTCACATAGCATACATCTCCAATTTAGCATAGATAGGCATCTTACAGGATTATATACTATACTACATTTTATTTTATGTTTTATATTTATGTATATATATATATATATATATATATATATATATATATATTTATATATTTTTTCGGTAATATTGCCTCTCTTTCATACAGCTATTATATATGTTTTTATTGTTATAACAAAACTTGCTATTTTTTGCTATTTTGTCAATTAATATGTTGTTTATATTTTGAATATTTATGGTGTTTTGTATTTCCTTTGTGGGGTTGCACACATTACCCTGCACCAGGTGTTTCCTGTGCAGGTTGATGGGTCTCCTCCCTATCAATGTATGGCTGTAACCAACGGCACATTAGTATGAGTAAGGCTGGCAAGACCGTCTGAAACGCGTTACTGTTATCCTGTCATGTCGTGTTGGAAATAAAGAATCAGCTTTTATTTGCACAAGTTTCTGTGCTGGACCTTCGTTCTTATTTGGCTGGATTTTCCGGTGTTGGTTCACAATGGTCAGTATGCAGAGCTCTGGCTCCCGAGGTGAGCTGAAGCACTCCTCCAGTAACTTCTTACTTATATAGGTTTGATTTTGTCATACTTCTGGAAAAAATCATAACTACATGCACGAAAATTAATACGTTTAAAATTGTCCTCTTCTGACCCCTGTAGCTTTATTTTTCTACGTACGGGGCGGTATTAGGGCTCATATTTTGTGCCGTGATCTGAAGTTTTTATCGATACCATGTTTGTTTTGATCGCTTAACATTTTTTTATGGTATAAAAAGTGACCAAAAATACACTATTTTGGACTTTGAATTTTTTTTCGTGTATGCCATTGACCGTGTGGTTTAATTAATAATATATTTTTATAGTTCGGACATTTACGCACGCAGCGATACCACATATGTTTATTTATTTTTTTATACAGTTTTTTTTTATGGGAAAAGGGGGGTGCTTCTGACTTATTAGGGAAGGGTTTACATCACATTTATTAACTCTTTGTTTACACTTCTTTTTTGCAATGTTATAGCCCCCATAGGGGGCTATAACATGCATTACACTGATTGCAGGCATTGTTCAATGCATTGCCGTAGCATTGCATTGATCAGTGTTATCTGCACTTGATTGCTCAAGCCTGGATCTTTGGCTTGGAGCAATCAAATGACGATCAGAAAGCGTGGAGCCAGGTAGGGAGCCTCCCACTGTCCTCTCAGCTGATTGGGACGCCACAGCGGTCCCAAACAGCTCCTCTGAGCTAACCGGCATCATATTCTCCAGTTTTAGATGCCGCGATCAACTTTGATATCTGGTATTAGTCGTGGGTCCCGGTTGCTGACAGCAACCGGGACCCCGCAGATACGAAGCACGCTCAGCTTCTGAGCGCGCTTCACAGATCGGGAGCCGGCCACGGACGTAAATATACGTCTGTGGTCGTTAAGGGGTTAAAAAATCTTAATCCTTGCAGTACTTATTAGCTGCCATATGATCCACAGGAAGTTCTTTTCTTTTTGAATTTCCTTTCTGCCTGACCACAGTGCCCTCTCGTGACACCTCTGTCCATGTCAGGAACTGTCCATAGTAGGAGCAAATCCCCATTGAAATCCTCTCCTGCTCTGGACAGTTCCTAAAATGGACAGAGGTGTCAGCAGAGAGCACTGTGGTCAGGCAGAAAGGAAATTCAAAAAGATCATACGGCAGCTGATGAGTACTGGAAGGATTAAGATTTTTTAATAGAAGTAATCACAAATCTGTTTAATTTTAATTAAATTTTCTTTGATTTTTATTCCTACTACAGATAAACTGCTTGAAGTGGTTTATTGCCCTCTTATAGTGAAAAAAAAAAAACATGTTCACATGCCAAGTTTTATGATAAAAAGTAACTATGTATGGTCCCCATTCCCTTTTTAACTTAAAGGGTACCTGTCACTAAGTTTTACCGATGTATTAGAGGTTAATATCACGTGCCCTACCATGCCTTGATGTCTGCTGGCACATCTATAAATGAGAAGAAAACAACTTTTTTAAATGTCACATGCAGTATGTAAATGAGGCTCAACTAGTCAACAAATATGCTCAAATAGTCTGGCTTGCTCAAGTATCTGGCTTGCTGAAGTAGTCACGGAACCCCCGGGCTGTAATCACTACTATCCAAACATGATTGACAGTCTAGCTGTGAGCAACGACACCAGGCCCTGATTGAGCTGCTCAATAATCCCTAGATAGGTCTTATTTGAGCCTGTATAGGGGTGATTGCAGCACGGGGAGCTGTGACTACTTTAGCAGCCTCATGCCCAACTGAATATTTAAAGGGGTGCTCCACTGGCCAGCATTCGTGGCATGGCCGTGACATCACGAGGGGCGTGCCTGAACCCCGCAGCGCGAAAACAGCGTTCGGAACATTTAGTTCCGAGCGCTGACCAGTGGAGTACCCCTTTGAGCCTCATTTGCATACTGCTTGTGACATTTATTAAAGCTGTTTTCTCCACATTTACAGACGTGCCAGCAAACATCCAGGCCAAGTAGGACACGTGATATTAATCTTTATTATGTTTTGCCACTGATTATATAGGGTAAATCTTGGTGACAGGTTGCTTTTAACTTGTGGTATTAAAACTTTCTGAAATACCATTACATGACGATGACCCCCACTGACAAATTTGACAGCAACTAATTAAAAAGTTTGGTTCTGCCAGTTTACCAAACTGGCAGAACCAAAACTCCTGGTTCTGACCAAACTATCTGTCCAAATCTGTACGTCATCTAACTGTAAAATATTATGCATATGTATTTTTTAATATACGATATCATTGTTGAATATATATATCTCTCTCAAGGTTATAGAAGCCACGTATTTAAGCTCACCAGTTGTCACTGTATATTATATATATATAAATACATATATATATATATATATATAAAACCATAAATGGCGCAGCACTCGAATATCCAAAAACAACAGAGAGAGAATACATGTAGCTTGGATGAACAAAACCATATGTGACGTGACGTCAGGATACTCCAGCCCCGTGATCGGCAGTCATCAGACCCGGAGCAATGTTCGCTCCGGGGCCTGATGAGAGCGGGGTGCTGCGTGCGAGATCGCGGGGGTCCCCAGCGGCGGGACCCTGCGCGATCAGGCAACTTATCCCCTATCCTTTAGGGGATAATTTGTCAGCACGTTAGTACCCCTTTAAGAACAATCCTAGCAATATTGTATTGCCTAGTAAATGTATATAACAGATGCAGACACACACACAAAATACAAATATATGTATAAGTATGTATACAATTTAAATGTGATAATTTAAATAGAAATACACAAACTGAAATGGACACATAGATAATGCGAATGTTCACCTACCTTTCATGTACCGCACTTTACTGTCACTCAACTGCACACTGCATCAGTTGTATTCTCTGTTGCAAGACATATTGAAAGCCCAAACAGCAGTGAGGCCCAATACAGCTTCACAGCGCCATCTGTAGGTTTTTTATCCAAATTAATTGCAAATTAATTGCAAACACTACAGCTGCTATTGAAACAGGTATATCCCTTATTTTCTTTGTTATCAAACTGACTGTAGTAGTCCTGTACAGATAATAAGTGTTATCCTACTACAAAAGTCTTGTGTGTTCTAAAGGGTAGTCAAATAATTTCTTCTTTCAACCAGTGATATGCCAGAGCAGTGCAAAATTATGTTGTTGTCTACACTTCCTTTGACTGGCACAGAAGCAGTGAATAAAAAAATATAGGCTGGATAACACTGGGCTCTAGCCATGCTTGGTAATGCCCCCTTAGCACTTGGGACACATCATTTACATATTAAAAAATATATATTAACAAAAAGGATATATCTTGCCACTGGAAATGACTGAGGACATAATTAAAGTATGCCTAGAATCCTGATAAATAGCCCTATTGCAGCTTTACACCCATCTTTTATTGATGACAGACCCACTTAAATCTTAATCATCGTATTATATAAAGTTGTGTGTAATATTCAAATATACCCTATATTTTAATTCTTCATCATTTTCCAAAATCTCTGCTTCTGTAAACTCAATTCATGTGAGTGGGACTGAACACCTTTCTAATCCATTTTTCCTTTAAATTATTGCTTCCTGCCAACAAGAGGTCACATTTCCTTCTACATTGAGGCTGAAATATGTCCTGACAGTGTCCATTTGATTCCGTAAAAAAAAATAATAATAATTTAGCTCTAGGAAAAATAAAGGCAAGCCCAGAAAACGCTGCTGCCAATCCAACAGTATATCATTGTATCTTTTGGCATATTATAATTAATTATGACAATTATTTATGAGTGTGGAAATTATTACATCTAATTTATTGGTTCAAAAATCCAATTGGCTTACAACATGATTTTTAGTAGATACGTCTTTATTAAGCAATTATATTTTCATATGGGCCAATGCAAAAATGCATTTCCTATTATTTTTACTTTGTGCTATTGACAAATACACATACATCAAAAGACTATTGTCCAAACAGCAATTATACATCCACCTCCTTAACCCCTTAAAGGGGTACTCCACCGCTAGACATCTTATCCCCTTTCCAAAGGATAGGGATTAAGATGTCTAATAGGGGGGGGGGGGGTCCCGCCGCTGGGGACCCCCACAATATAGCATGCAGCACCCACCTGTATCTGCTTCCGGAAGCGCTGGAGGTTCTGGCTCCCGACCACGGGGACAGAAGATCGTGATGTCACGACTCCGCCTCCGTGTGACGTGCCGCCCCACCCCCTCAATGCAAGTCTACTCTATTTTTTGTGTGACTTTTTGATTGTGCAGTGCCCTAAGAAAAAAAAAAAGAAACTTGCTTAACAAAGCAAAAAGTGATTTTTGACTTGCAGTGGCCAGAGATTTATCAAGTGCAAAAGTTGCAAAAAAGTCGCATTGCATGAAAAAACCTACAAAATTTACTCCAGCTCACACATGGGGCACATAAGCAAAAAAAGGGAAAAAGGAAAAAATTACTAAAAAAAATTAATACATAAGCAAACATTGATGAATGTCCCCCTAAATCTTTTTTAACTAGACAAGGATTCCAAGATGTTAAATGAGGAAATGAATATTTTCATGGTATGATTGTTTCGCATGAGAGCTAGAAACATTCACGACAGACTGTGTAATTCAGCAGGTGGCTTCATTGAGCCTGTGAAGCTACCAGACTATAAAATAAGTAATGTTCTATATAATATTTCAATGTGCAAATCTATGCAAAAAAAGGATAGCAGAGCTCCTCATATTGTAGTATGTTTTAGAATACACCATATGGATAAGGTAGGGTCAAACATGTCCTTTTGGGGTAATCACTCACCTGATGTTGAAGTGTAGGAAAGACACAACAACTTATATAGCTCTCAATGACATATATAACAGTGCAGCCCCCCCGGGTGCCGGTCCAGATTCACAAGAACAAGCGACTCATTATATACAAATATAAACATTGCTATAAGTCAGTAATCATTCAACACATAAAAACAATAGGAAAAACAGTACAACATCTATATTCAAATTGTTAATACAGCAAAAATATCACAGTACCTATCGGTAAACCAAAAGATGAATGATTGATTACACTTATGTTCAAGCGGATGACTGGCAAATTTCACTGTGCCTGAAGCTATCCCTACAAATACAATGAACACCTAGTACAAATAAATCTAAATAAAAGATTGCTGGATTCAAATTGTTGGACTCAGGATTTAAAAAAAGCCACTAATAGGCATAAAGAATGAGATATAACGGTAAAAGTAACTAATAGGCTCACATAAAAACTCTATTGGTTACAGAATATAATAAATATGTTATAAAACCTGCAGGGCTGTAAATATAATAAATAAACACACATAAAAAAGATGAGTAACAGCTGAAGTGTTTCATTCATAGTATATGACTCATTTTACAACACAATTTTTTCAAATTCAAATCCCAGCTATATATGCAATGCAATGGTACCGCGATGGGGACGTGCTTTACGCCAGCTTTTGCTAAGCTGTATGTCGGCGCCCTGGAGAAAAAACTTGTATATGAGAATAACTCTTGGTCACAGAAAATGTAATTACATAAACAGTATGTTGCTTTTTCTTTGTGAAGGCACGGAAGCAGAGTTCAATCCACCTCAATAGCAACCAATGGAATCTCTCCTTTTAAGGCACCTCGTCAGACACATTAGTGGAATATTTAGACCTGATCTTGTTATCAGAAGAGGAGAGGATGACTGTAACAGTCTACTGGAGTACAGCAGCTGCTATTTCTGTAAGTGTGCTTTCACACGGCTGTCTGTCCCCGTTTTTTTTTTCCTGTTTAGGTTCCGTTGTTGTTGGTTGTAAACGGATTACAAACGGTTGTAAAATAATCCCATTGATGTCAATAGGATTTTTTTACAATCCATTCACATCCGTTTGCACCCGTCTGCACTTATCTCATTTTTTTTTACACGAGAAAAGAAGGTGCATGCAGTATTTTCTCTCCCGTCATAAAAACTGAAGAAAAAATGGATACAGGAAATTTAACATTAAAGTCTATAGAAAACGGATGGGCCTTTAATGTCATCCGTTTTTTCAATCAGTTTTTTGATACATTTTTACTTCGGAGCATGCTCAGAACCAAAAAAATAATATTTTGGTTTATTAAATATACCATTCAGGCAATTTAATCGAGTAAGCTGAAACTGCACCAAGACAGCGGATTATTAGACACAGAACAAGATTGTTCTGGAAAGCTTGAAAGAAAAAGGCAACCCCAAAAGCATAGTGCAAATAGTCCATATGCCGCATCAACATTTAGGTGTCATTTTATCACAGGTTATGTGGCATCACATGATAGAATGAGAAATGTCCTTACAAAGCACTAGTCCATTCAACGACATGACCCAATTTTAAATGACCAAATATCATTTTTTCCACAGATTACTTTTAGACAGGCATAAACACTCAAGAATGTTTTAGCTCAAGCTGCTTCCGACAAGAAACTGAGAAAAACAAGAATGGCGACAGGAAAAGTGCGTATTTTGCCTTTCTAAGATGCAAACAAAAGTCCTGCAAATGTTGCACAAACATGATACATGGAGTCAAAAATGTTATAGTCAGGTAACTAAAGAAAAATTCTCCATAAAGTCTACAGTCAACTGTGCATCATATTTTGTCATCTACCTGATGGAATGTTCACCTTAAGTATGTAGGCAGAACAATACAGCATTTCTTAAATAGAGTCAACAAACATAGATTCAAAGCCAATTGCAAATTCGAGCAGCATAGTGTCTCCAGACATGCGACAGAATTTCATGTCAGTGATTTCTCCGAATTTTCTTTCAACATTATAGAGGAGACACCAGAGGAAGCCACTAACAGTTTTAACAAATTCCGTAAGAGAGAAGCCTACTGGATTTTTAGACTTAAAAGGGTATTCCAGGAATTTTTTCTATTTGCCTATGCTACAGGGGCTGTAAAGTTAGTGTAGTTCATAATATAGTGTCTGTACCTGTGTGTGATGGTTTTCTCACAATTCTTCTGTGATTTTCACCCCACTATTTATTTTTGCCAGCATACAAAATGACTGTTGTCTCGGATTTTTCCCAGCTTGCAATGCGGCCAAGACCTAACTCACTAGTCAGCTGATGACAGGGAGCCTGTCTGCTTCAATGGGTGGAAGGATCAATCTGCAACTAATGCAACAGCTGTAGGCACCGTGATTTAAAACCACAGGTCTTTTGTTTCAATGGGTGGGGTGGCTGATGTGTGAGAGGGAGGAAAATGGCATTGTGGGATTTGTAGTAAAAAAAAAAACATAAGTCAAACAGAAAATACAAGTTCACAAAAAGCTAGCCACAGTGTTATGGTAATCTCACAACATAGCCATTTAGCCCCAAGACAAGCGCAGATCCTTCCTAAGCCTGTCCATTACTGACTGCCAGGTACGTACAAACATCACCTTATGCTGGATAACCCCTTTAATACCATTAATCCATCAGGGCTAAATCAGATCTCTGACAGTATACTAAACTGAATTAAGCATCCATTAGCAATATGTTTCTATTTTGGTACCATTACAGGGTGCAATTATTTCTGTTTTATTATATGTATTTACTACATTATTTTCCTATTATGTATGTGTAGGTTTTAACACTTACCTTTATGTGTTCACAGTTATTAACAATTTTTTGTGCTCTGGCAATTTTTTCTGAGAGTATATTCATCAGGCTCTATATGAGCATAAGGGAGCAATGTTTTATCTATTTATCACACACACTAGTTTTAAATTTTTATTGCTGTGGAGTCGTTAGATAAATTTTCCAACTCCGCAATTTTTTGTACTTCCGACTCCGACTCCTCTGTATTAATATGCGAATGTATTAAAGTTTAAGCTATCAATCGGAGTTTACAAGTTTTTATAGCCTTAGCTGAATGACAGCAGTTTTTCCAATGGTTTACATCTTCAGTGTTGAACTATTGACCCTCCATTCCCTTCACTTATACAAGTGTCTCTAGTCCTGCAAAAAACATATTTACTTAATCCCTTATTAGTGAGAGGCTAGGCTACCCATGGGTTCCCTGTAACAGCAGAACACAACACTATGGAAAGTATAAGTATTGCCGCTCCTAATTGTGCGTTGCGTGCCATATAGTGAAGCACATGAAAAGCATGCTTCTTCATGGTCACTTAACGTGTTTGTTTTGCGGTTACGTGAGGCACTGCATGCATTGGTCTTTATTCTTACAGTAGAGAAGTCATTAATTATAACTTTTTGCGAATTGGGACATTTAAACTTGCTTTTTTTCATTCCAATCTAAATTTAGTAGGAGTCGGTGCATTGTTTGCCGACTCCGACTCCAGGTACCCAAAATTTCGTCCGACTCCGACTCCTTGACTCTGACTCCACAGCACTGGCTAAAACTATTGGTTGTTATTTGCCACAGACATTCAGTTAACCCCTTAAGGACCCGGGGGTTTTCCGTTTTTGCTTTTTCGTTTTTTCCTCAATACCTTTAAAAATTGCGTGCGCCACCAATTCTACTTTGTAATGACATCAGTCATTTTACCCAAAAATCTACGGCAAAATGGGAAAAAAATCATTTTGAGACAAAATTGAAAAAAATGCCATTTTGTAACTTTTGGTGGCTTCCGTTTCTACACAGTACATTATTCGGAAAAATGACACCTTCTCTTTATTCTGTAGGTCCATACGATTAAAATGATACCCTACTTATGTAGGTTTGATTCTGTTGTACTTCTGGAAAAAATCATAACTACATGCAGGAAAATGTATACGTTTAAAATTGTCATCTTCTGATCCATATCCCTTTTTTATTCTTCCGCGTATGGGGCGTTGTGAGGGCTCATTTTTTGTATCATGATCTGAAGTTTTAAGCGGTACCATTTTTGCATTAATAGGACTTATTGATCGCTTTTTATTCATTTTTTCATTATATAAAAAGTGACCAAAAATGCACTATTTTGGACTTAGGAATTTTTTTGCGCGTATGCCATTGACCGTGCAGTCTAACTAACGATATATTTTTATAATTTTGACATTTTTGCACGCAGCGAAACCACATATGTTTATTTTTATTTTCACAGTTTTTTTTATGGGAAAAGGGGGGTGATTAAAACTTTTATTAGGGAAGGTGTTAAATGATCTTTATCACTTTTTTTTTCAACTTTTTTTTTATAACCATGCACACACTGATCTTTTACATTGATCCATGGTTTCTCATAGGAAACCACTGATCGATGATTCTGCTGCTTGACTGCTCATGCCTGAATCTCAGGCACTGAGCAGTCATTCGGTGATCGGACAACATGGAGGCAGGTAGGGACCCTCCGGCTGTCATGTAAGTTGTTTGGGATGCCGCGATTTCGCCACGGTGATCCCGAACAGCTCACTAAGCTAACCAGCATTGTTTTACTTTCACTTTAGATGCGGCGTCTAAAGGGTTAAAAGCGCGTGGCATCGCGATCAGTGCTGCGCGCTATTAGCCACGGGTCCCGGCTAAAGGCCCCGCGTTATAGAATGGGAGCAGACTCAAGAAGTACCGGTACGTCATGGGTCCTTAAGGGGTTAAGCATTTGTGATTCACTCTGCAACACTTTTGCATTCTTAAAGAGTAACTCTCACCAAAATAAACTTTTAATATATTTTTCCTTATGTAATTATAAGAGATTTTGCTATCTTCTTGCTGTTAAAATTCTCAACCTTTATATGTTTTTAATGTGATTTAAAAAACAGCCATTAGATGGCTCTGTTATGTTCCCTGCGCAAGTGAAACAGTTAGTTTGGTCTCCTACTGGCATGCAGGCTTCAGTGATGTTGTGCCTATTGGGGAACGCCCACTTTCTCCTGCCAGAGCTCACACAATGTCAGCAAGGGGAAAGGTATGTTACAGAGCTTTTTAAAGCTCAGAATTCTTCTTTAAAGGAGTTCTCTAAGCTAAAACTTTTATCCCCCGTTGTGCCCGGGCTGTAAAACTATACATAATAAACTTTCACTTACCTGCCTACGATCCCCCGTTGTTCCGATATCGCTGTCCCGTTCTCTGATCCCGGTCTCTTTCACTTCTGGCGGGTCGGCGACTTCACTCTGCGCTCAGCCTATCAGCAATGTCCCGTCGCGGCCGCTGATAGGCTGAGCGCAGAGCGAAGTCACCGACCCGCAGGAAGAGGAAGCTGACAGGGACCGGAGCACGGGTGGCGATATTGGAACAACGGGGGATCGTAGGCAGGTAAGTGAAAGTTGATTATGTATAGTTTTACAGCCCGGGCACAACGGGGGATAAAAGATTTCAGTTGGAGAACTCCTTTAAGGACAGAAGGGGTGTTTGGAGTAGTTAGGGAATATAATCTGAGTTAGTTTAGAAAATATGGTTTGATGACAGGTACTCTTTAAGGTCTTTTTTTAGTTGCTGGTAGGGCACTGATTGGGTCCAGCGCTAGAATGTTGCAACAATTGATACATAGTACATCATCATGTTACAATTAAGCCTTCTGTGTGGCCCTTTGTGTTACAAACATTTCAGCTGTATTTAGCTATGATAGCAAGTCCATAGACAAGTTCTGTCTACGCCATTCTGCATCGTCTTTCAGTTTTACTGGCGCTAGCTACGTTAACAACAGGAGTGGATCCGCTGACTCTATACAGTGCACACACAGTAAGAACTTTTGTGATCCCGGAGAGCACTTCTGGCACGAGGACTACAAGGCAAGTAGTGCCCTGAAGGTCTACTGTCAGCTAAGTTTGTACATTGTTCTTTTATTTATATTTATTTGGAATAGGTGCTCCTTGTATTTGTTGGGATTGCTTCAGGCACAGTGAGATTTGCCTGTCATCCGATTGTACATAGGTATAATTACTCAATCATCTTTTGGTTTACCAATGGGTACTGTGATATTTTTGCTGCATTAACAATTTGAATATAGATGTTTTACTGTTTCCTATTGTTATATGTGTTGAATGATTATTGAATGTTTACCTTTTTATATAATGAGTTAGTCTTTGCTCACATAATTTTGGTGCCATTTTCAAGAGGACATAAAGAAACTCTCTTGAGAATACCATTGTATGCCATTGCACATTTGAAGAAGGGCATTTAATGCCCTGAAACGCCTTAAGTGAAGTCTGTTATTTAGAATAAATATATGTTGCTGTCAGGTGTGAAGAATCGTGTATCACCATCTTCCTTTCTAAGCGGTCTTGCGCCAGAGAATCTGGGGTTTCTCCTCTCCCAGTCCTGTTTGGCATATGATATTTATAGGGAATCTGTTACAAGATTTATTCTGCCCGAAGCGTGGACACTCGTTACAAATTATGTTTTACACTGAAACCCTACAGTTTGAAAGTGGGGCACTGGGTTAAATTCCATCTGGGTGGTCACTCTGCCTGCTACCCGCCTGTCTGGATTGACTTCTTTTTCTATACACAAATATCAATCAGCAAAACAATTGTGGCATGCTTTATGGGACTCAGTATGTACAATATGCTGTACAACTGAGGCATTGCTTCTAGGGGAGAGTATCCCTGTACATATGGCACCTAGTGCAGCTTGCACTTCAGTGCACAGAGAGGGGGAGAAGGTCTGAATTTAGGATATGTACAGCCTTACTGCAGTGCTGTTTGCATAAACCCTTACTATGAACATCCCAGGTACTATCATCAGAAAATAAATATGTCATCAGAACATGACATATTATTTATTTTTAGGAAAAACGTGTTTTGAACATAATTTTTACATTTTTTTTCAACTCTGTAGCATTCACAATAAGAAACTTCCTGTTTGAGATAGCTAAGTTTTCACAAATGCTTTGGAGGCTAGGGTATATTATCACTACTAATTGTTGAGAGGGCTTCATCAAAGGACAGGAACTTTTGTCCAAAAAACAAATTTACACCAATGTATGCTTTAAAAAAAAAAATTACCTAATACCATAAAAGAATATGAATAGTAACAGGTTCCCCCTGTTTAACCACCAGCCACAGGTATTCATTTAATTAGCTGCCTTAGTTCCCACTACGACTATCAACCACAGTTAAAGGAATACTCCAATGTTGTAAAAAAGTACAAGTGGTGACAGCAAAAGAACCTCAGAAGTCCAGTATTCAGAAACAGGCTTCAATTTTTATTAGCAATATAAAGTGAACATGTGCACCCCCTGAGATTTCCTGCATGGCATCCCGGCTTTCCTCAGGAAAGGAGTGTGTAGACCCCCGTACGAAGCAGCGACCAGCACACACCCTCCATGTATCTCTATGGGAGAGCCTAAGATATCTGAAAGTTGTATCTCCGGCTCACTCAGAGAAATATATGGAGGGGGCAAATATATGGAGGGGACTGCCTGGGTGCCCTACAGGAGATCACAGGGGGTTGGACCCTTTGGATAGGGGATAACTTTTACTGCACTAAAGACCTCCTTTAAGTTGACTCCATAAATGCCAGACAAATTACCTTTATAAGAGATACAAGTCCACTCCTATTATTGTCAGCTACAGTTCAACCCCGTAACTGCCAGCCAAAGTTTCCCCATATTTGTGTAGAATACCTATTTTTTTTTACTGCAAACACAGTTATTTTTATTGTCATTGTGGAGATACGTGTTGCCATGGTTGCTGTGTATTCCCCACATGTGTAAACAACAGAGGGTCCCTGAGAAAAACAGTCTCAGCATGTGAGCATACAGGTTACAAGTAAGCTAAGCAGCACTTAAGGCCACACACCTGATACAACAGCAAATTACAATTGTAAAAACAAAGACAATATTGAGTAAAATAATCTCTTGTAATGCTATATATTTAACCCCTTAAGGACCAAGGCCTTTGCTCCCTGGTACTTGAGGACCAAGGGCGTACCTGTACGCCCGTGGGAATTTCGGTCCCTGCCGCGCGGGGACTGGACCGGAGTGACTGCTGATATCGATCAGCAGGCACCCCGCGCCAATGCCCAGGGGGGGTAGGTGATCGCCGAAAATCGCAAGTGAATTCACACTTGCGATTTTCGGCTATTCCAGTGATGCGGGTCACGTGTGACCTGCTGACCCGGAGATACAAGGTGATCGGGGGTGTAGGATACACCCCCTATCACCCTCTGTATCTATGGGGAAGTGGCGATTTCGTCACCCCCCCCCAGGATCGCTGCTATTGGCCGGCCAATAGCAGCCGGCAGGAGAGGGGTTAACGGCCCCTTCTCGCGGCTCTATTTGCTCCCTGAGTTCATTCAGCGGCCAGAGCTGGGAGAAGGAGCCAGGGACCCCCCACCTCTGTGAAGATCGGAGCCCCTCACAGAGGAAGACCCCCCTTAGAGCAGGGAGAGAGTACAGCCCCAGGGACAGGTAGGGTTAACCAGTAAAGTAAAAAAAAAGTGTAAAAAAAGTTAAACATTTCCCCCCCCCGACTCCCTAATAGGACCTAAAGGGTCCGCCACAATTTTTTTAGTGTGACCCGGGCCCTATTAGGGATTCAGGGTGCTGCATTTGGCCCCCCAGTTTATTTGTTATTTTTCCCCCCATACAGTTACAGTTACACCAATCACACACTACATACTCACCCCCCCCACACACACACCCACCACCCCAGCCACCAACCCCCCCCCCCCCCACCACCGTAGAAAAAAGGCGATGGCTCGCCAGGCATTTTCGGCAGCGGAGGCATACGCTTTTCTTGCCTCCGACTCCGAATCTGTCAGTGAGGACGATGAAGATCCTACATTCCTGTGTTCTTCATCGTCCTCCTCATCATCTAGTACTGATGATGAGTCACCTATACGGCAGCGGAGACGCCGCCAGGCGAGGCCAAGCACCCCCCATGATAGTGTCCCAGTGGCTGGCACTAGTGCGAGTGGTGATGCTGCTCGTACTAGGAGTCCGACCCCCCAGACAAGTTTACCGGAGCCCCTTCCGGTGAACCTGTCTGGAGACTCCCAGAGGCTTATCAGCCACGGGTTCCGGAGTTTGTTGGCGACTCCGGAATCCGGATTGACAATTTTGGATTCACTGAAATTGACTATTTCAGCTATTTTTTCAGTGACAGTTTTGTCAATCACATGGTGGAGCAGACGAATCTGTACGCCAGGCAGTTCATCGCCCACCACCCTGATTCTGTTTTGGCCAGGCCCAATGAATCTTACACCATTGATGCAGCAGAGATGAGGACATTTTGGGCGGTGGACAGAGAGCACAACCTGTTTTATAATTTTATGTCCCACTGTACCCCATTTTAGTTATTTAGTGTACCCAGTTATTTACCCCATGTAATGCCCCTTGAGGGGGGGGTCCCACTGTTCTGGCTCCATATGCCGCAACGCAGAAGCTCAAGGCCCCTGAATGCGACCTTCTCCTCTCAGACCAGTGTGCAAGCTGTTTACGCCCAGACTTGAGGTATGTCCTTACTCCAAAGAAATGTATTTACAAACTTACAGTGACATTTTCTCCTTTTACCACTTGTGAAAATGAAAAATTTTGGGTAACCCCAGCATTTTAGTGTAAAAAAAATCACATTTTTCATTTTCACATCCCACTTCATGAATATTTATCAAACACCTGTGGGGTGTTAAGACTCACTGTACCCCTTGTTATGTTCCTTGAGGGATGTAGCTTCCGAAATAGTATGCCATGTGGTTTGTTTTAGCTGTCCTGGCACCATAGGGGCTTCCTAAATGCGACATGCCCCCCGAGCAAAATTTGCTCTCAAAAAGCCAAATATGACTCCTTCTCTTCTGAACATAGTAGTTCGCCCGTAGTGCACTTCAGGTCAACTTATGGGGTACCTCCATACTCAGAAGAGATGGGGTTACAAATTTTGGGGGGTATTTTCTGCTATTAACCCTTGCAAAAATGTGGAATTTGGGGGAAGCACACATTTTAGTGAAAATTTTTTTATTTTTTTACATATGCAAAAGTCGTGAAACCCCTGTGGGGTATTAAGGCTCACTTTATTCCTTGTTACGTTCCTCAAGGGGTCTAGTTTCCAAAATGGTATGCTATGTGTATTTTTTTGCTGTTCGGGCACCATAGTGGCTTCCGAAATGCAACATGCCCCCCAAAAGCCATTTCAGAAAAATGTAATCTCCAAAATCCCCTTGTCGCTCCTTCATTTCTGAGCCCTCTACTGCGCCCGCCGAACAATTTACATAGACATATGAGGTATGTGCTTACTCAATTCAAAAATTGGTTCTAGAAGAAGATGCAAGTGTAAAAAATGAAGATTGTGAATTTTCTCCTTCACTTTGCTGCTATTCCTGTGAAACACCTAAAGGGTTAAAACGCTGACTGAATGTCATTTTGAATACTTTGGGGGGTGCAGTTTTTATAATGGGGTCTTTTATGGGGTATTTCTAATATGAAGACCCTTCAAATCCACTTCAAACCTGAACTGGTCCCTGAGAAATAGTGAGTTTGAAAATTTTGTGAAAAATTGGAAAATTGCTGCTGAACTTTGAAAGCCTCTGGTGTCTTCCAAAAGTAAAAACTTGTCAATTTTATGATGCAAACATAAAGTAGACATATTGGAAATGTGAATAAAAAAAACATTATTTGGAATATCCATTTTCCTTACAAGCAGAGAGCTTCAAAGTTCGAAAAATGCAAAATTTTCAATTTTTTCATAAAATTTTGGGATTTTCCCCCAAGAAAGGATGCAAGTTACCACAAAAATTTACCACCATGTTAAAGTAGAATATGTCATGAAAAAACAATCTCGGAATCAGAATGATAAGTAAAAGCATTCCAGAGTTATTCATGTTTAAAGTGACAGTGGTCAGATGTTCAAAAAACGCTCTGGTCCTAAGGTATAAAATGGCCTGGTCCTTAAGGGGTTAAAGGGGTACTCCGACGCTAAGACATCTTATCCCCTATCCAAAGGATAGGTGATAAGATGCCTAATCGCGGGGCTCCCGCCGCTGGGGACCCCCGTGATCTTGCATGCAACACCCCGTTGCAAACAGCTGTCACGCCCCTCCCATAGGCTTGCATTGAGGGGGCGGAGAGTGACGTTACACGTGGGCGGGTACGTGACGTCACAATGCTCTGGCCCCCGTGATCGCCAGTAATCAGACCCGGAGCGAACATGCTCCAGGGACTGATTATAACGGGGTGCTGCGTGCAAGACTACGGGGGTCCCCAGCGGCGGGAACCCCGCGATCAGGCATCTTATCCCCTATCCTTTGGATAGGGGATAGATGTCTTAGTGCTGGAGTACCCCTTTAATGTGAGGTACAGCTCTGGGCTTCACATTGTGTAAAGAATGTGTAAGAGATTTTATACATACTACTCTATGACCAAGTGCCTGTCGTTCTTCTTCCAGCTACTGTTAGATCACTGGAAAAGTTTATAGCACTGACAAGATCAAGGCTTTGTTGAAAGAAATTGACTTGTAACACTAAGCAGAAGACTTTAAGTAAGTATATTGTAGTGATTGTTTCTTTCTTCTTCAATTCTTCTGTCATTACTTCAGCTAACTTCCTAATAAATGTTATATATAGCTCTCTGGAAATTAGTTCAAGCTATCAGAATGATTAACTTTAATAAAGAATAACTGTCTAGCTTCAGGCATTTTTATTATCTATACTAACTTGGCAAACATTCAAAAACAACCAGTCATAAAGTTCCAACTCAAATTTTCTTCATCTCCGAACTCCCTTATGCTATTGCTGTCCTCTGTGAAAAGGGTAATGCTATCATCTCAGATTCTTTGAGGCTCCGTGGCTTCCATGGTCCATCAGGTACCCTGCCCCTTGTTTTCCCCATGCTTTACACATCTTTATGAGACATCCCTTCACTATTCCTACCTAGTTACTCTAATCTCTTCTAGAAATATTTGATTTTCTTGACCTTATGGATAACTTACAGTCATGGCCAAAAATGTCTGCACCCCTTACATTTTTCAAGAAAATGAAGTATTTCTCACAGAAAAGGATTGCAGTAACATATGTTTTGCTATACACATGTTTATTTCCTTTGTGTGTATTGGAACTAAACCAAAAAAAAGGAGGAAAAAAGCAAATTGGACATAATGTCACACCAAACCAAAATGGTTAACTTAATATATGGTTGCACACCCTTTGTAAAAAATAACTGAAATCAGTCGCTTCCTATAACCGTCAATAAGCTTATTACACCTCTCAGACGGAATGTTGGACCACTCTTCCTTTGCAAACTGCTCCAGGTCTCTCTTATTGGAAGGGCAACTTTTGCTAAAAACTATTTTAAGATCTCTTCACAGGTGTTCAATGGATCTGGACTCATTGCTGGTCACTTCAGAACTCTCAAGCGCTTTGTTGCCATCCATTTCTGGATGCTTTTTGGGGTCATTGTCCTGCTGGAAGATCTCGGACGCAAACCCAGCTTTCTGACACTTGGCTGTACAGTGCAACCCGAAATCCATTGGTAATCCTCAGATTTCATGATGCCTTGCACACATTCAAGGCACCCAGGGCTAGAGGCAGCAAAAGAATCCCAAAACATCATTGAACCTGCCACCATATTTTTCTGTAGGTACTGTGTTCTTTTCTTTGTAGGCCTCATTCCGTTTTCGGTAAACAGTAGAATGATGTGATTTACCAAAAAGCTCTATCTTGGTCTCTTCTGTCCATAAGACGCTTTCCCATAATGATTTTGGCTTACTCAAGTTCATTTTGGCAAAATGTAGTCTTGCTTTTTTATGTCTGTGTCAGCAGTGGGGTCCTCCTGGGTCTCCTGGCATAGCGTTTAATTTCATTTAAATGTCGATGGATAGTTTGCACTGACACTGATGCTCCCTGAGCCTGCAGGACAGCTTGAATATCTTTGGAACTTGTTTGGGGCTGCTTATCCACCATTCGGACTATCCTGCGTTGACACCTTTCATAAAATTTTCTCTTCTGTCCACGCCCAGGGAGATTAGCTACAGTGCCATGGGTTGCAAACTTCTTGATATTGTTGCGCACTGTGGACAAAGGCAAATCTAAATCTCTGGAGATGGACTTGTAACCTTGAGATTGTTGATATTTTTCCACAATTTTGGTTCTCAAGTCCTCAGACAGTTCTCTTCTCTTTCTGTTGTCCATGCTTAGTGTGGCACACACAGACACACAATGGAAAGACTAAGTGAACTTCTCTCCTTTTTATCTGCTTTCAGTGGTATTTTTTTATATTGCCCACACCTGTTACTTGCCCCTGGTGAGTTTAAAGGAGCAACACATTCTTGAAACAATCCTTTTTATCCACAATTTTGAAGGGATGCCAATAATTTTGTCCAGCCAATTTTTGGAATTTGGTGTGACATTATGTCCACTTAGCTTTTTTTCCTTTTTTGGTTTAGTTCCAAAACACACAAAGGGAATAAACATGTGTATAGCAAAACACGTGCTATTGCAATCCTTTTCTGTGAGAAATACTTAATTTTCTTGAAAAATTTCAGGGGTGCCAATATTTACGGCCATGACTGTATATGGTTTACGTGCGTTGGGGTGGCGTTGCTCCAGCAGACCCTGTTAGGAACTGGATGTTACAGTTTGGTATGCCTATTGTCTTCACTGTGTGCATTGTACTGTATGATAATTAGAGCATTGTTATGCCTATATATGTGCTGGTAATGCAAACATGTGTGACTATGCACCATGTTACTTCTCCTTATATAACTTATTAATGTGGATCTGTCTGTGAGCAACACCTCTGTCTCTCCACTTTGTGGATGCTTCTCCCTATTTGTGATTTTAAACTAATTAATTTTTAATGTATATTTAATAAAATTATATAATTTTTACATTACAAGTGTCTCCATTCTCTTTTTCTGCCATGATTTGCAGTACACTATAGTTTTTTATTTATTTCTCTATTCTTTGTAACTATGCCGAATTTCTATTGGTTGTTCCTGGTGCTGTTTTGCATTTTGTGTATTTATCTTGTAAAACTTTAACACAAAACTTGTCTCTAACCCATCATGAAGTTTTGATCCTTCCTCATCCCCCACAATGAAACTGGCTATTCATGCTATATAGTTGTTAGTCAAAAACTTCCTCAACAGGTAAGTCAACCTATAGACCTATATGCTTATACTGGTGGAGATTAAATTGATTTTATTTGGAAGAGGGAGATCAAATACTTCTGACAGTGGCTTTTCACCTGGTGGGGTACAAAGGCTTGGGCATGTTGAAATCCTATTCTTTGTCCCAAAGATTAATGATATATGATGATAGCCATCCCATATACATTTGAAAGCTAGCAAAAGCCAAGAGGTTCGGCCATCCAGTGTTCATGGGCAGCCTTTTAGAGGCTTATTTGCTTTACTGACATAGGTAATTACATTATTATTTCCTCACAGCTGACCAAGTCCAGCTAAGAAAGAAATCATGTATATATATATATATATATATATATATATATATATATTGTCACGATGCCGGCTGGCAGGAGGTGGATCCTCTGTGCCAGAGAGGGATGGCGAGGACCGTGCTAGTGGACCGGTTCTAAGTCACTACTGGTTTTCACCAGAGCCCGCCGCAAAGCGGGATGGTCTTGCTGCGGCGGTAGTGACCAGGTCGTATCCACTAGCAACGGCTCACCTCTCTGGCTGCTGAAGATAGGCGCGGTACAAGGGAGTAGACAGAAGCAAGGTCGGACGTAGCAGAAGGTCGGGGCAGGCAGCAAGGATCATAGTCAGGGGCAACGGCAGGAGGTCTGGAACACAGGCTAGGAACACACAAGGAAACGCTTTCACTGGCACGATGGCAACAAGATCCGGCAAGGAAGTGCAGGGGAAGTGAGGTGATATAGGGAAGTGCACAGGTGATCAGACTAATTGGAACCACTGCGCCAATCAGCGGCGCAGTGGCCCTTTAAATCGCAAAGACCCGGCGCGCGCGCGCCCTAAGGAGCGGGGCCGCGCGCGCCGGGACAGGACCGACGGGGAGCGAGTCAGGTACGGGAGCCGGGGTGCGCATCGCGAGCGGGCGCTACCCGCATCGCGAATCGCATCCCGGCTGGAGGCGGTATCGCAGCGCCCCGGGTCAGTGGATCTGACCGGAGCGCTGCAGTGAGGAGAGTGTAGCGAGCGCTCCGGGGAGGAGCGGGGACCCGGAGCGCTCGGCGTAACAGTACCCCCCCCCTTGGGTCTCCCCCTCTTCTTAGAGCCTGAGAACCTGAGGAGCAGACTTTTGTCTAGGATATTGTCCTCAGGTTCCCAGGATCTCTCTTCTGGACCACAACCCTCCCAATCCACTAAAAAAAAGGTTTTCCCTCTGACCTTTTTGGATGCCAGAATTTCTTTGACGGAGAAGATGTCCGAGGAGCCGGAAACAGGAGTGGGAGGAACAGATTTGGGAGAGAAACGGTTGATGATAAGTGGTTTAAGAAGAGAAACGTGAAAGGCATTAGGAATACGAAGAGAAGGAGGAAGAAGAAGTTTGTAAGAGACAGGATTAATCTGGCACAAAATTTTGAAAGGACCAAGATAGCGTGGTCCCAACTTGTAGCTAGGGACACGGAAGCGGACATATTTAGCGGAGAGCCATACCTTGTCTCCAGGGGAAAAAATGGGAGGAGCTCTTCTTTTCTTATCCGCGAACTTCTTCATGCGTGATGAAGCCTGTAAGAGAAAATTTTGGGTCTCTCTCCATATGATGGAAAGGTCACGAGAAATTTCATCCACAGCGGGCAGACCAGAGGGCAACGGGGTAGGGAGGGGGGGAAGAGGGTGACGGCCGTACACCACGAAAAATGGGGATTTGGAGGAAGATTCAGAGACTCTGAAGTTATACGAGAATTCGGCCCATGGAAGAAGATCTGCCCAGTCATCCTGGCGGGAGGAAACAAAATGTCGTAAATAATCACCCAAGACCTGGTTAACTCTTTCTACTTGTCCATTGGATTGAGGATGATATGCAGAAGAAAAATTTAATTTAATCTTGAGTTGTTTACAGAGAGCCCTCCAGAATTTAGACACGAATTGGACGCCTCTATCCGAGACGATCTGCGTAGGCAACCCGTGAAGACGAAAAATGTGTACAAAAAATTGTTTAGCCAACTGAGGCGCTGAAGGAAGACCAGGAAGAGGGATGAAATGTGCCATTTTGGAGAATCGATCAACGACCACCCAAATAACAGTGTTGCCACGGGAAGGGGGTAAATCAGTAATAAAATCCATACCAATCAGAGACCAAGGCTGTTCGGGGACAGGCAGAGGATGAAGAAAACCAGCGGGCTTCTGGCGAGGAGTCTTATCCCGGGCACAGATAGTGCAGGCTCGCACAAAGTCCACAACATCCGTCTCCAGAGTCGGCCACCAATAGAAGCGAGAGATGAGTTGCACAGATTTCTTGATGCCTGCATGACCTGCGAGATGGGAGGAGTGACCCCATTTGAGGATTCCGAGGCGTTGGCGTGGAGAAACAAAGGTCTTTCCTGGAGGAGTTTGCCTGATGGAGGCTGGAGAAGTGGAAATCAGGCAGTCAGGAGGAATGATGTGTTGCGGAGAGAGTTCAACTTCAGAAGCATCCGAGGAACGAGAGAGAGCATCGGCCCTAATGTTCTTATCGGCAGGCCGAAAGTGAATTTCAAAATTAAATCGGGCAAAGAACAGAGACCACCTGGCCTGGCGAGGATTCAGCCGTTGGGCAGACTGGAGGTAGGAGAGGTTCTTGTGATCGGTGTAAATAATAACTGGAAATCTTGATCCCTCCAGCAGATGCCTCCATTCCTCAAGTGCTAATTTAATGGCTAGAAGCTCTCGATCCCCGATGGAGTAGTTCCTCTCCGCCGGAGAGAAGGTCCTAGAAAAAAAACCACAAGTAACAGCATTCCCGGAAGAATTTTTTTGTAGAAGGACAGCTCCAGCTCCCACTGAGGAGGCATCAACCTCCAATAGGAAGGGTTTGGAAGGGTCAGGTCTGGAGAGCACGGGAGCCGAAGAAAAGGCAGACTTGAGCCGTTTAAAGGCGTCTTCCGCTTGAGGAGGCCAAGACTTGGGATCGGCATTTTTTTTGGTTAAAGCCACCATAGGAGCCACAACGGTAGAAAAATGTGGAATAAATTGCCTGTAATAATTGGCGAACCCCAAAAAGCGTTGAATAGCACGGAGTCCGGAGGGGCGTGGCCAATCTAAGACGGCAGAGAGTTTGTCTGGATCCATTTGTAGTCCCTGGCCAGAGACCAAGTATCCTAGGAAAGGAAGAGATTGGCATTCAAACAGACATTTCTCTATTTTGGCATAGAGTTGATTGTCTCGAAGTCTCTGAAGAACCATACGGACATGCTGGCGGTGTTCTTCTAGATTGGCAGAAAAAATCAGGATATCGTCCAGATATACAACAACACAGGAGTATAAAAGATCACGAAAAATTTCATTAACAAAGTCTTGGAAGACGGCAGGGGCGTTGCACAGGCCAAAGGGCATGACCAGATACTCAAAGTGTCCATCTCCTCCGCCAGCTCCTGCACCTCCTCCGCAGCGAGTGGCCGCTTCTGGTTTACGCCTATCCTTGCCGGATAAATTTGATGGGGACTCTAAGTTTTGCCGTGGCTTTCTTTCCCAATGCTCCCTGCACTTGGAGATGATGTCGGACCAGTTTCCCACTGAAAGGTCTAAGGTGGCTTTCGTAGTCAGCCTTCTGTCTGGAAAAGCCCTGTCTTGGGCCACACCGCTCTGGGACCGCAATGACCCCGTCACTGCCTCTGTACACTCCTTCTTCTCGGAAATCCGAAGTGTCTTTGAGGAACCTGCCCGAGCCTCTTCTGCTGAGACTGCCCTGTTGAACCTGGTCCAGGGTAATTCTTCCGTTGGCGAGTATGCCGTACAATTCCGTACTCTTGCTTCAGAATTATCCTGGAATAATGAGGCCCTCTGCGCGACCTTTAAAAAAGGCCTATCCAGCAACATTAAAGATGTTCTGGCCGCACGAGAAATCCCTGCTAATCTACATGAACTCATTCACCTAGCCACTCGCATCGACATGCGTTTTTCCGAAAGGCGTCAGGAGCTCCGCCAGGATATGGACTCTGTTCGCACGAGGCGTTTCTTCTCCTCGGCTCCTCTCTCCTCTGGTCCCCTGCAATCCGTTCCTGTGCCTCCCGCCGTGGAGGCTATGCAGGTCGACCGGTCTCGCCTGACACCTCAAGAGAGGACACGACGCCGCATGGAGAACCTCTGCCTGTACTGTGCTAGTACCGAACACTTCCTGAAGGATTGTCCTATCCGTCCTCCCCGCCTGGAAAGACGTACGCTGACTCCGCACAAAGGTGAGACAGTCCTTGATGTCTACTCTGCTTCTCCACGTCTTACTGTGCCTGTGCGGATGTCTGCCTCTGCCTTCTCCTTCTCTACTATGGCCTTCTTGGACTCCGGATCTGCAGGAAATTTTATTTTGGCCTCTCTCGTCAACAGGTTCAACATCCCAGTGACCAGTCTCGCCAGACCCCTCTACATCAATTGTGTAAACAATGAAAGATTGGACTGTACCATACGTTTCCGCACGGAGCCCCTTCTAATGTGCATCGGATCTCACCACGAGAGGATTGAACTTTTGGTCCTCCCCAATTGCACTTCTGAAATTCTCCTTGGACTTCCCTGGCTTCAACTTCATTCCTCAACCCTGGATTGGTCCACTGGGGAGATCAAGAGTTGGGGGCCCTCTTGTTCCAAGGACTGCCTAAAACCGGTTCCCAGTAACCCTTGCCGTGACTCTGTGGTTCCTCCTGTGACCGGTCTCCCTAAGGCCTATATGGACTTTGCGGATGTTTTTTGCAAAAAACAAGCTGTGACTCTACCTCCTCACAGGCCTTATGATTGTCCTATCGACCTCCTCCCGGGCACTACTCCACCCCGGGGCAGAATTTATCCTCTATCCGCCCCAGAGACTCTTGCCATGTCTGAATACGTCCAGGAAAATTTAAAAAAGGGCTTTATCCGTAAATCCTCCTCTCCTGCCGGGCCGGATCTACTGTCACGATGCCGGCTGGCAGGAGGTGGATCCTCTGTGCCAGAGAGGGATGGCGAGGACCGTGCTAGTGGACCGGTTCTAAGTCACTACTGGTTTTCACCAGAGCCCGCCGCAAAGCGGGATGGTCTTGCTGCGGCGGTAGTGACCAGGTCGTATCCACTAGCAACGGCTCACCTCTCTGGCTGCTGAAGATAGGCGCGGTACAAGGGAGTAGACAGAAGCAAGGTCGGACGTAGCAGAAGGTCGGGGCAGGCAGCAAGGATCGTAGTCAGGGGCAACGGCAGGAGGTCTGGAACACAGGCTAGGAACACACAAGGAAACGCTTTCACTGGCACGATGGCAACAAGATCCGGCAAGGAAGTGCAGGGGAAGTGAGGTGATATAGGGAAGTGCACAGGTGATCAGACTAATTGGAACCACTGCGCCAATCAGCGGCGCAGTGGCCCTTTAAATCGCAAAGACCCGGCGCGCGCGCGCCCTAAGGAGCGGGGCCGCGCGCGCCGGGACAGGACCGACGGGGAGCGAGTCAGGTACGGGAGCCGGGGTGCGCATCGCGAGCGGGCGCTACCCGCATCGCGAATCGCATCCCGGCTGGAGGCGGTATCGCAGCGCCCCGGGTCAGTGGATCTGACCGGAGCGCTGCAGTGAGGAGAGTGTAGCGAGCGCTCCGGGGAGGAGCGGGGACCCGGAGCGCTCGGCGTAACATATATATATATGAAAAAAATGTGTACTTCATGGTACTGTACAAACCAAGCTCACATTTGTCAGGTAGACAGCAGTAAGGGGACAAGCTATATACCAGAAGAGGGGCAGGGGGAAATAGAGGTCAGTTCATACAAACTGGAGGAAGAAGAGAGAACAAAAATGGCAGGGGAGACTCATATAGGCTGTGTACAAGTATAGAGAGAAAGTAGAGCATACACAGCAAGCTGTAAAGGCTTTTTTTAAAGGCTTTATAATAAAGACCAAAGTCTTTGCAGTATATTTTAGGGTATATTTTAGGCTCTTAGGAGGCAAGGAGGAAGAAATCAAAATGCAAAAACTACAACTGGTCCAGTCGTTAAGGGGTTGAAGGGGATGTGTTCATAGAAAAAGACCTTTTGTTTAAATAGTTTTCAAATTAAAAAATTTTTTGAAATTCTTGGTATTTTTTTTGTCTGTTTTTTTTGTTTTCTATGTCACAATTAATAGAAGGGAGTACACTACAGTAAATGCTGGAATACCTTTTTGACAGGCTGTCGGCATATACTGGAGTTGTGTGGGGAAAAATGTGATGTCACTGGGCCCTTATAGTTCTGACTGTGGGGAATATGGGTAGCCAACATTAATATCTAAAAAATGCCCCTATAAACCGGCCTATGGCAGTGGTCTCTTTCTCTAGGGGAGGTTTCACCTGTTTCTTTCCTTGATTTCTTAAAGAGAAGGTATCTCTGAATGCTATCAATTTAATCTACAGTATTTATCTTATTGTTGTCTAGGTAGTATTCTTTGACCGTCTCCCTTTGGTGTACAAGTAGACTTTCATTCACTGGTCCTAATCATAAGTGTCTCTTTTGGCGTATTTATTGTAATTTATTAAATCTAGAACAAAGTATCCAGGCTTAGAAGAAGAAATCAGAGTATTCAATATAAATGGTTTCAGTCGTCCCTTGGAAAATCAAGATAAATGAAGAGTTCTGCTTCACGAGCCAAAGCAATTTCAGCAGTAAATTGAAGTAAAGCAATGTATTTTCACTTTGTGAAAGACAGATCTCTGGTGTTTTGATTTAGGCTTGTCAGTCTGTAATATGATAGGTGTCAACATAGCTAAATATAAGTGCTGTTTAAGAATGTAAAATTACCGCTTCGTAAATCCTTACTGTCATTTTAGAAGGTTCTTTTGTATACTAATAGAAAACGGTCCATGCAACAGGAAGTCTAAAGTATGACATGAGCCATATTGCTTCTTTCCAGGTATTGACATACATGAAAATAATAATCATTGTGGGTCCAGCAATTCTAGGAAGAAGATGCAGCTAGCTACACAGTGACTTTGGCTGCAACACAGGTTACACACCCATAGATTGCTGTGTCATGCTTCCCATGTTGCAATCCACAAGTAGCTGTGACCCTGACCCCATTTACCAGGATACAGCATGATTCAGGTAGCATGGCACAGTGATCTTTGACCACATGACATGTATTACGGAAAAGTAGCCATATAGTCCTAGCCTTACATGCAATGTATTCTGATAAATAACAAATTATGTCAAAGATGACCAGGACAGCACTGGATAGACAGCACCTCTCTGACGTCGCTAATAGAAGGGGGCAGCATAAGCATAGGGCATATGGCATTCATATGCCCTATTAGTCTTATTGAATCACTTCCCTAATGGAATTGGTATACTATTTGATATATTGAAACTAGCAAACAAGAAGATAAATGCCTCTCAACATCACATGAAGAAGGACTTTTTTTAAGGGGTTGTTTCTCTCTAAAAACAGTGCCACATCTTTCCTCAGGTTCTGTATAATACAACTTGGCTCCATTCACTTCAATGGAACTGAACGGCAATACCACACAATCTGAGGATGTTGATGGGATGGTGCTGTTTTTGGAAAAAAGATCTATTTGTTTTTTCTCATCCTGGATAACCCCTTGTATAAGAGTGTGTGCGACTGGATGTGTATGTGTGATTGTATAATAGTGTGTGTGACTGGAATAAAGACCATATCTTATGCTTATGAATTAACTAAAGATACTTATCCACATCGTTTCCTGTTTTAAAAAGGAAGCCTTTTCCTGTTTGCCCTTTGAATATAATATATTTATTTTTATCTCAGTATTTGGCAAGGTGTGTGCACGTAAAGCTCGGATTAGCAGCTGAGAATAACCCCATATGATGAATTGTCCTTTTCCAATCATCTGGAACTACTGTCAGATATATATAATGCATTGTATGTGCTTATAAATCAAATTTTTGGAGCAAATCTAATTATGTTGAACATGTGTGAACATGTATATTGCTTATGAATCAAAAAAACTGCAAATTTGTACTCAACTGTGCCCTTTAGGGCAGAGGTGTTTCCATTGACTTCTTTGTAGGCATCACAGTTCTTACCTGCAAAGTTTAGCATATTTGACCTCACTTTGTACCTACAATATCTTAAAATTGGAAGCAAAACTATTTTTATTGTACTACACATACTCATGTTATTTACGATTGTATGAACTTACCCAAAGGAAACTATATAAGATCCTTTGACATAAATAAAAAGTGCAAAAAACACTTTCCCTAAAAATCAGTAGTGTATACTGAATATTTTTACATTTTCTGCTTCTCATCTGATAGGACTACATTTATTTTCTTCACTTTTTCAATTTTTCTACTCAGTATAACTGTACACACACCTGTTTCTCCAGGACAAATTATATTCTTTAGGTGTTTTAAAGTGATAAAGTCATTACTGTAAAATAAGATACAATTGGTTGTAATAAGGATATTAAGTATGTCTTTTGTAACCATTATTGTACGGTATTTCTCTTGTTGACAACCCACATACATTACTTTGTCAACGATGTCTGTCTGTGCAAAGGACCACTCTCATGTATGACATGCTTTCACTCTCAAAAGCCACAGCAGCATGAAGGACTTTATATAGTAATAGAAAGCAGTGCAAGCTGTAAATTCAGCACTGGGGTGGGACAGTAAAGCACTTTCCGATTCTCTTTCTCTCTCTCTATCCAGCAGTTTACTCCTCTCTTCCCCTCTTCATAGGTTACTGTTGACAGCATGTGGTCTGATTGATTAGTGAATTAATTATCTGTTTTGTTTAAGGACTTGAAAACTGTATAGTCTGTTGACAACTCTCTGTTGACACATAGTGGGCTGTACAAAATGGCAGCCCCCAGGGAAGTTTTCAAAAATCACTTATGGGAGATTAGCTCAGTATAACCAGTCAAATTTGGCAAAATAGCAGTCAGAAACAGGGGCATGGAAATAACGTTTAAATAGTGCTTCTCCTGACTTTATTTTAGAGTAACAAAACAAAAACAGCCTTCACACAAAAATAAATCCTGAAATCCTAAATCCTGCTTGACCAGTGCTAACTATACAGATCTCTTACTGTCTTATACAGGTGGCTTACAAACAACCCCACCCCCAACAAAAGCAGCAGTAAATGTGTTACTCACATAGAAAACTCACACAAACCTTTGCATTCAAATTCTCCTTAGTGGTACAGGTTCCTCACAGCCTCTTTTGCAGACCTAGCCCTAAAGCCCAGCGATGAGCAGTCTTCAGCACCTCTGCTGATCCTGGCAAGTCTAAAAAGCCTGGAGTGGCCCAAGAAGGGGATCAAATGTCCCACTAAACCTGTCTTTCATCCCAAAAAAACTAAGGCTTGATATCAGGACTGACCAAACTCCCTAATATGTGAAGTCTTGCCTGGGATTTTACTATTTCTGGATTTCCAATATCTCAGCTTACCCTGGAGACCAGGGGCGGATCCAGAGTCGAGTCTCGGGAGGGGCACTATTAGAGTATTTTGTGTTGGCGGACAGAAAATAAGATTACGGAAATTACAATATTATTAAATGTATCATACAGTCCTAACCTTGTTTAAGACTCTTAGGCCGTGCTCATATGTCAGAATAATAATCAAATATACCAATTGCCACAGAATGGGAAAGTGCTAAAGAAATTTTTACCATTTAAAACTACAGCTCACAGTATGACCTAAGCAGTGGTAATGGGATGCTGGGAGTTGTTGTTTCACCCATCATAACTGCAGAACTTACAAGTAACTCCAGCTCTGATGGGACATAGTGAGAAGAATACAGAATGATATCAGTGATTACAGATGACCTCTTCTCTATAGTGAGGAGAATACACAATGATATCAGTGATTACAGGTGACGTCTTCTCTATAGTCTTTCCTCATCTAATTAAGCTGGTACATACCGCCAGGATTTGTTCCAGCTACAGGTGACGTCTTATCATTGTGTATTCTCCTCACTATAGGGAAGACGTCACCTGTAATCACTGATATCATTGTGTATTCTCCTCACTATAGAGAAGACGTCACCTGTAATCACTGATATCATTGTGTATTCTCCTCACTATAGAGAAGACTTCACCTGTAGTCACTGATATCATTGTGTATTCTCCTCACTATAGAGATCAGTGATTACAGGTGAGTAGAATACACGATGATATCAGTGACTACAGGTGACGTCTTCTCTATAGTGAGGAGAATACACAATGATATCAGTGACTACAGGTGACGTCTGCTCTATAGTGAGGAGAATACACAATGGTATCAGTGACTACAGGTGACTTCTTCTCTATAGTGAGGAGAATACAGAATGATATCAGTGATTACAGGTGACGTCTTCTCTATAGTGAGGAGAATACACAATGATATCAGTGACTACAGGTAACGACTTCTCTATAGTGAGGAGAATACACAATGATATCAGTGATTACAGGTGACGTCTTCTCTATAGTCTTTCCTCATCTAATTCAGCTGGTACATACCGCCAGGATTTGTTCCAGCTAAATCTTCTCTCTGCAGAACTTGATGGCCAGACGTCTCCTCACTATGTCAGCGCATTCTGATCCTCTATATGAAAACAATAATTATTATAATACTGACAAACACTGTATTCTTTGAATATAATACTGGCACACACTCTCTGAATATAATTCTGACACACTGTATCCCCTGAATATACAACACACTGTACCCTCTGAATATAATACCGCCATACACTGTACCCTCTGAATATAATACTACCACACACTGCACCCTCTGAATATAATACTATCACACACTGTAACCACTGAATATAATACTACCAAACACTGCACCCTCTGAATATAATACTATCACACACTGCACCCTCTAAATATAATACTATCACACACTGTAACCACTGAATATAATACTAACACACACTGTGCCCTCTAAATTTAATACTACCAAACACTGCACCCTCTGAATATAATACTATCACACACTGCACCCTCTAAATATAATACTATCACACACTGCACCATCTAAATATAATACTATCAGACACTGTAACCACTGAATATAATACTAACACACACTGTGCCCTCTAAATCTAATACTACCACACAGTGCATTCTCTGAATATAACTTGCTGTCACGATGCCGGCTGGCGGGTAGTGGATCCTCTGTGCCAGAGAGGGATTGGCGTGGACCGTGCTAGTGGATCGGTTCTAAGTCACTACTGGTTTTCACCAGAGCCCGCCGCAAAGCGGGATGGTCTTGCTGCGGCGGTAGTGACCAGGTCGTATCCACTAGCAACGGCTCAACCTCTCTGGCTGCTGAAGATAGGCGCGGTACAAGGGAGTAGACAGAAGCAAGGTCGGACGTAGCAGAAGGTCGGGGCAGGCAGCAAGGATCGTAGTCAGGGGCAACGGCAGGAGGTCTGGAACACAGGCTAGGAACATACAAGGAACGCTTTCACTGGCACAATGGCAACAAGATCCGGCAGGGAAGTGCAGGGGAAGTGAGGTGATATAGGGAAGTGCACAGGTGAAGACACTAATTGGAATCACTGCGCCAATCAGCGGCGCAGTGGCCCTTTAAATCGCAAAGACCCGGCGCGCGCGCGCCCTAGGGAGCGGGGCCGCGCGCGCCGGGACAGGACCGAGGGAGAGCGAGTCAGGTACGGGAGCCGGGGTGCGCATCGCGAGCGGGCGCTACCCGCATCGCGAATCGCATCCCGGCTGGAAGCAGAATCGCAGCGCCCCGGGTCAGTGGATCTGACCGGAGCGCTGCAGCGGAGAGAGTGTAGCGAGCGCTCCGGGGAGGAGCGGGGACCCGGAGCGCTCGGCGTAACAGTACCCCCCCCCCTTGGGTCTCCCCCTCTTTTTAGGGCCTGAGAACCTGAGGAGCAGACTTTTATCTAGGATGTTGTCCTCAGGTTCCCAGGATCTCTCTTCAGGACCACAACCCTCCCAGTCCACTAGAAAAAAAGTTTTCCCTCTGACCTTTTTAGAGGCTAAGATCTCTTTGACAGAGAAGATGTCCGAGGAGCCGGAAACAGGAGTGGGAGGAACAGATTTGGGAGAAAAACGGTTGAGGATGAGTGGTTTAAGAAGAGAGACGTGAAAGGCATTAGGGATACGAAGAGAAGGAGGAAGAAGAAGTTTGTAAGAGACAGGATTAATTTGACACAAAATTTTGAAAGGACCAAGATAGCGTGGGCCCAACTTGTAGCTAGGGACACGGAAGCGGACATATTTAGCGGAGAGCCATACCTTGTCTCCAGGGGAAAAAACGGGAGGAGCTCTTCTTTTCTTATCCGCGAACCTCTTCATGCGTGATGAAGCCTGTAGGAGAGAATTTTGGGTCTCTCTCCATATAATGGAAAGGTCACGAGAAATTTCATCCACAGCGGGCAGACCAGAGGGCAAGGGGGTAGGGAGGGGGGGAAGAGGGTGACGGCCGTACACCACGAAAAATGGGGATTTGGAGGAAGATTCAGAGACTCTGAAGTTATACGAGAATTCGGCCCATGGAAGGAGATCTGCCCAGTCATCCTGGCGGGAGGAAACAAAATGTCGCAAATAATCACCCAAGACTTGGTTAATTCTTTCTACTTGTCCATTGGACTGGGGATGATATGCAGAAGAAAAATTTAATTTAATCTTGAGTTGTTTACAGAGAGCCCTCCAGAATTTAGACACGAATTGGACGCCTCTATCCGAGACGATCTGCGTAGGCAATCCGTGAAGACGAAAAATGTGTACAAAAAATTGTTTAGCCAACTGAGGCGCTGAAGGAAGACCAGGAAGAGGGATGAAATGTGCCATTTTGGAGAATCGATCAACGACCACCCAAATAACAGTGTTGCCACGGGAAGGGGTTAAATCAGTAATAAAATCCATACCAATCAGAGACCAAGGCTGTTCGGGGACAGGCAGGGGATGAAGAAAACCAGCGGGCTTCTGGCGAGGAGTCTTATCCCGGGCACAGATAGTGCAGGCTCGCACAAAGTCCACAACATCCGTCTCCAGAGTCGGCCACCAATAGAAGCGGGAGATGAGTTGCACAGATTTCTTGATGCCCACATGACCAGCGAGATGGGAGGAGTGACCCCATTTGAGGATTCCGAGGCGTTGGCGTGGAGAAACAAAGGTCTTTCCTGGAGGAGTTTGCCTGATGGAGGCTGGAGAAGTGGAGATCAGGCAGTCAGGTGGAATGATGTGTTGCGGAGAGAGTTCAACTTCTGAGGCATCCGAGGAACGAGAGAGAGCATCGGCCCTAATGTTCTTATCGGCAGGACGAAAGTGAATCTCAAAATTAAATCGGGCAAAGAACAGAGACCACCGGGCCTGGCGAGGATTCAGCCGTTGGGCAGACTGGAGGTAGGAGAGGTTCTTGTGGTCGGTGTAAATAATAACTGGAAATCTTGATCCCTCCAGCAGATGCCTCCATTCCTCAAGTGCTAATTTAATGGCTAGAAGCTCTCGATCCCCGATGGAGTAGTTCCTCTCCGCCGGAGAGAAGGTCCTAGAAAAAAAACCACAAGTGACAGCATGCCCGGAAGAATTTTTTTGTAAAAGAACAGCTCCAGCTCCCACTGAGGAGGCATCAACCTCCAATAGGAAGGGTTTGGAAGGGTCAGGTCTGGAGAGCACGGGAGCCGAAGAAAAGGCAGACTTGAGTCGTTTAAAGGCGTCTTCCGCTTGAGGAGGCCACGACTTGGGATCGGCATTTTTTTTGGTTAAAGCCACGATAGGAGCCACAACGGTAGAAAAATGTGGAATAAATTGCCTGTAATAATTGGCGAACCCCAAAAAGCGTTGGATAGCACGGAGTCCGGAGGGGCGTGGCCAATCTAAGACGGCAGAGAGTTTGTCTGGATCCATTTGTAGTCCCTGGCCAGAGACCAAATATCCTAGAAAAGGAAGAGATTGGCATTCAAACAGACATTTCTCAATTTTGGCATAGAGTTGATTGTCACGAAGTCTCTGAAGAACCATACGGACATGCTGGCGGTGTTCTTCTAGATTGGCAGAGAAAATTAGGATATCGTCCAGATATACAACAACACAGGAGTATAGCAGATCACGAAAAATTTCATTGACAAAGTCTTGGAAGACAGCAGGGGCGTTGCACAGGCCAAAGGGCATGACCAGATACTCAAAGTGTCCATCTCTGGTGTTAAACGCCGTTTTCCACTCATCCCCCTCTCTGATGCGGATGAGGTTATAGGCGCCTCTTAAGTCCAATTTAGTAAAGATGTGGGCACCTTGGAGGCGATCAAAGAGTTCAGAGATGAGGGGTAGGGGGTAGCGGTTCTTAACCGTGATTTTATTAAGACCGCGGTAGTCAATGCAAGGACGTAGGGAGCCATCTTTTTTGGACACAAAGAAAAATCCAGCTCCGGCAGGAGAGGAGGATTTACGGATAAAGCCCTTTTTTAAATTTTCCTGGACATACTCAGACATGGCAAGAGTCTCTGGGGCAGAGAGAGGATAAATTCTGCCCCGGGGTGGAGTAGTACCCGGGAGGAGGTCGATAGGGCAATCATAAGGCCTGTGAGGAGGTAGAGTCTCAGCTTGTTTTTTGCAGAAAACATCCGCGAAGTCCATATAGGCCTTAGGGAGACCGGTTACTGAGGGAACCACAGAGTCACGGCAAGGGTTACTGGGAACCGGTCTTAGACAGTCCTTGGAACAAGAGGGCCCCCAACTCTTGATCTCCCCAGTGGACCAATCCAGGGTTGGGGAATGGAGTTGAAGCCAGGGAAGTCCAAGGAGAATTTCCGAGGTGCAATTGGGGAGGACCAAAAGTTCAATCCTCTCGTGATGAGATCCGATGCTCATTAGAAGGGGCTCCGTGCGGAAGCGTATGGTACAGTCCAATCTTTCATTGTTTACACAATTGATGTAAAGGGGTCTGGCGAGACTGGTCACTGGGATGTTGAACCTGTTGACGAGAGAGGCCAAAATAAAATTTCCTGCAGATCCAGAGTCCAAGAAGGCCACGGTAGAGAAGGAGAAGGCAGAGGCAGACATCCGCACAGGCACAGTAAGACGTGGAGAAGCAGAGTAGACATCAAGGACTGTCTCACCTTTGTGCGGAGTCAGCGTACGTCTTTCCAGGCGGGGAGGACGGATAGGACAATCCCTCAGGAAGTGTTCGGTACTAGCACAGTACAGGCAGAGGTTCTCCATGCGGCGTCGTGTCCTCTCTTGAGGTGTCAGGCGAGACCGGTCGACCTGCATAGCCTCCACGGCGGGAGGCACAGGAACAGATTGCAGGGGACCAGAGGAGAGAGGAGCCGAGGAGAAGAAACGCCTCGTGCGAACAGAGTCCATATCTTGGCGGAGCTCCTGACGCCTTTCGGAAAAACGCATGTCAATGCGAGTGGCTAGGTGAATAAGTTCATGTAGATTAGCAGGAATTTCTCGTGCGGCCAGAACATCTTTAATGTTGCTGGATAGGCCTTTTTTAAAGGTCGCGCAGAGGGCCTCATTATTCCAGGACAATTCTGAAGCAAGAGTACGGAATTGTACGGCATACTCGCCAACGGAAGAATTACCCTGGACCAGGTTCAACAGGGCAGTCTCAGCAGAAGAGGCTCGGGCAGGTTCCTCAAAGACACTTCGGATTTCCGAGAAGAAGGAGTGTACAGAGGCAGTGACGGGGTCATTGCGGTCCCAGAGCGGTGTGGCCCATGACAGGGCTTTTCCGGACAGAAGGCTGACTACGAAAGCCACCTTAGACCTTTCAGTGGGAAACAGGTCCGACATCATCTCCAGATGCAGGGAACATTGGGAAAGAAAGCCACGGCAAAACTTAGAGTCCCCATCAAATTTATCCGGCAAGGATAGGCGTAGCCCAGGAGCGGCCACTCGCTGCGGAGGAGGTGCAGGAGCTGGCGGAGGAGATGACTGCTGAAGCTGTGGTAGTAACTGTTGTAGCATAACGGTCAGTTGAGACAGCTGTTGGCCTTGTTGCGCTATCTGTTGTGACTGCTGGGCGACCACCGTGGTGAGGTCAGCGACAACTGGCAGAGGAACTTCAGCGGGATCCATGGCCGGATCTACTGTCACGATGCCGGCTGGCGGGTAGTGGATCCTCTGTGCCAGAGAGGGATTGGCGTGGACCGTGCTAGTGGATCGGTTCTAAGTCACTACTGGTTTTCACCAGAGCCCGCCGCAAAGCGGGATGGTCTTGCTGCGGCGGTAGTGACCAGGTCGTATCCACTAGCAACGGCTCAACCTCTCTGGCTGCTGAAGATAGGCGCGGTACAAGGGAGTAGACAGAAGCAAGGTCGGACGTAGCAGAAGGTCGGGGCAGGCAGCAAGGATCGTAGTCAGGGGCAACGGCAGGAGGTCTGGAACACAGGCTAGGAACATACAAGGAACGCTTTCACTGGCACAATGGCAACAAGATCCGGCAGGGAAGTGCAGGGGAAGTGAGGTGATATAGGGAAGTGCACAGGTGAAGACACTAATTGGAATCACTGCGCCAATCAGCGGCGCAGTGGCCCTTTAAATCGCAAAGACCCGGCGCGCGCGCGCCCTAGGGAGCGGGGCCGCGCGCGCCGGGACAGGACCGAGGGAGAGCGAGTCAGGTACGGGAGCCGGGGTGCGCATCGCGAGCGGGCGCTACCCGCATCGCGAATCGCATCCCGGCTGGAAGCAGAATCGCAGCGCCCCGGGTCAGTGGATCTGACCGGAGCGCTGCAGCGGAGAGAGTGTAGCGAGCGCTCCGGGGAGGAGCGGGGACCCGGAGCGCTCGGCGTAACACTTGCTGTGCAGTGCACCCTCTGAGTAAAATAACGTAATGTATTGTGGCCCCTAAAAAACGTACCACCACAGAAATTCCTCATAATATACACTATACTTCTGAAAGGCAAAACACTCTGTGCCTTCACATATAGTAATAATGCCCCATCTTGTGCCCCTACATATAATAATTATGACCCGTCCTGTTCCCCCCACATAATAATGCCCTCTGTGCTGTGCCCCTCACATATAATGCTCCTGTCATGTGCCCCACACATATAATGCCCCCTGTGCTGTGCCCTTCACATATAATGCCCCCATTCTTTGCCCCTCACATATAATGCCTCCATCATGCGCCCCTCATATTTAAAGCCCCCATCATGAGTCCTGCACATATAATGCCCCCATCATGCATCCCGCACATATAATGCCCCCTGTGCTCTGCCCCTCACATATAATGCCCCCTTCATGTGCCCCTCACATATAATGCCCCCATCATGCGCCCCTCACATATAGTGCCCCCTGTGCTGTGCCCTTCACATATAAAGCCCCCTGTCCTGTCCCCTCTGGGGGCATTATATGTGAGGGGCACAGGGGGCATTATATGTTTGGAGCACATGACAGGAACATTATATGTGAGGGGCACAGCACAGGGGGCATTATATGTGAGGGGCGCATGATGGGGGCATTATATGTGAAGGGCACAGCAAAGGGGGGCATTATATATGAGGGGCGCATGATGGGGGCATTATATGTGAGGGGCAAAGAATGGGGGCATTATATGTGAGGGGCACATGACAGGAGCATTATATGTGAGGGGCGCATGATGGGGGCATTATATATGAGGGGCGCATGATGGGGAATTATATGTGAGGGGCACAGCACAGGGGGGCATTATATGTGTTGGATACAGCACAGGGGGCAATATATGTGAGGGGAACAGCACAGGGGGCATTATAAGTGTGGGGCACAGCACAGGGGGCATTATATCATATAATGCCCCCCTGTGCTTTGCCCCACACATATAATGCCCCCTGTGCTGTGCCCCACACATATAATTTATATGTGTGACACAGCATAGAGGGCATTATATGTGAGGGGCACAGCACAGGGGCATTATATGTGAGGGGCACAGGACAGGGGGGCATTATATGATATAATGCCCCCTGTTCTGTGTCCCACACATATAATGCCCCCTGTGCTGTGCCCAACACATATAATTTATATGTGTGGCACAGCACAGGGGGCATTATGTGAGGGGCACAGCACAGGGGACATTATATGTGAAGGGCACAGGACAGGGGGCCCCCCTGTCATGTGCTCTTCACATATAATGCCCCCTGTGCTTTGCCCTGCAGACCCTCATTAAATATGCCCTTTTCTCTGACCCCCCTCCTCCTAACAGTGGTGCATACCCTGTTTCCCTAATCCCCTGGACCCTGAGAATACCCTTACTTACAGTATGCAGGCCGCGGGGACGGGTCCTCCAGGCGCCGGCGCGATGATGTGACGTCATCGCGCCGGCCTTTAGTGGATCTCGTCCCCGCAGCTCACACACTGTGTACTCACAGCGTGTATGAAAGGTTAGTGAATGGTGGAGCGGGAGCTTGCAGCTTCGGCTCCACCATGCTAGGGAGCGGGGGGCAGTAATCTCGGGGGGGGGGGCAATTGCCCCGTTTGCCCCCCCCCCCCCCCCTGGATCCGCCACTGCTGGAGACACACCACAGGTACTTTAGTAAAATATAGGGATCCCCGACAATCATTCCTGCCACTGTCTCACACACTGTACAGTATATTAGACTATACATATGTTGGTCAAGGTAATAAAACAAATTGAATAAAAGACAGTAGGTTACAAATAATTACTATAAGCATTTAGTCACAGCCCAAATTCCCACTTTTCATACCTTTTTTTCTTTATGAAAAGGCATTTACTACTTTTTTCCATGAAAAAAAAGTCTTTAAAAGTACTAACAGGAAGGTCACAGGGCACCCTTAAGCTCAATGATTGAACTCCTCCTCTGCAAAAGCAACATTCTTAAATTTACAATTTAAATGGAAGTAAAATGATCAAAGAAGAGAAGCGGCTAAGGCTTTGGGGAGTATGTGAAATCAATCTCCAAACCATTACTCAGTGAAAACCAACACTTAATTCCCATTTGCAGAAAATAAATAAAGAAAAAAGATATTTCTAGGTAACTTTAAAAATCTGTCATGCTGTACTCCCAAGTGATGAGGGTTGTTATTTTTTCTTTGCTGCAGTGCATTGAACTATGGTGTCCGAATGTTAAAACTTCAAAGCTGTCAATGCCACTGACAGTTAATGGGAGACATGTCACTTTAATACACATTGTGAACATTTCACCGCAAGCATTTGGACACTTCATGACATATGAAATTGCTCTGGGGCATGATCTGCTAAACTGTTCACTCAATATTAAGAAAAAAAAAAGAATACAACAACAAACTGACTTAAGATGAGATAGCTGTTCAAGAAGGAAATACCCACGTACACTTATGGATATAAATTGTACTTTAAAGCAACTGCAAAGATCACAGTTTTGAGTAACTGTGTTTAAAAGACAAGTGACCTTAGAGGCAATGACATTGGAAATGGAATTCCTTTAATATGAATACTTTTAGCAATTGTAACTTTTGGTTTTAAATTAAAACTCACTCACCCATGGATCTGGGGCAAGTGCCCTGAATTCCCTGGTGCTACAGACCAACAGCAGTTATGACCACCACCCTGGTAGGTGATGGTTCCCTGGGTGTGCACCTACCTGTGATCCTTTCATGAGGCCAAAAGTCAGGAGCTTCTTGGTAAATAACCATTTTCTCCTCCTTCCCCTAACTTTAGTCCTGGATACTAAGAAGTAAGGGCTGGTGAAGCCTTTTTAATGTTTCTCCCAGCACCTTGAACTAGCTGCTACCAAATCTTAATCCTCTGCTCATCCCTGTGAAGCTAACTTCAACCACTACTTATCTTCTCATTTTCTCCAAACCATTACTAAATAATATAGCCCTAGGGATTTCCATTTTATGTTGCTACTAAATGAACTATGGTGTCGCCATTAGCATATGGGTTGTAGATATATATATATGTGTATATATATATATATATATATATATATATGTATATATATACAGCTTTATACACAACTATAGTGTTTTGATTAGATATGATACATTTAGCATGGTATATTAAGTTTTTAAGTAAAGAACACCTTTATCTAACCATTATCGATGCACACTACAGTGACCAATATATACATAACCACAGAGACAAACTCTTAAATAGTTTTTAGTGTTGAAAATAAAGTAGCTTCTTGTGGCTCATTAAATTGCTGTGTGCTATTGAAAATGTGTTATAAAGCTTTTTTTTCTAATTACATTGAAAGCAATAAAGAAAGCATATTATCATTTCATTGCTAAGCGCTGCCAAAATATAATCGTCAAAGAGATAGCCTGTGTGAGCTGTTAAAAACAACTATTTGGAAGTAGATGTGGTCTGCGAATTTCATTTGGAACATTTGAATATTCAGAGGATTCATATGAAAACAATTATATTTCTGTACATTGAGGTATATGATCGGTTCATTAAATTCCCACGCCTCCCAGTTAACAGAGCAAACTACTATTAGCCTTGAGCTATAAGCAATTTACGATTAGTACCTCACCTTTAAATTTATATTCTTATTGGAATCATGAAATCTGTGCTTGACTTAATTTGACTCTTGTAATGATCTTAGCACTAAAGGCCCTGACCCTCCCTGTACATGAATGCCGTTATCGGCACAAGGCTCAACCACTGTGCAGGGAGGGCAACATGAACAACTGTCGTATGCTTCTATAATGTTTTAGCAAGTCAAAAAGTTCATTGGCTGATTGCTGGCCCCATTAAAGAAGAACTTTCGTGCAGCACAACTTATCCCCTATCCAAAGGATAGGGGATAAATGTCGGATTGTGGGGAGGTTTGACTGCTGGGACCCCCCACAATCTCCTGCACGGGACCTCAGCTCTCCCAGAAACTGGGCGTGATGGCCCCCCGCATGAAGCAGTGGCCGTCATACCCTCTCCATGTATCTCTATTGGAGAGCCGGAGATACAATGTTCGGCTATCTCCGGCTCTCCCATAAAGATACATGGAGGGGGCGTGTAAGCCACTGCTTTGTGCGGGGGTCCACATGCTCCATTCCTGAGGAGAGCCGGAGTCCCATGCAGGAGATCACAGGGGTCCCAGCGGTCAGACCCCCCCCCACCAATCTAAAACTTCCCCTTGGATAGGAGGATACATTTGTTTGGCACGACAGTTCTCCTTTTAACATAGAAACATGGAAACATAGAATGTGGCAGCAGATAAGAACCATGTGCCCATGTAGTCTTCCCAATATTCTGAATACATCCCTAGCCCTATTTTATATGAAGGATAGCCTTATGCCTATCCAATGCATGCTTAAACTCCTTTACTTCATCTCGAGGAAGGCAATTCCAAGCATCCACTACTTTCTCAGTAAACTAATACTTCCTGATATTACTACATAAACCTCTGCCCTTAAATCCTCTTGTCATAATCAACCTGTTCGGCCAATAATCTCTTCATGTGATGGGGCCCTAAGATGTTGTATGAGGAGTTTTATACAAAATGTTGTATTGTTGTACTGGGTCAAAAGTTCTGATTTTGATAGTCATGTGTTCCTTAAAACATACATCTCTATTTCTTGGTTGATATTTTCACCTCTAGAACCTATCTGATAGATGGTTGTCAATTGTCTATTTAACATTTCCCTCCTACTAAAATAACAACTGCATGAAAAACATTTTCATTGAATTGTACTGCTCTGTTCTCAAGCAACACCTAGGCAATTCCTAGGTACGGCTATGGGTACGCCCATCTCTTGTGCGTTCGCCAATATTTATCTAGCCATATTTGAACGTAACTATGTCTTCACAACATCCAACCCACATAGAAGACATAATAAAACATTTCTCTGCTTTGTAGATGACATCTTTGGGGTGTGGGATGGGACAGAGGGGGAATTCAACAATTTTGTGAAGTATTTGAATTACATTAATACCATGAATATGACATTCCCTTCGGTATTTGGTAGGGATTCTTTGGAATTCCTGGATGTGAGGATTGATATCATAGACAATACGATTGTCACATCAGGTTTCACCAGGAATTCCCTCCTCCATTATGCCTGCTCCCATCCCACACACACAAAGAATAGCATCCCGGTAAGCCAATTAATCTGTATAAAACGGATAAACAACCCACATCAAAGATACATGGAACAAGCCGCAGAATAAAAAATGAGATTGTTACAAAGAGGTTACCCACCTGAAGTCCTAAAGTCAGCCCGAGACAGCTCGATTAAATCCTGAGGGAAGAACTGTTAAAAAAAAAAAAAAGACAAAATCAGCCTAGGTTCCCATTTAAAAACACCCCTATGAACGATACAATTAAGCATGCTATCTTAAAAAATTGGTATATGGTCCATCAAGATACCGATCTGGAAAAAAAACACTAAGTCCAACCCAATGGTGACTTTTAGAAAAAATACCACCATACGTGACTACATACTTTAGAAAAAATAAAAATAAAACCTGGTCTGGCCTGAAGAAGTGCTTTGGAGCGCAATGGTCCGTCGCCAACTCCATACCCCTGTGTCTTGTCACCCTGCTCCCCTGAATGTTTCACCCCATTTTGCCTGTTGAGCAATAAAGAAGCACCTGAATAAAACCCGGGGGTCTTCCGCTTCATTCTTCTTTATATATTATTCCACTGTCTGACTACCTGCGTAATAGTACCTAAAGGGGACCTCCAGCAGCTTCTAGGGGCCGTGCAAGTCCAGCACCTGAGTGCAATCATCTAACGCTAGTCTAGTGGTGCCAAGTGCTTCCATGTTGAGATTTGTAAACTACTTCTATTAAAAAATCTTAATTCTTCAGTACTTATCAGCTGCTGTATGTTCCACAGGAAGTTGAGTTGTTTTTTTCAGTCTGACCACAATGCTCTCTGCTGACATCTCTGTCCATGTAAGGAACTCTCCGGAGGAGGAGAGGTTTGCTATGGGGATGTGCTCCTACTCTGAACAGTTCCTGACACGGACAGACTGAAAAGAACAACTCACCTTCCTATGGAGCATACAGCAGCTAATAAGTACTGTAAAGATTAAAGGGGTACTCCGGTGAAAACCTTTTTTCTTTTAAATCAACTGGTGGCAGAAAGTTAAACATATTTGTAAATTACTTCTATTAAAAAATCTTAATCCTTCGTGTACTTATTAGCTGCTGAATACTACAAAGGAAATTCTTTTCTTTTTGGAATGCTCTCTGATGACATCACGACCAGTTCTCTCTGCTGACGTTATTATAATAATAATAATAATGCTTTATTTATTGTTGTCCTTAGTGGACTTGAACCCAAGTCTCCAGCACTGCAAGGCAGCAGTGCTAACCACTGAGCCACCATGCTGCCCTTAGCATACATCTGCTATGCATGGTTGCTAAAATGGACAGAGATGTCAGCAGAGAGCACTGTGTCCGTGATGTCATCAGTGTTCCAAAAAGAAAGGAATTTCCTCTGTAGCATTCAGCAGCCAATAAGTACTGGAAGGATTAAGATTTTTTAATAGAAGTAATTTACAAATGTGTAATAGAAGTAATTTACAAATGGTAACTTTCTGCCACCAGTTGATTTAAAAGAAAAAAGGTTTTCACCGGAGTACCCCTTTAACTCCTTCACGCAAAATGACGGGTATACCCGTCATAGGATGCCGCGCCTTGTGACGGGTATACCCGTCATTTACATACTTGCTGCTGCTGCTGCATCCCGCGGCTTGAACTTTTCACCTCCGGTTGTCTCCGGCAGGTGAGAAGTTCTGCCTAATGACCAGGGACCACTCAGAGGTGGTCCTGGTCCAGTATCATTGTGACTGGTCTGGGAAGGGACCTATCACAATGTATCCAAGATCTGACACAGTAACTCCCGCTCCGATGTAAAATGTAAAATTGTAAAATTTAAAATTTTTGGGAAACCAAGCGTTTCAGGTAAAATATTTTTTTTTTACATATGCCAAAGTCGTGAAACCCCTGTGGGGTATAAAGGTTCACTTTACCCCTTGTTACATTCCCCTAGGGGTCTCGTTTCCAAAATATAATGCCACGTGGGGTTTTTGTTGCTGTCCTGGCACCATAGGGGCTTCCTAAATGCGGCATGCCCCCAGAGCAAAATTTGCTTCCAAAAAGCCAAATTTGACTCCTTCTCTTCTGAGACCTGTAGTGCGCCAGCAGAGCACTTTTCACCCCCATATGGGGTGTTTTCTGAATCGGGAGAAATTAAGCTTCAAATTTTTTGGGGGGATTTCTGCTTTAAAGCTTTATAAAAATGGAAAATTTGGGGGAAACCAAGCATTTTAGGTAACATTTTTTTTTTTTTTACATTTGCAAAAGTCATGAAACACCTGTGGGGTATTAAGGCTCATTTTAATTCCTTGATACATTGCTCAAGGGGTCTAGTTTCCAAAATGCTATGCCATGTGTTTTTTTTTTTGTTGCTGTTTTGGCACCCTAGGGGCTTCCTAAAGGTGACATGTCCCCCAAAAACCATTTCAGAAAAATGTGGTCCAAAATCCCCTTGTCGCTCCTTCCCTTCTGAGCCCTCTAATGCGCCCGCCGAACAATTTACATAGACATATGAGGTATGTGCTTACTCGAGAGAAATTGGGCTACAAATACAAGTATACATTTTCTCCTTTTACCCCTTGCAAAAATTCTAAAATTGGGTCTACAAGAACATGCGAGTGTAAAAAATGAAGATTTAGAATTTTCTCCTTCACTTTGCTGTTATTCCTGCAAAACACCTAAAGGGTTAAAACACTGACTGAATGTCATTTTGAATACTTTGGGAGGTGTAGTTTTTATAATGGGGTCATTTATGGGGTATTTCTAATATGAAGACCCTTCAAATCCACTTCAAAACTGAACTGGTACCTGAAAAATATCGAGTTTGAAAATTTTGTGAAAAATGTAAAAATTGCTGCTGAACTTTGAAGTCCTCTGGTATCTTCCAAAAGTACAAACACGTCAATTTTATGATGCAAACATAAAGTAGACATATTTTATATGTGAACCAAAAAAAATATTTTGAATATCCAGCTTCCTTACAAGCAGAGAGCTTCAAAGTTAGAAAAATGCAAAATTTTCTTTTTTTTCATCAAATTTGGGGATTTTTCACCAAGAAAGGAAGCAAGTTACCACAAAATGTTACCACTATGTTAAAGTAGAATATGTCAAGAAAAAACAATCTCGGAATCAGAATGATAAGTAAAAGCATTCCAGAGTTATTAATGTTTAAAGTGACAGTGGTCAGATCTGCGTCCTTAAAGGGGTATTCCAGGCAAAAACTTTTTTTTATATATCAACTGGCTCCGGAAAGTTAAACAGATTTGTAAATTACTTCTATTAAAAAATCTTAATCCTTCCAATAGTTAATAGCTTCTGAAGTTGAGTAGCTGTTTTCTGTCTAACTGCTTTCTGATGACTCACGTCCCGGGAGCTGTCCAGCTCCTATGGGGATATTCTCCCATCATGCAAGGGATATTCTCCCATCATGCACAGCTCCCGGGACGTGACATCATCATTGAGCAGTTAGACAGAAAACTTCAGAAGCTAATAACTATTGGAAGGATTAAGATTTTTTAATAGAAGTAATTTACAAATCTATTTAACTTTCCAGAGCCAGTTGATATATAAAAAAAAGTTTTTGCCTGGAATACCCCTTTAAGGTGAAAATGAGCTGTGTCCTTAAGGGGTTAAGATATTTTAACCCCTTAAAGACCAAGGGCGTACAGGTACACCTTTGCTCCCTGGTACTTAAGGACCAAGGGCGTACCTGTACGCCCGTGGGAATTTCGGTCCCTGCTGCGCGCTGGGCGGGGACCGGACCGGGGTGACTGCTGATATCAATCAACAGGCACCCCGTGCCAATGCCCAGGGGGGTCATCAGACCCCCCATACAGGCGATCGCCGAAAATCGCAAGTGAATTCACACTTGCGATTTTCGGCTATTCCAGTGATGCGGGTCACGTGTGACCCGCTGACCCGGAGATACAAGGTGATCGGGGGTGTAGGATACACCCCTATCACCCTCTGTATCTATGGGGAGGTGGCGATTTCGTCACCCCCCCAGAATCACTGCTATTGGCCGGCCAATAGCAGCCGGCAGAAGAGGGGTTAGCGGCCCCTTCTCGCGGCTCTGCTTGCTCCCTGAGTTCATTCAGCGGCCAGAGCTGCGAGAAGGAGCCAGGGACAGAGCCCCTCACATCGGAGCCCCTCACAGAGGAAGACCCCCCTTAGAGCAGGGAGAGAATAAAGCCCCAGGGACAGGTAGGGTTAACCAGTAAAATAAAGTTAAAACAAAAGGGTAACAAAAAGTTTAAAAAAAAATTCCCCCCCTGACCCCCTAATAGGACCTAAAGGGTCCGCCACAATTTTTTTTAGTGTGACCCAGGCCCTATTAGGGATTCAGGGCGCTGCATTTGGCCATTTTTTTTTTTTTTTGGCCGCAGCGCTTTTTTCCCCCCCATACAATTAGTTACACCACGGGTTCCGGAGTTTGTTGGCGACTCCGGAATCCGGATTGACAATTCTGGATTCACTGAAATTGACTATTTCAGTTATTTTTTCAGTGACAGTTTTGTCAATCACATGGTGGAGCAGACGAATCTGTACGCCAGGCAGTTCATCGCAGTTCATCGCCCACCACCCTGATTCTGTTTTGTCCAGGCCCAATGAATGGTACACCATTGATGCAGCAGAGATGAAGACATTTTGGGGCCTCTTGCTGCATATGGGCCTGGTCAAAAAACCAAGTGTCAGACAGTACTGGAGAGGGGACATCCTCTACCAGACCCTGCTTTACAGTATGGTCATGGCACGGAGGCAGTTCGAGGCCATTCGGAAATGCCTGCATTAGGCAGATAATGCGGCATGTCCGCCCCGAGGTGATCCTGCCCATGACCGGCTTTACAAAGTGAGGCCGGTCATCGATCACTTTGGGGCCAAATTTTTGGAGGCCTACGTACCCCTCAGGGAGCTCTCGGTTGATGAGTCTCTTATCAGTTTAAAGGGGAGACTCATCTTCCGCCAGTATATTCCCTCGAAGCGGGCGCGGTATGGCGTGAAGCTCTATAAACTTTGTGAGAGTAGTTTAGAGTGTATGAGGGACGAGATTCCCGTATTGAACCCCCAGATTGTTCCCCCACTCTGGGTGTTAGCGGGAAAATCGTTTGGGAGCTTGTGCACCCTTTGCTGGATAAGGGTTACCACGTGTACGTGGACAACTTTTATACCAGCATCCCTCTGTTCACATCCCTTGCCGCCAGATCCATGTCCGCTTGTGGGACCGTGCGGAAAAACCAGAGAGGCCTCCCTCTAAATTTTCTGCAGACACCTATGCCGAAGGGTGAGTCCCGTGCCCTTACCCATGAAAACCTGTTGCTGGTCAGGTATAAGGATAAGACGGATGTCCTTATGCTGACCACTATTCATGGTAACGGCAGCTCACCTGTCCCTGTGCGAGGTACCGCGGGACCGGTCCTCAAGCCCGATTGTATTCTGGACTACAATCGGTATATGGGGGGAGTTGATCTTTCTGATCAAGTCCTCAAGCCATACATGGCCATGCGGAAAACCCTGATATGGTACAAAAAAGTTGCGGTCTACTTGGTACAGGTTGCCATGTACAACGCTTTTGTACTGTCCCAGTACGCTGGCAACACAGGGACATTCCTTCAGTTCCAAGAAGAAGTCCTAAAGGTCCTGATTTTTGGCGACCGGGAAAGAGCAGGCCGGACTTCCCAAGGAACTGGAGTTATAGGTGCCAGGATCGTCCCAGGCCAACACTTTCCAGGTGAGGTCCCCCACACTGGAAAGAAGGGACGATCCCAGAAAAAATGCAGAGTGTGTAACAGGAGGGGGATTCGGAAGGACACCACCACTCATTGCGACACTTGCCCCGATCATCCGGGCCTCTGCATTAAAAACTGCTTCAGGGAGTATCACACTTCCATGCAGTACTAAATTTTCCCTTTTCATTTTAATTTTCCATAATTTGACCCCAATGTACCAAGCCCAGAGTACATTCCAAATTTTAACACCATAAAACCACTATATTGCCCAAAAAAAACTAATCTAAATAAAAAAAAACTGATAAGACCTCTGGGGGTATTTTTTTTCTCTGGGTCATGGGTCACTGAGTCACTATCATCGGGGACTTTTTTTGTTGCCTCAAATGCGCAGCGCTCTCTCTCCACCTGAGCGGGGTGCACATTTGAGGCAACAGGTTAGGGACGGCCACACACGTCACATTCCCTGAATGATGATTCAGAGCATAGGGTTTGGGGCGGGCATATTTTTTTAGTTTTGGCTATGCTCTGGGTCATCATTCTGGGAACATAACCTGTTTCATAATTTTATGTCCCACTGTACCCCATTTTAGTTATTCAGTGTACCCCAGTTATTTACCCCATGTAATGCCCCTTGAGGGGGGCTCCATAGGCCGCAACGCAGAAGCTCAAGGTCCCTGAATGCGACCTGCACCTCTCAGACCAGTGTGCAAACTGTTTACGTCCAGACTTGAGGTATGTCCTTACTCCAAAGAAATGTATTTACAAACTTACGGTGACATTTTCTCCTTTTACCACTTGTGAAAATGAAAAATTTGGGGTAACCCCAGCATTTTAGTGTAAAAAAATCAAATTTTTCATTTTCACATCCCACTTCATAAATATTTATCAAACACCTGTGGGGTGTTAAGACTCACTGTACCCCTTGTTATGTTCCTTGAGGGATGTAGTTTCCGAAATAGTATGCCATGTGGTTTTTATTTTTTGCTGTCCTGGCACCATAGGGGCTTCCTAAATGTGACATGCCCCCCGAGCACAATTTGCTCTCAAAAAGCCAAATATGACTCCTTCTCTTCTGAGCATTGTAGTTCGCCTGTAGTGCACTTCAGGTCAACCTATGGGGTACCTCCATACTCAGAAGAGATGGGGTTACAAATTTTGGGGGGTATTTTATTAACCCTTGCAAAAATGTGAAATTTGGGGGGAAACACACATTTTAGTGAAAAAATAATAATTTTTTTTTTACATATGCAAAAGTCGTGAAACCCCTGTGGGGTATTAAGGCGCATTTTATTCCTTGTTATGTTCCTCAAGGGGTCTAGTTTCCAAAATGGTATGCTATGTGGTTTTTTTTTTTTTTTTGCTGTTCTGGCACCATAGGGGCTTCCTAAATGCGACATGCCCCCCAAGCAAAATTTGCTCTCAAAAAGACAAATATGACTCCTTCTCTTCTGAGCATTGTAGTTCGCCCGTAGTGCACTTCAGGTCAACTTATGGGGTACCTAAATGGGGCTTCCTAAATGCAACATGCCCCCCAAAAACCATTTCAGAAAAACGTACTCTCCAAAATCCCCTTGTCGCTCGTTCCCTTCTGAGCCCTCTACTGCGCCCGACGAACAAGTTACATAGACATATGAGGTATGTGCTTACTCGAGAGAAATTGGGCTACAAATAAGAGTATACATTTTCTCCTTTTACCCCTTGTAAAAATTCTAAAATTGGGTCTACAAGAACATGCAAGTGTAAAAAATGAAGATTGTGAATTTTCTCCTTCACTTTGCTGCTATTCCTGTGAAACACCTAAAGGGTTAAAACGCTGACTGAATGTCATTTTGAATACTTTGGGGGTGCAGTTTTTATAATGGGGTCATTTATGGGGTATTTCTAATATGAAGACCCTTCAAATGCACTTCAAACCTGAACTGGTCCCTGAAAAAATAGTGAGTTTGAAAATTTTGTGAAAAATTGGAAAATTGCTGCTGAACTTTGAAGCCCTCTGGTGTCTTGGAAAAGTAAAAACTTGTCAATTTTATGATGCAAACATAAAGTAGACATATTGGAAATGTGGATAAAAAAAATTATTTGGAATATCCATTTTCCTTACAAGCAGAGAGCTTCAAAGTTAGAAAAATGCAAAATTTTCAATTTTTTCATCAAATTTTGGGATTTTTCACCAAGAAAGGATGCAAGTTACCACAAAAATTTACCACCATGTTAAAGTAGAATATGTCACGAAAAAACAATCCCAGAATCAGAATGGTAAGTAAAAGCATTCCAGAGTTATTAATGTTTAAAGTGACAGTGGTCAGATGTTCAAAAAACACTCTGGTCCTAAGGTGTAAAATGGCCTGGTCCTTAAGGGGTTAAATAGAAGTAATTTACAAATTTGTTTAACTTTCTGGAACCAGTTGATTTGAAAGAAAATGTTTTTTTCCACCGGAATACCCTTTAAGAAAGGAGAGATAAGGGCTAAAGAGCTATTCTTCAAACTAGCTTCTCTGACAAACTTTATTTAGCAGGATACTGCAGAGGCTTTAGAACAGAAAGTAAACACAATTTTTAGAACAACCTATAGAGAAAGTACATATTTTTGGACCAATAATAAGTGCAGTGCTAGAATAAAAAAAATCTAGTGTCAGTAGCTTTTAAAGGAACCTAAAAATGCATGAAAAACTTATATAGGAGATAGTGTTTTTCAGTCTGTCAGATTTTCTTCAGGTTTCTAAAGCAAATAGTCTTGTAGAAATCTTGTTTACTGAATTATAAATTTATGCTGTCACAATAAAGTAGATTTGCTTGTACATGTGAAGCTGGATCTGAACTTTGGTGGTATATATCATATGCATTTTTTTCAGACAGGTGGAAACGACAAATAATTGTACAGTATTTGCGCTAGCAGCAGCCTGTATGTTGGCTGAGGCTTTATAAATGCCCCCCTTTGTACCCTCATTGTAGAAATTCTGAAGATAACAGAGGGGTTAATCTTCTACTTATTTGTATTATTTTGGCTGGTAAATCGCTCAGGATACAGCTCTTAGCCAAGAAGGTAGGGCTTAACAATTTCTGTATAAACAAGGCAGAGGGAGAGGCTACTACTACAGCCAGTTATCCAGCTGTTAGACACAATACAAAGTGAAAGAGGGAGAGATAGAGATTTATTTATCAGCTTTAATTGCAATATACAACAAAATAAGATAGAGATTAAGAGAGAAAACATAAAAAAACACATACTTCCTTTCTGCTGTTCTCCTACAGTCGACCCTGACACACAGTGTTGTCCAGCCACTTATTGGCAAAGCAGGCGATACACATGGTGATCCCAAACACAAGACGGGCTGTGCGAAGGGACTGGCTAAGAGAGAGCAGCAGTGATGGCGGAGCAAGAAAGGTAGGTATATGTGTTTATGTATATGTGTATATGGTCATTATCGGCATATCAGCAAGGTAATTCCAAAATCGTGAATATCAGCCGATAATATCGGCCAAACCGATAATCGGTCGATCTCTAATAGACAGACCCCTGTTTATAATATTCAGGGACTCTATAGTGACAGGCACTGTTCCCCAGGACTGGCGCATGGCAAATGTGGTGCCAATATTTAAAAAAGGGGTCAAAAGGTGACCCCGGGAATCATAGACCTGTTAGTTTAAAGGGGTACTCCGGCGCTTAGACATCTTATCCCCTATCCAAAGGATAGGGGATAAGATGCCTGATCGCGGGGGTCCCGCCGCTGGGGACCCCTGTGATCTTGCACACCGCACCCTGTTAAAATCAGTCCCCGAAGCGTGTTCGCTCCGGGTCTGATTACTGTCGATCACGGGGCCGGAGCATTGTGACATCATGGCTCCGCCCCCGTGTGACATCATGCTCCTCCCCCTCAATGCAAGCCTATGGGAGGGGGCATGTTCAGTACTGGGCATCAGTGTACAAGAAAGATATAGTGGAGGTGGAGAGGGTTCAAAGACGGGCAACCAGAGTAATACGGGGAATGGGAGTACTACAAAGCCCAGAAAGATTTTCAGAATTGGGGTTATTTAGTTTGAAAAAAAAAAAGAAGGCTTAGGGGAGACGTAATAACTATGTATAAATATATCAGGGGACAGTACAGAGATCTCTCCCATGATCTATATATACCCAGGACTGTATCTATAACAAGGGGGAATCCTCTACATCTAGAGGAAAGAAGGTTTCTACACCAGCACAGACGGGGGTTCTTTACTGTAAGAGCAGTGAGACTGTGGAATTCTCTGCCAGGGGAGGTGGTCATGGTGAACTCTGTAAAAGAGTTCAAAAAGGGGTCTGGATGCATTTTTGGAGAGTAATAACATTGCTGGTTATGTATACTAGATTTATAGGGACAGAACGTTGATCCAGGGAATTATTCTGACTGCCATATTTGGAGTCGGGAAGGAATTTTTACCTCAAGTATGTTTTTTTTTTGCCTTCCTCTGGATCAACTCAGTAGGGACTCATTAGGGATATAGGTTGAACTTGATGGACTCTGGTCTTTTTTCAACCTTATGAACTATGTTACTATGTTATTTACTAAGAGTGGAGTGGCGGTTTCTTGTGGGTTTTAATTCCCTACAATTTATTTTCCATGGTATTTACTAAGGTTTCCCTACATTTTCCACTTTCCCTACACTTTGCTTTTTTTACACATGCTCTGATCTGTAGGGTTTTCCTCAGCTGAAATCCACCATATTTTTTGTGGAAACCTTAGTAAATATGTTGGGTTTTGTGAAAATGTCGGGAATACGCCCCTTTTTTCGTTGACCATGCCCCCTTTCCCCCATGGCCATGCCCCCTTTTCGAGTTTTCATAAGAAAATGGAGAGTTAGTCCGGGTTATTTCAATTCTGGCGCAAATTCTGGCGCAGACAGAATTTCTGGCGCAATGCACCAGAATCTGGCGCCAACCCAACAAAACATGTCGGGTTTGAAATAGTGAATGAGGGCCATAGAACCTCAAAGTTCTGTAACAGGCAATTTACATTTTCTGCATTACATTAGTTGACTTACAGTATACAACATGTGGGAAAGGGAGCAATGAGACGGCTGGGCAGGAAGAAGGGAAGTATCAATATTACATATAATTATGGCAAAATATGGAATGGAGAAAACGATGAGCACTTTCTGAAAAATTTTTTTATTTACAAAGCCATGTTCCTCCAATTATTCCTAAAGTAAAAGAAAAATGTCTTTATTTTTTGCCTCTATTCTACTAGACAACCCAGAGCAACACAGAATAATAGCAGATAAAATATTCACTTCAATAGGTTTTTTAAACAGGCGATAACAGAACCTTCATTTTCTTGTGGACATTATCATTTACATCGCTAATAAACCATTCTGAAGGTATGACAAATGTATCTGAATCTTCTCTATAAAGTCAAGAGCTGCAGCCAGAGTGACTATCTTTTCTATTGGAATGACAAATGCTGCTACAGGGAAAAGAAACATTTACATTGTGTGACTCAGTAGAAATCAGGTTCCCTACAAGGATTTCTAGGCAGTCCAACCAATGTGTAGGACATATCAAGTGAATGATACGTTCATACAATGATACGTTAATTTTTTAAAAATCCAAAGAGATCCGAAATTTTGTTCTGAATAACTTCATTAAATCTCTGTGTGTTGTGATATTCTGTAATTCCAAACAGTAAAATTCTGTAAGAGCAAATTGCAAATAGTGTAAAGTGATTAAAATAAGAGAGGACTACATTTTTTTAAATATAATTTCCATTGAACTTAGTAACGAAATGAGTATATAAAGAAGAAAGCTCATAAGCTTCCCCTGGGGTAAATTTATCAAAACCTGTCCAGAGGAAAAGTTGCTGAGTTGCCCATCGCAACCAATCAGATTGCTTCTTTCATTTTTGAAAAGGCCTCTGAAAAATAAAAGAAGTGATCTGATCCGTTGCTATGGGCAACTCAGCAACTTTTCCTCTAGACAGTTTTGATAAATCTTCCCAAGAGTTTTTTCTTATGTCTCTGGGTCTATAGAAGGAATATGACATTTTGTAACAGAACAAGTGTTACGCCGAGCGCTCCGGGTCCCCGCTCCTCCCCGGAGCGCTCGCTACACTCCTCTCACTGCAGCGCTCCGGTCGGTTCCACGGACCCGGGGCGCTGCGATACCGCCTCTGGCCGGGATGCGATTCGCGATGCGGGTAGCGCCCGCTCGCGATGCGCACCCCGGCTCCCGTACCTGACTCGCTCTCCGTCAGTTCTGTCCCGGCGCGCGCGGCCCCGCTCCCTAGGGCGCGCGCGCGCCGGGTCTTTGCGATTTAAAGGGCCACTGCGCCGCTGATTGGCGCAGTGGTTCCAATTAGTGTTTACACCTGTGCACTTCCCTATATCACCTCACTTCCCCTTCACTCCCTCGCCGGATCTTGTTGCCTTAGTGCCAGTGAAAGCGTTTCCTTGTATGTTCCTAGCCTGTGTTCCAGACCTCCTGCCGTTGCCCCTGACTACGATCCTTGCTGCCTGCCCCGACCTTCTGCTACGTCCGACCTTGCTTCTGTCTACTCCCTTGTACCGCGCCTATCTTCAGCAGCCAGAGAGGTTGAGCCGTTGCTAGGGGATACGACCTGGTCACTACCGCCGCAGCAAGACCATCCCGCTTTGCGGCGGGCTCTGGTGAAAACCAGTAGTGACTTAGAACCGATCCTCTAGCACGGTCCACGCCAATCCCTCTCTGGCACAGAGGATCCACTACCTGCCAGCCGGCATCGTGACAGTAGATCCGGCCATGGATCCCGCTGAAGTTCCTCTGCCAGTTGTCGCTGACCTCACCACGGTGGTCGCCCAGCAGTCACAACAGATTGCGCAACAAGGCCTATCCAGCAACATTAAAGATGTTCTGGCCGCACGAGAAATGCCTGCTAATCTTCATGAACTTATTCACCTAGCCACTCGCATTGACATGCGTTTTTCCGAAAGGCGTCAGGAGCTCCGCCAAGATATGGACTCTGTTCGCACGAGGCGTTTCTTCTCCTCGGCTCCTCTCTCCTCTGGTTCCCTGCAATCTGTTCCTGTGCCTCCCGCCGTGGAGGCTATGCAGGTCGACCGGTCTCGCCTGACATCTCAAGAGAGGACACGACGCCGCATGGAGAACCTCTGCCTGTACTGTGCTAGTACCGAACACTTCCTGAGGGATTGTCCTATCCGCCCTCCCCGCCTGGAAAGACGTACCCTGACTCCGCACAAAGGTGAGACAATCCTTGATGTCCACTCTGCCTCTCCACGTCTTACTGTGCCTGTGCGGATGTCTGCCTCTGCCTTCTCCTTCTCTTCTGTGGCCTTCTTAGACTCTGGATCTGCAGGAAATTTTATTTTGGCCTCTCTCGTCAACAGGTTCAACATCCCAGTGACCAGTCTCACCAGACCCCTTTACATCAATTGTATAAACAATGAAAGATTGGACTGTTCCATACGTTTCCGCACGGAGCCCCTTCTAATGAGCATCGGATCTCATCACGAGAGGATTGAACTTTTGGTCCTCCCCAATTGCACCTCGGAAATTCTCCTTGGACTTCCCTGGCTTCAACTTCATTCCCCAACCCTGGATTGGTCCACTGGGGAGATCAAGAGTTGGGGGCCCTCTTGTTCCAAGGACTGTCTAAAACCGGTTCCCAGTAACCCTTGCCGTAACTCTGTGCTTCCTCCAGTAACCGGTCTCCCTAAGGCCTATATGGACTTCGCGGATGTTTTCTGCAAAAAACAAGCGGAGACTCTACCTCCTCACAGGCCTTATGATTGTCCTATCGACCTCCTCCCGGGCACTACTCCACCCCGGGGCAGAATTTATCCTCTCTCTGCCCCAGAGACTCTTGCCATGTCTGAATACGTCCAGGAGAATCTAAAAAAGGGCTTTATCCGTAAATCCTCCTCTCCTGCCGGAGCCGGATTTTTCTTTGTGTCCAAAAAAGATGGCTCTCTACGTCCTTGCATTGACTACCGCGGACTTAATAAAATCACGGTTAAGAACCGCTACCCCTTACCCCTCATCTCTGAACTCTTTGATCGCCTCCAAGGTGCCCACATCTTTACTAAATTGGACTTAAGAGGCGCCTATAACCTCATCCGCATCAGAGAGGGGGATGAGTGGAAAACAGCATTTAACACCAGAGATGGACACTTTGAGTATCTGGTCATGCCCTTTGGCCTGTGCAACGCCCCTGCTGTCTTCCAAGACTTTGTTAATGAAATTTTTCGTGATCTGTTATACTCCTGTGTTGTTGTATATCTTGATGATATCCTAATTTTTTCGGCCAATCTAGAAGAACACCGCCAGCATGTCCGTATGGTTCTTCAGAGACTTCGTGACAATCAACTCTATGCTAAAATTGAGAAATGTCTGTTTGAATGCCAATCTCTTCCTTTCCTAGGATACTTGGTCTCTGGCCAGGGACTACAAATGGATCCAGATAAACTCTCTGCCGTCTTAGATTGGCCACGCCCCTCCGGACTCCGTGCCATCCAACGTTTTTTGGGCTTCGCCAATTATTACAGGCAATTTATTCCACATTTTTCTACCATTGTGGCTCCTATTGTGGCTTTAACCAAAAAAAATGCCGATCCCAAGTCTTGGCCTCCTCAAGCGGAAGACGCCTTTAAACGACTCAAGTCCGCCTTCTCTTCGGCTCCCGTGCTCTCCAGACCTGACCCATCTAAACCCTTCCTATTGGAGGTTGATGCCTCCTCAGTGGGAGCTGGAGCTGTCCTTCTACAAAAAAACTCTTCCGGGCATGCTGTTACTTGTGGTTTTTTTTCTAGGACCTTCTCTCCGGCGGAGAGGAACTACTCCATCGGGGATCGAGAGCTTCTAGCCATTAAATTAGCACTTGAGGAATGGAGGCATCTGCTGGAGGGATCAAGATTTCCAGTTATTATTTACACCGATCACAAGAACCTCTCATACCTCGAGTCTGCCCAACGGCTGAATCCTCGTCAGGCCAGGTGGTCTCTGTTCTTTGCCCGATTTAATTTTGAAATTCACTTTCGGCCTGCTGATAAGAACATTAGGGCCGATGCTCTCTCTCGTTCCTCAGACGCTTCTGAAATTGAACTCTCTCCTCAACACATCATTCCTCCTGACTGCCTGATTTCCACTTCTCCAGCCTCCATCAGGCAAACTCCACCAGGAAAGACCTTTGTTTCTCCACGCCAACGCCTCGGAATCCTCAAATGGGGTCACTCCTCCCATCTCGCAGGTCATGCGGGCATCAAGAAATCTGTGCAACTCATCTCTCGCTTCTATTGGTGGCCGACTCTAGAGACTGATGTGGTGGACTTTGTGCGAGCCTGCACTATCTGTGCCCGGGATAAGACTCCTCGCCAGAAGCCCGCTGGTTTTCTTCTTCCTCTGCCTGTTCCCGAACAACCTTGGTCTCTGATTGGTATGGATTTTATTACTGACTTACCCCCATCCCATGGCAACACTGTTATTTGGGTGGTCGTTGATCGATTCTCCAAAATGGCACATTTCATCCCTCTTCCTGGTCTTCCTTCAGCGCCTCAGTTGGCTAAACAATTTTTTGTACACATTTTTCGTCTTCACGGGTTGCCTACGCAGATCGTCTCGGATAGAGGCGTCCAATTTGTGTCTAAATTCTGGAGGGCTCTCTGTAAACAACTCAAGATTAAATTAAATTTTTCTTCTGCATACCATCCTCAATCCAATGGACAAGTAGAAAGAATTAACCAGATCTTGGGTGACTATTTACGACATTTTGTTTCCTCCCGCCAGGATGACTGGGCAGATCTTCTACCTTGGGCCGAATTCTCGTATAATTTCAGAATCTCTGAATCTTCCTCCAAATCCCCGTTTTTCGTGGTGTACGGCCGTCACCCTCTTCCCCCCCTCCCTACCCCCTTGCCCTCTGGTCTGCCCGCTGTGGATGAAATTTCTCGTGATCTCTCCATCATATGGAGAGAGACCCAAAATTCTCTCTTACAGGCTTCTTCACGCATGAAGAGATTCGCGGATAAGAAAAGAAGAGCTCCTCCCATTTTTTCCCCTGGAGACAAGGTATGGCTCTCCGCCAAATATGTCCGCTTCCGTGTCCCTAGCTATAAGTTGGGACCACGCTATCTTGGTCCTTTCAAGATTTTGCGCCAGATTAATCCTGTCTCTTACAAACTTCTTCTTCCTCCTTCTCTTCGTATTCCTAATGCCTTTCATGTTTCTCTTCTTAAACCACTTATCATTAACCGTTTCTCTCCCAAATCTGTTCCCCCCACTCCTGTCTCCGGCTCCTCGGACATCTTCTCCGTCAAAGAAATTTTAGCATCTAAAAAGGTCAGAGGGAAAACCTTCTTTTTAGTGGATTGGGAGGGTTGTGGTCCAGAAGAGAGGTCCTGGGAACCTGAGGACAATATCCTGGACAAAAGTCTGGTCCTCAGGTTCTCAGGCTCCAAGAAGAGGGGGAGACCCAAGGGGGGGGGTACTGTTACGCCGAGCGCTCCGGGTCCCCGCTCCTCCCCGGAGCGCTCGCTACACTCCTCTCACTGCAGCGCTCCGGTCGGTTCCACGGACCCGGGGCGCTGCGATACCGCCTCTGGCCGGGATGCGATTCGCGATGCGGGTAGCGCCCGCTCGCGATGCGCACCCCGGCTCCCGTACCTGACTCGCTCTCCGTCAGTTCTGTCCCGGCGCGCGCGGCCCCGCTCCCTAGGGCGCGCGCGCGCCGGGTCTTTGCGATTTAAAGGGCCACTGCGCCGCTGATTGGCGCAGTGGTTCCAATTAGTGTTTACACCTGTGCACTTCCCTATATCACCTCACTTCCCCTTCACTCCCTCGCCGGATCTTGTTGCCTTAGTGCCAGTGAAAGCGTTTCCTTGTATGTTCCTAGCCTGTGTTCCAGACCTCCTGCCGTTGCCCCTGACTACGATCCTTGCTGCCTGCCCCGACCTTCTGCTACGTCCGACCTTGCTTCTGTCTACTCCCTTGTACCGCGCCTATCTTCAGCAGCCAGAGAGGTTGAGCCGTTGCTAGGGGATACGACCTGGTCACTACCGCCGCAGCAAGACCATCCCGCTTTGCGGCGGGCTCTGGTGAAAACCAGTAGTGACTTAGAACCGATCCTCTAGCACGGTCCACGCCAATCCCTCTCTGGCACAGAGGATCCACTACCTGCCAGCCGGCATCGTGACAACAAGAACAATGTTGGACCTAAAATCAACATATAATCATTATAAAAGGTGAATATTCATTTTAAGCATTTTGACAATTGATGCCTCTTTACAACTGTTCAAAGATTAGCTGTACATCGTCCTCTAGTTTGGTCAGTGGTGGCCCAGTATGGGAGTTGTTACCCCGTACCCTTGCTGCCCAGCCAGCCAGCCTCCCTGCAGTGTCCTCTGGGCCCCCCCTGCATCTGTTCTACTGTAATTGCTTATTATCCCCAATGTTATGTATATAAGAATGTTGTATCTTTAACCCCTTAAGGACCCAGCCCATTTTCTCCTTAAGGACCCGGGTATTTTTTGCTGGTCACTTTCAGCATTAATAACTCTGGGATGCTTTTACTTTTCATTCTGATTCCGAGAATGTTTTTTCGTAACATATTCTACTTTATGTTAGTCTTAAATTTTCATTGATACTTGCTTCATTTCTTTCAATCCAAAATTTGATGAAAAATGTGAACATTTTGCATTTTTTTTTACTTTGAAACTCTCTGCTTATAAGGAAAATGGACATGCCAAATAAATTATTTATTGATTCACATATACAATATGTCTACTTTATGTTTGCATTTGGAAGACATCAGAGGGCTTCAAAGTTCAGCGGCAATTTTCCAATTTTTCACAAAATTTTCAAAATCAGAATTTTTAGGGACCAGTTCAGTTTTGAAGTGGATTTGAGGGGCCTTCATATTAGAAATACCTCATAAATTACCCCATTATAAAAAGTAAGTGTGTTAACCCTTTAGGTGTTTCACAGGAATAGCAGCAAAGTGAAGGAGAAAATTCTAAATCTTAATTTTTTACACTCGAATGTTCTTGTAGACTCAGTGTTTGAATTTTTACAAGGGGTAAAAGGAGAGAAATCACCCTAAAATTTGTAACCTAATTTCTCTCGAGTAAGGAAATATCTCATATGTGGATGTAAAGTTTTCTGTGGGTGCACTTTAGGGCTCAGAAGAGAAGGAGCGACAATGGGATTTTGGAGAGTAAGGTTTTCTGAAATGGTTTTTGGGGGCATGTCTCATTTAGAAAGCCCCTATGGTGCCAGAACAGCTCTGCTGGAGCACTACAATGCTCAGAAGAGAAGGAACGCCATTGAGCTTTTGGAGAGAGAATTTGGTTGGAATAGAAGTCGGGGGCCTTGTGCATTTACAAATCTCCCATGGTGCCAAAACAGTGGACCCCCCACATGTGACCACATTTTGGAAACTACACCCCTCACAGAATTAAACAAGTGTGGTTGAGCATTTACACCCCGCTGGCGTTTGACAGATCTTTGGAACATTACATTTTTCATTTTCACGCACCACTGTTCCAAAAATCTGTAACACACCTGTGGGGCGTAAATGCTCACTGTTCCCCTTATTACAGTGGGGATCAAAAGTTTGGGCACCCCAGGTAAAAATGTGTATTAATGTGCATAAAGAAGCCAAGGAAAGATGGAAAAATCTCCAAAAGGCATCAAATTACAGATTAGACATTCTTATAATATGTCAACAAAAGTTAGATTTTATTTCCATCATTTACACTTTCAAAATAACAGAAAACAAAAAAATGGTGTTTGCAAAAGTTTGGGCACCCTGCAGAGTTAATATCTTGTACTGCCTCCTTTGGCAAGTATCACAGCTTGTAAACGCTTTTTGTACCTAGCCAAGAGTCTTTCAATTCTTGTTTGAGGTATCTTTGCCCATTCTTCCTTTAAAAGTCTTCCAGTTCTTAGAGATTTCTGGGCTGTCTGTCACGCACTGCTCTTTTAAGGTCTATCCATAGATTTTCAATTATGTTGAGGTAAGGAGATTGTGAAGGCCATGCAAAACCTTCAGTTTACGCCTCTTTATGTAATCCCCCGTGGATTTCGAGGTGTGTTTAGGATCATTATCCATTTGTAGAAGCCATCCTCTCTTTAACTTCTGCTTTTTCACAGATGGCATCAAGTTAGCATCGAAAATTAGCTGAAATTTTATTGAATCCATTTTTCCTTCTACTCGTGACATGTTCCCTGTGCCACTGGCTGCAATACGACCCCAAAGCATGATTGATCCACCCCCATGCTTAACAGTTGGACAGAGGTTCTTTTCATTAAATTCTGTTCCCCTTCTTCTCCAAACGTGCCTTTGCTCATTCCGGCCAAAAAGTTAAATTTTAACCTCATCGGTCCACAGAACTTGTTTCCAAAATGCATCAGGCTTGTCTATATGTTCATTTGCAAAGTTCAAACACTGATTTTTGTGGTAAGGACGTAGAAGAGGTTTTCTTCTGATGACTCTTCCATGAAGACCATATTTGTACAAGTATCTCTTTATAGTGGAATGTATAGTGGAGTGTACCACAACTCTAGTATCTGTCTGATCTTTCTGGAGGGATTGTGCAGTCAAACGTGGGTTTTGAATTTGTTTTTCTCACAATCCTGCGAGCTGTTCTGTCTGATATTTTTCTTGGTATTCCAGATCTTGCTTTAACTTCCACCTGTTCCTGATGACAGCCGTTTCTTAATTACATTCCGAAAAGAGGATATTGACATGTGAAAATGTTTTGCTATCTTCTTATAGCCTTCTCCAGCTTTTTGAGTGTCAACTATTTTCAGTTTCAGATTTCTAGACAACTGCTTAGAAGAACCCATGGTGCTGATTGTTGGGGCAAGGTCAGATGAGTCTGGGCATTTAAAACCTTTGAGATTGACATCACCTGGTCTTCCCAGATGATGATTGAGAACAATTCATGACACTGACAGGTCTCAGCTTTGCAAAGGGGGCAGTGCATGCTATAAATTCTGCAGGGTGCCCAAACTCAGACGCCATTTTTTTGTTTTCTGTTATTTTGAAAGTGTAAAAATCTAACTTTTACAGCTTGGAGAAATCAAAACTGGGCACTGCTACCAGATAACTGCAATAGAATATACACGTATATCAATGTCTGTATGGCATCAGGGGTGGGACGGAATGCAAGAATATCAGAGTGGCGCTGACACGTCCAATAAAGAAACTGTAGACTTCATGTAAAAGGAAAAGAAAAACAGAGCAACACATCTGGATGACTTGCTAGTGAAGATTTATTCTTAATTCATAACCGGCAGGTTACAGAGTCCCAACACCTCTACACCAAGCAGAGCTGGAGCGGCAGGAGCCACGCACCTGGACGACCGTGCTGTTTCATGCCACAAAGGCGTTTCCTCAGGTCCCTGGTGACCTGAGGAAATGCCTTTGTGGTGTGAATTGATCTTCACTAGCAAGTCATCCAGGTGTGTTACTCTGTTTTTCTTTACCTTTTACATAAAATCTAACTTTTGTTGACATATTATAAGAATGTCTAATCTGTAATTTGATGCCTTTTGGAGATTTTTTCCATCTTTCCTTGGCTTCTTTATGCACATTAATACAATTTTTTTTACCTGGGGTGCCCAAACTTTTGATCCCCACTGTAGAAGTTAAAGTGTACCTGTTGTTAACAAAAACTTTTGATGTTCTGTAAATAACACTATTATATGTATATTTGTAATATACATTGGTAAAAAAGAATAATGTGTATATTTTTGGGTGAAAAAATGATGCCCCTGCAGCTATTGCCTGTATGTCTGTTAGGATTCGGCAGGCTGGGTGTGGATCCTCTGTGTCAGCGAGGGATTGGCGTGGACCGTGTCGGTGGACCGGTTCTAGGTTGCTACTGGTATTCACCAGAGCCCGCCGCAAAGCGGGATGGTCTTGCTGCGGTGGTAGCAACCAGGTCGTATCCAACGGCAACGGCTCAACCTCGCTGATGGCGCAACCTCGTGGGACAGAAGGACTAGACAGAGGCAAGGTCAGACGTAGCAGAAGGTCGGGGCAGGCGGCAAGGTTCGTAGTCAATGGCGATAGCAAGAGGTCAGGAACACTGGTAAGGCAAACACTATAAACGCTTTCTCTGGCACAAGGCAACAAGATCCGGCAAGGAAGGAAAGGGGAAGTGAGGTTATATAGACAGGTGCACAGGTGGAAGCTAATCAGACAGATTGGGCCAGGCACCAATCATTGGTGCACTGGCCCTTTAAATCTTAGAGAGCTGATGCCCGCGCGCCCCAAGGAGCGCCAGGACGTGACAGCCAGGGACCGGGACAGGTGAGTGACTTGGGGTGCGATTCGCGAGCGGGCGCATCCCGCTATGCGAATCGCATCCCCGCCGGCAGTGTCAGTGCAGCGCTCCCGGTCAGCGGGTCTGACCGGAGCGCTGCAGAGAGAGAAACGCTGCGAGCGCTCTGGGGAGGAGCAGGGACCCGGAGCGCTCGGTGTAACAGTGTCTCTATGAGGAGTCCAAATACAGGAAGTGAGGGCAGGACAAGTAAAGCTCTGTGCAGGCTCCTGGCCTGTCAATCATCCTGCTGTGTGAGCCAGGAGCGTGCCCTGCTTTTCCTCAGTATACAGAGCCCTGCTTGTCCTCAGTGTACAGAGCTCTGTTTGTCCTCAGTGTACAGAGCCCTGCTTGTACTCAGTGCACAGAGCCCAGCTTGTCTTTAATGCACAGAGGCCTGCTTGTCCTCAGTGTACAGAGCCCAGCTTGTCTTCAATGCAAAGAGCCCTGCTTATCCTCAGTGTACAGAGCCCAGCTTGTCTTCAATGAACAGAGTGCAGAGCCCTGTTTGTCCTCAGTGTACAGAGCCCTGCTTGTCCTCAGTGCAGAGCCCTGCTTGTCCTCAGTGTACAGAGCCCAGCTTGTCTTCAATGCACAGAGCCCTGCTTGTCCTCAGTGCACAGAGCCCTGCTTGTCTTCAGTGCACAGAGCCCTGCTTGTCCTCAGTGCACAGAGCCCTGCTTGTCCTCAGTGCACAGAGCCCTGCTTGCCCTCAGTGCACAGAGCCCTGCTTGTCCTCAGTGCACAGAGCCCTGCTTGTCCTCAGTGTACAGAGCTCTGCTTGTCCTCAGTGCACAGAGCCCTGCTTGTCCTCAGTGTACAGAGCCCCGCTTGTCCTCAGTGTACAGAGCCCTGATTGTCCACCCACACTTCTTGTGTTTGGACTCCTCAAAGAGACACACATGCAATAGCTGTAGGGACAAAAATATACAAATTTTTTTTAACCAAATAATGGTATGATCTGCATTATATAACAAATTTTTGTTAACAACAGGTACACTTTAAAAGAAGAGGTAATGTTTGGAGCTATGCACCTGTATTGTTAGTTTTATGTTTCCTATGAAGGATAAGTGTGAGTGCTGAGCACATTTATTACTCTTGTGAAGAAGAAAAAGTGTATTGGTGCTTTGCAATGCTCACCGGTCCGGGGGTAAAAAGCAAGTCTATGGGGACATTTATCATTGTTGCTTTGGTAAGTAAGTTCTGAAGTCATTTTTTTTTTTTTGCTTTAGTTTTGCTTATGTGTTACATATTGATCATACTATCACAGGGGGTTGATAAATTTGGAGCACATAAGCAAAACAAAAAAGTAGCAGCTGAGACTTTTATGAGACTTTTTTGCAATTTTTTTAATTTGCTCACGAACGGGAGTTTTGTATTCCAGGTCAGACCCCTGGAGCAGACTTTTTGTCTGCATGAAAACTGAAATTTGCTTAGGTGAGGCTGTTTTTAACTTTTTGCTTACTCTTAAAAGTCGCACAAAAAAGTAATGAAACCTCTCATTTTACCATAAAATGTACGGCGAACCCAAAAAATTATTTTTTTAGGGCGAAAATTTTAATGAAAACCACAATTTTGCACATTTTGGAGGGTTTCGTTTTTACACTGTACAATTTATGGTAGAAATGACATGTGTTCTTTATTCTTTGGGTCAATACAATTAAAATGATACCCATGGCTAGATAGTTTTATATTTTTGTACCGCTTAAAAAAAATGAAAAACTTTTTGTAAAAAATTAGTAATCTAAAATCGTCCAATTTTGACCACCTATAACTTTTTCATTTTTCCGTATATAGGGTGGTATGAAGGCTAATTTTTTGCATATATAAAACTTTTAGATAATTTGTTATACATTTTTTGGGGAATAAAATGTGATTAAAAAGCAGCGTTTTGGGAGTTTTTTAATCGTTTACGTTTACGTTGTTCACCTTACGGGATCATTGATATTATATTTTGATAGTTTGGACATTTCCGCACGCAGCGATACCAAATATGTTTATAAAAACTAGTACTTCTCTGTGCTCACTCCTGTCCTGTCTATCAGACTCCTGTCTGAAAACACAGAGGAAGGGGTTACAGAGCAGCCTGCAGTGATTGGATGAAGAGCACAGCAGACTCAGGAGGAAGTGAATTCATGGTGAGTAAGGGCAGGCTCAGTGCTTGCCTTGGACACTCTCCTTCCTGATCAGTGGATATCAGAATGAGTGAGCAGCAGATCAGAGAGATTTGAGAGACAAATAGCAGCTAGAAACATACAAAAGCCATAAAAAGTATCTGCATGACGACATAGACAGCTTTATTTTTCTCAATCATATACAATTTCTCATTCAAAAATGCATTGTCATAGCGGTCAAGAAGAATATACAGCAGGAGAAGAATTGTAAAAAATACCTATTACAGAAATCATTTTGTCAGGTCATCTCCAGCATGGCCATCTAAGGCAGTCTAGCCAGAGGTTGTAGAAGCTAAAATAATATTAGCCGCATTCAAGGTCATTCCGTTTAGCCTCCAATGCCAAATCAGTCATGTTAAAATCAGATTACACACAAGCTGCATTTCATAGATTTACTCTCTGTAGTTTATACCTTAGAGACCCAGGCATATTGTGCAGAAAAAAATGATGACTACAAAGGCACTCTATAGCTGTCTAATGGAGCTCACACATCATATTACTATATCCCCAATGGCAGTCCAAAACTCACTTATCAGTGGGGAGTGAGAACACATACATACAGTACACATACAACATGTTTTTGATTTGCTGTCATGGCTTTAGAAATGTTAAGCATATACCTCACTATTGTACAAATTACTAAAGTGTTTATGGTATTACGCATGCTTACTGTAAAAATCTAGGGAAATTAGTTCCAGGAAAAAGATCAGGTTCTCAAAGCCAAGTGCTACGTCTTCTGCAGATAGGAATTTTTTTTTTTTAACACATAAGTGCTTTGCCAAAATAATAAAAAATAGGGAATTGAAGACATTGAGTTCAAATACAAATTAATGTGCATGCATTTACATGTGCACTGTCAGATACAAAAGAGTCCTATCAGATAGGAGAGAGCACAGAGCAGTCCTATCAGACAGGAGAGAGCACAGATAAGTACTATCAGACAGGAGAGAGCACAGAGGAGTCCTATCAGATAGGAGAGAGCACAGAGGAGTACTATCAAACAGGAGAGAGCACAGATAAGTACTATCAGACAGGAGAGAGCACAGAGGAGTACTATCAGACAGGAGAGAGCATAGAGGAGTCCTATCAGACAGGAGAGAGCACAGAGGAATGCTATCAGAAAGGAGAGAGCATAGAGGAGTCTTATCAGACAGGAGAGAGCACAGAGAAGTACTATCAGACAGGAGAGAGCAAAGAGGAGTACTATCAGACAGGAGAGAGCAAAGAGGAGTCCTATCAGATAGGAGAGAGCACAGAGGAGTCCTATCAGACAGGAGAGAGCACAGAGAAGTACTATCAGAAAGGAGAGAGCATAGAGGAGTCCTATCAGATAGGTGAGAGCACAGAGGAGTCCTATCAGACAGGAGAGAGCACAGAGAAGTACTATCAGACAGGAGAGAGCACAGAGGAGTACTATCAGACAGGAGAGAGCATAGAGGAGTCCTATCAGACAGGAGAGAGCACAGAGGAGTGCTGTCAGAAAGAAGAGAGCATAGAGGAGTTCTATCAGATAGGTGAGAGCACAGAGGAGTCCTATCAGACAGGAGAGAGCACAGAGAAGTACTATCAGACAGGAGAGAGCATAGAGGAGTCCTATCAGACAGGAGAGAGCACAGAGGAGTCCTATCAGACAGGAGAGAGCACAGAGGAGTCCTATCAGACAGGAGAGAGCACAGAGAAGTACTATCAGACAGGAGAGAGCACAGATGAGTACTATCAGACAGGAGAGAGCATAGAGGAGTCCTATCAAACAGGAGAGAGCACAGAGAAGTACTATCAGACAGGAGAGAGCAGAGAGGAGTCCTATCAGACAGGAGAGAGCACAGAGGAGTGCTATCAGAAAGGAGAGAGCATAGAAGAGCCCTATCAGATAGGAGAGAGCACAGAGGATTGCTATCAGACAGGAGAGAGCACAGAGGAGTCCTATCAGACAGGAGAGAGCACAGAGGAGTGCTATCAGAAAGGAGAGAGCACAGAGGAGTGCTATCAGAAAGGAGAGAGTACAGAGGAATGCTATCAGAAAGGAGAGAGCATTGAGGAGTCCTATCAGATAGGAGAGAGCACAGAGGAGTCCTATCAGACAGGAGAGAGCACAGAGAAGTACTATCAGACAGGAGAGAGCACAGAGGAGTACTATCAAACAGGAGAGAGCATAGCGGAGTCCTATCCGGCAGGAGAGCACAGAGGAGTGCTATCAGACAGGAGAGAGCACAGAGGTGTCCTATCAGACAGGAGAGAACACAGAATAGTGCTATCAGAAAGGAGAGAGCACAGAGGAGTGCTATCAGACAGGAGAGAGTACAGAGGAGTACTATCAGACAGTAGTGTTGAGCGTGAATATTCGCATTTCGAAATGTTATTGCAAATATCGAAAATTCGCGAATTTGCGAATAGTGCAAATATATTCGCTATATATTTGAAATTACGAATATTCACTTTTTTCCTGCATATGCGCATATGTGAATATTCGCATATGCACATATTCGCATATGTGAATACTTGCATATTCCTTCTTTTCACTTGTGGGCCAATTAGAATGATGCAAATACACTTGTCAGAGGTTATCAACAACATCCCTAGCAACCAATAGTAAAGTTGCCCACCCCCTCACTGTTTTCTTCCTCGAATACGTGAATATGCGAATATGTGAATATGCAAATTTAACGAACATGCAAAATTCGCGAATATAGGATGAATATTCGTCTATATATTTGTAAAATATTGCAAATTCGAATATGGCCAATGCCGCTCATCACTATCAGACAGCGGAAAGCACAGATCAGTCCTATCAGACAGGAGAGAGCACAGCGCAGGGCTAGCCCATCCTCACTTACTGGACTTTGTCCAAGCTGAAGCACAGGCATAAGCTATGATTTCTATAAAAAGGAAATAACATTTTCTGATGAAGTATATAAGAGAGGTTAAAGGCGTACTCTGATGGAAAACAATTTTTTTTTAAATCAACTGGTGCCAGAAAGGTAACAGATTTGTAAATTACTTTTATTTAAAAATTGCAATCCTTCAAGTACTTATCAGCTGCTGTATACTACAGAGGAAGTTCTTTTCTTTTCTAATTTCTTTTAAGTCTGACCACAGTGCTCTCTGCTGACACATCTGTCCGTGTAGGTGCAAATCTCTCCTGCTCTGGACAGTTCCTGACATGGACAGAGTTGTCAGCAGAGAGCACTGTGACAGAAAAGAAATTCAAAAAGAAAAGAACTTCCTCTGGAGCATACAGCAGCTGAAAAGTACTGGATGGATTAAGATTTTTAAACGGAAGTCATTTTTAAATCTGTTACCTTTCTGGCACCAGTTGATTTAAAAAAAAAAAATTTCCACCAGAGTACCCCTTTAATGTTTTGCCAAGAAATACAACATATAAAATGTTTTTGAATCTGACAGTGTTGATTTAAAGGGGTTCTCTGCCCCTAGATATCTTATTCCCTTTACAAAGGATAGGGGATAAGATGTCTGATCGTGGGGGACCCGCCGCTGGGGACCCCCGCGATCTCTCCTGCAGCATCTCTGTTTCTCAGCTGCAAAGAACAAGGACGATGCAGGGGACGGAGATTTGTGATGTCACGGCTCCGCCCCCTCGTGATTTCACGCCCAATCCCCTCAATGCAAGTCTATGGGAGGGGGCGTGGTGGCCATCACGCCCCCTCCCATGGACTTGCATTGAGGGGGCGGGGCGTGACATCACGACGGGGCAGAGCCGTGCTTCACAATACTCTATCCCCTGCATCGCCCGTCATCAGACACAGAGCGATCCAGCTGAGAAATGGGGGTGCTGCAAGAGAGATCGCTGGAGTTTCCAGCGGCGGGACCCCCGCGATCAGACATCTTATCCCCTATCCTTTGGATAGGGGATAAGATTTCTGGGGGTGGAGTACCCTTTTAAGCTCTGTATTTCTGTTGCAAGCAGAAAATAAGTAATGAAGAACACTAGGGATATCCTGTTCAGCTTGCAACATATTTCCAAATTGGCAGATACCAATAAAAGACCTGACGGCCACAGCTTAAAACTCAATATTTGTTTACAGACAGTAGGTACCCCAGTTTTAACACATCTCATGTGCACCCATGTTAACCCATGTGCACACTGAAGTAGACCAAATGCAGAGCAGCTCTATAAATAGCATAAATAGCTACGAATATGATTATCAGAACACTATTTCAGTAGAATGTGTATGTTTTACCCTACATTCTAAAATGTTCAGGATTATGTAAAATTGTCTAAAGTGCATGTGAATTATGTAATGAGTTGCACATGGCAATAGTGTTGCAGTGTACAACATAAATAATAAATGCTATTAATAAAAAACTGCATATGCCTAAAGTGCACAGGCATGTAATCATTATGATCAAATAAGACAAGACATTATTTGTTGTTGTTGTTATTATCATTATTATTATTGTTTATCTTAAAGCACGATTTATGCCAGTGTGCTGTACATATATAAAGGGAAGTGTAAATACATAGCGTGAAAACAAACAATAAACATTAAGTACAATAAACATGATCTTAATAAATGACATACTACACAGGGAAAGAAGTCCCAAACCATTAGGGCTGACATAGTATAGGAGAGAAAGACAGTAGGTGAGAAAAGCAGTTGTTCATATAGCAGTGTATTAAAAGACATTTGGAAGCAGGTTGTAGGCTTTCTAGAAGAGAAAGGTTTTTAAGGTGGGTGAGAGTCTGATGTGTTGAGCTGGTGAGTTACAAAGTATGGAGGAAGCATGGGACAATATTGGGGATGGTTTTGTGAACAGTGAACAAGAGGAGAATACAGAGATGTATTAAGGGTACAGATAATGGACAGCCTTGAATGTCATTGCTAATAAATTTAACAGAATTTGTTGGGAAAGGTTACACAGCAGTAAAGGGATTAGAGGAGTGGAGAGGCATAAGAGGGATAAGGAGAGCAGTAGATTAACCAGTCAAAAGGGTTACTCCAGTGGAAAAAATTTTTTTTTTTATCCAATCAACTGATACCAGAAAGTTAAACAGATTTGTAAGTTATTTCCAGGGCTGTGGAGACGGAGTCGGACGAAATTTTGGGTACCTGGAGTCGGAGTCGGCAAACAATGCACCGACTCCGACTCCTACTAAATTTAGATTGGAATGAAAAATAAAAAAAAGCAAGTTTAAATGTCCCAATTCACAAAAAGTTATAATTAATAAATTCTCTACTGTAAGAATAAAGACCAATGCATGCAGTGCCTCATGTAACCGCAAAATGAACACGTTAAGTGACTGTGAAGAAGCACGCTTTTCATGTGCTTTACTATTTGGCACACAACGCACAATTAGGAGCGGCAATACTTCTACTTTCCATAGTGTTGTGTTCTGCTGTTACAGGGAACCCATGGGTAACCTAGCCTCTCACTGATAAGGGATTAAGGAAATATGTTTTTTGCAGGACTAGAGACACTTGCATAAGTGAAGGGAATGGAGGGTCAATAGTTCAAGACTGAAGCTGTAAACCATTGGAAAAACTGCTGCCATTCAGCTAAGGCTATAAAAACTTGTAAACTCGATTGTTAGCTTAAAGGGGTACTGCGCCCCTAGACATCACAAGGGGCGGAGCCCTGATGTAGCGATGCTCCGGCCCCTGTATCGTCCGTCATTATGCACAGAGCGAACTCGCTCTGTGCAGTAATGATAGCGCGGTGCCGCAGTGGCGATCACGGGGGTCCCCAGCAGCGGGACCCTGGTGATCTGACATCTTATCCCCTATCCTTCGGAAAGGGGATAAGATGTCAGATCGCCGGGGTCCCGCTGCTGGGGACCCCCGGGATTGCCGCTGCGGCATCGCGCGCTCATTACTGCACAGAGCGAGTTCGCTCTGTGCGTAATGACGGGCGATACAGGGGCCAGAGCATCGTTACATCACGGCTCTGCCCCTCATGATGTCACGGCCCGCCCCCTCAATACAAGTCTATGGGAAGGGGCGTCACGTCCCCTGCCATAGACTTGCATTAAGGGGGCGGGCCATGATGTCACGAGGGGCGGAGCCATGACGTCACGCTGCTCCGTCCCCTGTATCGCCCATCATTACGCACAGAGCGAGGTAGAGGGGTGTAGAGGCGTGTACAGAGGGGTGTAGAGGCGTGTACATGGGTGACAGAGGGGTGTAGAGGAGTGTACAGAGGGGTGTAGAGGAGTGTACATGGGTGACAGAGGGGTACAGAGGAGTGTACATGTGTGAAAGAGGGGTATAGAGGAGTGTACATGGGTGACAGATGGGTGTACATGGGTGACAGAGGGGTATAGAGGAGTGTACATGGGTGACAGATGGGTGTACATGGGTGACAGAGGGGTGTAAAGGAGTGTACATGGGTGACACAGGGGTGTAGAGGAGTGTACATGGGTGACAGGGGTGTAGAGGAGCATACATGGGTGAAAGGGGTGTAGAGGAGCGTACATGGGTGACAGGGGTGTAGAGGAGTGTACAGAGTGGTGTTGAGGAGTGTACAGAGTGGTGTTGAGGAGTGTACAGAGTGGTGTAGAGGAGTGGACACATGGTTGTAGAGGAGTGGACAGAGAGGTGTAGAGGAGTGGACAGAGAGGTGTAGAGGAGTGGACAGAGAGGTGTAGAGGAGTGTACATGGGTGACAGATGGGTGTACATGGGTGACAGAGGGGTGTAGAGAAGTGTACATGGGTGACAGAGGGGTGTAGTTGAGTGTACATGGATGACAGAGGGGTATAGAGGAGTGTACATGGGTGACAGAGGGGTGTTGAGAAGTGTACATGGGTGACAGAGGGGTGTTGAGAAATGTACATGGGTGACAGAGGGGTGTAGAGGAGTGTACATGGGTGACAAAGGGGTGTAGTTGAGTGTACATGGATGACAGAGGGGTATAGAGGAGTGTACATGGGTGACAGAGGGGTGTTGAGAAGTGTACATGGGTGACAGAATGGTGTACATTGGTGACAGAGGGGTGTAGAGGAGTGTACATGGGTGACAGAGGGGTGTAGAGAAGTGTACATGGGTGACAGAGGGGTGTAGAGGAGTGTACATGGGTGGCAGAGGGGTGTAGAGGAGTGTACATGGATGACAGGGGTGTAGAGGAGTGGACAGATGGTTGTAAAGGAGTGGACAGAGAGGTGTAGAGGAGTGGACAGAGAGGTGTAGAGGAGTGCACATGGGTGACAGATGGGTGTACATGGGTGACAGAGGGGTGTAGAGGAGTGTACATGGGTGACAGAGGGGTGTAGAGGAGTGTACATGGGTGACAGAGGGGTGTACATGGGTGACAGAGGGGTGTAGAGGAGTGTACATGGATGACAGAGGGGTATAGAGGAGTGTACATGGGTGACAGAGGGGTGTTGAGAAGTGTACATGGGTGACAGAGGGGTGTAGAGGAGTGTACATGGGTGACAGAGGGGTGTAGAGAAGTGTACATGGGTGACAGGGGGTGTAGAGGAGTGTACATGGGTGGCAGAGGGGTGTAGAGAAGTGTACATGGGTGGCAGAGGGGTGTAGAGAAGTGTACATGGGTGACAGAGGGGTATAGAGGAGTGTACATGGGTGGCAGAGGGGTGTAGAGAAGTGTACATGGGTGACAGAGGGGTGTAGAGGAGTGTACAGAGGGGTGTAGGGTGGTGTACAAGGGTGATAGATGGGTGTAGAAGAGTGAACATGGGTGACGGGGGCATAGGGGTGACAGAGGGGTGGACAGGGGGTGGACATGGGTGACAGGAGGGTGGACAGGGGAGACAGGGGGTCAGAGGGGTGGACAAGGGGGTAAAAGAGGGACAGGAGTGACAGAGGGGTGGACTGAGGTAACAAAGGGACAGATGGGTGAACAGGAGGGTGGACATGGGTGACAGAGTAGACTACGGGGTAGACAGGGGGGTAAACATGAGTGACAGGGATGGACAGGAGAGTGGACAAGGCAGACGTGGATGACAGGAGGGTGGACATGGGTGAGAGGGGGGGTGGACATGGGTGACGGGGATGATAGGTGGGGGGACATGTGTTAGTGCGGGTGGACATGAGTGATAGGGGGTGGACATGGGTGACAGGAAGGTGAACATGGGTGACATGGGTGACTGGGGGGGTGGACATGGGTGACAGGGAAGGGTGGACATGGGTGACAGGGAAGGGTGGACATGGGTGACAGGGGGGTGGACATGGGTGACAGGGGGGTGAATAGGGGGTGGACATGGGTGACAAGGATGTGGTCAGAGGGGTGGACAATGGAGGGTGAACATGGGTGACAGGGATGGGCAGGGGTGACAGAGGGTTGGATGGGGGTGGACATGGATGACAGGAGAGTGGACATGGGAGACAGGGGGTCAGAGGAGTGGACAAGGGTGACAAAGGGACAGATGGGTGAACAGGAGGGTGGACATGGGTGACAGGGTAGACTATGGGGGTAGACGGGGGGTAAACATGAGTGACAGGGATGGACAGGGAAGTGGACAAGGCAGACATGGGTGACAGGAGGGTGGACATGGGTGAGAGGAGAGGTGGAAATGGGTGACGGGGATGATAGGTGGGGGGACATGTGTGAGAGGGGGTGGACATGAGTGACGGGGGGGGGGTGGACATGGGTGACTGGGGGGGTAGGACATGGGTGACAGGGGGGTAGACATGGGTGACAGGGGGGGTAGACATGGGTGACAGGGGGGGTGGGACATGGGTGACAGGGGGGGTAGACATGGGTGACAGGGGGGGTAGACATGGGTGACAGGGGGGGTAGGACATGGGTGACAGGGGGGTAGACATGGGTGACAGGGGGGGTAGGACATGGGTGACAGGGAGTGGTAGGACATGGGTGACAGAGGGTGGACATGGGTGAACGGGGGGGTAGGACATGGGTGACGGGGGGTAGGACATGGGTGACTGGGGGGGTAGGACATGGGTGACAGGGGGGGTGGACATGGGTGACAGGGGGGGGTAGACATGGGTGACAGGGGGGTAGACATGGGTGACAGGGGGGGTAGACATGGGTGACAGGGGGGGTAGACATGGGTGACAGGGGGGCGTAGACATGGGTGACAGGGGGGGGGTAGACATGGGTGACGGGGGGGGGGTGGACATGGGTGACAGGGGGGGTTGACATGGGTGAAAGGGAGGGATTACATGGGTGACAGGGGGGGTGGACATGGGTGATAGAGATGGGCAGGGAGGTGGACAAGGCGGACATGGCTGACAGGGGGGGTGGATATGAGTGACGGGGGGGGTAGAGGGTGGACCTGGGTGATGGGGTGGGGGTTTAGACAGGGTTGAGAAGGTGAACAGAGGGGTGGAAAGGGTACGGTACCTTAAGCTAGCCGGCCCGCGCAGCTTGCAGTTCCACAGCAGGCACGGGAGTCCGGCGCAGGTGCAGCTCGTTCCGCCCCAGGGACCCATTTTTGGCTCACTGCGCCGTAAGGGAGAGGGGGACGGAGGGAGACGCAGGAGACGGAGGGTGAAGGAGGGGGACGCGGGGGACACAGGGAACAGAGGAGGAAGGAGGGGGAACACGGGGGACGCAGGGGACAGAGGGGAACACAGGAGACGCAGGAGATGCAGGGGGACGCTGTGCGCGCACTGCGCATGCAGACTTCCCTTTCCCCCCTGCACCGTCAGGCGGGGGCGGGACATTTAAAAAAATAATAATAATAAAAAATAAAAAAAATCACGGCAAAATCCCGCGGCACCACGGACAGTGCTGAACGGCACACATGTGTGCCGCGGCACCGCGGTTGGGAATCACTGATCTACCGACTCCACAGCCCTGGTTATTTCTATATAAAAATTTGAATCCTTCCAGTACTTATCAGCTGTTGTATGCTACACAGGAAGTTGTATGGTTCTTTTTTGTCTCACCACAGTGCTCTTTGCTGACACCTCTGTCCATATCCTGAGCAGGATAGGTTTGCTATGAGGATTTGCTCCTGGACGGACAGAGGTGTCAGCAGAGAGCACTGTGGTCATACAGAAAAGAACTATACAACTTCCTCTGGAGCATACAGCAGCTGAGAAATTCTGGAAGGATTAAGATTTTTAAATAGAAGTAATTTACACATGTTTATAACTTTCTGCCACCAGTTGCCCCTTTAAGAGTTATCATAATCACACCCTAATTCTTCAGCTGAGACACTGAAGAAAGCGTCATATTGCATAGGTGAAAGCCACCAAACCTCTGGGTACCTCTTGCTAGCCTTAGCAAAAATTAACCCTTTTGTAAAAGTGGTCTACCCAAGCTTCCTTCAGAAAGGAAGCTCATATTTAGAGATCAAAGCCCAGAGCTAATTTATAAAACATTTAACCCCTTGGGGACAAAATCCATTTTGACCTTAAGGACGAGGCCAATTTTCGTTTTTGCACTTTCATTTTTTCCTCCTCCCATTCTAAAAATTAGGGATCGACCGATTATCGGTATGGCCGATATTATTGGCCGATAATCACGATTTTGGGCATTATTGGTATCGGCAATTATCTTGCCGATAAGCCGATAATGCCCCGCCCCCCGCACCGCCCCCACCGCACCGCGACCGCCACCCCCCCCGACCCGCCGCACCGCACCCCCGACCCACCGCACCGCACCCCCCACCGTGATGCTGGGCGGTATACCGGTATGGATTTTTGCCCATACCGCTATACCGGTCGGGCCCCTCCCCCACCCTCCGAGTCAATAAAAAAATTAAACTTACCCGTAATGGGGGTGGTCCGGGCCTCCATCCTTCCTTCCTGTAGTGTCCGGGGGCGTTCCGGGTGAAGAGTGAACCGGTCTGGGCTGTCCTTCTTCTCCGGCGGTCATCTTCTCCACTCCGGGCAGGCTCCGGCCTAGTACGCTGCATAGACGCCGCTACGCCGTGACGTCAGGTGCGTCGCTGCGCACGGGCGTCACTGCGCAGCGGCGACTATGCAGCGTATTAGGCCGGAGCCTGCCCAGAGTGGAGAAGATGACCGCCGGAGAAGAAGGACAGCCCGGACCGGTTCACCCTCCACCCGGAACGCCCCCGGACACTACAGGAACGATGGATGGATGGCCCGGACCACCCTGACAGGTAGGGGAGAGAAGCGGGTGGCGGCGGCGGCCTATGGCCCCGCAAAAGCCACTGCAGATCATTGATTTAAAGCGCACGCTTTAAATCAATCATCTGCAGCGGTGTCGCAGGGGGTTAAATAGCCGATAACTTATACCGGAATATCGGTATAAGTTATCGGCTATCGGCCCGATATCGGTCGATCCCTACTAAAAATCATAACGCTTTTAATTTTCCACCTACAGACCCATATATGGGCTTGTTTTTTGCATCAGCAATTGTGCTTTGTAATGACATCACTTATTTTATAACAATCTGTGGTAAAACAAAAAATAAATACTTATTTGTGGGGTAAAAAAAAAAACGCCATTTTGTAAATTTTTGGGGCTTTCATTTGTATGTATTTGTATGTTTAAAATTGTCATCTTGTGGCCCCTACAACTGTTTTATTTTTACACATAAGGAGCTATATGAGGGTTAATTTTTTGCGCAGTGGTCTGTAGTTTATATTGGTACCATTTTTGTTTCGATGGGACTTTTTGATTGCTTTTTATTAGTTTTTTATGGTATATGAAGTGACCAAAAATGCACAATTTTGGACTTTGGTTTTTTGTTACGCGTACGCCATCAACCGTGCGCTTTAACTAACATTATATTTTAATAGATCGGACATTTACGCACATGGCGGTACCTCATATGATAATTATTTTTTTTTTTTTTATTTTAATGGGAAGGGGGGATTCAAACTTTTATTAGAAAGGGGTTAATTAACTTTTATAAACTTTTTTTAACACTTATTTTATTTTTTTGCAATCTGTTGATTGCATATACTAATCATTTCTATGCATAGCATAGCATTGATCAATGTACTCGGGGCTCTGCTGCTCCAGCCTTCTGAGCAGGCATGGAGCAGCAGAACACTGATCGGACAGCGAGGAGGGACCCTCTTGCTGTCCTCTCAGCAGATCGGGACATCGTGATTTTTGTCGCGATAGTCCCAATCAGCTCTTCTGAGCTGGCAGGAATATTTTACTTTCATTTTTAGACATCGCAATCAACTTTGATTGCGACGTCTAAAGGGTTAAAAGGGTACTCCGGTGGAAAACTTTTTTTTAAAAATAAACTGGTGCCAGAAAGTTAAAGGGGTAGACCAGTGGTAAAAAAGCGTATCCCCTATCCTAAGGATAGGGGATAAGTTTGAGATCACGGGGGGTCCGACCAATGGGGCCCCCCGCGATCTATCTATTCAGGGCCCCGGCTCGCTGGCCATATAGCGCGTGTTGACCACTGCATGAAGCGGCGGCCGACACCCCCCCCCCCCCCTCAATACATTACTATGGCAGAGCCGGAGATTGCCGAAGGCAGCGCTCCGGCTCTGCCATAGAGTTGTATTGAGGGGGCGTGTCAACACACCCCCTTCCCGAGGGCTGCTGGGGCCCTGTACAGGAGATCGCAGGGGGCCCCAGCGGTCAGATCCCCCACAATCTGAAACTTATCCCCTATCCTTAGGATAGAGGATACGTTTTTCACCACTGGATATCTCCTTTAAACAGATTTGTAAATTACTTCTATTAAATAAACGTAATCCTTCCAGTAATTATTAGCTGCTGAATACTACAGAGGAAATTATTTTCTTTTTGGAACACAGAGCTCTCTGCTGATATCTCTGTCCATTGTGAGAAGTGTCCAGAGTAGGAGAAAATCCACTTAGCAAACATATGCTGCTCTGTACAGTTCCTAAAATGGACAGAGATGACAGCAGAGAGCTCTGTGCTCGTGATGTCAGCAGAGAGCTCTGTGTTCCAAAAAGAAAAGAATTTCCTCTGTAGTATTCAGCAGCTAATAAATACTGGAAGGACTAAGATTTTTTAATAGAAGTAATTTACAAATCTGTTTAACTTTCTGGCACCAGTTGATTTAAAAAAAAAAAAAGGTTTTCCACAAGAGTACCCCTTTAATGCTGGGCAACGGCCAAAGTGGTGATGACCGGCATTAACCCTGGGTCCTGGCTGCTGAGAGCAGTCAGGACCCACTGGGTTTGACGCGCGCTCAGCTCGTGAGCATGCTTCAAATCCTGGTAATGGGACTCAGGGCGTACAGGTACCCTTACGCCTTACGTCCCCAACAGGTTAACCTTAAACAAAAATTATTTCGATGTGCAATGTAGAAAAATACAAAAAACTAATGACATACAGGTTACAAAAGATAATAAAGAGGGTAGCAAGACAATTCAGGAAACTAAATAGATAACATAAGAAAGTCTTTACATATGATTCTCAGTGCATAGAAGTCCTTGTAGGAGATCTTTTATTAGTTGGTAATCTATCTCCTCCTCTCCGAGGTTAATCAAGTACAAGCAGGACTAGTCCAGGATTGGGATTTCTTATCTCATCCTTAGATTTTTATGACCTGAGTTTATGACTGGTGGTGTCCTGGGTCCTGAGGTATCCTGTCAGGTCATCAGATTACAATACAATACACAAATACACATCTACATATAAAATACATATTGAGTGAATACCCACTCATGTATTGGACTAGACATGATATACATACAGAATTAAAATAGATTAAGATGGATTTCACACTCAGGCCATGGGCCTGACAAGGGGGAAGTAGAGGGGTGATAATGTGTTAGATGGGAGGCTACAGGGAAGGATTTTGAAGTAATCCAGGTGGGAGAGGATGAGGGCATTTTTATTGATTGAGTGATCACAAAAGAGGGGTTCTAAAGGTAGCAGAAAATGGTAAGGGATGTGAGTGTTACGCCGAGCGCTCCGGGTCCCTGCTCCTCCCCGGAGCGCTCACGGCGTCTCTCTCCCTGCAGCGCCCCGGTCAGACCCGCTGACCGGGAGCGCTGTACTGACATTGCCGGCGGGGATGCGATTCGCATAGCGGGACGCGCCCGCTCGCGAATCGCATCCCAAGTCACTTACCCGTCCCGGCCCCCGGCTGTCATGTGCTGGCGCGCGTGGCTCCGCTCTCTAGGGCGCGCGCGTGCCAGTTCTCTGAGACTTAAAGGGCCAGTGCACCAATGATTGGTGCCTGGCCCAATTAGCCTGATTGGCTTCCACCTGCTCCCTGGCTACATCACCTCACTTCCCCTGCACTCCCTTGCCGGATCTTGTTGCCATTGTGCCAGTGAAAGCGTTTCCTTGTGTGTTCCTAGCCTGTGTTCCAGACCTCCTGCCGTTGCCCCTGACTACGATCCTTGCTGCCTGCCCTGACCTTCTGCTACGTCCGACCTTGCTCTTGTCTACTCCCTTGTACCGCGCTTATCTTCAGCAGCCAGAGAGGTTGAGCCGTTGCTGGTGGATACGACCTGGTTGCTACCGCCGCTGCAAGACCATCCCGCTTTGCGGCGGGCTCTGGTGAATACCAGTAGCAACTTAGAACCGGTCCACCAACACGGTCCACGCCAATCCCTCTCTGGCACAGAGGATGCACCTCCAGCCAGCCGAATCGTGACAGTAGATCCGGCCATGGATCCCGCTGAGGTGCCGCTGCCAAGTCTCGCTGACCTTACCACGGTGGTCGCTCAGCAATCGCAGCAAATTGCCCAACAAGGACAGCAGCTGTCGCAGTTGACCGCCACGTTACAGCAACTTCTGCCACTGCTACAGCAGCAACCATCTCCTCCGCCAGCTCCTGCACCTCCTCCACAGCGAGTGGCCGCTCCTAGCCTCCGCTTGTCCCTGCCGGACAAATTTGATGGGGACTCTAGACACTGCCGTGGATTTTTGTCTCAATGTTCCCTGCATATGGAGATGTTGTCGGACCTATTTCCTACAGAACGGTCTAAGGTGGCGTTTGTAGTGAGTCTTCTGTCTGGAAAGGCCTTGTCTTGGGCCACACCGCTCTGGGACCGCAATGATCCTGCCACAGCCACAGTCCAGTCCTTCTTCGCTGAAGTCCGTAGTGTCTTCGAGGAACCAGCCCGAGCTTCTTCTGCCAAGACTGCCCTGCTGAACCTGGTCCAGGGTAATTCTTCTGTAGGCGAGTACGCCATCCGATTTCATACTCTCGCTTCCGAATTATCTTGGAATAACGAGGCTCTCTGCGCGACCTTTAAAAAAGGCCTATCCAGTAACATCAAGGATGTGCTGGCCGCACGAGAGATTCCTGCCAACCTGCAAGAACTTATCCATTTGGCCACCTGCATTGACATGCGTTTTTCTGAGAGACACCAGGAGCTCCGCCAGGAAAAAGACCTAGATCTCTGGGCACCTCTCCCACAGTATCCTTTGCAATCTACGCCTGGGCCTCCCGCCGAGGAGGCCATGCAAGTGGATCGGTCTCGCCTGACCCAGGAAGAGAGGAATCGCCGTAGGGAAGAAAATCTTTGCCTGTACTGTGCCAGTACCGAACATTTCTTGGTGGATTGCCCGATTCGTCCTCCACGTCTAGGAAACGCACGCACCCAGCTCACGTGGGTGTGGCATCTCTTGGTTCGAAGTCTACTTCTCCACGTCTCACGGTGCCCGTGCGGATTTCTCCTTCTGCCAACTCCTCCCTCTCAGCCGTGGCCTGCTTGGACTCTGGTGCCTCTGGGAATTTTATTCTGGATTCTTTGGTGAATAAATTCTGCATCCCGGTGACCCGTCTCGTCAAGCCACTCTACATTTCTGCGGTCAACGGAGTTAGATTGGATTGCACCGTGCGTTACCGCACAAAACCCCTCTTAATGTGCATTGGACCCCATCACGAAATGATTGAATTTTTCGTCCTTCCCAACTGCACCTCTGAGGTCCTCCTCGGTCTGCCATGGCTCCAGCTTCATTCTCCCACCCTTGACTGGACCACCGGGGAGATCAAGAACTGGGACTCTGCTTGCCACAAGAAATGCCTCTCCCCCCCTCCCAGTCCCGTCAGGCAAGCCTCAGTGCCTCCTCCTACACCTGGTCCCCCCAAGGCTTATCAGGACGGTGCCTTGCCTCCTCATGGCCCCCGTCCTGGTGACACCCTGCCCTGTGCCAAGCTTCACCCTCTGCCCTCCCTCCCCATTCCCACTCCTGCTGTATGGCCTGCCTTTGAGGAAACCCTACAATCACTCCCAGTGTCCTCATCCCATGGGAAGCAGTTGCCGGACAAAGAAAGGGGGAGACCTAAGGGGAGGGGGTACTGTTACGCCGAGCGCTCCGGGTCCCTGCTCCTCCCCGGAGCGCTCACGGCGTCTCTCTCCCTGCAGCGCCCCGGTCAGACCCGCTGACCGGGAGCGCTGTACTGACATTGCCGGCGGGGATGCGATTCGCATAGCGGGACGCGCCCGCTCGTGAATCGCATCCCAAGTCACTTACCCGTCCCGGTCCCCGGCTGTCATGTGCTGGCGCGCGCGGCTCCGCTCTCTAGGGCGCGCGCGTGCCAGTTCTCTGAGACTTAAAGGGTCAGTGCACCAATGATTGGTGCCTGGCCCAATTAGCCTGATTGGCTTCCACCTGCTCCCTGGCTACATCACCTCACTTCCCCTGCACTCCCTTGCCGGATCTTGTTGCCATTGTGCCAGTGAAAGCGTTTCCTTGTGTGTTCCTAGCCTGAGTTCCAGACCTCCTGCCGTTGCCCCTGACTACGATCCTTGCTGCCTGCCCTGACCTTCTGCTACGTCCGACCTTGCTCTTGTCTACTCCCTTGTACCGCGCTTATCTTCAGCAGCCAGAGAGGTTGAGCCGTTGCTGGTGGATACGACCTGGTTGCTACCGCCGCTGCAAGACCATCCCGCTCTGGTGAATACCAGTAGCAGCTTAGAACCGGTCCACCAACACGGTCCACGCCAATCCCTCTCTGGCACAGAGGATCCACCTCCAGCCAGCCGAATCGTGACAGTGAGGTTTAAAGAACAAGGCAAAATTAAAGGTTAAACTTCGGGAGCAGACTGTTAGGATTAGAGAAAGGATGGAGCCATTATCTGCTGATAGTAATTCATTGTGGTATGTGAGGAAACACTAAATATTCAGTTGGCATGAAATCTAAAAGAGAGTTTCTAACAGGAGGGGGAGGTTGCTTATATGTTGTGCTTATATGGAACTAGTTACACATATATGGATCTAAAAAAAGTGGATATTCTGCAGAGATAGAACAGGAAATATAATCAACATCTGAAACAGTAATTGATTTTCTCCAAGATCCATTTTCTGTAGACGTGCTCAAAAGACAATAGGGGGAATTTCTTAAGATCTGCACCTGGTGCAGGTTGGCCAAAAGTTGCAAATTTTTCTGCAAACCCCTGGTTGCACATGCAACCGTAGAGGGGACATTTTTAGGAATGTGATAAATGATTAGAGGAAAGCATTCAGACGAACGATTGCCATACAAAAGTAAAAAGAAGCCAAAAATATTCTTCACTTACATAAATAATAAGAAATTTTAAACTGAGAATGTTGACCTCTTAAGAAATAATGTGGGTGTAATGGTGGAGGTTGTACTACCTATAAAAATAATAAAGTTTAACTTACCTTCTTTCACTATCCCGATGCCACCAGAATCGGTGTCCAATCCTCCGACCCCGTTTAGCTTTTGGTGCTCGGCATGTCACACTATGCTCAGCTAAATGTCAACCGCACCATTGTCTCACCTCAGCCCGTGATAGGCTGAGCAGCAGTGTGATGAATGGGCCTGGGCCCAACCTTCTTCCTGGTGCCCGGGCCAGTTACAAGACACTACTGTTCAGCTTATCACCTGCCAAGGTGGGACATTGCTGTGGCCGGTAATTAGCTGAGCACAGTGTGACATGTCGGGCACCAAAAGCCAGAAGAAAACCACAATGGAGGACAGGAGACTGATTCTGGTGGCACTAGGGGAGAATGCATAGTTTTTTTTATTTGCAAGCAGATCGGGCATTTATAAGAAATATTCATTTTCACCGGAGCTCTAATGAAGAGGACTCAGCCCATCCAATAGCATTATGATTATTTATATTACGTTCATTAAAATCTCTAAAATTTTTCAGTTGTAAAACAGACACCAACATTTGCATACTGTGGTCTAAACTTATTTAAGATCTATACCACACATCTAAACTTTCCCCTTGTTGCGGGCACAATTTAGTGGACGCACTATTTCTCCCGTTACTTTCTTCCGTCACAAAATAATGTCCGTTATTAATAACGGGCTATGATGGGTTAAAACGGATAAGGTAAACATCCCATAGACGTATAATGTCCGTTTTTAATGGTTCTGTTAACGGAACATTATAACAGGTCTTTAAAACGGATGAATTTATAGTGTGAAAGGGGCCTTAGGAAGCAAACGAACAGTTAGTTCTGGAAGCTGATGTGACAGAAGCAGGAAAAGTGGGCAAACATAAGGATCTGACGTGCCAAATTTATGATGGCTAGACAACTGGGTCAGAGCACTTTCCACACATCCCAGTCAATAACCTCTAAACTCCTAGGAAGACATTTATGATTGTTTGCTTTGGTAAGCGAGTTCTGAATAGTGTTGAGCGGCATAGGCCATATTCGAATTCGCGAATATTCGCGAATAGATGAACGAATATTCGTCATATATTCGCGAATATTCGCATATTCGTAACTCTCGTTTTATTTTTGCATATGCGAAAATTTGTGCATGCGAAAATTAACATATGCGAAAATCAACATATACAAATTTTCGCATATGCGAAATTTCGCACACCAGTCTCACACAGTAGTATTAGAGCCTTCTTTACACCACACAAGCTGGAAGCAGAGAGGGATGATCACTGTGATGTGTACTGTGAAAAAAAAAAAAAAAAAACTAATATTCATAATTACGAATATATAGTGCTATATTCGCGAATATGCGATATTTGCGAATAAAATTTGCATTGCGAATATTCGCGAGCAACACTAGTTCTGAAGGCATTTTTGTTTTTTGCTTTAGTTTTGCTTATGTGCTACATATTAATCATACTATCACAAGTGGTTAATAAATTTGGAGTACAAAACAATAAAGTCACAGCTGAGACTTTTGTGAGACTTTTTTGCGACCTTTTAAATTTGCTCACATGCAGGAGTTTTGTACTCTAGGTAAGACCTGGAGCAGACTTGCGACTTTTTATAAGGGTTAGCGACTTTTTTCGCACATCATAAATTTGGGACCACTGCAAAGTGAAAACCTAAGTTTGCTAAGGTAAGGCTTGCTTAGGCCAAGTGGAACTTTTTGTGCACCTGGAGTAAGAAAAAAAGGCTCTAAATACCTTAATAAATGTCCCTCCTTTTGCTTACCTCCTCTATTGACCTCTCACAGATGTCCTCTGCAGCCACACACAAAGAGGGAACACACTTGACCTTACTTTCACCCACCTTTGTTCCTTATTTAACCACTCAACATTTTTTTTCTCTCATTTCAACTGCCCCCTTAACCCACCATCATAAGAACCTTCTTGACATCTTGACATTCACACATTCTCTTACTCTCTTCTACCACTCTACACCATATCCTTTCTCCATCATGTAAAGGCAGGCACTATGTCCTGTCACAACACAATTACTTCAGTTCTTGACTTAGTCGCTCCTCACACCCCATAAAACTCAATGCATCAATAGGCAGCCCTGGCACACCAGTCTGACAAAACAACTGAGGCAATCTTCTAGGAATGTAGTGTGATGCTGGAAGAATGGACACTCCAAAGATGACATCAAGGCATACAAGCAAGCACTCCTCACTTTCAAGTCTGCACTCACTTCTGTTACACAGGACTACTTGATTAGCATCATATCTTCTCTGTCTCACATCCCTAGGCAACTATGTAACACCTTCAGCTCCCTTCTCCGTACCCTGCTGCCACCCCACACATATTTAATCTCTGATGAAGACACCATACGTCAAAGAGAAGATTCATAATATTAGAGAGAACTTTAACTTGCAGTTCCTAAAACCCTTCTTCATACCCCCCCCCCAAGTGTTTTTCCCCCGTAACTCACTTTCCCACATTACTGAAAACAAGCTCTCCAAACTACACTTCACATCACATCTTACAATGTGTGCACTTACTCCAATATAATTCATATTTGCGTTATAAAATGTATGTTAATCCCTTACCCTATGTACAGCACCTTGGAAACAAATAATGTTTTCTTGAGTGTTCCCAGTGTAATATCATCCAAGCACAATCGGTGACAGGATGAGGGGTGGCTAAGGTCTGGGGAGCAATGGCTACCCATCTGAGCTGATACCACAGAAGACCTACTGTAGCACACACTGCTAAAAATATGGTCAGAGCACACAGTACATCTGGTCACAGTGACCATGCTGACTCTGTCTACCTCAAAACAATAAACACATGAGCATTAGAACTGGACCATGGAGCAATAAAAACCTGGGGAAGAGAGGACACTAGGATGCAGTGTTGGAAGAAGGCAAGCCGGCAGTGGCAATGTGATGCTCTGGGCAATGTTCTGCAACCTTAGGTCCTGGCATTTAGGTTGAAGTTATTTTTACATACACCACATTAGATTAGAAAATACCATGTCTATAATACACACAGAAATTATAAAGTAAGCACATATATAGTAGAGGCTCTAGCCATATTGCACAAAAAAACCTAGTCAGGGAAACTTAAACATTTAATCTATGCAATATAATTTTATCAATTAATTGTTCCTATACACCTTGTGGGTGGGTTTGACTGACTGTCTAAGGCAGTGGTTCTTAACCTGGGTGTGATCGAACCCCAGGGGTTCGGTGAGTCAGTCCCAGGGGTTCGGCGGGGGAGGTCGCAACAGGACAGGCAAACCAAGCAATTGCTTGGGGCCCTGAGCTGGCCCGGGGCCCCAAGCAGGACCGGTGTTTGCCCGTCCTGTAGTGACGGGGCAATTCCCCCCATCACTATTAACTCCCTGCGGCCCCACATTAAGTTTAAAAATGCAGGGCCGCCGGGACATAGCGCACGCCGGGACGTCCCGTTCGTGTGCCCATGGGAACAAAGGCGTCGAGGACCGGAGGATAGAGAAAGAGGAAGACGCGCGCTGGCCAGCTTGGTAAGTGACCAGCAGCACGTCATCTTCGGTGCTCCGCCCACCGGTCTCCAGACCTACTGCTATAGCCCGAGCGGTGGTCGGAGCACTGAAGTGGGCAGTACACAGGCATACAGCCTCCAGCCATACACTGTATATGGCTGGAGGCTGTATGTCTGTGGGGGAACACTGCCTACACCAGTGGTCTTCAACCTGTGGACCTCCAAATGTTGCAAAACTACAACTCCCAGCATGCTGGGAGTTGTAGTTTTGCAACATCTGGAGGGCTGCAGGTTGAAGACCACTGGCCTACATAATGTGGGGGAACACTGCCTGCCTAATGTGGGGGAACTCTGTCTACCTAATGTGGGGGAACTGTCTGCCTAATGTGGGGGAACTGTCTGCCTAATGTGGGGGGAACACTGCCTGCCTAATGTGGGGGAACACTGCCTGCCTAATGTGGGGGAACACTGCCTGCCTAATGTGGGGGAACACTGCCTGCCTAATGTGGGGGAACACTGCCTGCCTAATGTGGGGGAACTGTCTGCCTAATGTGGGGGAACACTGCCTGCCTAATGTGGGGGAACACTGCCTACCTAATGTGGGGGAACTCTGCCTAATGTGGGGGAACTCTGTCTGCCTAATGTGGAGGAACTCTGTCTGCCTAATGTGGGGGAACACTGCCTGCCTAATGTAGGGGGAACACTGCCTGCCTAATGTGGGGGAACACTGCCTGCCTAATGTGGGGGAACTCTGTCTGCCTAATGTGGGGGAACTCTGCCTGCCTAATGTGGGGGAACTGTCTGCCTAATGTGGGGGAACACTGCCTGCCTAATGTGGGGGAACACTGCCTGCCTAATGGGGGGGAACTGTCTGCCTAATGGGGGGGAACACTGCCTGCCTAATGTGGGGGAACACTGCCTACCTAATGTGGGGGAACTCTGCCTAATGTGGGGGAACTGTCTGCCTAATGTGGGGGAACACTGCCTGCCTAATGTGGGGGAACTCTGCCTAATGTGGGGGAACTGCCTGCCTAATGTGGGGGGGAACACTGCCTTCCTAATGTGGGGGAACACTGCCTGCCTAATGTGGGGGAACTCTGTCTGCCTAATGTGGGGGAACTGTCTGCCTAATGTGGGGGAACACTGCCTGCCTAATGTGGGGGAGCACTGCCTGCCTAATGTGGGGGGAACACTGCCTGCCTAATGTGGGGGAACACTGCCTGCCTAATGTGGGGGAACACTGCCTGCCTAATGTGGGGGAACTCTGTCTGCCTAATGTGGGGGAACTCTGCCTGCCTAATGTGGGGGAACTGTCTGCCTAATGTGGGGGAACACTGCCTGCCTAATGTGGGGGAACACTGCCTGCCTAATGTGGGGGAACACTGCCTGCCTAATGTGGGGGAACTGTCTGCCTAATGTGGGGGAACACTGCCTGCCTAATGTGGGGGAACACTGCCTACCTAATGTGGGGGAACTCTGCCTAATGTGGGGGAACTCTGTCTGCCTAATGTGGAGGAACTCTGTCTGCCTAATGTGGGGGAACACTGCCTGCCTAATGTGGGGGAACTCTGCCTAATGTGGGGGAACTGCCTGCCTAATGTAGGGGGAACACTGCCTGCCTAATGTGGGGGAACTCTGTCTGCCTAATGTGGGGGAACTCTGCCTGCCTAATGTGGGGGAACTGTCTGCCTAATGTGGGGGAACACTGCCTGCCTAATGTGGGGGAACACTGCCTGCCTAATGTGGGGGAACTGTCTGCCTAATGTGGGGGAACACTGCCTGCCTAATGTGGGGGAACACTGCCTACCTAATGTGGGGGAACTCTGCCTAATGTGGGGGAACTGTCTGCCTAATGTGGGGGAACACTGCCTGCCTAATGTGGGGGAACTCTGCCTAATGTGGGGGAACTGCCTGCCTAATGTGGGGGGGAACACTGCCTTCCTAATGTGGGGGAACACTGCCTGCCTAATGTGGGGGAACTCTGTCTGCCTAATGTGGGGGAACTGTCTGCCTAATGTGGGGGAACACTGCCTGCCTAATGTGGGGGAGCACTGCCTGCCTAATGTGGGGGAACACTGCCTGCCTAATGTGGGGGAACTCTGTGTGCCTAATGTGGGGGAACTCTGTCTGCCTAATGTGGGGGAACTCTGCCTAATGTGGGAGAACACTGCCTGCCTAATGTGGGGGAACACTGCCTGCCTAATGTGGGGGAACACTGCCTGCCTAATGTGGGGGAACTGTCTGCCTAATGTGGGGGAACACTGCCTGCCTAATGTGGGGGAACACTGCCTACCTAATGTGGGGGAACTATGCCTAATGTGGGGGAACTCTGTCTGCCTAATGTGGAGGAACTCTGTCTGCCTAATGTGGGGGAACACTGCCTGCCTAATGTGGGGGAACTCTGCCTAATGTGGGGGAACTGCCTGCCTAATGTAGGGGGAACACTGCCTGCCTAATGTGGGGGAACACTGCCTGCCTAATGTGGGGGAACTCTGTCTGCCTAATGTGGGGGAACTCTGCCTGCCTAATGTGGGGGAACTGTCTGCCTAATGTGGGGGAACACTGCCTGCCTAATGTGGGGGAACACTGCCTGCCTAATGTGGGGGAACTGTCTGCCTAATGGGGGGGAACACTGCCTGCCTAATGTGGGGGAACACTGCCTACCTAATGTGGGGGAACTCTGCCTAATGTGGGGGAACTGTCTGCCTAATGTGGGGGAACACTGCCTGCCTAATGTGGGGGAACTCTGCCTAATGTGGGGGAACTGCCTGCCTAATGTGGGGGGGAACACTGCCTTCCTAATGTGGGGGAACACTGCCTGCCTAATGTGGGGGAACTCTGTCTGCCTAATGTGGGGGAACTGTCTGCCTAATGTGGGGGAACACTGCCTGCCTAATGTGGGGGAGCACTGCCTGCCTAATGTGGGGGGAACACTGCCTGCCTAATGTGGGGGAACACTGCCTGCCTAATGTGGGGGAACACTGCCTGCCTAATGTGGGGGAACTCTGTCTGCCTAATGTGGGGGAACTCTGCCTGCCTAATGTGGGGGAACTGTCTGCCTAATGTGGGGGAACACTGCCTGCCTAATGTGGGGGAACACTGCCTGCCTAATGTGGGGGAACACTGCCTGCCTAATGTGGGGGAACTGTCTGCCTAATGTGGGGGAACACTGCCTGCCTAATGTGGGGGAACACTGCCTACCTAATGTGGGGGAACTCTGCCTAATGTGGGGGAACTCTGTCTGCCTAATGTGGAGGAACTCTGTCTGCCTAATGTGGGGGAACACTGCCTGCCTAATGTGGGGGAACTCTGCCTAATGTGGGGGAACTGCCTGCCTAATGTAGGGGGAACACTGCCTGCCTAATGTGGGGGAACTCTGTCTGCCTAATGTGGGGGAACTCTGCCTGCCTAATGTGGGGGAACTGTCTGCCTAATGTGGGGGAACACTGCCTGCCTAATGTGGGGGAACACTGCCTGCCTAATGTGGGGGAACTGTCTGCCTAATGTGGGGGAACACTGCCTGCCTAATGTGGGGGAACACTGCCTACCTAATGTGGGGGAACTCTGCCTAATGTGGGGGAACTGTCTGCCTAATGTGGGGGAACACTGCCTGCCTAATGTGGGGGAACTCTGCCTAATGTGGGGGAACTGCCTGCCTAATGTGGGGGGGAACACTGCCTTCCTAATGTGGGGGAACACTGCCTGCCTAATGTGGGGGAACTCTGTCTGCCTAATGTGGGGGAACTGTCTGCCTAATGTGGGGGAACACTGCCTGCCTAATGTGGGGGAGCACTGCCTGCCTAATGTGGGGGAACACTGCCTGCCTAATGTGGGGGAACTCTGTGTGCCTAATGTGGGGGAACTCTGTGTGCCTAATGTGGGGGAACTCTGTCTGCCTAATGTGGGGGAACTCTGCCTAATGTGGGAGAAAATGCCTGCCTAATGTGGGGGAACACTGCCAACCTAATGTGGGGGAACACTGCCTGCCTAGTGTGGGGGGAACACAGCCTGCCTAATGTGGGGGACCACTGCCTGCCTAATGTGGGGGAACTCTGTCTTCCTAATGTGGGGGAACTCTGTCTTCCTAATGTGGGGAACACTGCCTGCCTAATGTGGGGGAACTCTGTCTGCCTAATGTGGGGGAACACTTCCTGCCTAATGTGGGGGAACACTGCCTGCCTAACGTGGAGGAACACTGCCTGCCTAATGTGGGGGAACACTGCCTGCCTAATGTGGGGGAACACTGCCTGCCTAATGTGGGGGAACACTGCCTGCCTAATGTGGGGGAACACTGCCTGCCTAATGTGGGGGTACACTGCCATTGTTGCGAAAATGACATAAGAGTGGCACTTGCCAAGGTAAAGCCGCACATTTCTGAACTGGTCTCTGAAAGACAACAGCAGAAGTTACACTGATTTGCAGTAAATATTCATTATGTTTTTGTTTTTGTGTTAAAATCATGTTTTCATGGTTTTGTTCTTTGTTCTTAATGGTTTTGTTCATTTTGTGCACCTATGTATAAATATGTATTTAAATATATACCTCCTATGTGGGTACGGTGAATGCGCATATGAAGCTGGTGGAGTTCAGTACCTCCAACAAGGTTAAGAACCACTGGTCTAAGGTATATGGTGACCTCCTGACTCTACACTGACAGATGTTGTCAGTGGAAAGAAGGTTCATGAGTGATGTGTTTTCACCGCTGACCACCGCTTTTTTTATGAAAGGAGAATCTTTCCAGGCACAGAGCTTAAAGGGGTACTCCAGGAAGTCAAATTCCCCCCTATTTACATGATGCAGAAAAGAAGAAATAAAGGAAAGAAAAATTGATCAATGAAGTAATACTATTTCAGAAATCATTAAAACTGATTTTAGAAATCATTAAAACTGAGAAATAAGTAAGTTTGACATACTGGGAAAACACCACTCATAGGATTATGAGCAGGTTTAGCCACTGTCTAAAGTCTACAATGGCTTCCTGACTCTCCACTGATAGATGTCAGGATTCATTTTGGTGAGGAAGGAGGCCAGGTCTATTTTTATTTATACAGTATTTAAACCTTTCTGAAAGGAATAGACAATGTGAAGACTATATGTGCAAACAAGCATTGTCCTGCAAGGCTGACAACGTGGACTAGTGTTTCCAGCATGCCTCCAGCTGTTGCAAAAACCCCAACTCCCAGCATGCCCGGAAAGCCTTTGGCTGTCAGCCCATACTGGGAGTTGTAGTTTAGTAACAGCTAGAGGCACACTGGTTGTTTAACAGTACCAAAAACATAAGGACCTTCCCACCAGCTCTGGGAGAACAGAAAATTATAGATGAAGCCTGCAAAGCAAAAACCTGCTGAAAAAATGTCATATATCTATATATGTTATATCTATTGTGAGAGTTTAACATGGTGGAGACAGCATAAAACACCAGTCAGAGACAGTGGCACAGTTCCAATGCAGGATTTCTAGTGTATCGTTATAAAAAAAAAAAAAAATGACAAGCCTTATTTACATTGACATAAAAGAAAACTAACCTGTTTGTCCAGCTCTAACTAAACACTTTCTCACAATACAAGTGGTTTACTACTGTCCACTCCACAAAACAAACTTTAAAGGTGTTTCCTCACACCATTCTCACTTGTCACAAAGTCCTCTTGGTTCCCGCCTTCCAGAGTACATCTCCCAAAAGACGTATGCTGATAGGAACAAAGATGTCCAGCAGACTACGCAATCCAATAAAACAACTAGGACAGACACAACGATTTCAACAGTTATCTTATATCATATGTTGGTTTATGATAAAGACGACTGTCAAAATGTGTCAGACCTATCCATGTGTCCGTCTTGGCTATTTAACATGCTTTTAACCTGACATAATAAATCAAGATGTTTTTTTTTTTAGATTGTGTAGACTGCTGGACATCCTTCTTATCAGCATACTTCAGTGGTTGGGAATCATGGCTCTGGGTCATCCGTGCAGCAGCACATGATGCAAGAGAGGGTGAGAGCTAATTTGTGTCACTACTTTAACAGAGGGTAAGGATCTTCTCAGCCTCTCCATTCAACTAGATAAAAACAAACAAACAGAAAACAGACAGTGACCAGATGTCTTTAGCACCTGTGCTGATCTGGGCTGGTCTGACAACCTGGCGTGGCAATGGATATATATATATATATATATATATATATATATATATATACACACACAGGGTGGGCCATTTATATGGACACACCTTAATAAAATGGGAATGGTTGGTGATATTAACTTCCTGTTTGTTGCACATTAGTATATGTGAGGGGGGAAACTTTTCAAGATGGGTGGTGACCATGGCGGCCATTTTGAAGTCGGCCATTTTGAATCCAACTTTTGTTTTTTCAATAGGAAGAGGGTCATGTGACACATGAAACTTATTGGGAATTTCACAAGAAAAACAATGATGTGCTTGGTTTTAACGTAACTTTATTCTTTCATGAGTTATTTACAAGTTTCTGACCACTTATAAAATGTGTTCATTGTGCTGCCCATTGTGTTGGATTGTCAATGCAACCCTCTTCTCCCACTCTTCACACACTGATAGCAACACCGCAGGAAAAATGCTAGCACAGGCTTCCAGTATCCGTAGTTTCAGGTGCTGCACATTTCGTATCTCCACAGCATAGACAATTGCCTTCAGATGACCCCAAAGATAAAAATCTAAGGGGGTCAGATCGGGAGACCTTGAGGGCCATTCAACTGGCCCACTACGAACAATCCACTTTCCAGGAAACTGTTCATCTAGGAATGCTCGGACCTGACACCCCTAATGTGGTGGTGCATCATCTTGCTGGAAAATATCAGGGAACGTGCCAGCTTCAGTGCATAAAGAGGGAAACACATCATCATGTAGCAATTTTGCATATCCAGTGGCCTTGAGGTTTCCATTGATGAAGAATGGCCCCACTATCTTTGTACCCCATATACCACACCATACCATCAATTTGTTTGTTCCAACAGTCTTGGAGGGATCCATCCAATGTGGGTTAGTGTCAGACCCATAGCGGTGGTTTTGTTCATTAACTTCACCATTCACATAAAAGTTTGCCTCATCACTGAACAAAATCTTCTGCAGAAACTGAGGGTCCTGTTCCAATTTTTGTTTTGTCCATTCTGCAGCACCTGAAACTACGGATACTGGAAGCCTGTGCTAGCATTTCTCCTGTGGTGTTGCTATCAGTGTGTGAAGAGTGGGAGAAGAGGGTTGCATTGACAATCCAACACAATGGGCAACATTGAACACATTTTATAAGTGGTCAGAAACTTGTAAATAACTCATGAAAGAATAAAGTTATGTTAAAACCAAGCACATCAATGTTTTTCTTGTGAAATTCCCAATAAGTTTGATGTGTCACATGACCCTCTTCCTATTGACAAAGGCCAACTTCAAAATAGCCACCATGGTCACCACCCATCTTGAAAAGTTTCCCCCCTCACACATACTAATGTGCCACAAACAGGAGGTTAATATCACCAACCATTCCCATTTTATTAAGGTGTATCCATATAAATGGCCCACCCTGTATATATATATATATATATATATATATATCACCAGATGCAGTGCTGCTCCTCAGGTACACACACATGGTAATTTACTATATCCTGAAAAAGTACACTTCAGGGTATATTCACATGACAAGGATCTACTTCATAGTTTTTTTGTTTTTTTTTAACAATCAAACCATGAAGCTTTATTGTTGCACAAAGTCAGTGTACAGGCATATCAGTTCAGCACAACCAGTAACAGAGGCCATAACAGCCGTAACTCTAAATAATAAAGAAAAACAACAAGAAAAAAAAATAAAGGGAAGGGAGAAACAATAATAAATCCATAGGTACTTCTACAGCATAAGGTAGATAATATTGACATAGGGTAACAGTGAACTGCTATATGCAAGTAATACAAGGCAGAAGCTCAAGTAAAATATTCCTGCGTAGTTAAATAAACATACATATACACGGCCAGACTCCTATAGCATAAGGCCATCTTACCCCCCCACGCCCTCCCACTCCTCCCCTTCGGATCAGTATGTAGTGAGACAGTGACGGACTGGACAGTGGGTAGAATCGAGCCAGGGTTCCCACAACAATTCAAATGCCTCCACCCCGTCCTCCCTGATAGCCATCAATTTCTCACTAAGCATTAATTCGGTCAATCACTCTAGAAAAATCTAGGCTAGATTGCTTCCATTGGGAGGCTATATAAATCCTAGTCGCCATCATGATAAATTGGGTAAAGCGGAAAGTACGAAATTGCATCCTAGAAGGCTTATGTCCCAACAGACAGAACTCTGGAGTTCGAGGCACAGTACCCGGGATCAGAGATACAAGAAGATCCAACACTCTGGTCCAGAGGCCCACCACCGTGGGGCACCCCCACCACACATGAAACATTGTACCCCTCTGGTTACAGCCTCTAAAACACAGTGGTGAGCACTCCGTAAAGACAGCGTGGAGTCTCGTGGGGACCATGTAAGTACGGTGCAGGACCTTCAAAGCCGTCTCTGCAATGGAAACCTGCCAGCTGCCTTTACTAAGTGTAGTGCAACAGTCCGACCATTGGTTCGATGTCAAAGTAATATGGCAAATCCCCCTCCCACTCTTCCATAAATTTTAATTTCCCCTCAGGAGGTGGGCTGTTGAGGTGAGCATATATTAATGAGAGGAGTCCAGATGCTGTAGGTCTATATAGAAGGAATGCCTCTAGAAAGGTGGGGCAAGTATAAGGGACCCTGTCTGTCAGTGTATGGAAAAAGGAGAGTATTTGAAGAGCCCTGAACGTCTCTCGGTCAGGTAAACCTTTATAGGACTGGAGGGAGGAGACGGTGTGTAAACTACGGCCATCACGAAGGTCATGCAATCTCACCAGTTTGTTATCAATCCACCATTGAAAAGAGGAGCGATGCAGGCCAGGAAGGAAAGAGGAATTAGAGAGGAAGGGGATCAGTGGGGAAGAAGGAGATTGTAAAGAGAATTTAAAGAGAACCCGACGCCAGAGAGCGAGTGAGTACAGCGCAACTAATGCAGAACTCGGGACCTTAGTCCCTATAGGACCAGTCGTCCACATCAAAGCCATATAAGAATAGGGTGTCAGAAGCCGATCCTCCAACCTCGTCCACCTAGGAGCCCCTCCTCCCGCAGCCACCTGTGTCAATTGTGCTATGCGTGCCACGTAGTATTTCAATAGGTTGGGAACTGACAAGCCTCCCCTCTTTTTATTATAGTGCATCACCGTCCGGGATATTCTATGTCTCTTATTATTCCAGATATAATCAAACATGTCCCGCTGCATGGCATCCAAATCTTTTCTATTCACTGGAATGGGCAGGGAGCGAAACAAGTATAATAATTTGGGCAATTCCATCATTTTAACTACATTAATTCTACCAATCCATGAGATATATGGAAAATTCCATCTTGCTAAATCGGACCTAATTAATTTATAAATCGGGACATGATTCAATTTATAGAGAGTGTGTATAGATGTAGACAATTTCACTCCCAGATAGGAAAGACCCGAGGTGGCCACTGTAAAGTGAAAGGATTGATGAATCGAGTGCTGGACCTCTGGTGGAATACCGCAGTATAGAATTTCCGACTTGGTCACATTTTAGTTTTTTTTAAGCTGATTCTGCTTCCCATTGAAGTCAATGTGTAGCAAAATCGGCAGCAGAAAATATGCAGCAGATGCTGTAGGTGTAATAACCGGTACTTCAGGTTAGTGCTATGTAAGCAAAGTTCATTCTTAATCTTTGAATGCATTATTGTGGGATCTTTAGACGATATAGTAGACCGTAATGCATTATTTCTACTAGATGTGCATCATGGTAAGAACATTTGCACATCTGGAGGTAACACATTTATAACTGTTACAATACACAGAGTCAAATACAGTACATGCTTTAACCAGATGTGCACATTTATACACATTATAAACAGTAAAGGTTCATCATTTGTAGTAAAAGAAAAACATCATTATTGGATACGTAATGCAGCAAGTCTTTGCATTCATGTGGTTAATTATCAACAGGAAATATTACAAAAATATAGAAAAAGAATGCATTCCACAAAAACGTTTTATTGGCAAGTATACATCCCTCCCACACATTCTGGTTTACCAGCACTGCTCCTCTGTCTTGGGGACTGTTAAAAATATAAAGTGTTGAGGTCTCTTTCTATGCAAAGCTCAGCAGAGGAAAAATAGTTATCTGTAAGTATCCAATATAGCCCAATATAGTCCAATATAGCCCACAATGCTAAAGTGAATGCCAAGTAACTGGCAGAAATCTAATGATTCTTATATATTCCTAGGTACATTTCTATGATCACTGCTATGGAAGCAGCTATGATATGACTTGCACAACCCTACTGCCACTATTGTTATTACCAAGACTTTGGAATTGGCATATGGTTACTGCTATATGGATCTGATATGTGAGACGTAATGTATGTTACTTGTTACAATTATTACATTGCTGACTTAAATGTTTGGCTTTACTATAGGATTAGAACTACAAATTGACACAACTAAGTTATTTAATGGACATCACTCCAATTTCTATGAATTGCTACTTATCTTTGGGCACTGCTACAGGGGAAACGCGAAAAATTAGAATGTTGTGCAAAAGTTCATTGTATTTCATTAATGGAACTTAAATGGAAAGTAAGTGTTACGCCGAGCGCTCCGGGTCCCCGCTCCTCCCCGGAGCGCTCGCTACACTCTCGCTCCCGCAGCGCCCCGGTCAGATCCACTGACCGGGTGCGCTGCGATACCGCCTCCAGCCGGGATGCGATTCGCGATACGGGTGGCGCCCGCTCGCGATGCGCACCCCGGCTCCCGTACCTGACTCGCTCTCCGTCGGTCCTGTCCCGGCGCGCGCGGCCCCGCTCCCTAGGGCGCGCGCGCGCCGGGTCTCTGCGATTTAAAGGGCCACTGCGCCGCTGATTGGCGCAGTGGTTCTAATCAGTGTGTTCACCTGTGCACTCCCTATGTATACCTCACTTCCCCTGCACTCCCTCGCCGGATCTTGTTGCCATTGTGCCAGTGAAAGCGTTCCCTTGTATGTTCCTAGCCTGTGTTCCAGACCTCCTGCCGTTGCCCCTGACTACGATCCTTGCTGCCTGCCCCGACCTTCTGCTACGTCCGACCTTGCTTCTGTCTACTCCCTTGTACCGCGCCTATCTTCAGCAGTCAGAGAGGTTGAGCCGTTGCTAGTGGATACGACCTGGTCACTACCGCCGCAGCAAGTCCATCCCGCTTTGCGGCGGGCTCTGGTGAACACCAGTAGTGACTTAGAACCGGTCCACTAGCACGGTCCACGCCAATCCCTCTCTGGCACAGAGGATCCACCTTCTGCCAGCCGGCATCGTGACAGTAGATCCGGCCATGGATCCCGCTGAAGTTCCTCTGCCAGTTGTCACCGACCTCACCACGGTGGTCGCCCAGCAGTCACAACAGATAGCGCAACAAGGCCACCAGCTGTCTCAACTGACCGTGATGCTACAGCAGCTACTACCTCAGCTTCAGCAATCATCTCCTCCGCCAGCTCCTGCACCTCCTCCGCAGCGAGTGGCCGCCTCAGGCCTACGACTATCCTTGCCGGATAAATTTGATGGGGACTCTAAGTTTTGCCGTGGCTTTCTTTCACAATGTTCCCTGCACTTGGAGATGATGTCAGACCAGTTTCCTACTGAAAGGTCTAAGGTGGCTTTCGTAGTCAGCCTTCTGTCTGGAAAAGCTCTGTCATGGGCCACACCGCTCTGGGACCGCAATGACCCCGTCACTGCCTCTGTACACTCCTTCTTCTCGGAAATTCGAAGTGTATTTGAGGAACCTGCCCGAGCCTCTTCTGCTGAGACTGCCCTGCTGAACCTGGTCCAGGGTAATTCTTCCGTTGGCGAGTACGCCGTGCAATTCCGTACTCTTGCTTCAGAACTTTCCTGGAATAATGAGGCCCTCTGCGCGACCTTTAAAAAAGGCCTATCCAGCAACATTAAAGATGTTCTGGCCGCACGAGAAATTCCTGCTAACCTACATGAACTCATTCACCTAGCCACTCGCATTGACATGCGTTTTTCCGAAAGGCGTCAGGAGCTCCGCCAGGATATGGACTTTGTTCGCACGAGGCGTTTTTTCTCCCCGGCTCCTCTCTCCTCTGGTCCTCTGCAATCCGTTCCTGTGCCTCCCGCCGTGGAGGCTATGCAAGTTGACCGGTCTCGCCTGACACCTCAAGAGAGGACACGACGCCGCATGGAGAATCTCTGCCTGTACTGTGCCGGTACCGAACACTTCCTGAAGGATTGTCCTATCCGTCCTCCCCGCCTGGAAAGACGTACGCAGACTCCGCACAAAAGTGAGACAGTCCTTGATGTCTACTCTGCTTCTCCACGTCTTACTGTGCCTGTGCGGATATCTGCATCTACCTTCTCCTTCTCTACTATGGCCTTCTTGGATTCCGGATCTGCAGGAAACTTTATTTTGGCCTCTCTCATCAACAGGTTCAACATCCCAGTGACCAGTCTCGCCAGACCTCTTTACATCAATTGCGTTAACAATGAAAGATTGGACTGTGCCGTGCGTTACCGCACGGAACCCCTCCTAATGTGCATCGGACCTCATCACGAAAGAATTGAGTTTTTGGTCCTCTCCAATTGCACTTCCGAAATTCTCCTTGGACTACCCTGGCTTCAACACCATTCCCCAACCCTGGATTGGTCCACAGGGGAGATCAAGAGTTGGGGTACCTCTTGTTTCAAGGACTGCCTTAAACCGGTTACCAGTACTCCCTGCCGTGATCCTGTGGTTCCCCCTGTAACCGGTCTCCCTAAGGCCTATATGGACTTTGCTGATGTGTTTTGCAAAAAACAAGCTGAGACTCTTCCTCCTCACAGGCCTTATGACTGTCCTATTGACCTCCTCCCGGGCACTACTCCACCCCGGGGCAGAATTTATCCTCTGTCCGCCCCAGAGACTCTTGCTATGTCTGAGTACATCCAGGAAAATTTAAAAAAGGGCTTTATCCGCAAGTCCTCCTCTCCTGCCGGAGCCGGGTTTTTCTTTGTGTCCAAAAAAGATGGCTCCCTACGCCCTTGCATTGACTACCGCGGTCTTAACAAAATCACGGTAAAGAACCGCTACCCTCTACCTCTTATCTCTGAACTCTTTGATCGCCTCCAAGGTGCCCACATCTTTACCAAACTGGACTTAAGAGGTGCTTATAATCTCATCCGCATCAGAGAGGGGGATGAATGGAAAACGGCATTTAACACTAGAGATGGACACTTTGAGTATCTGGTCATGCCCTTTGGCCTGTGCAACGCCCCTGCCGTCTTCCAAGACTTTGTTAATGAAATTTTTCGTGATCTCTTATATTCCTGTGTTGTTGTGTATCTGGACGATATCCTGATTTTTTCTGCCAACCTAGAAGAACACCGCCAGCATGTCCGCATGGTTCTTCAGAGACTTCGTGACAATCAACTTTATGCCAAGATGGAGAAATGTCTGTTTGAATGTCAATCTCTTCCTTTCCTAGGATACTTGGTCTCTGGCCAGGGACTACAAATGGATCCAGACAAACTCTCTGCCGTCTTAGATTGGCCACGCCCCTCCGGACTCCGTGCTATCCAACGTTTTTTGGGGTTCGCCAATTATTACAGACAATTTATTCCACATTTTTCCACCATTGTGGCTCCTATCGTGGCTTTAACCAAAAAGAATGCCAATCCTAAGTCATGGCCTCCTCAAGCGGAAGACGCCTTTAAACAGCTCAAGTCTGCCTTTTCTTCTGCTCCCGTGCTCTCCAGACCTGACCCATCTAAACCCTTCCTATTGGAGGTAGATGCCTCCTCAGTAGGAGCGGGAGCGGTCCTTCTACAAAAAAATTCTTCCGGGCATGCTGTTACTTGTGGTTTTTTTTCTAGGACCTTCTCTCCGGCGGAGAGGAACTACTCCATCGGGGATCGAGAGCTACTAGCCATTAAATTAGCACTTGAGGAATGGAGGCATCTGCTGGAGGGATCAAGATTTCCAGTTATTATTTACACCGATCACAAAAATCTCTCCTATCTCCAGTCTGCCCAACGGCTGAATCCTCGCCAGGCCAGGTGGTCTCTGTTCTTTGCCCGGTTTAATTTTGAAATTCACTTTCGGCCTGCCGATAAGAACATCAGGGCCGATGCTCTCTCTCGTTCCTCGGATGCCTCGGAAGTAGAGCTCTCTCCGCAACACATCATTCCTCCTGACTGCCTGATCTCCACTTCTCCAGCCTCCATCAGGCAAACTCCTCCAGGGAAGACCTTCGTCACTCCACGCCAACGCCTCGGAATCCTCAAATGGGGTCACTCCTGCCATCTCGCAGGCCATGCGGGCATCAAGAAATCCGTGCAACTCATCTCTCGTTTCTATTGGTGGCCGACTCTGGAGACGGATGTTGTTGATTTTGTGCGGGCCTGTACTGTCTGTGCCCGGGATAAGACTCCTCGCCAGAAGCCCGCTGGTCTTCTTCATCCTCTGCCTGTCCCCGAACAGCCTTGGTCTCTGATTGGTATGGACTTTATTACAGACTTACCCTCATCCTGTGGCAACACTGTTGTTTGGGTGGTCGTTGATCGATTCTCCAAGATGGCACATTTCATCCCTCTTCCTGGTCTTCCTTCTGCGCCTCAGTTGGCAAAACAATTTTTTGTACACATTTTTCGTCTTCACGGGTTGCCCACGCAGATCGTCTCGGATAGAGGCGTCCAATTGGTGTAAAAATTCTGGAGGGCTCTCTGTAAACAACTCAAGATTAAATTAAACTTTTCTTCTGCTTATCATCCTCAATCCAATGGGCAAGTAGAAAGAATTAACCAGGTCCTGGGTGATTATTTACGGCATTTTGTTTCCTCCCGCCAGGATGACTGGGCAGATCTTCTACCATGGGCCGAATTCTCGTATAACTTCAGAGTTTCGGAATCTTCTTCCAAATCCCCATTTTTCGTGGTGTACGGCCGTCACCCTCTTCCCCCCCTCCCTACTCCCTTGCCCTCTGGTTTGCCCGCTGTGGATGAAATAACTCGTGATCTTTCCACCATATGGAAAGAGACCCAAAATTCTCTCTTACAGGCTTCATCACGCATGAAGAAGTTTGCTGATAAGAAAAGAAGAGCTCCCCCCATTTTTTCTCCCGGAGACAAGGTATGGCTCTCCGCTAAATATGTCCGCTTCCGTGTTCCCAGCTACAAATTGGGACCACGCTATCTTGGTCCTTTCAAAATTTTGTGCCAGATTAATCCTGTCTCTTATAAACTTCTTCTCCCTCCTTCTCTTCGTATTCCTAATGCCTTTCACGTTTCTCTTCTTAAACCACTCATCATCAACCGTTTCTCTCCTAAACTTATCTCTCCCACTCCTGTCTCCGGTTCTTCAGACATCTTTCCTGTAAAGGAGATACTGGCCTCCAAAAAGGTCAGAGGAAAAACCTTCTTTTTGGTTGACTGGGAGGGCTGTGGTCCTGAAGAGAGATCCTGGGAACCTGAGGACAATATCCTAGATAAAAGTCTGGTCCTCAGGTTCTCAGGCTCCAAGAAGAGGGGGAGACCCAAGGGGGGGGGTACTGTTACGCCGAGCGCTCCGGGTCCCCGCTCCTCCCCGGAGCGCTCGCTACACTCTCGCTCCCGCAGCGCCCCGGTCAGATCCACTGACCGGGTGCGCTGCGATACCGCCTCCAGCCGGGATGCGATTCGCGATACGGGTGGCGCCCGCTCGCGATGCGCACCCCGGCTCCCGTACCTGACTCGCTCTCCGTCGGTCCTGTCCCGGCGCGCGCGGCCCCGCTCCCTAGGGCGCGCGCGCGCCGGGTCTCTGCGATTTAAAGGGCCACTGCGCCGCTGATTGGCGCAGTGGTTCTAATCAGTGTGTTCACCTGTGCACTCCCTATGTATACCTCACTTCCCCTGCACTCCCTCGCCGGATCTTGTTGCCATTGTGCCAGTGAAAGCGTTCCCTTGTATGTTCCTAGCCTGTGTTCCAGACCTCCTGCCGTTGCCCCTGACTACGATCCTTGCTGCCTGCCCCGACCTTCTGCTACGTCCGACCTTGCTTCTGTCTACTCCCTTGTACCGCGCCTATCTTCAGCAGTCAGAGAGGTTGAGCCGTTGCTAGTGGATACGACCTGGTCACTACCGCCGCAGCAAGTCCATCCCGCTTTGCGGCGGGCTCTGGTGAACACCAGTAGTGACTTAGAACCGGTCCACTAGCACGGTCCACGCCAATCCCTCTCTGGCACAGAGGATTCACCTCCTGCCAGCCGGCATCGTGACAGTAAGCATAAGGTGCTCCAAAATCTCCTGGTAGACGGATGCTTTGACCCTGGACTTAATGCAGTACAATGGACCAACACCAGCAGATGACAGGACTCCCCAAATCATAGTAATTGGGGGGGATGGGGGGGGGGGCTTTGGGGTTTTCATAAGCTGTAACCATAATCAGGGCTTGAACTATCTTGCTATGCGTGTAATGAGTCTCTCTCATATATTAGTTTCATCTTTTAAGTTGCATTACTGAAATAAATGAACTTTACAAGATATTTACATTTTTCAAGTTTCTCCTGTATATTGTTGCCACTATTGCATGTGAGTAGCTTTGTGGCTGGGCACTGGATGGAATGGGTGCAAACCAGTACTGTTCCTTCCAGCATTGCGGTCATGGGCTAGCACCCAAAAGGACAACATCTATGTGAAGTTTGTGTGTTCTTATGTGAAGTTTGTATGTCCTCTGCATGTTTGTGTGTTTTTTCTCTATATACCCTGGTTTCCTCCCACACTATTATGCTGGAAAATGAATTTGCTTTCAATGAATTGTCCTTAGGGTATGTGTCTGGGACAGGAGAATTCATTTGTGACTCTTTGGGGATTTGAGTAATGACACTTTTTACAGCACTGTGGAATGCACAGCAATGTTGGCACTATGGCAATATTATACAACTGGAATAAACAAGTAAGTATATTAATAAGTAAGTATACCAATAAGCTCAATATTATTTAAAATACTATTTATTCTTCAGAATGGCAATATAGCAAGCGCTGTGTCCTTACACAAGGAATGCATCCTTGTTTAACGGCTTCATAGAGTTTAACTGTTTCATAAAGGAAACAAATGCTGGACAGAGGAGTACAAACACTCTAAAAGGAGATTCCTGGACCTCATGTTTAGTGTGAAAACAAAGCTGAACGTATAAAAAAACAAAACAAATAGGATTCCTGTTCATGTTCCCAAGGGTTTGCCAGACTGTGAAGAAGAGCAGACACAAAACAACACTACTCCTTAAACAGTCATTTAATGATGGAAGTGTCAGCTGTTGTCTCCACACAAACCTTCATACTAATAAAACCACATGCCTTAGTTCAGTGTTTCTCAACCTTTTCAAGGCAAGCATCCCTAAGTGACATGAAAAACCATGTATCAACACAGGAGAGCTAAGTTATAAAATGTTAACAAAATAAAGCTACATTCACACAGCCATCAGAAGATTGGAGCCTCCATTTACTAGATTTTATTGAAAGAATAGCATGGCATTCTCTCATTGAAACAACAGACACCATGAAAAACCGTGACAGACCGCATTATAATTTATTGGGGTCTGTCTGGTGCCATTGGTGTCTGTCTAGTCACAGGATCTGGCTTTATGTCATGGCTTCAGAAGAGGGAAATAAAACATTTAATCTACCCAGTTCCGTATGGCCTTTAAAACACAAATAGTACATATGACCCACCTCAGCAGACCCCAAAAAGAATGAAAACCACACACCAGACCTCCTAAATAAAGATACAGAACCCTCATTTTCTTTTATACAAACCTCAGGCACTGTATGAATATGCAAAAAAATAAATAAATAAATAAATCTAAGCACAGCACAGTCATCTGACCGGAAGTCTATAAAATTCATATATGTACATGTTACAAACATCTTCCCATTGATCACATCTTCTCTTTGAAAGTAACCTTTACTTAAAGAGATGCGCAAGGAAAAAAAGAACCATGTAGCGAAAAGGAATGGACTAGCACTCAAAATGTTCGGAATGCGTCGCAGACTGCAACATTCTATTGTGAGTTGAAATAAAATTATTCAAGTTTTACCGTACTGGATTGGAAGCTAGATGATTTTCTCTATTTGTCTATAACAACCAATCAGATTCCAGCTTTAGGGGGACATAAAAAGGCAAATCTGATTGGTTGCTTTGGTTGCGCTTGTTTTGAGCATTCGGCCCAACTGTTCAAATAAGTGACATACCTAACACACCTGACATACCTAACCTAAGTTTGTCAAGTAGTATGTAGTCATCTCCATATAGGACGAGTTTACACTGTCAGGCACAACACATGTTTATATTCAAACATCACATTCAATTACGAAGCAGCTGTCACATAGCGTTACCATACGACACTGGAATACATAGCTATTCAGCAAAGTGGGAGTTACCATGATATCAGGAGCATCAGTCAATCAGCTACTTTATAGAATAATTTAATGTAATCAAGTTTCCATTAATGGCACCAAAAGTAAAATTGGCAAAAATGAGAAGATGCATTTAGATATTTTATTGCAATACTCAATAGCAGTAAATATTAAAAAGTATCGGCAATAATAGCCACATGGGGAAATGATTCCATATGATAAAAATAATGTTCATATTTATTTCTATGTATATATTCCTTATTGGCTCTGCTAATGAAGATGTCCAGCGAAACAAAATGTATCCCAAGTGCCTGATCGGATAAATGCGTGATCACGGGGGGTCCGACCGCTGGGAGCCCCCCTCCAACCCCCCCAACTCCCGTAAAGGCCCGGCTCTGGCTCTGCGAATGCACGTTTCTTACCCAGCGCATTAGCTGGTCGAAACATTCCTCTCTATGGGAGAGGTGGAGACACACGAATGCTGTGTCTACACCTCTCTCATAGAGATGAATGGAGGGAGCGTATTTCAACCAGCTAACATGCTGGGTGCAAAACGTCATTTTGTGGAGCAAAGCTGTGGCCGAGTCGGGCCCCGTACGGGAGATTGCAGGGGATCACAACAGTCAGACCCCCTCGCGATAAGACACGTATCCCCTATCCTAGATTATAATACAATCTTTACCTTAAAGGGGTACTCCACTGGAAAACAGGGGTACTCAACTGGTGCCAGAAAGTTAAACAGATTTGTAAATTACTTCTATTAAAAAAAAATCTTAATCCTTCCAGTACTTATCAGCTGCTGTATGATCCATAGGAAGTTCTTTCCTTTTTGAATTTCCTTTCTGCCTGGCCACAGTGCTCTCTGCTGACACCTCCATTTTAGGAACTGTCCAGAGTAGAAGAAAATCCCCATATCCTGCTCTGGACAGAGGGGTCAGCAGAGAGCACTGTGGTCAGGCAGAAAGGAAATTCAAAAAGAAAGGAAATTCCTGTGGAGCATAACAGCAGCTGATAAATATGGGAAGAATTAAGATTTTTTTTTAATAGAAGTAATGTATTAATCTGCTTAACTTTCTGGCACCAGTTGATTTACAAAAAAAAAAATGTTTTACAGTGGAGTACCCCTTTAAGTTGTATCAGAAGACAATACTTTATCTGTAACTAAATCTATAAGAATAGTTCATAAACATGAATTATTTGGGTACAGATCTGTCTACTCAATTTCTATTGTTGGCATGACAATGACATTTAGGTATAGACAGGAAAGTGATTCGGATAGCATTGTATTAGCTCAAAAATATTCTATGAATTAACAAAATGTTTCATTGTATCTGGAGATAAACTAATGAATGAAGAGTGAAGCACATTAAGGAGACACACCGCAAAACAAGGCTTTCTAAAGCACACGGGCATAGGTTGTAAATCTGGATGGAGCTTAATTGAACATTTGAATTCTTGCCCAGAAGGTTCACTATTTTTCATTGATAAACAACTTAGTACTCTGTATAGCAGAATGAGGAGAATCATACTGTGCTAAACCCAAGGCATCACATTAAAGGCAATAGCAAGTATTTTGCTTGCAGAACACACAGAAATAAACTAACATCTCACCTCATAAACCACACAAGTTTTATTGCTCTGTGAAAGCAACTTGGTGCTTCCCTAGCATGGGTACAACAGCAAAGGGTTAATGTATTTTTACATTTTACAAAGAGGTTGTTCATGCTTTAAAGGGGTACTCCACTGGGCAACGTTCGGAAGTAAATGTTCCGAACAATGTTTTTGCGCTGTGGCGGTCGGCCACGCCCCCTTGTGACGTCACAGTCACACACCCTCAATGCATGTCTATGGGAGGGGGCATGACGGCCCTCCCATTGACTTGCATTGAGGCAGTGTGGCCGTGACGTCACAAGCGGGCGTGGCCGACCGCCGCAGAACGAAAACAGCGTTTGGAACATTTACTTCCGAACGCTGCCCAGTGGAGTACCCCTTTAAAGTTCATTGCCTATCCTCTGGATAGATCATTAATATTAGACTAGTAGGGGACCAACTTCAGGCAATCCCACCAACCAGTTGTTTGAAGGGACTACATGAATTTAATACACAAATACACACCAAATTTTTTTTAAATGCCCAAATAGGTGTGGTCCCACCTTGTTACCGTACCGCTTAAACTTTGGGGCAAAACTCATAAGTGAAGTATAAGTATCCTCTAAGTTTTTACCCTTTGTCCCACTTCATAATTCAGAAGCTGGACTTCTGTTGCTAGGGTAAGTCATTACCCTAAGGGTGGCCTATTCTAGATAATGGCTAGCCAGGCAAGCCATACAGCCTCCGTGCCAGACACCAGAGAAACAAGTAGAGGTCAGGCTTGTGCAACAGGCAGGGCTGGTTTATGACTTAATGCGGCCTTGGGCAAAATTCAAAGTGGGGCCACAAAAGCCGAAATATTGCAAATATAACAAGTCAGTCACACTTAGGTAATTTAGGATGCTGTTTGCAAGTTTATTAAAAGATCAGGAGCACATGTCCCTCTAGACACACAATATTTCCTAGACACAATATCGCTATATTGTTCCTAAATAAAAAAAATTATACATAGACCAATACTCTTACATACAGTGATCATATAGTAATAGATACCAATTATATGCTGGCACCCTGACGTATATATGTCTATGTGTACCGTAATATATATATATATATATATATATATATATATATATATATACATATACACACACACACACAAACAATAGCGTACTTTAGGGGCTCCAGAAGATTTTGCCACCGCTGCGATAATTGCTGCACTAGGCCTGGGCCTTATTGGTTTAGTGACAGTTATGCCACTGTATATCACATACAAAAAAAAAAAAAATATGCATATACACATGCATACATACATATCTACTCACTCACACATATATCATACATGTGAATATACATGCATTTCACACACACACACACACACAACACACTATACACAAATGCCTGTTTACATGTATACACATTACAAATACACATCACATATACTTACTTTTATTGGAAGCTGGCTGCAGTAAAAACTTCAGCAGCTGCTAGAGGTTCATGCCTCCTGGTTCCTGTAGACTACCACCCCCATTGGCCAACAAGCAGAAAAATTGGGCAAAATCTAACAGCAGGAGGAGGAGGACAGAGGAGACAGGGGAAGGGGGGGGGGGTTGCTAAAGGAGCCAGTGCTGCCAGCATACTATGAATGAACTCTGAAGCGAGGCTCAATCCTAGATGCTGCTGGTTGCAGTGCTCCCTCCTTCCTCCAAGCCACAAACACTGTAGCAGCCGCAGCGGGCCCCCTGGAGGATAGGGGCTCTGGGCTGTTGCCCTGAATGCCACCCCTTAATGCCTGCCATGGCAACAGGTCTGCAGGTTGGTGGGATTAGCAGGAGATACACACAGTGCAGTATCAGTAGCAGAAAGCAGCTCTAGTAGATCTTGAGCAGCAGGAGATTAAAGACAGTGGGGGTAAACTAGCCATAAGATATAGCTGTAGTAGAGCTGAAGATACTCTGGTAGCTGCAGCATGAACAGCTGTTTAAATACAGCCACAGATTTAGTTTTAACAGTCCAGGTCATGCACAGGAGGGTTAGCAAGGGTCAGGCAGAGACAACGCAAGGCAAACAGGCGCATATCAGGAATAGACACACCCTAGCTATGGCAGACTCTCAATATTGCACAAGTGCTTGGGCAAAGCAGCCTAAAATAGGCAATGCCAGGCATGGATAGGTGGAGAACACATTAGAAATTCATGCACTGGCCCTTTAAGTTACAGCCAGTGCATCAGTGCAAATCAGGAATTGCAGCAACGGAGGAGGAAGCAGAAGAAAGACCAGAGAAGAAATCCCAGACCAGCCAGCATGGAGGCAGAACAGCAATCATAGCACTGAAGAGTAGGACAAGCATTCCCCTTTCCTATGAAGAAGAAACTACTCCCTGTGCAGCAACACAGGTCAGATACCCCTTTATGCCATCTAAGAAATGTTAGCTTCCACCACTCTTTACTAGTGGGAGGTGAACCACTTTTTTGCATTTTGGCAAAAAAGCTAATGTATAAAGCTTTATGATAAAACAGAAAAAAGAAAACCTTCAAAATGTGATCTAACAGTTGTAGTGTAGAGGTAAACATTTTGGAAAAGGTAAATAAATATAAGCATGTATAACAAAACAAATGGTCTCAAATGTTTGTGACAGAGCTGTAAGAAAATGCGGATTTACATATAGAAAACTGATACCTAAACATAAGAATAGAAGGCTGATAATAGGGATTTACTTGCTGATGATTGCAGCATAAAGTCATTTCATAATTGTTTCCTCTACAGTATTTAATCTGTGAAAACATATGTCTCTTATTACAATCATTTCCTCAAGGTATTTGTTTGAGGGATGTTTCATGAAGCCAGAAGCTATTCAGCTATAACACTTTGCTTTGTGTCACATCTGTGATTTGTGTATTTGTTACTAAAAAGTAAAAGTGGTAAGACTTTCTCCTTCTGGAGACACCATTACTGGTGAATGACATCACATACAGAATGACATTGTTAGAACTTGTAAGTAATACGTCAAATAGATTAACTCCTATGTTGTTTATTTCACACTTGGCTGCAGACCAAAATCAGAAGTGCTTTATATATATAAGCTGACGCGGCAAATGTAAAGAGCCTGCATTGTGCATGAAAGGTTCTGTCATCTCCTTTAATAAAACTTCTAGTCCTCTATTCTCTGGTAGTGGTATGGATCAAAAATGGCAGGTAGCTCCACTAGCAAGACACTTTTCTGTATTTTTTTTATTTTCTATTAATACAATTAACAATCAAAATACAAAAAGTATGACAAAATCATTTTCCAATAACCCTCAACTCCCACCCCCTCCCTAAATGAAATAAAAACCCTTGACCCAATCTTCATATTTTTGTACTCCTATAGCATGTACTGATGTCTCTCAGTTGTCAATAACTTCTTTTATCAGTGCTGGACCCCCTGTAGTTAGTTTGCCCCATGTAGGTCGGACCCCCTGAAGGTAATTTGCCCCACTGTATGTAGGATCCACCTGTAGGTAGGAACGCCCTTAGGGTAGCCCCCCCCCCATAGGTGGACATCCCTGAAGGTAGCTTGCCCCATGAAGCTAGAACCTGCTCCCCTTCTCAGCTCCCCAACAGTAACCGCAGTCTACTGCTCCTTCTTGTAGTCCATAAGCAACTTTGATATCACTCATTGTGCGCCTCCCGAATGAAGGGAAGCTGTCAGCCTTTAGTGGCTGCAGTGGCCTAGAAGAGGTCAAAGCTTAGGGCGTGCTAGGTAACCTGTGGCGGTGCAAAGGCACAGGCATCGTAGTACAGTCAGTCGCCATCCTGTCCCCTGTGTTCTGCGGCACCCTGGCGAGTTTTTACAGTGCCACGCATGGACACTGCTTTAGACAATCCAGACTTAGACAGTCAGCGGAACAAATGACGTTGTTATCCTCTGCATATCCATGTTTTCAGGCACGTACTTTAATAGTAATGAAACAGTTTTTGTGCAGTTTGCACTTAAGCAGCACATGAGTCTGCATGTGAGGGAGTGTTTCCCATGTTCAAAGCAACAGAGAGAACTTTTCTTGGTTGAATAAATAATACAATAGTGGCATAAGACACTTGAAGGTTGCAGAACAAACTTAGTGGTAAGACACTCTTGGTGGTTGCAAAACACACCAGATATATATATATATATATATATATATATATACGTGTTTGTTACAGTACATATGTAGAAGTGCAAACAATTTCTGAGCTGTCCTACCCTGTGGCCATGGGCCATGCTACATGCTAAGTCCACCACAGTCAAGTTGTGTTCAAAATAGCTTTCTACATCCTACAGAGCACCTCCAACTACAGTAAGTCTTCGCATGCCCACTGCCACAGTTTGCTTTATTTAGGCTTTCTATGTGAGGTTGCATCAGTTCCATCAAACAGATTTGCTCTACATCTCAGTGGGTTTCTGTGAATGTTAGATCACTACCTATTATTACATGTACAACCACCCAAGTGCAGCCACTCTCCAATACTATAGTATTCCAGGACTCTAGCTCTCACCAGCATTTTCTCTAAGACTTTGGTCTCTTGCTTCTACCCTCAGCCCACCGCTATGATCCTGTATTAGGGCCCACATACAATATGTTAGCATTTTCTTCTGGCATGACATGCAGTTACACCTCACACCAACTACCAGTCTGGTAACAAACAACTCTCTTATTAGGGACTTATACAACTACATCAGCATCGGACTCTACCTAGGCAGACACTAATGCTGGCACCTCGTCCTATAAGAAGGCACAGGGAAACACTGTTCCGAATGCCCAGCTACCCTAACAGGATATGGTGACACTGTCGCATACAGAAGCCTGCCAGCAGTTATCATCCAAAGGATATGCGGTGCACAACAAAAATATAAAATAGAGGGACACTGCAACACTGCATGAAACAATAAATTTTTTCTAATGTGACATATATATATATATATATATGTATATAATTGTATGTAAGGTTTACCCTCTTACTTACTGGAGACTGTAGACAATGTGGTCACGCGCCGGCATCAACTTTGACCTTCTCTGGAGATGCCATATCCACATAATATGCCATAAATGTCTAATAGATGTGGGTACCACCTCTGGGACTTACTCCGATATTGATATTGCGGGCCACCCCTTCCCTAGCCTGTCTGCAGATGTTAATGGTGGCCAGAAAGCCAAAAATGGTGCAAACATTTTGGGCATTTCCTGTGACCATACCATGTATGTTCAGATGGGAATAACCATTTAAGTATGTATGCTCTAAAAGGCAAAGACTAAAAATCGATAAAACAAGCTAGAAAGGTTATCATAATCTATGCCTGAATAACCATAAATTAGCTTCATTGAATACTGCTGCTTATGGCACTGCAATGTCACATTTTATGTAAATGTAACATTTTGCTTCTACAACGTGTAGTCATGGCGATTCTTTGGGTTGAGGTTTAGTCTATGTCCATTTACACATAGAACCCAAATGGCTCTAGGAATGGATATTGTTCTAAATTAACCTTGATTCACGTGATATTTGTCAAATGGCTTTTATCTGGAATCCACTGATCCCTCCACATCCATAGACATAAATACATTCCTTATCAAGCAACAAGATGATGACCGCATGTCTAGGACCACCTTTACTCTACCGGAGATAACTTAGCTACCATAAGGACTCTGTGTTATACAGTAATGACATATCAATCATACACATGAGTTAGGATAATGGCTAGAGATGTACAGTTCGATAAAGTGGAAATGTAGACAGTTATACTAACCCAATATGACATTTTAGCATTCAGTATTATGGTGCGCCATGGGGCTGCGATGAAAGATGGATGAGGCAGATGTTGTAGTCCAGGGGCAGATGGTGTTAACCCTTAAATGTTCGTGACTCCAGGGTGAGGTTTTAACCGAAAACCACCCGAACGGTAGCACCGCTAGTCCTAGTTAGGCAGGGCAAATAAGAGTCCAAGGCCAGGTCAGGGTTAATGGTAGCTTTACTGTGGTAGACAGATGGTACAGTCTTTACAGCTTGGCCAGGATCCCAGAGAGATGACCAGTAACACAAGGGACCTCGCAGCTTGCTGGGACTTGCAGTGACTTTGACAGACTTTAGGACAGCCACGCTGACTATAATAGACTTGACTTGACTGAAGATAATGACAACAGACAGAGGTGATGTGACTTTTTGACTTGTGGCTGTAATTTAGGCCTGAGGCCTCCAGATGTGCTGGACACTGACTCTGAGACGTCTGGACTGGACTTGACCTCAGCAGAAAGTGAAACACAAGAGAAAGATGGTAGTACCTCCCCCTCTTATAAAGGGGGGCTAAGCAAGGAGCCCATAGGCTAGCTGCAGGTCATGTGGTTACCTGGCGCTCTCTGGGTAACAAAACATGTGACTAACATGTGACAACCATTTTCATGTGAAAACAACCATGTGACCATATCAAAGGTCCTTTATATTCAATGTACAACTAATTACATTATGGGGGTACACTGCCGGTGAGCTCTGGGGACGTGCAGGGACTCAAGCTGATAGGACTGTGGGATGCATATCCCGTACCGGGACATCACAGTAAAACCACTATCCACTAACCCCCCATATGACATTAATGATGAAGATATATTCAGTATTATGGATAGGTGGTGTTGTAAGCACAATTAAAAATAAAGAATATAGTCACATGCAAGTCATCAATAGATCATACAAGATCCCATAGCGGCAAATATTAAAGGGGTTCTCTGCCCCTAGACATCTTATCCCCTATCCAAAGGATAGGGGAAAAGATGTATGATCACGGGGGTCCTGCAACTGGGACCCCCGCAATCTCTTTGCAGCACCCAGCATTTGTTTAGAACCCTGGATGCAGGCGGCGGGACGTCACGACCACGCTCCTTAAGATGCCACATCACACCCCATCAATGCAAGTCTGTGTTTAGAATGTTGGGGCAGTGTCCCCTCAATGGTCAGAATGCTGGAGCAGCGGATTGCCCCTTTAAGGTGGAATCACGGGCAGTAGACTTTCTGTCCCCTATTTCTGAAAGCAACGTGCAGAAATCCATGTGCTAGCCACTTAAACAACTCTATGCAGATTAATAATATAGATTTTCAGGTGCAGTCATTGCTGCAACAAAATTAGCAGTGTGTGAATCAACCCCTAAAAGGTTAAATGGGTATTACCATCTCAAGAAGAAATCCAAAAAGGATAGGGTATATCAAGCTGAAAGGTGGGGGTCTAACTGCTGGGATTCCCAAGATCCCAAGAACAGAAATGTTCTGCAGAATGAATGAAGCAGACCACGCATGTACTCCATTAATTTAAACATTAATAAAGGATGAGTGAAGCAATGCTCAGAAGCCCCATATAAAATAACAATTCATTCTCCACACTATTCTTTATCCATTCTCAGGATCAGAGGGGGATGCACAGAGGATCGTCAGTATAGCTGCGACCCAATCGGAAAGCCCCACCATGTAAGAGGCTGCAGCCCTCCTTGACCTTCTGCTAGCTAAATACAAATTCCACAGACTTTAAAACAGACTTAACCCCTCAAGGACAAAGCCCATTTTCACCTTAAGGACCAGAGCATTTTTTGCACATCTGACCACTGTCACTGTAAGCATTAATAACTCTGGGATGCTTTTACTTATGAATATGATTCCCAGAATGTTTTTTCGTGACATATTCTACTTTAACAAAGTGGTAAATATTTGTCGATACTTGCATCATTTCTTGGTGAAAAATTCCCAAATTTCATGAAAAATGTGAAAATTTAGCATTTTTTCTTTTTTTACTTTGAAGCTCTTTGCTTGTAATTAAAATGGACATACCAAGTTAATTATATATTGATTTACATATACAATATGTCTACTTTACGTTGGCATCATAAAGTTGACATGTTTTCACTTTTTGAAGACATCATTGCCGCAATTTTCCAATTTTTCAAAAAAAAATTTGAAGTGGATTTGAAGGGCCTCCATATTAGAAATACCCCATTAATGACCCCATTATAAAAACTGCACCCCTCAAAGTATACAAAGTGACATTCATAAAGTGTGTTAACCCTTTAGGTCTTTCACAGGAATAGCAGCAAAGTGAGAAAATTCTAAATCTTCATTTTTTTTACACTCGCATGTTCTTGTAGACTCAGTTTTTGAATTTTTACTAGAGGTAAAACCCAATTTCTCTCAAGTAAGGAAATACCTCATATGTGGATGTAAAGTGGTCTGTGGGTGCACTACAATGCTCAGAAGAGAAGAGTCACATTTGGCTGAAATGGTTTTTGGGAGTCACAAGTTTTGCTGAAATGGTTTTTGGGGGGCATGTCGCATTTAGGAAGCCCCAATGGTGCCAGATCAGCAAAAAAGAAAAAAAACACATGGCATACCATTTTGAAAACTACACCCCTCAAGGAATGTAACAAGGGGTACAGTGAACCTTAAAGGGGTATTCCAGGATTTTTTTTTTATTTGACTATGCTACAGGGGCTGTGAAGTTAGTGTAGTTCATAATATAGTGTCTGTACCTGTGTGTGACGGTTTTCTCACAATTCTTCTGTGATTTTCATCCCAATATTTATTTTTAACAGCATAAAAAAGGACTGTTGTCTCAGATTTTTCCCAGGTTGCTATGCGGCCGAGACCTGACTCACTAGTCAGCTAATGACCGGGAGCCTGTCTGCTTCAATCGGTGGAGGGATCGCTTGGTAGGAGAGAGATCAATCTGCAACTAATGCAACAGCTGTAGGCACCCTGATTGAAAACCATAGGTCTTTTGTTTCAATGGGTGGGGTGGCTGATGTGTGGGAGGGAGGAAAATGGAATTGTGGGAAACAGGGGTTTAGTTTCCAAAATGGGGTCAAATGTGGGGGGGTCCACTGTTCTGGCACCATGGGGGCTTTGTAAATACACATGGCCTTCAATTCCAGACACAGTCTTGTGTGAATGTACCTCTGTTTGTTATTTAAATCAGTGTTTCGCAACCAGTGAGTCTCCAGCTGTTGCAAAACTACAACTCCCAGCATATACTGTCTGTCAGTGCATGCTGGGAGTTGTATTTTGCAACAGCGGGAGGCACACTGGTTGCGAATCACTAAGTTAGGTAACAAACTCTGCGTTTCGCATCCAGTGTGTGCTGGGAGTTGTTGCTAAGCAACAGCAGGAGGCCAGCCTTACCTCCTGCTGCTGCGCTCTGTCCTCCTGCCTGCCGCTGCAGACAACTCGCTCCTGGGGCCCCGATCCCACCGCCGATGACGGGGATCGTGGGCCTTCACACCAGGTAAAGACTCCCGGCAACTGCTCCTGGCCTCCGGAATAGGAGAGAAGTCCATTACCGGCCGAAGAATCAGGACGATCGTGAGGTGCCACCTCACTTCTGCTGCTAAAGGGTGATAGGTGACGTATCGGATGGCAGCTTTCACCTTTTTTTACGGGTCACCCGGACCCGATTGACCCGGAATCGCTGCAAATCGCTGGGTTTGCATGGGGTACCTACTGAATGATTTCAGCAGGCATCCCGGTCTGGTCCCCGCCCAGCGAGCTGCGGGGACTGGAATTTCCATGGGCATACAGGTACGCCCTTGGTCCTTAAGTACCAGGACAACAGGGTGTACCTGTACGCCCTTGGCCCTTATAGGGTTAAAGGGGTACTCCACTGGAAACAGAAAGTTAAACAGATTTGTAAATGACTACAAAAAATCTTAATCCTTTCAGCACTTAGCTGCTGTATGATCCACATGAAGTTCTTTTCTTTTAGAATTTCCTTTCTGTCTGACCACAGTGCTCTCTGCTGACACCTCTGTCCATTTTAGGAACTGTCCAGAGTAGGAGCAAATACCCATAGGAAACCTATACTGCTCTGGACAGTTCCTGAAATAGACAGAGGTGTCAGCAGAGAGCACTGTGGTCAGACAGAAAGGAAATTCAAAAAGAAAATAACTTCCTGTGGAGCATGCAGCAGCTGATAAGTACTGGAAAGATTAAGATTTTTTTTACCAGAAGTAATTTACAAATCTGTTCAACTTTCTGGCACCAGTTGATTTAAAAAAAAAAAAAAATGTTTTCCAGTGAAGTACCCCTTTAACCTCTTCAGGACATAGGGCGTATGGATACGCCCTGCATCCCGAGTCCTTAAGGACCGAGGGCGTATTCATACGCCCGTGGGAATTCCGGCCCCCACCGCTAGCCGGTTGGGGACCGGAGCCGGATGCCTGCTGAAATTGTTCAGCAGGCATCCCGGCATATCGCCCAGGGGGGTCATTATGCCCCCCCATGTCGGCGATCGCCGCAGATCGCTGGACAATTCAGTCCAGCGATCTGCGGCGATTCCGGGTCAATCGGGTCTCCAGTGACCCGATGACCCGGAATTACTGGCTGTTCGGGGCCGTCTCTGACGGCCCCGAACAGCCAGAGCCTGCAGGGGTGAGGTGGCACTGGTGCCACCTCACGATCGCCCTGATTCGTCGGCCGGATTACCGGCCGACCAATCAGGGCGCCTGCTGCGGGTGTCACTCCCGCACCCGCTCCGCCCCTCTTCTGGAGGACGTGAGCGGGTGCGGGACGTGCACCCCGAGTGCTGGGGACCCCGATCCCCGGTGCCCCTGTTGGGATCGGGGCCCCAGGAGCAGCTGCGGCGGCGGGACTGACCTGCAGCGTCTGGATCGCTGGAGGTGAGTGACAGCCTCCTGCTGTTGCTTAGCAACAGCTCCCAGCATGCAAAAAGGGCATGCTGGGAGCTGTAGTTATGCAACAGCAGGAGGCAGACCACCACAACTCCCAGCATTCCCTTATGGGCATGCTAGGACTTATGGTTTTGCAACAGCTGGAGGCACATTCTTTCTATGGAAAAGTGTACCTTCAGCTGTTGTATAACTACAACTCCCAGCTTGCACAAACAGCTAAAGTGCATGCTGGGAGTTGTAGTGGTGCATCTGCTGGTTGCATAACTACAACTCCCAGCATGCCCTTTGGCTGTCGGTGACTGCTGAGAGTTGTAGTTTTGCAACAGCTGAAGGCACACTGGTTGTGAAACTCAGAGTTTTTTTTTACCTAACTCAGTGTTTCACGACCGGTGTGCCTCCAGCTGTTGCAAACTACAACTCTCAGCAGTCACCATACACCATGCACCGTACATGCTGGGAGTTGTAGTTTTGCAACAGCTGGAGGCACACTGGTTGTGAAACACTGAGTTAGGTCACAAACTCAGTGATACATAACCAGTGAGCCTACAGTTGTTGCAAAACTGCAACTCTCAGCAGTCACCGACAGCCAACGGGCATGCTGGGAGTTGTAGTTATGCAACAGCTGGATGTCCCCCCCAATGTGAACGTACAGGGTACACTCACATGGGCGGAGGATTACAGTAAGTATCTGGCTGCAAATTTGAGCTGCCGCAAACTTTCTGCTGCAGCTCAAATTGCCAGCGAGAAACTACTGTGAACCCCCGCCCGTGTGTCTGTACCCTAAAAACACTACACTACACTAACAAAAAAAATTAAATAAAAAGTAAAAAACACTACGTATACACATACCCCTATACAGCCCCCCTCCCCTCCCCAATAAAAATGAAAAACGTCTGGTACGCCACTGTTTCCAGAACGGAGCCTCCAGCTGTTGCAAAACAACTCCCAGTATTGTCGGACAGCCGTTGACTGTCCAGGCATGCTGGGAGTTTTGCAACAGCTGGAGGCACCCTGTTTGGGAATCACTGGCGTAGAATACCCCTATGTCCACCCCTATGCAATCCCTAATTTAGGCCTCAAATGCGCATGGCGCTCTCACTTTGGAGCCCTGTCGTATTTCAAGGCAATAGTTTAGGGTCACATATGGGGTATCGCCGTACTCGGGAGAAATTGTGTTACAAATTTTGGGGGGTATTTTCTGCTTTTACCCTTTTTAAAAATGTAAAATTTTTGGGAAAACAAGCATTTTTGGTAAAAAAAAAAAATTTTTTTTTACATATGCAAAAGTCGTGAAACACCTGTGGGGTATAAAGGTTCACTTAACCCCTTGTTACGTTCCCCGAGGGGTCTAGTTTCCAAAATGGTATGCCATGTGGTTTTTTTTTGCTGTCCTGGCACCATAGGGGCTTCCTAAATGCGGCATGCCCCCAGAGAAAAATTTGCGTTCAAAAAGCCAAATGTGACTCCTTCTCTTCCGAGACCTGTAGTGCGCCAGCAGAGCACTTTTCACCCCCATATGGGGTGTTTTCTGAATCGGGAGAAATTGGGCTTCAAATTTTTAGGGGTATTTTCTGCTATTACCCTTTTTAAAAATAAACATTTTTTGGGAAAACAAGCATTTTAGGTAAAAATTTTTTTTTTTTTTACATTTGCAAAAGTCGTGAAACACCTGTGGGGTATTAAGGTTCACTTTATCCCATGTTACATTCCCCAAGGGGTCTAGTTTCCAAAATGGTATTCCATGTGTTTTTTTTTTTTGCTGTTCTGGCACCATAAGGGCTTCCTAAAGGTAACATGCCCCCCAAAAACCATTTCAGAAAAACGTACTCTCCAAAATCCCCTTGTCGCTCCTTCCCTTCTGAGCCCTCTACTGCGCCTGCCGAACACTTTACATAGACATATGAGGTATGTCCTTACTCGAGAGAAATTGGGCTACAAATACAAGTAAAAATTTTGTCCTTTTACCCCTTGTAAAAATTCTAAAATTGGGTCTACAAGAACATGTGAGTGTAAAAAATGAAGATTTGAATTTTCTCCTTCACTTTGCTGCTATTCGTGTGAAACACCTAAAGGGTTAAAACGCTGACTGAATGTCATTTTGAATACTTTGGGGGGTGTAGTTTTTATAATGGGGTCATTTATGGGGTATTTCTAATATGAAGACCCTTCAAATCCACTTCAAACCTGAACTGGTCCCTGAAAAATACTGAGTTTGAAAATTTTGTGAAAAATCGGAAAATTGCTGCTGACCGTTGAAGCCCTCTGGTGTCTTCCAAAAGTAAAAACTCGTCAATTTTATGATGCAAACATAAAGTAGACATATTGTTTATGTGAACCAAAAAAAATGTATTCGTAATATCCATTTTCCTTACAAGCAGAGAGCTTCAAAGTTAGAAAAATGCAAAATTTTCAAATTTTTCATCAAATTTACGGATTTTTCACCAAGAAAGGATGCAAGTATCGACAAAAATTTACCACTATGTTAAAGTAGAATATGTCACGAAAAAACAATCTCGGAATCAGAATGATAACTAAAAGCATTCCAGAGTTATTAATGTTTAAAGTGACAGTGGTCAGATGTGCAAAAAACGCTCCGGTCCTTAAGGCCAAAATGGGCTCCGTCCTGAAGGGGTTAAAGCTACTAAACAACATGACTGAGGCCGGGCTTCATGTCTGATATTCTGCACCAGTTGTACCGGGAACTTGTATTAGACTCTCAGTAATGCATCTCTATAAACCTTCTCACTGTACAGTGTGGTGGAGGAGAAAGTGAACTATCACATGCCGCAGTCAATAACAATGAAACAAGCAACAGTCAGCTAATGTTAAGGCGTACTCCAGAGGGGAAAAAAAACATTTTCAAATCAACTGGTACCAGAAAGTTAAACAGTTTTGTAAATTACTTCAATATAAAAATCCCAATCCTTCCAGTACTTATCAGCTGCTCTATGCTCCAGAGGAAGTTGTATAGTTCTTTCCAATCTGACTACAGTGCTCTCTGCTGACATCTCTGTCCTTGTCAGGAACTGTCCAGAGTAGAAGCAAATCCTCATAGCCAACCTATCCTGCAGCGGACAGTTCCTGACACAGACAGATGTGGCATCAGAGAGCACTGTGGCCAGACTGAATAGAACTACACAACTTTCTCAACTTTCTCTGTAGCATACAGCAGCTGATAAGTACTGGAGAATTAAGATTTTTAAATAGAAGGCATTCATAAATCTATATACATTTCTGTCACCAGTTGATTTGAAAATTCTTTTTTTCCTCTGAAGTATCCCTTTAAGTCAGCATTGATGGTGGACCTGCTCATTTGTCAGGTAACTGCATATATAGTAATCCCATACTTATTATTAGGAGCTCCTAAATGCCTGATAGGTGTGAGTGCCACTTTAGGATCCTGAACTATCAAGAGAACTTGGATCCTGGGACTTGTGATTCAGTTCTTTCTAGTAGTCCCATTGACGACTCCATTGACTTTTATAGACACAAGAGCTGGCATGAATTAGTGAACCGCTATCCTTCTAAGAGATGAGGGTCTCATGGTTGGAATTTACATCTGTGTGGCATTTATGGAATGTTCTGGGGGTATGTCATACATCCTGAAAATGACAATACCTCTTTGAATTGGCAGGGCTTCAAGGCAGCTTCCACTTTAGTCTGTCAGTGAACACTGGCTGTTTTATGATGACCTGTGTCTTCTGACGGATTCACCGGGCAACACCTCAGAATCCTGACCAAAGGTATAGTCTGTCTAAATATGTCCCTATGCTTTCCTTTAAAGGGGTTATTCCCATCCAGGCAATTCCATTTCTTCAACAGCTCTTGTGATCAGCTGACCACAGGGGTATCATCTGTTGACGCCTCTATCAATCAGATGCTATCACCAGGGTAAGCTGTCATCAGGGCTCCCCTCTGTCCGTCCATACACCTAATAGGATATATGGACAGGGTTTGCCCTGTTGCAATAACCTATCAGGGAACCTGGGCTGGGGATATAACATTTTAGGCAGCATGCGATCCATTCAGATGGGATCTAACATTTTAGGCAGCATGAGATCCATTCAGATGGGATCAAACATTTTAGGCAGCATGCGATCCATTCAGATGGGATCTAACATTTTAGGCTGCATGCGATCCATTCAGATGGGATCTAACATTTTAGGCAGCATGCGATCCATTCAGATGGGATCTAACATTTTAGGCAGCATGCGATCCATTCAGATGGGATCTAACATTTTAGGCAGCATGCGATCCATTCAGATGGGATCTAACATTTTAGGCAGCATGCAATTCATTCAGATGGGATCTAACCTTTTAGGCAGCATGCGATGCATTCAGATGGGATCAAACATTTTAGGCAGCATGCGATCCATTCAGATGGGATCTAACATTTTAGGCAGCCTGCAATTCATTCAGATGGGACCTAACATTTTAGGCAGCATGCGATCCATTCAGATGGGATCTAACATTTTAGGCAGCCTGCGATCCATTCAGATGGGATCTAACATTTTAGGCCGCATGCGATCCATTCAGATGGGATCTAACATTTTAGGCAGCATGCGATCCATTCAGATGGGATCTAAAATTTTAGGCAGCATGCGATCCATTCAGATGGGATCTAACATTTTATGCAGCATGCGATTCATTCAGATGGGATCTAACCTTTTAGGCAGCATGCGATCCATTCTGATGGGATCAAACATTTTAGGCAGCATGCGATCCATTCAGATGGGATCTAACATTTTAGGCAGCCTGCAATTCATTCAGATGGGATCTAACATTTTAGGCAGCATGCGATCCATCCAGATGGGATCTAACATTTTAGGCAGCATGCAATCCATTCAGATGGGATCTAACATTTTAGGCAGCATGCGATCCATTCAGATGGGATCTAACATTTTAGGCCGCATGCGATCCATTCAGATAAAATGATGGGATGTATTGCAACTAGTGATGATATGAGACATCTCAGTTTCTAATGTAACCCAGCTCTGCCATATTCATTTAGTAGGAAGAAATTCAAAGTGTCATTTCCCCCATGCAGAATACAAGACGGACATGCAGAATAATGCATTTGACAGGCAGGTAAGACTCTTGCTGTATTGCTGTTATGTGACAAGCTTAACAATGTAAAAATACTTCTAATGGATAAACTGGCAGGGAATCGGGTGACAAAATACAACATTCCATCTATTTTATACAATGAATTGTAACTTGGCAAACATAGGGAGAAAAGCAGGGGTGTCATATTTCCTATGTTCAGCAAGCATGACCATGCAGAAGCATAGCAAAACCATGGGCTAAAACGAATGTAGCAGAGCTGAAATGGTCATTTACCTGTGTTCTGGAAGATAACAGAGTAGGCACACCTACCGTCTCACCCCATAACCACATGACATTATTATTATTAGGCATATGACAGACTCATTGGAGACAAGCTCAGCACTGCTGCATCTGATCAGCTCTCAGTCTTCCTATATCTGATAACCTGGGTGACAAACTCAGTTCTGCTCTACCTGATACCCAGACATGTACACAGCTCTCAATTTGCCACAGCCTGACTTGCTACATCTGTCAAACTTAGCTCCTTTGCACGAAACACACTCAGCTCTGCACCATATCCCAGTGTTTCCCAACCAGGGTGCCTCCAGCTGTTGCTAAACTACAACTCCCAGCATGCCCGGACAGCCGAAGGCTGTCCGGGCATGCTGGGAGTTGTAGTTTTGCAACAGCTGGAGGCACCCTGGTCGGGAAACACTGCCATATGAGTACTGTAATGTCTGTATAAGACAGTACCAGCTGCCAGTCTAGCTAACCATAAATAATCACTTCATGCCATGCGTGCCCTGTGAGCTGCTTCAGGTCCTTAATAGGAGGCGTATAGGCCGGCTGGTAATGCCCATAGAAGCAGCAATGAATGAGTCTCGGGAGCTGCATGAAGGAGTCAGTGGGCAGTGAGAGAAGCTGGGCAGTAGTGCCCACTGTGGGTCCTCTCAGGTGACATATGACAACATATATGAAGAAGTGTCCCCTTACCTGCAGTCACCGAGCAGGGACTCCAGCGCTGCTTGTCTGTGTCTACCAGGAGCTGCTGAGGGAGTGAGGAAATGTGCTGAAGCGTCCTCTCCCCTCCCTCTATCCTCCTATACAGCTCCACACAAGCCTGAGACTTTCACTCCTTTCTGCTTTGCTTTCTCTCACACTTCTCACTATGTTTACATTCTTCAAGCTTCTTCCAGTCCCCATCTCAATCTCGTGGCCCTGCCCGCCCTTTCTTCTAGAATATTAATCTTCCGCACTCCTTTATAATCCCCTGAAGGCACGGTAATGGCCGGTTAGCCACGCCAGAGTAATCCGCACTTTTTGTAAAATAACTTGTTTACAGCCAATGCAGTTAGCCTGGAGCCATTGGACCTTATTTAGGGTAAATTCCCACACGGCGTATTTGCTGTGTATTCGCTGCTGCGTATTTTATTTTCTCTGTTGAAGTCAATGGGTAGGAAAATACGCAGCACCATATACGCAGCAAAATACGCCGTGTGGGAACGTACCCTTAGGCTGCATTCACATCTCGTTTTTGCAATACGGTTCCCGTATCCGGTTTCAGTGAAAAAAACTTATGGAACCGTATTGCAAACCGTGGCCCTTATTTAGGCTGCATTCACATACGTTTTTTACATACGGGTGCCGGATCCAGTTGGGGGAGGGGCAAACCGAGCACTCCCGTACCTCAGCCGGATCAGCCCGTGACTCCATTTTGACTCCATTTACTTTAATGAGCCGACTGGAGTCAAACGGTGACTCCGGTCTGCTCAGTTTTGCCCCGTATACGGTTTTCTGACCGGACCAAAAACCGTTTGACTCCGGTCGGCTCATTGAAATGAATGAGGTTCGGGCCAGATCCGGCTGGGATACGGGAGCGGACGGTTTTCGCCCCTTCCAACCGGATCCAGCAACCGTACACTACTAACGTAAACTGTATCAAAATGTGTGTACAAATTTCAACCCGTATACAGTTAAAAACCGTATACGGTTTGAAAAATTATGTCCGGTTGCATCCGTTTTTTAAGAAAAAAACGTATATGTTTTTAACTTTTCACTCCATTTTGAATAAAGTTTCACTTGTTTGATTGAAATTCCAAGAAAAAAAACTGCAAAAGTCAAAAAACGTATGGGGAAAATCTGATGGAAGCACATACAGTTCTGTACGGTTCCCATTGACTCCCATGTTTTAAAAAAAACGTATACGGTTTAATACAGGTTTTCACCCGGACCAAAAAACTTGGTAGACTACAGTTTTGGGTACGGGTAAAAAAATGGACAAAACCATATGAGATGCAAAACGGACTACTGTATCAAAATGTGTGTACAAATTTTAACCCGTCTACAGTTAAAAACTGTATACGGTTTGAAAAATGATGTCCAGTTGCATCCGTTTTGAAAGAAAAAAACATATATACGTTTTTAACTTTTCACTCCATTATGAATAAAGTTTCACTTGTTTGATTGAAATTCCAAGAAAAAAAAACTGTGCAAAGTCAAAAACCGTATGGTGCAAACCGGATGGAACCGTACACACGTACGGTTCTGTACGGTTCCCATTCACTCATGTTAAAAAAAAAAACGTATACGGTTTAATACAGTTTTCACCCGGGCCATAAACCGTGGTAGGCTACAGTTATGGGTACGGGGGGGAAAAAAACCTGACAAAACTGTACAGGATGCAAATTGGATGCAAACGGATGCATCGTTTGGCATACGGTTTTCAATGGAGAGTCAATGTATACGTTTTTCAATACGGTTCCGTACGGTTTTCACATTGAAAACGTATACAGGAACTGTATTGCAAAAACGTGGTGTGAATGTACCCTTATAATCCCCTGAAGGCACGGTAATGGCCGCTTAGCCACGCCACAGTAATCCGCACTTTTTGTAAGATAACTTGTTTACAGCCAATGCAGTTAGCCTGGAGCCATTGGACCTTATTTACAAAGGCTGCATTCACATCTCGTTTTTGCAATACGGTTCCCGTATCCGGTTTCAGTGAAAAAACTTATGGAACCGTATTGTAAACCGTAAATGATGCAAAACGCACACAACCGTAGGCCAACCGTAGCATCTGGTTGTGTGCGGTTAGCATCATTTACGGCTTTATCCATTTTTTTCCCGTACACAAACCGGATACAACCGGTATACGTTTTTTAATAAAAAGGTGGTCTATGGGAACCGTACTGAACCGTATGTGCGGTTCCATCCGGTTTGCACAATACGGTTTTGCAGTTTGCAAATGCGCAGTGCACGCTGAAAGTTCTTCCCACAAATAGAACAAGAAGAACTTTATTTAATTAAGGACAAACATAAAACCGTATCTGTTTTTTTTTTTGTGAGTGCAGCCAAATGGAGTGTAGGTTTCCTGGTTGGTTTTAATTCCCTACAATTTATTTTCCATGGTATTTAAGTTTTTTTAATGTAAGTTTTCCCTACATTTTCCACTTTCCCTACACTTTGCTTTTTTTTTTACACTTGCTCTTGTCACGATACGGCTGGCAGGAGGTGGATCCTCTGTGCCAGAAAGGGATTGGCGTGGACCGTGCTAGTGGACCGGTTCTAAGTTACTACTGGTATTCACCAGAGCCCGCCGCAAAGCGGGATGGTCTTGCTGCGGCGGTAGTAACCAGGTCATATCCACTAGCAACGGCTCAACCTCTCTGACTGCTGAAGATAGGCGCGGTACAAGGGAGTAGACAAGAGCAAGGTCGGACGTAGCAGAAGGTCGGGGCAGGCAGCAAGGATCGTAGTCAGGGGCAACGGCAGGAGGTCTGGAACACAGGCTAGGAACACACAAGGAAACGCTTTCACTGGCACAATGGCAACAAGATCCGGCGAGGGAGTGCAGGGGAAGTGAGGTATAAATAGGAAGTGCACAGGTGAACACACTGATTGAACCAACTGCGCCAATCAGCGGCGCAGTGGCCCTTTAAATCGCAGAGACCCGGCGCGCGCGCGCCCTAGGGAGCGGGGCCGCGCGCGCCGGGACAGGACCGACGGAGAGCGAGTCAGGTACGGGAGACGGGGTGCGCATCGCGAGCGGGCGCCACCCGCATCGCGAATCGCATCTCGGCTGGTAGAGGAATCGCAGCGCACCCGGTCAGCAGATCTGACCGGGGCGCTGCAGTTGCGAGGATGTTGCGAGCGCTCCGGGGAGGGGCGGGGACCCGGAGCGCTCGGCGTAACAGCTCTGATCTGTAGGGTTTTTCTCAGCTCAAATCCACCACATTTTATGTTGACACCTTAGTAAATATGTTGGTTTTCTGTTTAAATGTCAGGAACACGCCCCTTTTAGGTGACCACACCCCCTTTTCCCGACAACCACGCCTCTTTTGCGGGTTTTCTTAGCAAAATGGAGTGTTAGTCTTGGTTTTTTTCAATTCCTGTGCAAATTCTGGCGCAAAATCTGGCACAGACAGAATTTCTGGCACAAAATCTGGCACGGACAGAATTTCTGGCGCAATGCCCCAGAATCTGGCACACAACCCAACAAAACATGTTGAGTTTGCAATAGTAAATGAGGGCCAGAGAGTGAGGCATTTTCACACATAATTGCCCTCATTTACTATTGCAAACCCGACATGTCTGCCAGAATTTGCGCCAGCATTTGCACCAGTATTGAAAAAACCCTGACTAACTCTTCATTTTGCTAAGTAAACCCGAAAAAGGGACGTGGTTGTCGGGAAAAGGGGCCGTGGTCACAGAAAAGGGGCGTGTTCCCGACATTACAAAAACCCAACATATTTACTAAGGTTTCCTCAGAAAATGTGGTGGATTTGAGCTGAGGAAAACCCTACAGATCAGAGCATGTGTAAAAAAAAAAAGCAAAATGTAGGGAAACCTTAGGAAATACAGTGGAAATTAAAATTGTAGGGAATTAAAACCCACAAAGAAACCTATACTCCACTCTTAGTAAATAAGGGCCTCTGAGTACTCATGGGTAAGGGGTAGGAATCCCAATCCTTTACAGCATGTAGATAAAACTTCGCACACCACTTTGAAGTTGAATAAAGGGTTACTTTATTTGCAATCCATTGCAAATAAAGTAACCCTTTATTCAACTTCAAAGTGGTGTCCTAAGTTCTATCTACAGCCCGGAGCCATTGTCATATAGGAACACACCAGTTTCCTAAAGTTATCTTTACATTGTCAGCTGGAAAAAGGGCTGGCACTGGATGTGGTGACAGGTCATTCTCATGTTTCGCCGGTGACAACTCTGGTCTACACAGGAGTATGGCGTTCTAGAGCGATCAAATGACACAAATATCTTCAGGATTTGCTTACTAAACATAATACTCATGATAACGTGAAAATGTTTCGGAACATAGTTTCTAGGTTGCTGTTAGGTAAAGGTATGTTAACATCAGAAAGGTACCGCATGTCAGTGGTATACATTTGGGAAACCAGCAGAATGTCAAACATAACAACATCTACTCCTGGCTGACACATTGGGGGAGAGTTATCAAAACTCGTCCAGAGAAAAAGTTGCCCATAACAACCAATCAGATCGCTCCTTTCATTTTTGAAAGGGCCTCTGAAAAATGAAAGAAGCGATCTGATTGGTTGCAATGGGCAACTCAGCAACTTTTCCTCTGGACAGGTTTTAATAAATCTCCCCCATTGACTTTAATGGACAATACTTAGTCTACTAGGGACTAGGCTTGTTTCTAAATGTATGCAGGACCGAAAAATGCATGTGAGCCCCTTAAAAAAAAAAGCATAGTTTGGAAACAGACTGAACAAAGTCTGAACGAGTTCTCTATGTACGTTCGGTCTATTAAAGAGAATGGGCCACTGCAAGGACACCACAGTATACCTCTGCAAACCATGCTGCCAGTAACTGGATGTGTGACACAAAAAGTGAATGGTCACAGTAAAAGAATATCAGAGGTCCCGATATCAAGAAGGCTTCAGATTTATTTCCCACCATAAAGTGTACATGTGCAACGTTTCGGCCAAGGCACTTGGCCGAAACGTTGCACATGTATACTTTATGGTTTGAAATCCTTCTTTTGCTGTGACCATTCACTTGTTGGTATTATAGTTCCAGCTATGGCAAACTGGTAGGTCACCTGCAGGAGTCAGAGGGAGTTGGTGCTGACTCTTTTTCACAGACGTTTGGATGTGTAACACAGACAGATGTTCTGCACTTTTCTGACCTAGACACAGTTTTTGGAACATTTGCACTGCAGTTGAAGCTTTCTAAAGAAAGGCTTCTTTCACACTACAAAATTACTCCGTTCAAAGTTCTGTCTGAAAATCAGCTGTAAAACAGTAGTTACAAAATCCTATTCGGCTGTTAGAAAATCCCATTATAGTCAATGGGATTTTTCTAATAGCCGTTTTAACCCGTTATAGCCCATTATTAATAACGGCCGTTATTTTGTGACAGAAGATATTAATGGGAGAAATAGTGCATGCACCATTTCTCCCGTTACTATCTTCCATCACAAAATAATGGCCGTTATTAATAACGGGCTATAACGGTTAAAACGGCTATTAGAAAAATCCCATTGACTCTAATGGGATTTTCTAACGGCCGTATAGGATTTTGTAACTTCCGTTTTACAGACGATTTTCAGACGGAACTTCCTACGGATCTTTAAAACGGAGTCATTTTGTAGTGTGAAAGGGGCCTAAGGAGAGGTATCTAAAGAATTCTCCTGGTCTGATCCACTAGTCACAGTCACCAATGGGCAGCAAGAAATGTCAGCAATGAAAGTATAGTAGCGTAGTCAGAGGACAGCAGTGGGTCAGAACCAGTGGTCAGAAAGGGACAATGAATCCAAAGGGAGAAGTGGAAGCAGCATCAGAAGTCTAAGCCAAAGATCAACCCAGAGATTGAACAAAAGGAGAGAAAAATGCAAGGGGCGAGGCAAAAGACTGAGTCCACACATGAATCACATGGTCATACAAAGCCAGGCTGAAGAAATGAATTGCAGGCTATTGGCATGTCCTGGAATGTCTATTCATACCCAGGCTATGGTTAAAACACCTTTGCTTATGTAAAATGGTGACCAGTATTGAGTTGTTATTACAACCATACTCTCAAGCAGGTAACAATTTCATTAAGCATTTGGTTGCCACAGCAATGCAGCCCAGATATCAGCAAAGCGTAGAGGAGCAGTGTAGAAGCGGTTTGCATCTATCACTGAAAGCAGTAAACTTATTGGTTGCTTTGGTCAGTCGGTCCCCCAGAAGATACTCAGGGCCTTGGAAGGCAGGTGTAATTATTGCGGTCACACCCTGAGGAAGGAGGGCCTCCAGGAATTTAGGACACATGTACTGAATGAACGTAGCTGTATAACTCCATCTGCATCTTTAAGATGCACATACTGTTAAAGTGATGTGGCTGCCTGAGACTTCTGGTGCAGGCAGCATCTCTATACCACACCGCCTGCACCAGAGGCTCAGAGAAGAGCTTCAGGAGACTGAAGGTTCAAGAAGATGAAGGAGAGCTGTGGGGAGGGGGGGGGGGGTTACAGTAAAAGCCTAAATACTACATGGGGCACAGAGGGACCTAATACTATATGGGGGCAAAGAGGTGGGCCTTAAAACTATATGGGGGTCCAGATGCGGGCCTAATAGTGTATGGAGGACAAAGGGGGCCTAATGCTATATGAGGGCACAATATGGGTTCTATTACTGTGTGGTACAATACAGGTGGGGAGTTTGTATAGAGGGGAGAAGGGCGCTGAAGCAAGGAGTCTAAATTGTTTGTCAGGTTCTGTGGGGATGAGTCGTGGCAGGGAGAAGTCTTCCTGATGGCCCAGGCCGGATGGAGAAGAAAAGGGAAAGTGATCTGATCAGAGAAGTCACCTGTAAGTCTCTGGATGTCAATGCACTGTGTAGAACTTGTATCTTCCACTATATGGTCACTGTATGGGGCATTTTAAAGGAACTTTTATGCATGGAGTACCTAATCTATGTGTGTACATATGTATTCTCAAACATTTCTTGGTGTCAGAGTATGTATTTATGTGATAAAGTGTGTTATTACTTTTGTGTTTTTTTTTATTCTTTTTACATAGTTACATAGTTAGTACGGTCGAAAAAAGACATATGTCCATCAAGTTCAACCAGGGAATTAAGGGGTAGGGGTGTGGCGCGATATTGGGAAAGGGATGATATTTTATATTTCTTCATAAGCATTAATGTTATTTTGTTCCATGAATGTATCTAATCCTGTTTTAAAGCTGTTAATTGTTCCTGCTGTGACCAGTTCCTGAGGTAGACCGTTCCATAAATTCACAGTCCTCACGGTAAAGAAGGTGTGTCGCCCCTTGAGACTAAACTTTTTCTTCTCCAGACGGAGGGAGTGCCCCCTCGTCCTTTGGGGGGGGGTTTAACCTGGAACAGTTTTTCTCCATATTTTTTTGTATGGACCATTAATATACTTATATACGTTTATCATATCCCCCCTTAAACGTCTCTTCTCAAGACTAAACAATTGTAACTCCTTTAATCGCTCCTCATAGCTAAGATGTTCCATGCCCCATATTAGTTTAGTCGCGCGTCTCTGCACCCTTTCCAACTCCGCAGTGTCCCTTTTATGGACAGGTGCCCAAAACTGAACAGCATATTCCAGGTGAGGCCGTACCAATGCTTTATAAAGGGGGAGTATTATGTCCCTGTCCCTTGAGTCCATGCCTCTTTTGATACATGACAATTTCCTGCCGGCTTTGGAAGCAGCAGCATGATATTCTGTAGTCTGTGATCTACAAGTACACCCAGATCCTTCTCTACCAGTGACTCTGCCAGTTTAATCCCCCCTAAGACATACGATGCATGCAGGTTATTAGTACCCAGATGCATAACTTTACATTTATCCACATTGAACCTCATTTGCCAAGTGGATGCCCAGACACTTAGTCTATCAAAGTCATCTTGTAACTTATGCACATCCTCTATAGACTGTACCATGCTACAAAGCTTGGTGTCATCTGCAAAGATAGAAACAGAGCTGTTAATACCATCCTCTATATCATTGATAAATAAATTAAACAACAGCGGGCCCAGTACTGAACCTTGGGGTACACCACTAATTACCGGGGACCAATCAGAGTACGAATCATTGACCACCACTCTCTGGGTACGATCCATGAGCCAGTGTTCAATCCAGTTACAAACTAAAATTTCCAAACCCAAAGACCTTAACTTACCTGTCAGACGTCTATGAGGGACAGTATCAAACGCTTTAGCAAAATCCAGAAATACTATATCAACAGCCATTCCTCTGTCAAGGCTTCTACTCACCTCTTCATAAAAGCAAATTAGATTGGTTTGACAACTTCTATCCTTAGTAAACCCATGCTGGCTATCACTTATAATACAATTATCCCCTATGTATTCCTGTATGTAATCCCTTATAAGTCCTTCAAACAATTTACCCACAATGCACGTTAAACTTACCGGTCTATAGTTTCCTGGGGAAGACCTAGAGCCCTTTTTGAAGATTGGCACCACATTCGCCTTGCGCCAGTCCCTTGGCACAATACCAGACACCAGAGAATCTCTAAATATCTTGAACAGGGGTACAGATATTACTGAACTTACCTCTCTAAGAACTCTTGGGTGTAGTCCATCCGGTCCTGGGGATTTGCTTACATTTATATCACTTAACTTACCTTGTACCATCTCTACATTAAGCCAGTTCAGTACATTATATGATGTGTTACCAGCACTGACCTGGCCAATGTCAGCTCCTTCTTCCATAGTGTATACAGAACTAAAGAACCCATTCAGTAGCTCCGCCTTCTCTTGATCGCCTGTGACAACCTCCCCATTATCATTATTAAGGGGTCCTACATGCTCTGTCCTTGGTTTTTTTGCATTTATATATCTAAAAAAATATTTAGGATTAGTTTTGCTTTCTTTGGCCACCTGTCTCTCGTTTTGAATTTTTGCTGTTTTTATTACATTTTTACAGATTTTATTAAGCTCTTTGTACTGTTTAAATGTTATCGCTGACCCATCAGATTTGTATTTTTTGAAGGCTATTTTTTTGTTGTTTATTGCTCTTTTAACATCATGTGTCAGCCATGTAGGATTTAGTTTTAATCGTTTATATTTGTTCCCCTTTGGTATATATTTAGATGTATAGTTATTTAGAGTTGATTTAAAGATGTCCCATTTACCTTCTGTATCAGTATTTGAGAACACCTCCCCCCAGTCTATGTCCTGTAGTGCAGCCCTCAGCCCAGGGAAGTTTGCCTTTTTAAAGTTATATGTTTTTGCCTTCCCCGCCTGTCTTTGTTTTCTACATTTTAAGTCAAAAGTAACTATATTGTGGTCGCTATTACCAAGGTTTTCCCGCAAGGTTTGTTTTATATTTGTAGGTTATGTGTCTTGTCTCCAGTGCCCTACAGAGAACACTGTGAAGAAGTAGAAAAATAAACAGCCCAGGAGAGGCACCTTGTGCATTACCCTTATAACTGCAGAGAAAGGGAGAGGGGAAGAGTCGAAGACTCTATAAAATGGCTGCAAAAGAGGGCAAAAAAGCGGGAGCCTCCAGCTGCTCCAAAAAAATTATAATTTTTGTGAATTAAAACTTCACTTTTATTCCATTGGTTAAAAACAAAGGATATCCATGATGAATAAAAAAACAAGAAACACTGAGGCATTTTGAGCCGAACGTGGCTCTTAGCCACGACTAAGAGCCATGTTCGGCTCGAAACGCATTGGTGTTTCTTGTTTTTTTTATTCATCACGGATATCCTTTGTTTTTAACCAATGGAATAAAAGTGAAGCCTTCCCTGCTCTCCAAGTCTATACCTGCTCTTCAGTTCTCTAACATCATACAGTGGTGAGCTGAGTCTACCTTATACATAGACAGTGTAAAATTACCTTAAAGGGGTATTCCAGGATTTTTTTTTATTTGACTATTCTACAGGGGCTGTAAAGTTAGTATAGTTCATAATATAGTGTCTGTACCTGTGTGTGACGGTTTTCTCACAATTCTTATGTGATTTTCACCCCAATATTTATTTTTAACAGCATACAAAATGACTGTTGTCTCAGATTTTTCCCAGCTTGCAATGCGGCTGAGACCTGACTCATTAGTCAGCTGACGACAGGGAGCCTGTCTGCTTCCATGGGTGGAGCGATCGCTTGGTGGGAGAGAGATCAATCTGCAACTAATGCAATAGCTGTAGGCACCCTGATTTAAAACCACAGGTCTTTTGATGGATGCAGCTCATTTATGTTTCAATGGGTGGGGTGGTTGATGTGTGGGAGGGAGGAAAATGGAATTGTGGGATTTGTAGTCAAAACAAAAGTCAAACAGGAAATACCAGTTCACAAAAAGCTAGCCACAGTGTTAGGGTAATCTCACAACATAGCCATTTATCCCCAAGACAAGCATGTCCATTACTGTCTGGCAGGTGTAGCAACTCCTTCTTTAGATTGATATGGTGCATACAACAGAATAAACACGTGGACTTTTTATATGGTTGTTAATAGAGGCACAAAATGGTGGCAAGGTCAGGGGTTAAAGTTGCATAATAATCCAAAAACAAGTTTATACATTTTTTTTTCATAAGTTGATCATAGTTTCAGCAAAGATAACAAATAATGCGACATTACATATAAACAATAGAACAGTTTGGAGAGAAACACCAGTAATATTGCAGTAACATTTCACTGTCAGACTGAACTTCATCCGGTGCGCACTGAAAGGGAGGCTTGGTTACTGTAACGGGAGAAAGACATAGCTCCGTGCGCTCCACAGAGTGTAAACACAGTCTGCGTGTTTCTTCCTGGTAGTGAGGGACGCATTGCTCGGAGTGGTTCCTGTGTTGTGCACAATGTTAGAAGCACTCAACACTGAGTGCGGGCGCTGGTTGAAAGCGCTCTGAACTGTAAATGGAGCGCACGGCATTAAGCAGGAGCTTGTGATGTAGCAGAGCTCCATATGAGCTGATGGGGACGGCTTAGTAGAAATCAATAATAGATTAAATGGACCATAATAAAACTAGATATATAGTTAGTTACAAAACATGTATATAGCTAATTATAAACAAGCATAAATGGGGGCACTATTGATACAGGGAGTATTAATGCATAAAGAACATATAGTTAAAAATGTATAAAAAAAAAACAGGCAGCTTATATTTTATAATGTGACACCTGATGTTAGACTATAGGGCTAATATTAAGATGTATGCTAATATTTAATACAGTACGATACTGATAATAAATAGAAAAAAGGGATATTAATAATAATAATGAATACTAAATAATAATTGATACATGATACAAAATCCTCTAATAGGATGGCATTTGCCCGATAATAAGAATAGATAAATAAATAAGGGGGCATATAGTTCAATAAATAAATAATTGTTCAAATAAATACATAAATATATTCTATTACAGAAAAAAATATATATAAAAATTATAAAAATGATAGAATAATAAAATCTATATAAAAATGTGTGAATAAATGAAAAAGATTTATGCTTTCAGTGTACTCGTTTAGGCCTAAAGGGTGCAAAGTGCACAATTTGAAGATCCAAAAGTTCTCACGTTGTCTTAAAGTATTACCGTATATCTCTGTGGGATATCCTTATTGATGTGTCCAATAGCAATGATTTTAAATGCAGAAAAATCTCCATTGTGATGTGTGAAAGCAAGTCGTGAAACGCGATGGAGCTGATATTTTAAAGTTACATTACTCCGAAATTTGTTCACACAGTTTCTCAAACATTGTATGGTTCGTCTTACATGTTGCATATCACAAGTACATTGTAGGAGATAAATTATATACTGGGAATTACATGTCATATGGGTTTTCATTGAAAAAATTTCATCGGAGGCTTGTGAACAAAATTATTTTGCCAAGTGTGTCATGTTGGAACAACATTTGCGCCTAATGTGGTTACATTTAAAACAGTCCTTTTGATGAAGAAAGGTTACTGGATTTTTATCACTACGGGTTTTGAGGTTACTGGGAGCAAGAATATTCTTCAACGACTGTGCTCTTCGGTATGTTACCTGCGGTTTAGGTGGAAGGCTAGAGTGGAGGAATGGATCATTTAATAAGATGTCCCAATGTTTTGCCAGAATGCATCTAATTTGGCTACTATTATTAGAAAAGGTGGTAATGAAATTTAAACATTTTTTCTCTTGGGATTCAGTGTCATTGTCTTTTTAGTTTTAGTGAGGCATTCTGCTTGCGTGAGATGGCTTGCTCTGTTACTAGCGAATGCAATGAGTTTCTTCGGATACTTTTTTTTGCATGGAATCTGCTTTTAAGTAGTTTACTCTGTGTTAAATAGTCAGATTCTAAGGTGCTATTACGGCGAATTCTTTAAAATTGACCAAATAGGACATTTAAAAGCTATTTTTTGTAGTGAGAACTGGTGAAGTCCAGATAGTTGGTGCTATCTATCTTCTTAACCCCTTAACGACGCAGGATGTATATTTACGTCCTGCACTGGCTCCCGCGATATGAAGTGGGGTCGCGCTGCGACCCTGCATCACATCGCGTCGATCCCGGCGCTCATCAACGGCCCGGACCTACGGCTAATACCACACATCGCCGATCGCGGCAATGTGCGGTATTAACCCTTTAGGACTGCCGCTTCTAAAGTGAAAGTATCCCGACTGCTCAGTCGGGCTGGTCGGGACAGCCGCAGTGAAATCACGGCGTCCCTAACAGCTTACAGGAACCCGGGAGGGCCCTTACCTGCCTCCTCGGTGTCCGATCGACGAATGACTGCTCCGTGCCTGAGATCCAGGCAGGAGCAGTCAAGCGCCGATAACACTGATCACAGGCGTGTTAATACACGCCTGTGCTCTGTGTAAAAGATCAGTGTGTGCAGTGTTATAGGTCCCTATGGGTACTATAACACTGCAAAAAAAAGTAAAAAAAAAAAAGTGTTAATAAAGGTCATTTAACCCCTTCCCTAATAAAAGTTTGAATCACCCCCCTTTTCCCATAAAAAAAAATAAAACAGTGTAAATAAAAAAAATAAACATATGTGGTATCGCCGCGTGCGTAAATGTCCGAACTATAAAAATATATAATTAATTAAACCGCACGGTCAATGGCATATGCGCAAAAAAATTCCAAAGTCCAAAAAACCTTATTTTTGGTCACTTGTTGTACCATTAATCGTACCGATAAAATCTTCACATCACGGTGCAAAAAATTAGTCCTCATACCGTCCTGTACGTGGAAAAATAAAAAAGTTATAGGGGTCAGAAATAACATTTTTAAACGTTTAAATTTTCCTGCATGTAGTTATGATTTTTTACAGAAGTACGACAAAATCAAACCTATATAAGTAGGGTATCATTTTAACCATATGGACCTACAGAATAATGATAAGGTGTCATTTTTACCGAAATATGCACTGCGTAGAAACGGAAGCCCCCAAAAGTTAAAAAATTGCGTTTTTACTTCGATTTTGTCGCACAATGATTTTTTTTTCCGTTTCGCAGTGAATTTTTGGGTAAAATGACTAATGTCACTGCAAAGTAGAATTGGTGATGCAAAAAATAAGCCATAATATGGATTTTTAGGTGGAAAATTTAAAGGGATTTTTAAAAGGTAAGGAGGAAAAAAAGAGAGTGCAAAAACTGAAAAACCCTGAGTCCTTAAGGGGTTAAAGAAGGATTTTGTGTTTAGTTTAAAATTATCAGTATAAAAAACACATACATCTAAAAATTCAGCATTGTTTTCATAAATATTTTGTGTAAAAGTTAAGCCCCAGTCGTTATTATTCATTTGTTGTAAAAAAAAGATGTTTATTCTGCAAGGGTGCCGTCCTACACAAGAAAAATATTGTCGATATTATGTTTATAGTATTTATAGTGGATAAAAGAGGGATGTGTATAAAAAAATATCTTCAAAGTGCCCAACGAAAAGGTTTGCAAAACTAGGCGCAAAGCGCATCCCCATTGCGGGAACTCTCTGTTGCGTATAGATCTGATTTAAAAATGAAAAACAATTATGGGCTAAAATAAATTCAATTCCTTTAAGGATTAAGTCACTTTGTTCTTGAGGTATAGTAGCATCATTGTTGAGAAAGTGGGACATGGCATTGAGACCCAATTTGTGATTAATAATTGTGTAAAGTGATGAAATGTCCATTGTTACAAAAATAGTTTATACCAGATATTATGGGTCTACTAGGTGGTTTCTGAGAAACTACCTGGTAGACCCATAATATCTGGTATAAATTCCCTAACTGCAAACTTATCCCACTATATAGATATTATTTTACAAAGATATGTGATCACTTTAGAATCCTACCTAAAAGACATCACTGATTTTATTGCTTCTATTTTACAATGGGGGGAGATTTATCAAAACCAGTGCAGAGAAAAAGCAACCAATCACATTTCTTCTTTCATTTTTGAAAAGGCCTCTGCAAAATGAAAGAAGCGATCTGATTGGTTGCTATGGGCAACTCAGCAACTTTTCCTCTGCACAGGTTTTGATAAATCTGCCCCAATATCTTTTTGGAACAATGGACATTACATCTTGAATCTGAAGTCATATAAGAGAATTTTTCCATATCTTTTTCATTTATTCATATATTTTTATATAGATTGTAGTATTCTATAATTTTTATATATAAATATATTTATTCCTCTATTAGAATATATTTATGTATTTACTCTCACAATTATTTATTTATTGAACTATATGCCCCCTTATTTATGTATCTATTTCTATTATCGGGCAAATGCCATTCTATTAGAGGATTTTGTACCATGTATTAATTATTATTTAGTATTCATTATTATTATTTCTCACTTTTTTCTATTTATTATCATCAGTATCGTACTGTATTAAATATAAGCATACATCTTAATATTAGCATTATAGTCTAACATCAGCTGTCACATTATAAAATATAAGCTGCCTGGTTTTTTGGATACATTTTTAACTATATGTTCTTTATGCATTAGTACTCCCTGTATCAACTGCCCTTCTTCCACAGCCTCTCTTAGCTGTGTGGCAGCCCTTGGCAGCTCCAGGATCCTGTGTCTGGAGCACATGGTGTTCCTTTTACAGTGGGGATCAAAAGTATGGGCACCCCAGGTAAAAATTTGTATTAATGTGCATAAAGAAGCCAAGGAAAGATGGAAAAATCTCCAAAAGGCATCAAATTACAGATTAGACATTCTTATAATATGTTAACAAAAGTTAGAATTTATTTCCATCATTTACACTTTCAAAATAACAGAAAACAAAAAAATGGCGTCTGAGTTTGGGCACCCTGCAGAATTTATAGCATGCACTGCCCCCTTTGCAAAGCTGAGACCTGTCAGTGTCATGAATTGTTCTCAATCATCATCTGGGAAGACCAGGTGATGTCAATCTCAAAGGTTTTAAATGCCCAGACTCATCTGACCTTGCCCCAACAATCAGCACCATGGGTTCTTCTAAGCAGTTGTCTAGAAATCTGAAACTGAAAATAGTTGACGCTCACAAAGCTGGAGAAGGTTATAAGAAGATAGCAAAACATTTTAGATGTCAATATCCTCTGTTTGGAATGTAATTAAGAAATAGCAGTCATCAGGAACAGTGGAAGTTAAAGCAAGATCTGGAAGACCAAGAAAAATATCAGACAGAACAGCTCGCAGGATTGTGAGAAAAACAATTCAAAACTCACGTTTGACTGCACAATCCCTCCAGAAAGATCTGGAAGACACTGGAGTTGTGGTACACTATTCCACTACAAAGAGATACTTGTAAAAATATGGTCTTCATGGAAGAATCATCAGAAGAAAACCTCTTCTACGTCCTCACCACAAAAATCAGCGTTTGAACTTTCAAAATGAACATATAGACAAGCCTGATGCATTTTGGAAACAAGTTCTGTGAACCGATGAGGTTAAAATTGAACTTTTTGGCCGGAATGAGCAAAGGTACGTTTGGAGAAGAAGGGGAACAGAATTTAATGAAAAGAACCTCTGTCCAACTGTTAAGCATGGGGGTGGATCAATCATGCTTTGGGGTTGTATTGCAGCCAGTGGCACAGAGAACATTTCACGAGTAGAAATGAAAAATGGATTCAATAAAATGTCAGCAAATTTTGGATGCTAACTTGATGCCATTTGTGAAAAAGCTGAAGTTAACAAGAGGATGGCTTCTACAAATGGATAATGATCCTAAACACACCTCAAAATCCACCGGGGATTACATCAAGAGGCGTGAACTGAAGGCCTTCACAATCTCCTGACCTCAACATAATTGAAAATCTATGGATAGACCTTAAAAGAGCAGTGCATGACAGACAGCCCAGAAATATCAAAGAACTGGAAGACTTTTGTAAGGAAGAATGGGCGAAGATACCTCAAACAAGAATTGAAAGACTCTTGGCTGGCTACAAAAAGCGTTATACTTGCCAAAGGCAATACAAGATATTAACTCTGCAGGGTGCCCAAACTTTTGCAGATTCCATTTTTTTTGTTTTCTGTCATGTTGAAAGTGTAAATGATGGAAATAAAATCTAACTTTTTATAAGAATGTCCAATCTGTAATTTGATGCCTTTTGGAGATTTTCCATCTTTCCTTGGCTTCTTTATGCACATTAATACAAATTTTTACCTGGGGTGCCCAAACTTTTGATCCCCACTGTATGGTTGTGACCCAGAAGGAACACCTCTCTGTCTATAAGCATCTGTTACAATTCTGCAGCTCATACCTTGCAGAAAAACATTTGAGCCATCAGTATTCTGAACAACATAACTTCAGGGTTCCTTGTTATACATCCTGGACTATCCAGGGTGTAGCCTCTCTGCCACTATACTGTCCAGCTCCATGGTGACAACAGCCACTAGTACAAAGAGACTGTACCTTCAGTATCAAACAATTACACACAGCCACAATAGTAAAACTAATAAACCCTTGGTTCTTCTTTTCTGGGGTGAAATAGTGGCAAAAAATTCCAACAGGATCACCAGTTTCACAAATATACTCTGCCGTAATCTCCATAGAGGTGGTCCACAATCACGGAAGAACTGCTTAATGAGAACTATATACTAAAAGCTTTGGGGCCTAGCGAGCTTGGGTTGCCTGAACCTTCCATCTTTGGGGTAGACTATATTAAGGGGTAGACTGTGCAGAACCGATTGTATTACTTGTTTTTGTAGTTAAAACATACTTTATATAGATCTAAAATACTATTCTTATTATCAGCTATTAATGTTACTTCTGTAGCATTTATAAAACTGTCACCCTAAGGGTACAGGCACTGTACAGTTTCACATGGAGTCCCTACAGTTCCCTAAGACGTAGCCCCAGGCAGTCTGTAGGTTGCCATAAGGTTTCCCTATGACAAATATGTCACTTGTACAGTGTTCCTATATGCAGTGCTTTCTGCGATCACTGTGTACAAAGTATGGTTAGTGTCACATTTAATCACATTTATTTATGGTATATTTCTATATTTTATGCAAAACAACTAAAAATAAAATATAAGTAAATAGCTAAGTGTACATAAATATAAAATCTTTCTACGGCAGTCACATGGATAGTTTGTCTCCTTATCCGCTTTTCCTTTACCTGTCTGCTCAACTTTTTCCTTTCTTTTTTTCTTGCCTTATCTTTCTGACATAAGCATGAGGTGCATTGCAGAGTACGTTGCCACAGTTAGATCCATTATTATTGAGCATTAATAATTTATACTGATGTAAAATGTGCTTTTGTTTTTGCCAAGTAGAGAAATGTCTCCTCCAATTAAACTTTATAATGTTATTATTCTGATATGACAGGAGAATACGGAAAATATATCCTTATATAAGGACAGGGCTACACTGTAATTTAGTCAGTACAATGGTGCTCAGCATGATAAATCATTTAAAAATTGTGATATAGTTTTTCTTTTATAATATAATATATATTCAGCAGTGCTGTACACAGATTGTCATTACTCATATGAATCACTGTCCCCAATGGACCTCACAGTCTAATTCTCTTATATACACACACTAGGGCTGTTTACTTATTTATGGTAGGGTCACACGGGCCATATTTTGCTGCATATTTGCTGCTTCGTATTTTCCTACCCATTGAACTCAATGGATATCAAAATTAGCTGCATATTTTGCTACCTTTTGACTTCAATGGGTAGGAAAATACGAATCAGCGTATATGCACATGTGACCCTACCCTAAAAGAGCACCAGTCAGGTCCCAAGGTACCTGGGAGGGCTGGAAGGTGTCCTGACATACTGGGAGTTTGCAACAGCTGGTGGTTGGGAAACCATTCTTTAGAGAGTAGACCTTCCAGAATGGGTTTTAGGGTTCTCATGTCACTGTTAACAAGCGTGGGCTATTAAGGTCAACATGGACAGATAGTAAGTGATTTGTGATGGTGCTGACTGATATTGCTAAGGGTGCTCAACAACATTATATAAAAGTCATCCCAGTGGTTGGAACTGGTTATAAATGAATGTGTATGGGGATATCCAAAAACTCCCCTTTTCAGCAGATGTCAGGGGAAAGCAATAATGGATTTCAAAATCTGTGATCCTTTTTCCCCTCGTTAATACCAGTCAGCTATTGTAAGCATTTGGGCGCTTTAACACTACAACATGACGTATTAATTCAACTCGGTCTGTGTTGGAGTTATTTTTAAATTAAAGGTAAAAATTTAATAGTTATCTCCTATCATAAAACAAAAAAATATATACGTGTTATAACTCACCTTAGCATGACCTGCAGCCTAGTGCTTTTTACTATCAAGGAAGCATTCAGTGCCCATTAATATCCTTTTTACTTTACATTAGGGAGCACATTCTTCCCATCCTCTTTTATAACACAGATGCTTGGCCTAATCTTATACCGCTTTCCTTTAATTTTACGATATTAATAAGGAGCTTAGGTCTGGGAATAGGGAAAACATCTAATTTAGGGTCCAGAATAATTGTAATCCCTAAGTATTAATATCACATGTGTATGGGATGATATTGAGTTTATTTCTGAAGTGTAAGCTGTGAAAAAAATAAACACTGGGGTTCTGGGGTATATAGAGAGAGTATATGGTGTGCACACCAAATAACCACTTCAATGTATATTATTTACCTACACCGTATACTTTCCATACTTTCCACTAATTTACCAGATTATTTATTCCCACTAGTTCATTTTATCCGGCAGCACATGAATTGTCCTTCAAATGTACAACCTCTCTGGTGCTTTCTATTTGTGTTTACAGCAATAGACGTGACCTTCACTTACAGCTTGTCTTAGACATTTATTATGTCTATATATGATACTGGCTTGAAAATATAGAATGTCTGAAAGTTAATAGAAAGGAAAGCAGCTCAGCAACCAGGTATGATGTCTTCTGTTTTCTTGGATAAAGCTATCCAGGCAAATATTTTCTATATGGAATGTTTTAGGCAGTAAATTATATTTGGTCAGACCTTGTATCATCGCTCATACAATCATATGATTCTTTCTACTGAAGACTGCTTTTTAAGTTGGGGGTGATCAACTCTCATCGAAGAGTCTTATTTTTAAGGCAATACTCTATGAGAAAAGAAAAGAGCTACAGTAATTGTATTATTTTATTACAAGAAGCGTGGCATGAATACTACATATCTTTATCACTGATCTCTTCTGCTAGGACAGGGTTAAGGAGATACAGCTCTAATTTCCACATGCACTTCTGTCCCTGCCTACTTAGATGATCCAGTGGCCCCCAACTTGGCAATTGGCCCTTACCCATTAAAAGGGATAGGAAAGACAGATAGTTTAACCCCTTAAGGACGCAGCTCATTTTCACCTTAAGGACGCAGGCCTTTTTTGCAAATCTGACCACTGTCACTTTAACCCCTTAAGGACTCAGGGTTTTTCAGTTTTTGCATTTTCGTTTTTTCCTCCTTACCTTTTAAAAATCATAACCCTTTCAATTTTCCACCTAAAAATCCATATTATGGCTTATTTTTTGCCTCACCAATTCTACTTTGCAGTGACATTAGCCATTTTACCCAAAAATCCACGGCAAAACAGAAAAAAAAATCATTGTGCGACAAAATCGAAGAAAAAATGCCGTTTTGTAAATTTTGGGGGCTTCCGTTTCTACGCAGTGCATATTTCGGTAAAAATGATACCTTACCATTATTCTGTAGGTCCATACGGTTAAAATGGTACTGTTACGCCGAGCGCTCCGGGTCCCTGCTCCTCTCCGGAGCGTTCCCAGCGTTTCTCTCTCTGCAGCGCCCCGGTCAGACCCACTGACCGGGAGCGCTGCACTGACACTGCTGGCGGGGATGCGATTCGCATAGCGGGACACGCCCGCTCGCGAATCGCATCCCAAGTCACTCACCTGTCCCGGCCCCCGGCTGTCATGTCCTGGCGAGCGCGGCTCCACTCCTTAGGGCGCGCGCGCGCCAGCTCTCTAAGATTTAAAGGGCCAGTGCACCAATGATTGGTGCCTGGCCCAATCAGCCTAATTAGCTTCCACCTGCTCCCTGGCTATATTACCTCACTTCCCCTGCACTTCCCTGCCGAATCTTGTTGCCTTGTGCCAGTGAAAGCGTTTAGTGTTGTCCAAAGCCTGTGTTCCAGACCTTCTGCTATTCCATTTGACTACGAACCTTGCCGCCTGCCCCGACCTTCTGCTACGTCTGACCTTGCCTCTGCCTAGTCCTTCTGTCCCACGCCTTCTCAGCAGTCAGCGAGGTTGAGCCGTTGCCGGTGGATACGACCTGGTTGCTACCTCCGCAGCAAGACCATCCCGCTTTGCGGCGGGCTCTGGTGAATACCAGTAGCATCTTAGAACCGGTCCACCGACACGGTCCACGCCAATCCCTCGCTGACACAGAGGATCCACATCCAGCTAGCCGAATCGTGACAGGTACCCTACTTATATAGGTTTCATTTTGTCGTACTCCTTTTCTGACCCCTATAACTTTTTTATTTTTCCATGTACAGGGCGGTATGAGGTTTCATTTTTTGCGCCGTGATCTGAAATTTTTATGGGTACCATTTTTGTTTTGACCGGATGCGTTGATCACTTTTTATTCATTTTTTAATGGTATAAAAAGTGACCAAAAATAAGCTTTTTTGGACTTTGGATTTTTTTTTACGTGTACGCCATTGACCGTGCGGTTTAATTAACGATATATTTTTATAGTTGGGACATTTACGCACGCGGCGATACCACATATGTTTATTTTTATTTACACTGTTTTATTTTTTTATGGGAAAAGGGGGGTTATTCAAACTTTTATTAGGGAAAGGGTTAAATGACCTTTATTAACACTTTTTTTAACTTTTTTTTTTGCAGTGTTATAGCACCCATAGGGACCTATAACACTGCACACACTGATCTCTTACACAGATCACTGGCGTGTATTAACACGCCTGTGATCAGTGTTATCGGCGCTTGACTGCTCCTGCCTGGATCTCAGGCACGGAGCAGTCATTCACTGATCGGACACCGAGGAGGCAGGTAAGGGCCGTCCCGGTGTCCTGTAAGCTGTTCGGGACGCCGCGATTTCACCGTGGCTGTCCCGAACAGCCCGACTGAGCAGCCGGGATACTTTCACTTCAGACGCGGAGGTCAGCTTTGATCGCCGCGTCTGAAGGGTTAATACAGGGCATCACCGCGATTGGTGATGTCCTGTATTAGCCGCGGGTCCCGTCCGTTGATGGCCGCCGGGACCGACTGATACGACACGGGGTCACTGCGTGACCCCGCGGCATATCGCTGGAGCTGGCGGAGGACGTAAATATACGTCCTTCGTCGTTAAGGGGTTAAGCATTAATAACTCTGGGATGCTTTTACTTTTCATTCTGAGATTGTTTTTTTCGTGACATATTCCACTTTATGATAGTGGTAAAATTGCATAATTTCTTGGGAAAAAATGTGAAAATGTGATGAAAAATTTGAAAATTTAGCTTTTTTTTTACCTTAAAACTCTCTGCTTATACGGAAAATGGACATCCCAAATAAATTATATATTGATTCACATATACAATATGTCTACTTTATGTTGGCATCATAAAATTGACATGTTTTTACTTTTGGAAGACATCAGAGGGCTTCAAAGTATAGCAGCAATTTTCAAATATTTCAAAAAATTTTCCAAATCAGAATTTTTCAGGGACCAGTTCAGTTTTGAAGTGGATTTGAGGGGCCTTCATATTAGAAATACCCCACAAATGACCCCATTATAAAAACTGCACCCCTCAAAGTATTCAAAATGACATTCAGTACGTGTGTTAACCCTTTAAGTGTTTCACAGGAATAGCAGCAAAATGAAGGAGAAAATTCAAAATTTTCATTTTTTACACACGCATGTTCTTGTAGACCCAGTTTTTTTATTTTTACAAGGGGCAAAAGGAGAAAAATCTTCCTAAAATCTGTAACCCAATTTCTCTCGAATAAGGAAATACCTCATATGTGTATGTGAAGTGTTCTGTGGGTGCACTAGAGGGCTCAGAAGGGAAGGAGCGACAATGGGATTTTGGAGAGTGAGTTTTTCTGAAATGGTTTTTGGGGGGCATGTCACATTTAGGAAGCCCCTATGGTGCCAGAACAGCAAGAAAACCCCCACATGGCATACTATTTTGGAAACTACACCCCTCAGGGAATGTAACAAGGGGTACAGTGAGCTTTAACACCCCAAAGGTGTTTAACGACTTTTCGTTAAAGTTGGACATGTAAATGATTATTTTTTTTTACTAAAATGCATTCCCCCCCCCAACAAATTTTACATTTTTACAAGGAGTAATAGGAGAAAATGTCCCCAGAATTTGTAACCCCATCTCTTCTGATTATGGAAATACCCCATGTGTGGACGTCAAGTGCTCTGCTGGTGCACTACAATGCTCAGAAGAGAAGGAGTCACATTTGGCTTTTGGAAAGAAAATTTTGCTGAAATGGTTTTTGGGGGCATGTCACATTTAAGAAGCCCCTATGGTGCCAGAACAGCAAAAAAAACACATGGCATACTATTTTGGAAACTACACCCCTCAAGGAACGTAACAAGGGGTACAGTGAGCCTTAACACCCCACAGGTATTTGACGACTTTTAGTTAAAGTTGGATGTGTAAATGAAATTTTTTTTTTCACTAAAATGCAGGCTTTTCCCCAAATTTTACATTTCTACAAGGGGTAATAGGAGAAAATGCTCCCCAAAAATTGTAACCCCATTTCTTCTGAGTATGGAAATACCCCATGTGTGGACATCAAGTGCTCTGCTGGCGAACTACAGGAACGCCATTGAGATTATAGAGAGAGAATTTGGTTGGAATAGAAGTCGGGTCCTTGTGCATTTACAAAGCCCCCTGTAGTGCCAGAACAGTGGACCCCCCACGTGTGACCCCATTTTGGAAACTACACCCCCCACAGAATTTAATAAGGGGTGCAGTGAGTATTTACACCCCACTGGTGTTTGACAGATTTTTGGAACAGTGGGCTGTGCAAATGAAAAATTACATTTTTCATTTTCACGGACCATTGTTCCAAAAATCTGTCAGACATCTGTGGGAGGTAAATGCTCACTTCACCCCTTATTACATTCCGTGAGGGGTGTAGTTTCCAAAATGGGGTCACATGTGGGGGGGGGGTCATTGTTCTGGCACTATGGGGGCTTTGTAAATACACGTGGCCTTCCATTCCGGAAAAATTTTCTCTTCAAAATCCCAATGGCGCTCCTTCTCTTCTGAGCATTGTAGTCCGCCCGCAGAGCACTTTATATCCACATATGGGGTATTTCCATTTTTTCCTATTTTCCCTTGTGAAAATGAAAAATTTAGGGTAACACAAGCATTTTAGTTAAAAAAAATGTTTTTCATTTTCCCATCCAAATTTTACTAAAATTTGTCAAACACCTGTGAGGTGTTAAATCTCACTACACCCCTTGTTACGTTCCATGAGGGGTGTAGTTTCCAACATGGGGTCACATGTGGTATTTATTTTTTTGCGTTTAAGTCAGAACCGTTGTAAAATCAGCCACCCCTGTGCAAATCACCAATTTAGGCCTCAAATGTACGTAGTGCGCTCTCACTCCTGAGCATTGTTGCGCGCCCGCATATCATTTTATGCCCACATATGGGGTATTTCCGTACTCAGGAGAAATTGCGTTACAAATTTTGGGGGTCTTTTTTTCCTTTTACCTCTTGTGAAAATAAAAAGTGTGGGGCAATACCAGCATGTTAGTGTAAAAAAAAATTTTTTTACACTAACCGGCTGATGTAGACCCCAACTTTTCCTTTTCATAAGGGGTAAAAGGAAAAAAGCCCCCCAAAATTTGTAGTGCAATTTCTCCCGAGTACGGAAATACCCTAAACTGTTTCCTTGAAATACGACAGGGCTCCGAAGTGAGAGAGCGCCATGCGCATTTGAGGACTAAAATAGGGATTGCAGAGGGGTGGACATAGGGGTATTCTACACCAGTGATTCCTAAACAGGGTGCCTCCAGCTGTTGCTAAACTCCCAGCATGCCTAGACAGTCAGTGGCTGTCCAGAAATGCTGGGAGTTGTTGTTTTGCAACAGCTGGAGGCTCCGTTTTGGAAACACTGCCGTACAATGTTTTTTCTTTTTATTGGGGGGGGGGGGGGGGCAGTGTAAGGGGGTGTATATGTAGTGTTTTACCCTTTATTATGTGTTAGTGTAGTGTAGTCTTTTTAGGGTACATTCGCATCGGTGCAGGTTTACAGTAAGTTTCCCGCTAGGAGTTTGCGCTGTGGCACAAAATTTGCCGCAGCTCAGACTTGAAGCAGGAAACTTACTGTAAACCTGCCTGTTTGAATGTACCCTGTACATTCACATGGGGGGGGGGGGGGAACCTCCAGCTGTTGCAAAACTACTTTTGCAACAGCTGGAGGCACACTGGTTGGAAAACCTTCAGTTAGGTTCTGTTATTTTCCAACCTGTGTGCCTCCAGCTGTTGCAAAACTACAGCTCCCAGCTTGTACTGATCACCGAAGTGCATGCTGGGAGATGTAGTTATGCAACAGTTGGAGGTACGCAACTACAACTCCCAGCATGGCGAGACAGCTGTTTGCTGTTTGGACATGCTGGGATTTGCCACTGCACAGTGCTCTCCAAACTGTGGCCCTCCAGATGTTGCAAAACTACAAATCACAGCATGCCCAGACAGCAAACTGCTGTGTGGGCATGCTGGTATTTGTTGTTTTGCAAGATCTGGAGGGCTACAGTTTATAGATCACTGCAAAGTGATCTCCAAACTGCAGCCCTCTAAATCTTGCAAAACTACAAATCCCAGCATGCCCAAAAGGCTGTCTGGTGATGCTGGGAGTTGTAGTTCTGCAACATCTGGGGGGAAGGGCACAGTTTAGAGAGCACTATATAGTGGTCTCCAAACTTTAGCCCCCCCACAGATGTTGTTAGTCAACTACTCACCGGCTTCCGTAGTCTTCACCAGGGAGCCACGAGGGAGCCGCACGTCATCGCTGCCTGCCGCAGCTGATCAGGTAAGGGACCTCCACCGCCTCCCCCGCCGGTAACGCTACAGTTCCCCCGTTCTGCCCAGAGTACCGTCGGTTGGCAGGATGGGGGAACCGAACTTTAACCCACCCGCCCCGATCTGTTATTGGCCGTCGCTTCTTGATGACCAATAGCAGGGATAGGAGGGGTGGCACCCCTGCCACCTAACTTCTATACCTTCAGGGGGACCGCGGGTGTCTTGGAGACTTCCCATCCCCCTGATTTTCCTGGTCACCGGACATCGGTAAGACCCGGATCTGCCGAAAATCGTCGGTTTCATGGTCTCACCCTTAACTATTTCTGTACAAGTCTTCCTTCATTGCTACAGCATTTTTGGATTCTGGATCAACAGGTGACTTTATTGATACTTCTTTGGTCCACACCCCTGGGCATATGCACGGGATGCCTGCTGATAGATATCAGCAGTCATCCCGGTCCGGTCCCTGACCGGCTATCGGCGGGGACCGGAATTCCCACGGGCGTCCTTAAGGACTCAGGATGCAGGGCGTATGCATATGCCCTTCGTCCTGAAGATGTTAAATGGGCACTATCATTAAACAATATTTTTAATATTTGATTCCTTATGCCAAATAAATAACTTTTGTAATTGGCTTCCATAAAAAAAAAAATGCATACTCCGGGCCACCAGGGGTCTCCCTTCTTGGCCAGAACAAATTCCGTCTGGTCAAAATCTCTGATTTTGGTCTCCTGCTTGTAATGGCAGGAGACCAAACTCATGAAGTGTTTCTCTATACTGAGCTTGATTGACAGCTGCAAAGAGCCTCACTGACAGCTACACAGACTAAAAGCTGCAAAGAGCCTCACTGACAGACTGAAAGGTGCTGCACAGAGCCTGAGGTCTTCTATTCATCACAGTGATGCATATGTCCTGATCAGCTAGGACATGAGTGGAGGTATTTTTACCTGTCTCCGCCACGTCCGATCTGGGTTTGATTGCTCCAAGCCTGAGCTACAGGCTTGAGCAATCGAGCCTCCATCTCACTGATCCATGCAAAGCTATGGCTTTGCAGGGATGAGCATAAGAGATCAGTGTGTGCAGTGCTATAGCTCCCTATGGGAGCTATAGCACTGCAAAAAAAAAAAAAAAAGTGCAAACTGCAAAAAAAAAGTTAACAAAGGTAATTTAACCCCTTCCCTAATAAAAGTTTGAATCACCCCCCTTTTCCCATAAAAAAAAAAAAACAGTGTAAATAAAAATAAGAATAAACATTTGTGGTATCGCCAGCGTGCGGAAATGTCCGAACTATAAAAATATATTGTTAATTAAATCGCACGGTCAATGGCGTACGCGCAAAAAAATGCCAAAGTCCAAAATAGCGTATTTTTTGTCACTTGGTCACTTTTTATATCATGAAAAAATGAATAAAAAGCGATCAAAAAGTCCCATCAATACAAAAATGGTACCGCTAAAAACTTCAGAACACGGCGGAAAAAATTAGTCCTCATACCGGCCCGTACATTGAAAAATAAAAAAGTTATAGGGGTTAGAAGATGAGAATTTTTAACATATAAATTTTCCTGCATGTAGTTATGTTTTTTCCCCCGAAGTACGACAATATCCAACCTATATAAGTAGGGTATCATTTTAACCGTATGGACCTACAGAATATAGATACGGTATTATTGTTACTGAAAAATGCACTGCGTAGAAACGGAAGCCCCCAAAATTACAAAATGACATTTTTTCTTAAATGTTTTGCACAATGAATTTTTTCCGTTTTGCTGTGGATTTTTGGGTAAAATGACTAATTTCACTGCAAAGTAGAATTGGTGGTGCAAAAAATAAGCCATCATATGGAATTTTATGTGCAAAATTGAAAGCGTTATGATTTTTAGAAGGTGATGAGGAAAAAATTAAAATGCAAAAACGGAAAAACCCTGCATCCTTATGGGGTTAAGGACATGTTCAGCTCTCAGTCCAGAAACCGTAGCTCCTTAGTCTGATAAAGACATGTAGCTAATCAACTGGGTAGCACTGGATTAATGTTCAGAAGGTAGCCGCTAATCCCAAGGAAAAGGCAGTCACAAGAAAAAAAGAAATAATGGAAAGCACTCACCTTCTCTGTGCACATGCAGTCAGTCCTCCTTCACGGTCTCAGGATAGAAAAGTCCAAAGTAGTCACAGCACTGGTAAGAAAATCAATTTATTTAGAATACATTAAAATCGACAGGATACAAAAAGGTGCACACAGGCAAAGTTCAAGGTAAAAATCTCCCCCTCTGATGCATTTCCGCCCTACCAGGCCTTAATCATAGATACTAGGGATAGTATTGCAAGGTATTTAAGGAGCATATAGCTCCACCCATATTGGGCGTGAATATGTATATAAAACAATACAAAGCAAATACATAACTCAAAACATTAAAAAAAAAAAAGGATTCAATAACTCATAACCAAGTCGAGCCTATGATTCATGCCTTTCGGGTATTGAACATTAGTATCCAGTAACCTTCCCGGTTCAACAGTTTAGAAAGTCTGTCTCTTCCTCGCTGTGGCTTCGTAACCCTTTCTACTCCAGTGATCGTCAGGGCACTAACATCACCTGCATACGTATAGGAAAAATGTTTGGAGACATTGGAAGGATTTCTTGTGGTAAGAAATTTTTCCTTGGTAGAACTTTTTGAAGCAGAAAGTGCAAAGTTATCAGAAAGGTTAAAACAAAGAAAGTACCCCCAAAGGTTTGATTAATTCAGCCATTAGGAGAGTACAAACATTAAATAGGGAAGATTTACTACGTGATAAATAAAAAAAACCTGAAAAAAGTAAAATCACCCCTTAACAGAAACAGTTACAACTCACCCAAAGAATTAGTTACTTTTGTTACTACATTCAGTAAACAATACAACATGATTAGGAACATTTATGGACATTTATCAACGGGTTTAGGTCAGGTTTTCTTTACTATAATTGTCGCAAAATTGTCACAACTGCGACTACGTGCATCATTTTGACTGGAAAGCGAGAAAAGCAAGTTTTCCAAAAATTAACTACGTAGTAATAATTTTAAAATGGACTACGGGTAGTCAGGTATTTATTAACTGCGACAGTCGCAACTGCGCAAAAAAAAGTCGCAACAGGGTTAAAAATTGACTAAATTTACTCCAGCTCAAACATGGAGCAGAAAAAGCTACTACCAAAGTAAAAAAGGAAAAATTGCTTACGTGAAAGAAAATTATCAACAGGCTGAGACCAGTTGATAAATAAGTCACACATAAGCAAAAGAAAAGTAAGGAAAAAATTACTAAAAAAAAGAATACGTAAGCAAACATTGATAAATGTCCCTCATTGTAACTAAATATCTCCCTGTTTTGGAACAAGATAATACCCTAAAGAATATTATTCGCAAAGGCTGCAGGTTTTCAGCTAGACGCCCACCTAACTTACAATCCATTTTGGCACCCTCGCATGTACAGAAAAATAAGATTAACAATACCTGGCTTAATGTGAAGGGGGTGCTTTAAATGTGGTGGTAATTGTTGCAGTTGATGTGGGTTTATTAATCAGACCAAAGAAATAAATGAAACCATTGCGGGCTCTTTATATATTATTCCCTCTTTTATGAATTGCAACACAACATAGTCTATTTATTATATACACTGCAACATTTGCAATTCAGGTTATGTCGGTTGCACAAGCAGATGTATTAAAGATAGACTAAGAGAACGTATCTATGGAGCTACTCACACCACATCACAATGAGGGACATTTATCAATGTTCGCTTACGTATTCTTTTTTTTAGTAATTTTTTCCTTACTTTTTTTTTGCTTATGTGCGACATATTTATCAACTGGTCTCAGCCTGTTGATAATTTTCTTTCACGTAAGCAATTTTTCCTTTTTTACTTTGGTAGTAGCTTTTTCTGCTCCATGTTTGAGCTGGAGTAAATTTAGTCAATTTTTAACGCTGTTGCGACTTTTTTTTGCGCAGTTGCGACTGTCGCAGTTAATAAATACCTGACTACCCGTAGTCCATTTTAAAATTATTACTACATAGTAAATTTTAGGAAAACTTGCTTTTCTCGCTTTCCAGTTAAAATGTCGCACGAAAAATCGTGTAGTCGCAGTTGCGACAATTTTGCGACAATTATAGTAAAGAAAACCTGACTAAACCCGTTGATAAATGTCCATAAATATCTCCAAACATTTTTCCTATACGCATGCAGGTGATTTTAGTGCCCTGACGATCACTGGAGTTGAAAGGGTTACGAAGCCACAGCGAGGAGGAGACAGACGTTCTAAACTGTTGAACCGGGAAGGTTACTGGATACTAATGTTCAATACCTCATTCCTCATACTCGACTTGGTTATGAGTTATTGAATCCTTTTTTTATTTTTTATTTATTTATGTATTTGCATTGTTATGTTTTATATACATATTCACGCCCAATATGGGTGGAGCTATATGATCCTTATATACCTGGCAATACTATCCCTTGTATCTATGATTAAGGCCCGGCAGGGCGGAAACGCGTCAGAGGGGAAGATTTTTACCTTGAACAATGCCGGTGGGCACCTTTGAGTATCCTGATGATTTTAATGGATTCTAAATAAATGAATGTTTTTACCAGTGCTGTGACTACTTTGTACTTTAATATACATCACATGGTTTATGTTTATAGGTTTTTTTCATCTTCGCTGATGTGATTTAAATGTAACAAAAAACACCTAAATTATCCAGTTGTTTATAGAGATTGGAAATGTATACTGACATACATATAACTCAGTGATGTGAACAGTGCAGTAACAAAGTACAATTTCCTACAGATTAATGACATACACATGGGAACCCACCATGTAGTATCTCAAAGGTTTATTTGTACCGTGTCTTCTCGGGTGGAGGCGTAAAAAATCCCTGCATCAGCTATCTCTTCCATCTATTTCTTTTCTTTTTTACACTGTTATGTGGTGGGAAGATTTATTCCTCTATCTCTTAGGATCCGTCATGGGACATTACCATTACATGCTTCAAATCCCTTCACATGATGCTGGCGGTTTCACAAGAAGTCAAGAGGGGGCAAGCCTTTTACTTCTCTGTGAAGACTTGTATAAATAAGTTAAAAACTTTGTCTCACTTTCTTTTATTTTTAGTCACTACTGACTAAGAAAGTGATTCAATTTCCCTTGGCCAGCTTAAAATAATGCCATTAAATGCCAGTTTTAGAAGCGGCCAGGTGTATGTTATCCGGCCTATTATGTTATCTTAGCGTCTACTTTACTAAGTTCACATTAGGAAGGAAATGCATTTTTATTAAAGTTTATTTAAGTTTCTCACTTTTTCTCACTCTTAACATTTGTGACATATCCACAACTTTGGAGCACTTTTCGTAGATTTCTTTAAATCCTTAAGGGGACAACTACCTGCAATCTTTATATTGCATACACTGAACAATGCTGTGCCATGTTCAGCCATTTTTTTAAAACGGATTTTTCAACAATTATTTTTTCAGCTGTTGGCAACTCAAATAACAGTTCAGAATATTGTGTTGGGCAAGGTAACATCATCAGAGGATTAGTTGAAAGCCAAGAATACACAATTTGTGATCTTCATCTATACAACATGCATCAACTGCTAAAATCTAAGGTCAGATAATTATTTTTTAACCCAAGCAAATCCTTTAGGGCTGTTTTGGTGTGTACAGGATATAGTAGTTCTCAATATATATATCAAACTAGCTGAGTACCCGACGCTGCCCGGTTTTTCCTTCCTAATCCTTGTTGGGGAGGAGAAGCAACAAAGGAGGAAGCTTTTGTCCTTATATGCCATCCTCATATATTGTCCTCATATCTCCACCTCATAGCTCGTCCTCATATCCCATCCTCATATCCCGACCTCATATCCCAACCTTATATCCTGACCTCATATCCCGACCCTCAAATTTTGTCCTTATATCCCATCCTCATATCCCGATTTCATATCCCATCCTCATATCCTGTCCTCATATCTTGACCTTTTATCCCATCCTTATATCCTGACCTTATATCCCGTCCTCAGGTGGGGCTGAGTTGTGATGGCTTTATGGGAGTGGATGTGATTTGCAAGCCAGACCCATGCACAAAAAGGGTAGAAAATTAAAGTGATGTGGCTTAAAGGGTGGGCGAGTATTTGTGACATGGGGCGTAGCATGTGTGGACATGTGTGTCGCTTGCAAGCCGGACTGATGTATTCATCAGAAGATGAAGTAAGAAGCTTAGTTACTCTTGCAGACTGGCCATTTGTTGTTGGTTAACTGACATTTCTTTCTGTCGGGGCTGCTCTCACAAGTTGTTTTCAGGGCATTTTGTTTTGTCATTTGTTGGAGTCTGCATGTCCTTTCTTTGTCACAGTCTTCAACTCATTTTGCAACACATTTTAACTAGTCCATGGGATTGCTTTTCTATTTAAGCAGTAAGCATTGTTCCCCTCTCTCACTCCCAACTTTCTTTTAGTCAGGGTTCAACAAATCCCAGGTGCAAGGTTGCCATTGTGACTAAGAATTCCTGGCCTATTGATGTTTGTCAGCCTGATGTATCCTCTTTTTATCTAGCGCGGAGCCACCTGTGCCAAGAAGGACGCTGCTCTAGTAATGGCTGGCAGTAGCTTTCCCCCCACTTCCTCTTATTAAGAGGCTTCTGTGCCACCTCCTGAATGCACAAAGCTGTGGTATTGCTGGAGAGGAGCGATAGCGGAGTGTGTTTCCTGGCCTCAGTTACTGTGTGCCCTCCCAATCTGCAGGAGATGCTGTCATCAGGAGGCAGCCATAGGAGAGCACTCTGCACAGCTGCTCCTGCCAACCAGGATGGTGCTAAAGCTGCTGCTACATGTGGGAATGGATTGCAACTATATACCTGGCATATCAGGTTATAGCACAGCGGATTGAGAAAGGGAGATCAATATCCTGAAATGTCGCCAGCCTGATGGTCGGTGCTCGGACGCACTGGGCAGCCCGACTTCCAGCCCGCAGGAGATGCTACAGATCACGGCCAGGAACAGGAGACCTTGGTGGAGGTAGATTAATTCTAAGAGTGTCTGATCGACGAACTACTGCTACTTTGTCACTGGGTGATTTTCCTTTATTTTGTCCATACATATCTGTTGGTATAACAGCTGAAGAATTGTGGATAAAGAGATTGGATAAACGCAATCCCCGTTTGCTGTGCTTTCATTTATTTGTGTATTTGTTGGACTATATACCTGGCCCCTGCTCTGCAGCCTGCTACTGCCCAGGTGGCACATGTAATAACTCTGCCACCTGCAGTACTGCCAGTCTGCCCCAGGCCCCTTGCTGCAACTCTTATCAACCTCCCTCCTGTTACACCTCCTGTTACCCCCCTCCTTATGCACCTCCTATCACCCTCCTTCTGCACCGCCTGTCCCTGCTGTCTCCCTTTCTTGTGCTTGACCTCCTGTCCCACTCTCTCCTGTCACCCTTTCAATGCCCACTCTTGTGCTGCAATTCCTGTCACCCTTTCAATGCCCTCTCTTGTGCTGCAATTCCTGTCACCCTCTCTCTTGCTGCACCTCCTCTCACTGCTGTCACCCTACCTCCTGCTGCACCTCCTGTCACTCTTCTTCTTGCTGCACCTCTTGTCAACCTTCCTCCTGCTGCACCTCCAGTCACTGCTGTAACCATCCCTCCTGCTGCACCTCTTCTTACTCCTGTCTCACTTTCCTTCCTGTCCCTTTAAGGGATGTAATAAAATTAAATACAAAGTGATCAAAAAAGTCAATACTATGCAAAAGATACAAACTACAGCTCACAGCACAAAAATAGAATTTTTTTTTTAAGTTCTGCTCTTATCTAGCTCTGGACCACCAAAACAATGGGCAGTGCAGTCCTGCCTACAATAATGGACTGATCCAACATAGCAGCACATAAGCTATAAGCTTATATCTAAAACATATGGAATTATCTCCTTCTACTTTAATAATTTCAGTTGTGTGACCACCTCTAATATGTTAGTTTGTTAATTTAGACAAATCTACAGTATCACAACATTTTCACAGAACATACAGATAGCAAATATGTTCGAGTTAAATAATAGACCAATGTTACTACTGATTATAAGAAAATCATTGTTAAGTATTGTGGAATTTTTTGGTGATATATAAATAAATATTATTTTTCCATTTTGGAAATAGAAATCAGTATGGCTGAAATCAGTGCCTGCAATATCAGCTAAAATAGGTAAGCACAAGGCATACAAAAGAATAATAGAAGGGTGGCCTCATCTCTTGGCCAAAGTAGAATCACAAATCAATCAAAGAATCCAACTCAGTTATGTGCCTTGGACAGGATGAGTAGGTCTTGCATCTACATGAGATAAACAGCTACTTAAGCCTTTTAAGTTGTCTGCTATCCTATTTACAACAGGGGTATTGCTAGCTTCTTAAAAGATCAGACCAATATTATAGTTATTACATAACATTTACACCAATATTACCACTATGGAATGATTAAATATTACCTCCATACCGCTACAGAACAAAACACTCTATACAAAGAAAAATATTTACTAATAATACAATTACAAAATGCATAAATAATCCTGCCACTCCATGACCACTGTCATAACCACTACAAACCATATAAGTGATTACAGTGCTGTTACATCCAGAGACTCACAAGTGGCGTCTTCTGTGACTGGGTTATTCCATTTTCTTCTACACTTGGTCTAAACCACCATGACATTTGCCAGCAATGACTTGTCTCTCTAGAACCTGCCAGACAAACATATAAGGCTTCTCACATTTCATGAAGCCTTGTCACCTTTTCCACACCTATAGTGCCCCAATGGTAATAATGCCCCCCTAGGTTTCCCACACAATAATGTGGGCAGGTAAATAGGTTAGGGGAAAAGGTAATTAGAGAAGGATAGGTGGATTTCGAAGGGGTAAGTAGGTCACCCAAATAGGTAGGTCCTCCCAGTAGCTAGATAGGTCCCCTTAGTAAGTAGTACCTCTATTAGGTAGGTCCTCCCAGCAAGAAGTTTAGGTAGGTAGCCCCCCAGGAGTTTGCTAGGTATCCCCAGTAAGTAGAAAGGGGCAATTAAATTAGTCCTCCTCCACAATAGGTGGTTTCCTCGATTTAGTAGGATGTTTTCCCATGTACAGATAAAACCAGAAGTTTACATACACTATATAAAAAGACACATATGCATGTTTTTCTCACTGTCTGACATGAAATCAGAATAAACCTTCCCCATTGTAGGTCAATTAGGATTACCAAAATTATTTATATTTGCCAAATGCTAAAATAATGAAAGAAATAGAATTTTTCAAGGCATTTTCATTACTTTTTATTACTGCAAAAGTCAAAAGTTTACATACACTATGCCTTTAAACAATTTGGGACAGCCCGTATGATGATGTCATGTCTTTGGAAGCTTCTGATAGGTTTATTGGCAACATCTGAGTTAATTAGAGACACACCTGTGGATGTATTTTAATGCACACCAGACACACACTGCTTCTGTGTGTAACATCATGGGAAAGTCTAAAGAAATCAGCCAAGATATCAGGAAGAGAATTGTGGACTTGCAAAAGTCTGGATCATCCTTGGGTGCAATTTCAAAAGATACATGCAGGTGCCTCGTTCATCTGTACAAACAATTATACGCAAGTACAAACAAGATGGGGATGTCCAGCCATCATATTACTCAGGAAGGAGACAGGTTCTGTGTCTCAGAGATGAACGTGCAAAAGCAAAAGACCTTGTGAAGATGCTGGCGGAAGCTGGTAAGATTGTGTCATTATCCACAGTGAAACAAGTCCTGTATCAACATGGGCTGAAAGGCCACTCTGCCAGGAAGAAGCCATTACTCCGACAGAAACATGTAAAAGCCAGATTAATGTTTGCAAGTACACATAGGAACAAAGACCCATCCCAACTGTGAAACATGGGGGTGGCAGCATCATGTTGTGGGGTTGTTTTGCTGCAGGAGGGACTGGTGCACTTTACAAAATAGATGACATCATGAGAAAAGAAGATGTGGAAGAAACATCTTAAGAATCATCCAGGAAGTTAAAGCTTGGGAAGAAATAGGTCTTCCAAATGGACAATGACCCGAAGTATACTGCCAAACTGGTTACAAAGTGGCTTAAGGATAACAAAGTCAATGTTTTGGAGTGGCCATCACAAAGCCTTGATCTCAATCCTACTGAAAATGTATGGGTAAAGCTGAAAAGGCAGGTGGGAGCAAGGCTGAGCAAGGTTACCCTACAAACATGGCTCAGTTACACCAGTTCTGTAAGGAGCAATGGGCCAAAATTCCTTTCTAACTATTGTGAGAAGCTTGTGGAAGGATATCCAAAATGATTGACCCAAGTCATACAGTTACGGGCAATGCTACCAAATACTAATGAAATGTATGTAAACTTTTGACTTTGCAGAAATAATAAAAATGCCTTAAAATTCTCTCTCTCGCTCTCATTATTCTGGCATTTGACAAATATAAATAATTTTGGTAATCCTAATTGACCTAAAATGGGTAAGGTTCATTCTGTCATTTCATGTCAGATAGTGAGAAAAACATGCATATGTGTCTTTTTATATAATGTATGTAACTTCTGGTTTCAAATGAAGGTAGATAGATGACTCAGTAGGTTGATAGATGTAAATAATAGGTATACAGGCCCCCATTAGGTAAATTAGATTAGGTTAGGTAGGACATTTCCCCCAATAGGTAAACAGGTGCCACCAGTAGGTAGGTAGTTTCCTGCATTAGACAAATATTTAACCCTTAACCTGCTGTGGTGTGGGGTGTACAAAGAGGGACATCAATGTGCTTACCTGTGCTGGGTCTCAGAAGTGCAGAAACACTCTTGGGCTTTTTAAGCCTGCATGTATAAAGCAAGAGGTTGAACGTAGTGTACAGCCAGAAGAAATTGAAGCATTTTATCTTTACTTCTTGGGGCCATCCATACCCATCAGAATCCTACCCACCCCCAAGTAACCTGACCTACTATGCTGAAACTGATTGGCTATAGAATTTCACTGCAGCTCTAGACTTTAAGACTAATACAGACACAAGTCAACCCTTCAGAATTGCCTAAAGTAAAAATTACTGACAACATTCTCCTGAATGTCCACAAGGGGATATGACAAAAGACTAACAGATGTATGGGCCAATTACATAAAGGCTTTCTATGCATATGTGTGTAGCCTCAAGCCTCAGTGTGGGACTAATGACATGAACTAACAGCATCATAGATCCCTATTAGACTAGTGGTTAGGCAGGGTCTTGTGGTGGAAATACATGCACAGAATTGAGTTCCTATTATACTTTTGTGAAACAGGTCTACGTTTTTCCATTTGTATTTTTCTTCCCTTCACATTTGCCATCTGTAGTCCTATTACATTATATATACTACTTCTGATTTCAGATAAAGTAAAACACTGATTTTCCTATTGCTATATGAAGCTTCATGTATTATTTGTACCTTCCTGAATTGCTTTTTAGTATCATGCTGATATTCTTTAATAATGTTGTCCTTTTCGTTCCTAGAACAATCATCTCAATACACCAAAGTGTCTTCCAATTTGCTCTGTCACAGTACAATCCAGCCTTGTCCAATAATAAGAATATGGTAGATGAAGTGTTAGCTTCTCAGAACAAGGATCAATTGCTAATAAAGTGCTAATAAAGTATGGGACATGTCAGCTGTGGGTTCAGCTTGTTTTGCTAACTATTCTTTCGGGTTTAGTTCATTGAACTAGAGTCATGACATACTGTATCAGTTTGTATTCGTAGGTAAAAACAACTAAAAAGTACCATATGTACACAGCAGTAACAAACTGTGGTGGGGTGGCCATTTGTCTGGTTCCTGGTAAGAGTCCTACAGAACATCTAAATTATATCATTACATTTATCAAATTAGTTGAAGAAAAGTATAAGACTTTCTATTGTGACACCTCCTGACTAGATAGAAGTATTCATTATTCTCCACAGTTTATGGCATTGGTCAGGGCTCTGATGTAAATACACTTTTGCTACTCTTTAACCCAGGACATGGTCTTAACTTCAGGACATTGGGCGTAAATGTTTATTGTATAAAACTTCATACCCGTTGGGTCCCAGTTGCTATCAGCAGCAGGGACACACCGCTAAGGCTTTCCACTTGGTTTTTTTCTGGCAGTTTTCGGAATATTGCCACTGCAATTTTTGATCCAAAGCCAGAAATGTATTCAAAAGGAATAGGACAAATAAAGGAAGAACTTACACTTCTCCTCCCTTATGGATCCACTTCTGACTTTGGCTCAAAAACTGCAGTGGTAGTTTTCCAAAAACTGCCAGAAAAAAAACCAAGTGGAAACTTAGCCTAAGGCTGGACAATGCTGATTGGGCCGATATTCAGCATTCATTCTTTAGTTGATCACAGCGCCAAAAAGGGGTAAAAAGTATTCCCAGCTAGCTCAGGGAGCTGATTAGAACCACCGGGTCCATGTCAGCCGAGAGGATGGGCAACAACCTGTGGTATTGGAGCTCCAATAACATTGATCAATACTGATCAGTGTTTACAGTCAAAAGATTGCATGTAAAATTGAAAATAAATGTGAAAAAAACAAGAATTAAATGTATTTTTCCCATTTTTCAAATAAAATAATGTAAGCAACATTTTTTGGGGTTTAACCTCTTGGGGACGCAGGGCGTATGCATCCTCGATCCTTAAGGACTCAGGGCGTACCTGTACGCCCTGAGCCCGGTCCCTGTGTTTAAAACGGGGTCACGCCGTGACCCCGCATCACACCGGGTCAATCCCGGCTGCTATTCATAGCCGGGACCCTGGGCTAGCAGCGCGTGGCACCGATCGTTGTGCTGCGCGCTATTAACCCTTCAGACGCGGCGATCAAAGTTGACCACCGCATCTGAAAGTGAAAGTAAACGCTTCCCGGCAGCTCAGTCGGGCTGATCGGGCATCGCAATAAAATCGCAATGTTCCGATAAGCTGGGACGCAGGCGGAGGTCTCCTTACCTGTCTCCACGGCATCCGATCGGGGTTTGATTGCTCCAAGCCTGAGCTACAGGCTTGAGCAATTGAGCCCCTATCTCACTGATCCGTACAAAGCTATAGCTTTGCAGGGATCAGCATAAGAGATCAGTGTGTGCAGTGCTATAGCTCCCTATGGGAGCTATAGCACTGCAAAAAATAAGTGCAAAACAAAAGTTAACAAAGGTCATTTAACCCCTTCCCTAATAAAAGTTTTAATCACCCCCCTTTTCCCATAAAAAATAAAATAAATAAATAAAAATAAACATATGTGGTATCGCCGCGTGTGGAAATGTCCGAATTATAAAAATATATTGTTAATTAAATCGCACAGTCAATGGCATACGCGCAAAAAAATTCCAAAGTCCAAAATAGCGTATTTTTGGTCACTTTTTATATCATGAAAAAATTTATAAAAAGCGATCAAAAAGTCCAATCAATACAAAAATGGTACCGATAAAAACTTCAGAACACGGCGCAAAAAATGAGCCCTCATACCGGCCTGTATGCGGAAAAATAAAAAAGTTATAGGGGTTAGAAGATGAGAATTTTTAACATAGAAATTTTCCTACATGTAGTTATGATTTTTTTCCGAAGTACAACAAAATCAAACCTATATAAGTAGGGTATCATTTTAACCATATGGGCTTACAGAATAAACATAAGGTGTTATTTTGTACCGAAAAATGCACTGCGTAGAAACGGAAGCCCCCATAAAATTACAAAATTAAATTTTTTCTTCAATTTTCTCGAAAAATGAATTTTTTTTTCCTTTTCGCCGTGGATTTTTGGGTAAAATTACTAATGTGACTGTAAAGTAGAATTGGTGGCGCAAAAAATAAGCCATCATATGGAATTTTATGTGCAAAATTGAAAGCGTTATGATTTTTAGAAGGTGATGAGGAAAAAATGAAAATGCAAAAACGGAAAAACTGAGTCCTTAAGGTGAAAATAGGCTGAGTCCCTAAGAGGTTAACTGTAACTTTTGTAGTAAAGATAGTGATGCAATTACAAAGAATAAACATTGGCGCAAAAAACAAGCCCTCATATGGGTCTGTAGGTAAAAAGTTGAAAGCATTATATTAGAATACGAGGAGGAAAAAACGTAAGTGCAAAATTGAAAAATGTTGATGTCCTTAAGGGGGTGAATGCCTTAATGCCTTTCTGACATATAATAGACTATTACGTCATTTGTTGGGTGGGTAAGTATGGAGTAGGGTACGTCCCTAATACCCAAAAGAGAGAGATTTATCAATAAATGCCAGCAGGGTGGGGAGAAGCTGCCAGGGAACGTCCTGAACATTGCAAGCTCCATTGCTAGCCGGTGTCATAGATACAATTCCTCTGATTATGAGGACCATGTGGGAGATTCATCAAGACCTGTGCTGAGGAAAAGTTGACCAGTTGCCCATAGCAACCAATCAGATCGCTTCTTTCATTCTTTTAAAGGCCTCTAAAAAATAAAAGAAGCAATCTGATTGGTTGCTATGGGTAACTGGTCAACTTTTCTTCAGCACAGGTCTTGATGAATCTCCCCCCATATGTATTATTAGCTTGCGGACAATCCTACTGGTATAGACTGAGCCATGGTCAGATCCAGGGCTGCCATCAAAAATTTTGGGGCCCTTTACATAGCTCAAGGCCTGCCCCCACTACCATTGCCCACCCCAAGTCTGCCAGTAATACCAGTATACAAGGAGGAATATTATCACCATATATATATATATATATATATATATATATATATATATTTATATATATATGTGTATTACCATCATACTGTTACTGACCTACCTGATCCTGTATGCTGAGACAAATATTACCAATAATATCAGTATACAAGGAGGAATATTATCGCCATGGATATTACCAACATACTGTCTAAGGCTTCTTTCACACTGCCATGAGGACACGGCAGTGTGACGGCGGTCGGAGGAGCCAGGGAGAATAGCGGGAAAAAAAATTCTGCTTGCGTCATTTTTTTCTCCCGCTACTCCTGCTACAAAATAATGGCGTCCGACGGACTCCATTATAGTAAATGGGATCCATCATTACCCTTTATTGTCCGTTGCGCTCCATGCCGATAACGGCAGTTAAAGGCTGTAAAAAAAAAAAAAGAAAAAGAAACCTAATGGCTGTTTAAGGACAGGGCACAACACCAGTGTGAAAGTAGTCTAAGTAAGTAGGGGCATGAAGGGAGGGGGGACTGGGGGGTTGGGCCTAGTAGACTTGGGGTTAGGGGCTGTCTGTGTCTAAATAGGCTGAAAGTGAATGAAAGAAAGCAAAAAATGCTGACAGCAGCAGGATAGATAGATAGATATATGATAGATAGATATGAGATAGATAGATAGATATGAGATAAATAGATATTAGATAGATAGATATGAGATAGATAGATCAGTGTTTCCCAACCAGGGGGCCTCCAGCTGTTGCAAAACTAAAACTCCCAGTATGATCATAAAGCCAAAGACATACTGGGAGTTATAGTTTTGCAACAGTTGGAGGCCCCCTGGTTTGGAAACACTAAAATAGTTCCAATTTACCTTCCTCTGTCTCCCAAAGTTACTCACTTAAAAAGGGCATTATCAGCAGTGGGCAGGGTAAGTCTTTCTATTACTGGTGGGTGTTAGGGTCTGTGATGAAGCAGGAAACACAGCACAGCCTGCTCTACCAGGCCCATCAGCACAGAGGGAGGTGATAGAAAGGGAGGAGCTTCCCTCTCCGCTCTCTTCCCTGTCAGCACAGCGTGGCCCCTGCGTTGTGACAGGGCTTGCAGGCTGAAGGTTTATAAACAAAAATGATGCCGGCAGTGGAGGGCCCCTTCTCAGTCCTGACTGTTAGCCCTCTCCTGTTGCAGGGGGTGCAGCAGGGGCCCGGGCCCCTTACTGGTGTACTAGCTGTACCCCCCTGATGGCAGCCCTGATCAGATCCATCCAAAATCTGAGCAGTATGAGGAGAAGCCTTACATACAGACTTTTAACTAGGAGTTAATGAATCGCATGTTAAAATCTACACATCTACATAATCATCTGTAATATCTATGAAATTGTCCTAGTTCTTCACTGATGTCTTTGCTAAAATTTTTCCCATTTCAAGTAGTTTTCCCATCTCAGAATTAAAGTGTTTACACTTGAGACATGCAGAATTATCTACCTATGGTTAAGTAAGTGTTTCACAAAACTGCAGCTGGATGTGGATTTGCAAACACTTGATTTATATTTTTGGGCCAAGAAGAAGAACTGTGATGATACACATAAAATGTTCATGAAGCTACAAAATTTATTCCTAGAACATCACCAAAGTGCTGTAAATCCAGTCTCCCATGGAGCAGCTCATGGCTCTAGCATTCACATCTATAAAATAGTTTTGTAGAAGAGATGACCATTTGTTCACGGATGAATTTAAGATGTGATTATACTGGAACCTGTTATGCTTTAGGAATCTTTATTTTGCCTTAAAGAAAAAGTGTGCCAGACTGAAGGTTAAGACAAATGTAAGTTTCAAGACAATCTGCAAATTATGGAAATATAAAGTAGCGCTATATGCCTCTTATTTTCTTTTTTAGGTTGTTTTGTGCCTCTCTCTTTTAAACCCTTAGAGGAACATGGAACATACATGTATGTCGCCGTGCCCTGGTACAACCTGACGCGGTGATCAGGACTTCATGGATCATGACAGATCTTGCTGATGTCTTCCATTAAACGTTAAGATGCCATGATCGATATTGATCACAGCATCTGAAGTATCCGCAATGCTCTGAGGCACCCATCAGACCACCTGTGGTGCAATCTTGGGGGTAAGTATTAGAGAGCTAGACCTGTACCTCTTAATAAATTCTGTACATTCTCACATTACGACCAGTGTATGAAACGCCAGCCTTAAAGCATATTAGTTTCAAATAGTTTATAAAAAAAAAACATGCCTAGTTTTGTTAGATTAACCCTTTAAGGTAATTATAGTGCTATCACTGCTGTCCACTTCATGGTGCACAGCTATTTATCACTTTCTTCATTTTAGGGGTAGAACCAGAGCTGGACTGTTTGCCAGTAGTACATATACAGTGCATCCTTTTCCTTACCTTTCTGGCCAATCAAACCATTTACACTGCTTAGTGATGAAAGTGCACTGGATTGAACAGGCTACACTGTTCTGAAAGCTTTATACAGATGGCATGTAACTGGAGAAGAGGTTACTGATGCACTGGGTTTGCAAGGTGCTATGTGAGCAGAAATTAAAGAAACCGCAAGGAAACGGTTTACACTAAGCACTGAGCTGCCACTTTTGCTGCTAAGAAGCTAACGGAAGGTAGGAGGGGAAATTATCATACGCAATGTTCTCTTTTCTAATAAAAATCATTTGTTTAAGCTATGTCGGTGAGCGGCATTTATCATTGTCTTCAAAGTTTTTTTTGTGTGTATATTTGTCGAACATTTGGCGCAGCGCTCTCAGGCTATTTTTTATGCCTTTTTCGTTTACACTTTTATTTAAAAAAAAAAAAAAAGTGTGTACAGACCAGCTGTTAAGGTTAGTCTTACGCAGTGGTAATGAATATATCAAATGAGACTTTTTGTGAAATGGCACAAAAAAAAGGCGCAAAACCACAAAAAAGGCTCTAAACTATACCAGCCCAGACTTAGCTTAGCTTTTTGGTGTATGTGAAAAGTGAAATTTCAGAAAATGTGACCTACACAAAATTCATCAAATGCACTGCAACCAGTTAGTAAATTTGGTGCTCCTACACATTACCAGTACATCAGAAAAGGTGTAGAAAAATGCTTTAATTACAACTACAATGATGAATGCCCCTCAGTGTTCAAAAGTGCACTTCCAGATACAAAATTCATGAGCCATGCTGCCCTTCTTTTCAGCTTGCTATTTTACGGTGTAGATAATTAACTACTTTATTATTTATATATATATATATATATATATATATATATATATATATATATATAGCCCCTTAAGGACCGGGGTTTTTTCCGTTTTTGCATTTTCATTTTTTGCTCATTGCCTTTAAAAAATCATAACTCTTTCAATTTTGCACCTAAATCCATATGATTGCTTATTTTTTGTGCCACCAATTCTACTTTGTAATGACATCAGTCATTTTGCCCAAAAATCTACGGTGAAACGGAAAAAAAAAATCATTGTGCGACAAAATTGAAAAAAACGCTGTTTTGTAACTTTTGGGGGCTTCAGTTTCTACGTAGTACATTTTTCGGTAAAAATGACACCTTATCTTTATTCTGTAGATCCATACGATTAAAATGATACCCTACTTATATAGGTTTGATTTTGTCGGACTTCTGGAAAAAATCATAACTACATGCAGGAAAATTAATACGTTTAAAATTGTCATCTTCTGACCCCTATAACTTTTTTATTTTTCGTATTTGTATGGGGCGGTATGAGGGCTCATTTTTTGCGCCGTGATCTGAAGTTTTTAATGGTACCATTTTTGTATTGATAGGACTTATTGATCGCTTTTTATTCATTGTTAAATGATATAAAAAGTGACCAAAAATGCACTATTTTGGACTTTGGAATTTTGACCGAGCGGTTTAATTAATGATATATTTTTATAATTCAGACATTTCCGCACGCGGTGATACCATATATGTTTATTTTTATTTACACTGTGATTTTTTTTTATGGGAAAAGGGGGGTGATTCAAACTTTTAATAGGGAAGGGGTTAAATGATCTTTATTCACTTTTTTTTTCACTTTTTTTTTGCAGTGTTATAGCTCCCATAGGGACCTATAACACTGCACACACTAATCTTTATAATTGATCACTGGTTTCTCACAGGAAACCAGTGATCGATGATTCTGCCGCTTGACTGCTCATGCTTGGATCTCAGGCACTGAGCAGTCATTCGGCGATTGGACAGCGAGGAGGCAGGTAGGGACCCTTCCGCTGTCCTGTAAGTTGTTCGCCGCGGCTATCCCGAACAGCCCACTGAGTTAACCGGCAGTTTTTACTTTCACTTTTAGCCGCGTGGCTCAGCTCTGAGCGCGCGGCTAAAGGGTTAATAGCGCGCGGCACCGCGATCGGCGCTGCGCGCTATTAGCGGCGGGTCCTGGCTTAACTATGATGCCGGGCCCGCCGTGATATGATCCGGGGTTACCGTGTAACCCCACGTTATATCACGGGAGCAGGACCAAGGACGTACCTGTACGTCCTTGGTCCTTAAGGGGATAGTGAATTCAGAAAGTTTTCAGACCTTTTTTTCACATTTAGTTATGTTATGGCCTTGTGCTAAAATAAACACCACAAATGCAGTCAAAGGTGATGACTTATTCCATAACGTGCAAAAGACAACGTTTCGCCAGCCTCACACTGGCTTTTTCAAGTGAGGAATTTTCATTCTACAACTACTCATATTTGTTCTAGAGAGCAACTACTTTTCCTTCAATGACACCTACTACATACAGTTGCGTGGGACCGCGATGGGGAGTAACATGGCGCCAACTTATGCTAACATTGTCATGGCCGGCTTTGAGGATGAACATGTCTATGTATCCCACCACTCCAGGAGACTCCTGGGGTTGTGGAGATACATAGATGACATCTTTGTCATCTGGACTGGCACAACCACAGAATTACTTGATTTTCAAACTCACCTCAACAGCATTGACCCGGATTTACAATTTACACTTACATTTTCTACAGATTCAGTTAACTTTCTCGATACCAAGTTGAGCATAGCTAATAATCTACTGACCACAGACATCTATCACAAACCAACTGATTGTAACACCTTACTAAAATATGAATCGGCACATCCAAGACCTATGATAACCTCCTTACCATACAGTCAATTACTTAGGGCAAGTCGCATCACAGACACTGACAATAAATTTGATAAAGCGATCAATCTTATGGTTCGACAATTCAGTGATAGAGGCTATCCACAGGAAGTTATTTCCAAACATGCCAATAGAGTGAAGACAGAGAGAGCCACTGGAAGATCATTCACCAACAAGAAAGATCAAACTAATCGCATACCATTCATATCTACGTATGAGGTATCTAACAACATCTCAGCTGCCATCAAAAGACACTGGTATATTGTTAAAGACAGTTTTCCACAAATAAAGGAATTTCAGGTCCCCCCCCCCTGATGTCTTATCGCAGAGCTCGCAATCTGAGGGACCATCTAGTTAAACTGATGTTACTGGCCCGAACCCCAATAAACAACAAAAATACTTTTCCGTGAAATCCAAGGGTTGCTTACCATGCTTACGCTGCGTCAGTTGCAAGTATCTCCAAAAAGGTAGTTCTTTCATTCATCCGACCACGTTGAAAGAATATCCCATAAAGTTTTATCTTACATGTGAAAGTGATCACATTACTTACGTTCTGTGGTGCCCATGTAAACTAATATACATAGGTAAAACCAAAAATGACTTTCGTATCAGACTTAACCAACATAGATACTCCATCCGTAAAAAACGGATGGACCTCCCGGTCTCCAAGCACTTTGTAGAAGCTGGACATACTGAGTCGGAACTAAAATGCATGATTATTGATCATATCCCCCCCTTAAATGAGGAGGTGATAGGATCACTATTCTACAAACCAGAGAACTCAGGTGGATATTTGACCTTAACAGTCTGAAACCTAATGGTTTAAACGTTGAATTCACAGTGTTACCCAAAATGCTTAGACAATAGAAAGTTAGGTGGGAGTCTAGCTGGTATAGCCCTTTTTGTGTTTTGTCTCGGTCCGTATGTAGGTGAATAGTGATATAAAAACGCTTTGTTTCCTGTACTAAACTACTTTTATCTTATCTTATTTTTTTAGAATTATTGCCAAATGGGGAATGGCCATGATGTCACAATTTTCTGTCACCTCCTGTTCCATATTTGGACCTCCGTATCCTGCGTTGAACTTTATGGGCTCATATGCACACTTTTGTTTTTCTATTGTGTTCCATCCTTGGTAACTCCTGCTTTCTCCCTATAATACCCTATTATACTCTGGGATGTATGATATTCTTGGTGGGGGAACTTTAGCGTTACTACCTTGCAACTGCATGGATATGGGATTATGGATATTTGTTTAATACTCTGAATTATTCGGAGGAACCACATTTCCAGTGAGAGATTGGTGCATGTCCATGGACCTCTCCTTTACTCACGTCCCACGAGACCCGATACGCATGGGTGTGTGATTTGCTATCCCTGACATGACTGTGAGTATGCTTGCCAGAGGTCATGGGTTCATTTCTAATATTTCTCTTTTTTCCAGATTATCCCTGATGGCTCGGTTCATGTACACCAACTGGAATCGGTTCATATACACCGATCGTCACTGGGCGAACTTTACATGGGAGACACAGTTTTTTCCCCACCGTACCTTATTGGAGCATGCGCGTATGACGGAACATCCGGGTAAGCGGTTGCTATGGATGTGGCGGTTGCGCGACCAATAGACAGGAACCCGTTCGTAAACCCGGAAGTGCGATCGAGACACGCGCCTTCTAGCTCTCCATGAGAACGGTGAATCCTGCATATCGTGGACATCATGGCGCATCCCTGTGAGGTAATCACTTTCACCACCGACATCACTAATGAACTTTCACTACTGGAGATTGTAATGATCTCAATATGAAACACCATATGATTGATCGCCATGATCTACCAGCACTTTATGTGGTTATATGTATATGTAAATGATGCACCTTTTGTTTTGATGTACTAATACGTTGATTTGTAAACATTGTCACTCACTACTATACTTTGTTTTGATATGTAAATGATGCCTGTAATTGATCACATGATGATGTGGGCAGCCTTAGGGCGGTCCATATATACCCTGTGTTTGTCACTATTCCTCACTTGAAAAAGCCAGTGTGAGGCTGGCGAAACGTTGTCTTTTGCACGTTATGGAATAAACCATCACCTTTGACTGCATTTGTGGTGTGCTGCATTCAATTTTTTTAATATATATATATATATATATATATATATATATTATTATTATTTTTTATAAATTAGCAACGATTTCTAATATTCTCTTTTTATCAAGGGGTATTTAATGCACAGAATTATGAGGAAAAAGTTGTATTTTTATTTATTTTAGCACAAGGCCATAACATAACTAAATGTGAAAAAAAGGGTCTGAAAACTTTCTGAATTCACTATATATATATATATATATATATATATATATATATATATATATATATATGTGTGTGTATGTAATAAAGTAGTTAATTATCTACACCGTAAAATAGCAAACTGAAAAGAAGGGCAGCATGGCTCATGAATTTTGTTTCTGGAAGTGCATTTGGATTAAGGAACTGGTGGACCCAGCCTCCAATTATGCGAGCACCCCATATCTGTTACCAGCGAATACTGCTTGATGTGCTGCTTCTATTTGGATAATATATATATATATATATATATATATATATATATCCTAATAAGCAGCACATCCGCCCAAAAAAACAAAGTATAAGGTGCACGCCATCATCGGGTTCCTTGTCAGGGAATACAACGTAAATAAATGGAAAAGATCGCAGCACACGTAAAAATTCCATAAAGTGCAAGTGTTTATTGTTTCCTCACAACATAAAGTGCGACGTTTCTGAGGCCTCTCGCTTGAGAAAGGAGGCAAGAGGCCTCAGAAACGTTGCACTTTATGTTGTGAGGACACAATAAACACTTGCATTTTATGGAATTTTTACATGTGCTGCGATCTTTTCCATATATATATATATATATATATACAGTAACCCCCCCGACCTACGATGGCCCCGACATATGATGAAATCGACATACGATGGCCTCTCAGAGGCCATCGCATGTCGATGTCAGCATCGACATACGATGCTTTTATATATCTGGGCCATCGCATTAACTGCTATCCGACAGCGCAAAATGCTTAAGCTGCTGTCGGATAGCAGTTTAAGCATCCCGGACAGGTTCGCTCACAGATCCCCGCTGCTCCAGGTCCACTTCGCGATCCTCCAGTGTCTTCCGCATCTCCTCCAGAGTCCGGGCCTCGCTTTCCGGCATCGTTATTATGTCACTACGCACGCGTAATAACGTCACCAGAAAGCGAGGCCCGGACCCTGCAGAAGATGCGGAAGAAGCCGGAGGATCCCGAAGAAGACGCCGGAGCAGCGGGACAGCATCGGGAGCCCCTGGGACAGAATCGGGAGTGGTGAGGATGCGGTCCGGAGCAGCGGGGACAGGTGAGTATAACTTCCTATACTTTACATTGCACGGATCCCTCAACATACGATGGATTCGACAAACGATGGGTCGTTTGGAACGAATTACCATCGTATGTTGAGGGACCACTGTATATATATATATATATATATATATATTGCATTGGCATGTATATTCAGACCATTTAGTACTTAATTAAGGCATCATTGGCAGTAATTGCAGCCTTCAGTCTTCTTGGTTATGATGCCACAAAATTTGCACACTGGGACCTGGGGATTTTTTCCATTCTTCTCTGCAGATCCTCTCAAACTCTGTCAGGTTTGATGGGGATGAGGACCTTTGGTGGAAAGTCGCTTTCATGTCTCTCCAGAGATGCCCCTAACTCATACCCTCTAACCATAGCTGCAATTACTCTCTGCTGGCCCAGACCCATTCTACATGCCCTATGTCCAACTTTGCATACCTTCAAGCTCAAATGATTGATAAGTATGGCAAATATAACTAGGAACTTCCTTTTTAGGCTCTACATAAAATTAGTTTTAACGCATATCTACATTGATGTGTGTGTTTTCCCTTTCTTCTTTTTGTGTTTTTAAGGAATGTGCATCTTTATTTTCATCAAGCCTACTGGGCAGTTCGTTTTCTGCATAGAAACAACTCTCCTCTGCGCATTCAGCCTTTTTTTTTATACACCAAATTCTGGTTGCTACAGTTAGCAGTAAAATTCACAGAAGTTCAGAAGTTCGGTGCCAATCTATAAGTGTCATAGGCAGAAAACAGGACATAAATAATTACCCCAAAACAATAAACAATGAATTTCATAATCATGAAGATATGTGTGAGAATTTATGTTTGAAAGAAAAAATGCATACTACTAGAAGAATCTGTGCAACTACATTGACGTACCGTACTATAAATATCTCAGGGAAGTGCACCTAGCGCACAAAAAAGGCTATCACAGCTATTGCTGGCGGCATCCTGTACTGTCCTGCTGCTATGTATGTGGCGTCCTGTACTCTCCTGCTGCTATGTATGTTCATCTTCACTTTCTATAAATAAAGTCTGGAAATACCTGGTTAACCCCTTAAGGACTCAGCCCATTTTGGCCTTAAGGACTCAGACAATTTAATTTTTACGTTTTCATTTTTTCCTCCTCGCCTTCTAAAAATCATAACTCTTTTATATTTCCATCCACAGACTAGTATGAGGGCTTGTTTTTTGCGCGACCAGTTGTCCTTTGTAATGACTTAACTCATTATATCATAAAATGTATGGCGCAACCAAAAAACACTATTTTTGTGGGGAAATTAAAACGAAAAACGCAATTTTGCTAATTTTGGAAGGTTTTGTTTTCACGCCGTACAATTTCTGGTAAAAATGACATGTGTTCTTTATTCTGAGGGTCAATACGATTAAAATGATACCCATTATTATATACTTTTATATTATTGTTGCGCTTAAAAAAAATCACAAACTTTTTAACCAAATTAGTACGTTTATAATCCCTTTATTTTGATGACCTATAACTTTTTTATTTTTCCGTATAAGCGGCGGTATGGGAGCTCATTTTTTGCGCCATGATCTGTACTTTTTTTTGATACCACATTTGCATATAAAAAACTTTTAATACATTTTTTATAATTTTTTTTAAAAAAAATGTATTAAAAAAGTAGGAATTTTGGACTTTTTAAATTTTTTTTCGTTCACGCCGTTCACCGTACGGGATCATTAACATTTTATTTTAATAGTTCGGACATTTACGCACGCGGCGATACCAAATTTGTCTATAAAAAATGTTTTTTACGCTTTTTAGGGGTAAAATAGGAAAAAACGGACGTTTTACTTTTTTATTGGGGGAGGGGATTTTTCACTTTTTTTTTACTTTTACTTTTACATTTTTTTACATTTTTTTTTACACTTGAATAGTCCCCATAGGGGACTATTCATAGCAATACCATGATTGCTAATACTGATCTGTTCTATGTATAGGACATAGAACAGATCAGTATTATCGGTCATCTTCTGCTCTGGTCTGCTCGATCACAGACCAGAGCAGGAGACGCCGGGAGCCGCACGGAGGAAGGTGAGGGGACCTCCGTGCGGCGTTATGAATGATCGGATCCCCGCAGCAGCGCTGCGGGCGATCCGATCGTTCATTTTAATCGCGAACTGCCGCAGATGCCGGGATCTGTATTGATCCCGGCACCTGAGGGGTTAATGGCGGACGCCCGCGAGATCGCGGGTGTCGGCCATTGCCGGCGGGTCCCTGGCTGCGATCAGCAGCCGGGATCAGCCGCGCATGACACGGGCATCGCTCCGATGCCCGCGGTTATGCTTAGGACGTAAATGTACGTCCTGGTGCGTTAAGTACCACCTCACCAGGACGTACATTTACGTCCTGCGTCCTTAAGGGGTTAAAGTCTGGTGATTGCCATTCAACTCTTTTTTGTTATTGCTTAGATTAGACTTTTTGCTCAGTGAATTGAGCACCCTATAACAGGAATTAGTGGATGCTGTGTAAAGATTGGAACTGCTTTGGTAAGTTATAATCAGCATGGATAGTGATCCGCTGTGCAGAGTGCTATATCTCTTTTATAGACAGTGTCAGAGAGCAGCAGGAAACGCTAGCAGAATGCTTGGGTGTATAGGGAGAGGTATTAGCAGTAGAAAGAGGCAAGTGCTCATGCCGCTGTACAGAAGACTGTGAGACTCAGAGAACAATGTGAGACAGAGTATTGTGCGCAGTACTGGAGACCGTATATACAGAAAGATAACGATACTTTGGAGTGAGTTCAGAGAGGAGGTTCATAACCCAATACATGGATTGCAGGATAGAACCTTCTAGGAAATGTTAAAGGACCTTAACATGTATAGCTTGGAAAGAAGATGAGACAGAGGGGATATGATAGAAAAGTTTAAATACATAAAGGAAATCAATATAATAAAGTGGAGAGTATATTTAAAAGAAGAAAAACTACCTCAGGAGGGCAAATATTTATATTAGAGGGGCAAAGGTTTATGCTGTTATATAAGGAGATATTACTTTACTCAGAGAGTGGTGGATGCATGGAATAGCCTTCCTGCAGAAATGGTCGCTGCAAATACAGTGAAGGAGTTTAAGTATGCATGGGATAGGCCTACGGCTATCCTTTATATAGGATAAAACCAGGGACTATTGATAGGATTCAGATTATTGGGCAGACTAGATGGGCCAAATGGTTCTTATCTACTAACACTTTATAGGTTTCTATGACTGCTAAGGGTGAAGCCTGTGTCTGCAGTCTAGTCTCAGCATGCTTAAAGTGTTGTTACACTTAGCATTGTTACGGTGCTGTACCACTTACAGTAATAATGCAGACATAAAATAATGGTGCCCCACTATGTGCCATGTTCAGTATAAGTACAGCCACACTGTAATATTGCCTCCAGTATGCTAATAGTGTTCCCTTTGTGCAGCTTACAATATGAGTGCCCTCACACAGTATTAGTGCCCTCCTTAGGTTCCACATATCCTACACACTTCCTACACACTTATATAATAATGCCACAAAGTGATTTTATTTATGTCCCACATACAGAAAGGATGCCCCTTTATGCCTCCTGTTTCTCCACTGTGCCCTACACACAGTGTGAATGACCCCTTACACCACACAATAAGGATGTCCCCTTGGTGCCCCCATATGGTAAAGATGCCCCTTTAATTTCCTCCACACTCAGTAAGTATACGTCCTTAGTGTTACTGACACACAGTAGGGGTGTCTTAATCATTGTAATCATACCCCCTTAGTGCCCCACACAAAGCATGATGCCCTATTACAGTCATGATATTATTTAGTGCCTTCACACAGTATTGATGCCTCCTCAGTTGTGCCTCACAGTATTGATTCTCCTTTAGTACCCCTTAGTACTGATTTTTCCTTAGTGTTCACTCACAGTATTGATACCACTTATGTCACTCACACATTAACATTGCTTCCCTTACAGAAGTAGTGTTCATTTAAAAATAAAAGTATCAACAACCTAGGACCATTTTCACACTTCATGAAACTGCTCATTCTGCAGGTCTCTATCAGCCTGTGCAAACAGGTATGATGATGTAGTGACCCGGTACAGAACATGTTACACTGCCTGTCCTCTTAGGTAAATGTTGCCTCAGGTGTCTGTTTCGGCCCACAGCTCTAGAAAACTTGTCATTTAATTTTGTCTTTATTATTCTATATTTTATACCAATGAGTTCTGTTTATCCTCTATAAAGTGTACTGTGGCTTTAAGGGAAAGGTTTCAAAGGAGTACTGTGATCACTATAGCCAATCTAGAGTCCAGCCCTAATTTCAGTAACCCTGCATCTGTGGTTTTTATTGCCCCAGTGCTTGTCTCAGGAAGCTGCTTATCCTTGGAGGAGTGTGGAGGTTAACAGTACCCTGGCGTCACAAATTCTATTCTAGTCACAACACCTTTTCAATACTCTACACAACCCACCCAGTTAGCCACCACAATTATATCACTGCACTCACAGAGTTTATGGGGTAGCAGAGAGCAGACAGCTATCTGCTCCACATTTGTATTAAACCCCATGGTACAGATATAAGTTGAAGTCATGTTTATCCATAGATTCAGGTCACTAGGTCAAAATCTGTGGCCTGTGCTCTAGATGCCTGGTGCAAGTGACCGCTTTGCCAACTGTCCTGGTTATGGGGGACACCCCCTATATCATCCTTTTGAAGTGGAGACTTTGGAGCACATGCTTCTGGTGCTCTCCCTGTAATATGGCCTTGCCTGTTAGACTGTTTGTATTTAGCCTTTAGCCAGTAGAGGGCACTTTGTAGGAGTGTGTAGATGACAATTAGCTGCTGGGAGTACTGTAAGTTGGCTGAGGGGATACCTGCTGTGACTACTTGAAGTGACATGGAATGGGGTGATTCCTGCTGTGACAAATAGAAGTGAAGTTGGCTGAGGAGAAACTTGCTATGATAACTGGAAGGGGTAGGTAGTGCCGGGATTCTGCTTTGACTGCTTAAAGGAGAGATAGTTGCAGAAAGATCTGCTGTGACTATTCGGGAAGAGGTGGGGGGCATTGGGTAATGAGCAGGGTGTAGCTTGCACATTACCTGTTGCTGGATTTTTTTTTTTCCATTTAAATGTGTATCAATTGCTCATTCCACTAAATGTGCGAATTCAGCTCAACCACATCCCATCTCTGGCTCCTTGGATTGCTCCTATACCTTGCAAAGATTTGTCTAGTGTACTATATTGTGTATATTTACTGGATATTACATTATGTAAGATAATTGATAGAAAGCCACTAAACAATTGTGCCTGCACCAGTGATCAGGTTACTTATTATATTTGAGAAAGCACCCGATAATTCTTTGGAAAGTCCCATCTGATTATACTATGTTTATGGATGTCTTTCAACTTATATCAGTGGCTAGAAAAATGTTTTATTCTATTTCATTAATCTCTTTCTTGTACAGACCTGTTAGCAGTGTAAGTACAAATTACTGAATAATTGTTGTGATAAGACATCAATCTGAAATGTCGCTAGAAATTCTAGTAAGGTACTTACGCTATCTACAGACTATCTGCATTAAAAAGAACTTTCTGAAATTGTACAATAACATGGGCATTCAAACAAAGACATGTTCAGTCTGATTTAGGATTATTTGTTTTATGCTTTGTGAGTTAAATGCATGGCTTAAGTCTCGGTGTGAGGTGTGTAACGTGGAAAAACTAGATGACAACTTGTATGTTAACAAAGAAGCCTAGCAAATAAAATGGGGGGGGGGCAGCCTTCATCCTGAAGGAACACATTGATATAGGTGGGGTCACTGAGACATGGCTAGACTCCTCACATGACTGGGCTGTCAATCTACAGGGGTTTACAATGTTTCACGAAAATAGGGTAAACATGAAAGCTGGTGGAGTCTGTCTGTATGTTAGAAGTGGTATGAAAGTCAGTGTGAACGATGCCATAGTGTGTGATGATTCTGGGGATGTGGAATCCCTGTAGGTAGAATTACAGAGGGAAACACTGAAAATACATTTTTTGGTGTAATCTATAGACCCCCCCAACACCCCTGAGAAGATAGAAGGTCGGCTGCATACACCAATAGAGAGGGCTGCCCGGGCGGGTACAGTGGTAATAATTGGAGATTTTAACTATCCAGATGTTGATTGGGGTCAAGGTTCGGCTAAAACTGCAAAAGGGATACAATTGCTAAATTAATTGCAGGATAATTTTATAGATCAGTTTGTGGAGGACCCAACAAGAAGTGATGCTCTGTTGGATGGATCTGGTAATTTCTAATAACGCAGAGCTGGTTGGTAATGTAACAGTGCGTGAAAATCTTGGTAATAGCGACCACAATATAGTTACTTTTGCCGTAAAGTGTAGAAAACAAAGACATGTCGGGAGGGCAAGAACATATTTTAAGGGTACATTCACACATACAGGATCCTGCGCAGATTTGATGCGCAGGATTTGTAACTGCAGATTAGAAGCTGTGCTCAGTCATTTAGTTTACATTAAAATCTGCAGCAGAAAATCCTGTGCATCAAATCTGCGTACGTGGGAACATACCCTAAAAAGGCAAATTTCCCATACTGATACAGATGATATTTAAATCAAAGGACCATACTCAGAGAGTGGTAATCAATTATTCCTACTCTGAATTGTTCCCAATTTTAAGTGGTGTAGCCCAAGGTTTAGTACTGGGCTCACTTTTGTTTAACTTATTTATTAATTATATAGACATTGGGATTACAAGCTCTGTTTCTACCTTTGCAGATAACACCAAGCTTTGTAGCACAGTACAGTCTGTAGAAGAAAGTTATAAGTGTCTGGGCACCCACTTGGCAAATGAGGTTCAATGTGGATAAATCCGTGGATAAGTTATGCATCTGGGTACAAAAAAACCACCAGCATGCATGTCCTAGGGTAATTAAAACTGGGCAAGTAGAAAAGGATCTGGGTGTACTTGTAGCTAATAGACTACAGAACAGCATGCATCAAAAATTAAATGGACTTGCGGAACTGGAACATCACATTAAAGGGGTTATCAAGCAGGGAAGGACCTTTGGTCATTGCACAATAAAAAAAAACAAAAAATAAAAAAACCTTTACTCACCTCCAGCCGGTCCCTGACTGCGATCCTCCTTATGTCAGAGTGTCACACTGCTATCAGCCAATCATTGAAGGGGCAGTATGACACTCTGTGCTCCAATATCACTCCAGGCCCAAGTTTCACGATTTCTGAGAGGAAGAGAACTACAGACAGGACCGGAGCAGGAGACCTTTTTTATTTACTGTGCAATGGCCAAAGTTAACCCCCCCCCCCCTTCTGAATAACCCCTTTTGGACACCGGTTCATAAATAGGATGTCCTCGAGGTGGAAAACGAATAAAGAAAATAACACTAAAAATGTGTATGGAACATTTTAGCTATAAGAAAATAATTAAAAATATATATTTTTTAGTCTTAAGAAGAGACATTTAAGGAGAGATATGATCAACCTATTTCAGTATATAAATAGTCCACACAAAAATATGAGGAAAACTCTTTTCCCCTACATTTTGGTCCCCAGGGGCGAAAAGCATTCTTTACTATAATTACAGTGAATTTATGGAACAGTTTACCTGAGGAACTGATTACAACAAAAATAGCTGAGGGATTCAAAACAGGCTCAGATACTGTATATTCTTAGATTAAAATAACATTAATGCGTTTGTAGAAATATAGAATCACATCCACACCCCTTCCTTTAATCCATCTCCTTCCCTTCTTGGTATGTAACTATCTAACTATGATAACAAATCATATAAAAGACAACGTACTGCATGTGTTTTCTGGTGAAAATCATCAACTGAATTTAATAAAAGTGAACAAATTTCTTTAAAGTACATTTTAATGGGGTAGTCTCATACGGGGACATTTATCATCGCTGCTTTGGTAAGCGAGTTCTGTAGGCATTTTTTTTGTTTTTGTTTTTGCTTATGTGTGAAATATTTATCATACTCATCACATCACACATCACAGGGATTTGATAAATTTGGCTTACATAAGCAAAAACCAATAAATCACTTTTGAATACCATTTTTTTAGCACACATAAGTGTGGTGACCCACGGGTGTATGGCGGGTCAACGTGTGGAGGGGTGTGAGTGATGGGATTAGATGGTATTAACCCCTAGTGTTCGTGACGCCAGTCTGGTTTTAGGGTTCCGGAACACCACATGCCTGGTTTCTCCGCTATCCCAGTTGTTAGTAGGGAAATGAGAGTCCACAACAAGTTATGGTCAAACAAAGGCTTTACTGAGTATAAGACAGATGGAATTATCTTTACAGCTAAGGCCAGATTTCCCAGAGAGGTGGCCAGGACCCAGAAGGACCTCGCAGTTGCTGGACCATTATACTTTTAATTTACTTGACTCGAGATCAGACTTGACTTTACTATATGCAGGACTTGACTAGTTTCAGTGACAGCAGACATAGACTTGAGACTTACTGGAATGACTGTAGCTTTTGGGGTCTTCCAGATGTTGATCACTTGCACTGAGATCTCTGGTGGTTGCTGTGCTCAGTCAGGTAGCAAGAGCTAAGACAGTGAATTGTAATGATAGTGTAAAAAGGGGAGGCAGTCCTGCTAGGCTAGGTCAGAGTAAAAGATATAAGGTCAAAAATTAGAAAAAAGAGAGAGAGAAAAAAGAAAACGTGTCTAAAATAGCATAAAATTATAACATTTATTTGGAAAAATGATGTGAGGTCTGCGGCAGGGCCCTTGTCGCAGACTGGTCACTAGATAAAATGGTTACAATGGTATAAAATGCTAAAAATATAAAATATACACAGTGGTATTGCACTTCACTAATTGGACAATGAGACAATGAAAGTGGGGCAATGGGACAGTGCAAACAGTATCTGTTTAGTTATACTGTAAAGTCATATTATAGGAGCCAGGATTAATCCAGATGAAAGTACATAGCAAAAAAGTTGATAATCCAATAGGGTAGTTTTCAGTAGTGCTGGAGCCTCCCAGATTGGGGCCCACTATAAACGTTTTTAGGTGCAGAGATACAGGCGATGCCCCCTCTACCCCGACGGCATGGGGACTGAATGCAAGAGGGCAATCGCTATACAGTTCAGGCACTTAGTGCCTCTTACCGGCTACAGTGTGCACAGTCAGGTGAGTGTATGTCTACAGTCTTCCTGAACCTCCACCATTGAAAAAGGGGACGCAGTTCCCCGAAACGCGTCTGGTGTTAAGACAACCCTGCACATCATCTGAGACAATCTTTACCGCATTGCCGGTCCTCACCTACTCTCTCACCTGCTCCCCGTGCCGTCTGGGTAGAGAGGATACCTCCAGCGTTGCCATACGCTGCTACGACCGCTAGGCTTCACAGCGCTGCCACACGCTGCTTCCCAGCCATCATCTCCAACCCCCAGCACCGGGGTGCTACATTTCTCCCGTGCTGCCGGGACAGAGGGACGTGTATCCGGATCGCAAGCACAGCTGCACTCACCTGTCTGTGCACACTGTAGCCGGTAAGAGGCACTAAGTGCCTGAACTGTATAGCGATTGCCCTCTTGCATTCAGTCCCCGTGCCGTCGGGGTAGAGGGGGCATCGCCTGTATCTCTGCACCTAAAAACGTTTATAGTGGGCCCCAATCTGGGAGGCTCCAGAGCTACCGAAAATTTGCCTTATTGGATTATCAACTTTTTTGCTATGTACTTTCATCTGGATTAATCCTGGCTCCTATAATATGACTTTACAGTATAACTAAACAGATACTGTTTGCACTGTCCCATTGCCCCACCTTCATTGTCTCATTGTCCAATTAGTGAAGTGCAATACCACTATGTATATTTTATATTTTTAGCATTTTATACCATTGTAACCATTTTGTCTAGTGACCAGTCTGCGACAAGGGCCCTGCCGCAGACCTCACATCATTTTTCCAAATAAATGTTATCATTTTATGCTATTTTAGACACGTTTTCTTTTTTCTCTCTCTCTTTCTTCTAATTTTTGACCTTATATCTTTTACTCTGACCTAGCCTAGCAGGACTGCCTCCCCTTTTTACACTATTAGTACTCTTTCTTGGCACATGGGTATGTGCAAAGCAGTATCCTTGGTATATGTTTTCTCTTTTTACGTTGAGCTCCCACATTTTTTTTAAATATAAGTGAATTGTAATGGCCGCCCCTTTATATAGTGTGGGGTTGAACTAAAGCCCATTGGTCAAGCTGCGGGTCATAGGTTAAGCTGGTGCTCTCTGGGAGAACATTTGACAACTAATCATGTGACTGCAGAACATAACATGTGACAGACTTACACAGGTCCTTTGTTCTATCTATACATTAGGATCCTGTCTATACATTAAAGCAGTATACACAACATTCTGGAAACAACAGGGGGAGACCCTGCAGGGGAGCCCCCAGGTCACTTAGGGTTTCAACCTGACAGGGCCTAAAGTTAGCATAGGGCCATGTCCTGTACTCAGGGCCGGCTTTGGGGCGGGGCAAACCAAGCAATTGCCTAGGGCCCCCATCCCGCAGGGGGCCCCCTGCCGGTTGCTCAGCATAGGCCTAATCAAGCACAGGGGTTTCCGCGGCCACCACTGAGCAGCCCGCAGGGGCCCCCGTCACATTCTGGACATCCGTGTGTCCCTAAAAATCTTTTTGGGACACAAGGATGTCCCTGTCACCTTTCTGCGGCAGCCCCCGCGTTAACTTTAAAAACGCAGGGGCTGCCGGGAGTTAACGCACGCAGGGACGTCACGTCACTGACGTCCCTTGCGTGGGCCCATAGCAACGGATGAGCGGAGCTGTGAGGAGGAAGCGCGCTGGCCGGAATGGTAAGTCTCCAGCACCAGCTGGCAGCACGTCCTCATCGGTGCGCCGACCACCGGTCCTCCAGTCCTGGGACCTACTGCTATGGTCTATAGGCCATAGCAGTAGATCGTGACCCTGGACTGGAGGAGCGGTGGTCGGAACACTGAAGTGGGGCAGTGCACAGGCATACAGCCTTCAGCCATACAATGTATATGTCTGAAGGCTGTATGTCTGTGGGGGAACTGTACTGCACCTAATGTGGGGAGCAATACTGCACCTAATGTGGGGAGCTATACTGCACCTAATGTGAGGGAACTATACTGCACCTAATGTGGGGGAACTATACTGCACCTAATGTGGGGGAACTATACTGCACCTAATATGGGGGAACTATACTGCACCTAATGTGGGGGAAATATACTGCACATAATGTGGGGCAACTGTACTGCACCTAATGTGGGGCAACTGTACTGCACCTAATGTGGGGGAACTGTACTGCACAATATGTGGAGGAACTATACTGCACCTAATGTGGGGGAACTGTACTGAACCTAATATGGGGGAACTGTACTGCCAACCTAATGTGAGGGAACTATACTGCCAACCTAATGTGGGGGAACTATACTGCCAACCTAATGTGGGGGAACTATACTGCCAACCCAATGTGTGGGAACTATACTGCCAACCTAATGTGTGGGAACTATACTGCCAACCTAATGTGTGGGAACTATACTGCCAACCTAATGTGGGGGAACTATACTGCCAACCTAATGTGTGGGAACTATACTGCACCTAGTGTGGGGTAACTGTACTGCCAACCTAATGTGGGGGAACTATACTGCCAACCTAATGTGTGGGAACTATACTGCCAACCTAATGTGTGGGAACTATACTGCCAACCTAATGTGGGGGAACTATACTGCCAACCTAATGTGTGGGAACTATACTGCACCTAGTGTGGGGTAACTGTACTGCCAACCTAATGTGGGGGAACTATACTGCCAACCTAATGTGTGGGAACTATACTGCCAACCTAATGTGTGGGAACTATACTGCCAACCTAATGTGGGGGAACTATACTGCCAACCTAATGTGTGGGAACTATACTGCACCTAGTGTGGGGTAACTGTACTGCCAACCTAATGTGTGGGAACTATACTGCACCTAATGTGGGGGAACTGTACTGCCAACCTAATGTGGGGGAACTATACTGCCAACCTAATGTGGGGGGGGGGGGGGGGAACGATACTGCCAATCTAATGTGGGGAACTGTACTGCCAACCTAATGTGGGGGAACTATACTGCACCTAATGTGGGGGAACTGTACCGCCAACCTAATGTGGGGGAACTATACTGCCAACCTAATGTGTGGGAACTATACTGCCAACCTAATGTGGGAAACTATACTGCTAACCTAATGTGGGAGGAACTGTACTGCACACCTAATGTGGAGGAACTGTACTGCCAACCTAATGTGGGGGAACTGTACTGCACACGTAATGTGGGGGAACTGTACTGCACACCTAATGTGGGGGGAACTGTACTGCACACCTAATGTGGGGGAACTGTACTGCCAACCTAATGTGGGGGGACTATACAAAAATATAAAATTGTACTATTCTGATCCCTATAACTCTTTTATTTTCTGTATATGGGGATGTACTGCACACCTAATGTGGGGGAACTATACTGCCAACCTAATGTGGGGGAACTATACTGCCAACCTAATGTGTGGGAACTATACTGCCAACCTAATGTGTGGGAACTATACTGCCAACCTAATGTGGGGGAACTATACTGCCAACCTAATGAGTGGGAACTATACTGCTCCTAGTGTGGGGTAACTGTACTGCCAACCTAATGTGGGGGAACTATACTGCCAACCTAATGTGTGGGAACTATACTGCCAACCTAATGTGTGGGAACTATACTGCCAACCTAATGTGGGGGAACTATATTGCCAACCTAATGTGTGGGAACTATACTGCACCTAGTGTGGGGTAACTGTACTGCCAACCTAATGTGTGGGAACTATACTGCACCTAATGTGGGGGAACTGTACTGCCAACCTAATGTGGGGGAACTATACTGCCAACCTAATGTGGGGGGAACGATACTGCCAACCTAATGTGGGGGAACTGTACTGCCAACCTAATGTGGGGGAACTATACTGCACCTAATGTGGGGGAACTGTACCGCCAACCTAATGTGGGGGAACTATACTGCCAACCTAATGTGTGGGAACTATACTGCCAACCTAATGTGGGAAATTATACTGCTAACCTAATGTGGGAGAACTATACGGCCAACCTAATGTGGGGGAACTATACTGCCAACCTAATGTGGGAGGAACTGTACTGCACACCTAATGTGGAGGAACTGTACTGCCAACCTAATGTGGAGGAACTGTACTGCACACGTAATGTGGGGGAACTGTACTGCACACCTAATGTGGGGGGAACTGTACTGCACACCTAATGTGGGGGAACTGTACTGCCAACCTAATGTGGGGGGACTATACAAAAATATAAAATTGTACTATTCTGATCCCTATAACTCTTTTATTTTTCTGTATATGGGGATGTACTGCACACCTAATGTGGGGGAACTATACTGCCAACCTAATGTGGGGGAACTATACTGCCAACCTAATGTGTGGGAACTATACTGCCAACCTAATGTGTGGGAACTATACTGCCAACCTAATGTTGGGGAACTATACTGCCAACCTAATGTGTGGGAACTATACTGCACCTAGTGTGGGGTAACTGTACTGCCAACCTAATGTGGGGTAACTGTACTGCCAACCTAATGTGTGGGAACTATACTGCACCTAATGTGGGGGAACTGTACTGCCAACCTAATGTGGGGGAACTATACTGCCAACCTAATGTGGGGGGAACGATACTGCCAACCTAATGTGGGGGAACTGTACTGCCAACCTAATGTGGGGGAACTATACTGCACCTAATGTGGGGGAACTGTACCGCCAACCTAATGTGGGGGAACTATACTGCCAACCTAATGTGTGGGAACTATACTGCCAACCTAATGTGGGAAACTATACTGCTAACCTAATGTGGGAGAACTATACGGCCAACCTAATGTGGGGGAACTATACTGCCAACCTAATGTGGGAGGAACTGTACTGCACACCTAATGTGGAGGAACTGTACTGCCAACCTAATGTGGGGGAACTGTACTGCACACGTAATGTGGGGGAACTGTACTGCACACCTAATGTGGGGGGAACTGTACTGCACACCTAATGTGGGGGAACTGTACTGCCAACCTAATGTGGGGGGACTATACAAAAATATAAAATTGTACTATTCTGATCCCTATAACTCTTTTATTTTTCTGTATATGGGGATGTATAAGGGTAATTTTTTGCGCTGTGATTTGTAGTTTTTATTGGTACCATTTTTGTTTTAATGGGACTTTTCAATAGCTTTTTAGATATTTTTTATGGTTTTTGAAGTGACCAAAAATGTGAAAAATCTGGTTAGTGCACTATTATGACTTTTGGGGTCCCACTTTTGATTTTGCCTAGGGCCACGCTAAGCCTAAAACCAGCCCTGCCTGTACTGAGACATCACTTAAGCAAAAACCAATAAATTACTCCAGAACACAACTTTGTAACCCCACCTCCTCTCCTCTGTAGAAAATGTGATATATATATATATATATATTTTTTTTTTTTTTGCATCTATATTATATTGCCCTCTATCGACCTCTTTAATATGATGGCCGCGGAGTACCCTTTGCTCAGCCCTATCCATTTTGTACATTGCCCTTAATTGAGCCCTCTAGCATGATGGCCACGGAGCATTCTCCGTTTTACTGCGCATGCGCCAATGCGCTTGTTTCCGGTTGATCTCCTGTGCTTCCGTTTACTCTGTACACGCCCGCTCGCGCCTGTCACAGGGTGATGACGCAGCTGGCGTTTGTTTTTCGCATCAAGCAGGTTCCGCCCAGAGCTTCCGTCCATGTGAGTCACTTTTATGTTATTATTATGCTTATTCTATATACATTTGCACGTTTTTGATATCACCCTGTATCACTATTGACATGTTCTATGCCACTGTATGTACATTGGATTGAATATTTGTACCGATCGTGAGATCGCTTCTGTTTTTCTATGTATTATGATTCTTATGCAAATGTATGATGTAATGATGATGTCACAGTTTCCACCATATTTATACCACTACTTGTACACTGTGTGTTTGCTTGATAAAGGCTGCAGGTACGCAGCTGAAACGTTGCCTTTGAACTAGATGGAATAAACGCCACTTTTATTTTCATCTGAACTTGGAGTGCTGCAGTTTTCTTTTGGAATATATATATATTCACATATATAATTTTTTTTACCCCTTTGCCACACTTCATTTTTTTTCTCCTCACCTTCTTAAAATCATAACGCTTTCAATTTTCCACCTTACATATAAGGCCTTGTTTTTTGCACCACCAATTTTACTTTGTTATGACATCAATAATTTCACCACAAGATCTATGTCGAAACAAAAAAAAATAAAAAAGATATTTGTGGGACGAAAAATGGAAGAAAAAACCTGCCACTTTGTAAATTTTAGAACCTTCCATTTCTACCCAGTGCACTTTTTGTTAAAAATGACAGATTCTATGTATTCTGTTGGTCCATACAGTTGAAATGATATCCAACTTAGGCTTCTTTCACACTGCTGTTGTGACACAACAGTGTGATGTCCGTGGGGGAACCCGGGGAGAATAGCAGGAGGAAAATTACATCATGCAATGTTTTTTCCTCCCGCTACTCCTGTCAAAAAACAACGTCGCCCTACAGACCCCATAATAGTGAATGGCATCTGTAGGGACCCGTTGTTTCTCATTGTGCTCTGTCAAAAATAACATCTGTAAAGGCACAAACAAAAAAGTGGCTGACGGACCTTTTGCGGACCTTTTGCGGCAGTGTGAAAGGGGCCTTATATAGGTTTGATTTTGTTTTACTTTATTTGTATAAAAATTAGCACGTTTAAAATTGTCCTCTTCTGACCCCTCTAACTTTTTTATTTTACCGTATACGGGGATGTGTGAGGGCTCAATTTTTCATCATGGTTGTAGTTTAGAAACAGAGAGACTCCAGCTGTTGTTAAATTACAACTTATATCTTTGCCAGACAGCCAAAGGCCAGACAGCCAAAGCTGAAGGCTTCCTGTTTGAAAACACTGTTTTATGGGCATTTTCCCTAAGGGAGGGCACCATAAATTTACTAACCAATTTTCTGTGTGTTTTTTTCCTTATAATTTCAGATCCGTGTATGCAGAGGACTGCTTCGGATTCGGTAGACTACGTCGATGACCAGCATTTTTTTTTTTACATTAATAAAATGGTTAATGAGGGCTTGTGGGGGAGTGTTTTTTAGAATAATAGTTTTTAAAAGGTGTTATTTACTTTACAGGCTTAAGCACTACAAAACCTGTAAAGTAAATAAAAAGATAAAAAAACAACACTTTTTAAAAACATTTATTCCAAAAAAAACACTCCCCCACAAGCCCTCGTTAACTATTTTATTACTTTTAAACAAAAAAAAAAAAAACGCTGGTCATTGACGTAATCCACCGATCTTAAGAAGTACTCTGCATACTCGGATCTGAACTGAGAAGAAATAACCATGGAAAATTGGTTAGAATATTTATGGTGCCCTCCCAAAGGGAAAATGCCCATAAACCAGCGTTTCCAAACATGGAGTCTCCAGCTGTTGCTAAACCACAACTCCCATCATTTACAGACAACCTTTGGCTGTCTGGGAAAAATACAACTTGTAATTTAGAAACAGCTGGAGTCTCGCTGTTTCTAAACAACAACTCCCATCATGGGAGTTGTAGTTTAGCAACAGCTGGAGGCACTCCGTTCCTAAACTACAACTCCCGTCATGGGAGTTGTAATTTAGCAATAGCTGGTGGCACCCCATTCCTAAACTACAACTCCCGTCAAGGGGAGTTTTAGTTTAGCAACAGCTGGAGACATCTCAATTCTAAACTACAACTCCTGTCATGGGAGTTTTAGTTTAGCAACAGCTGGAGGCATCCCATTCCTAAACTACAACTCCCGTCATGGGAGTTGTAGTTTAGCAACAGCTGGAGACACCTCAATTCTAAACTACAACTCCCGTCATGGGAGTTTTAGTTTAGCAACAGCTGCAGGCACCCCGTTCCTAAACTACAACTCCTGTCATGGGAGTTGAAGTTTAGCAACAGCTGGAGGCACCAGCTGCTCACCGGCCACCCACCCACACCCACAAACGTTAGCTGTTGCAAGACTACAACTCCCAGCATTCCCTAACAGTGAGGACATGTAGACACAATGGCTAGTGGGCCAGTGGTAGTTGCGGGCGGGTGGCCGGGTTGCGGAGCTGGCTGGCTCCTACACTGTAATTTCATATTTCCTGGGTGGTGCCATGATTGTCCAGTTGGTCTCGGCCATTCACAGCACCCCCCGGGAAATATGTAATTACAGTGTAGTTTAGTATTTCTGGGAGTCGTCTGGCTCCACTGCACTGGCCCCTCATCTCCCCCCTCTGCTCATGTCCCCTGCCGTTCTCCCCCCCTCCACTCATGTCCCCTGGCGCTCTCCCATTCACCTCCACTCATGTCCCCCTCGCCCCCCCCCCTCCGCTCCTTGGCCACCCTCCCGCCTGCAACTACCAGCCGTTGCAACTATAACTCCCAGCATGTCCTCACTGAAAGGACATGCTGGGAGTTGTAATCGTAACGGTTAGCGCGCTGGTGTTAGTTGCGGGCGGGTGGCCGAGGAGCAGAGCCGGCCAGCTCCCAGGGATATGAAATTACACTGTAATTTCATATTTCCCAGCCTGGGCTGTGATTAGCCAAGACCGACCAGCCAATCACAGCCCAGGCGGGGAAATGTGAAACTACAGTGTAGTTTCATATTTCTGGGAGCCTGCCAGCTCCGCTGCCCCGTCGGCTCATCTGTCCCCCGCCGCCGCTCATCTCTTCTCCGCCGCCGCTCATCTCTTCTCCACCACCGCTCATCTCTCCTCCGCTGCCGGCCTCATCTCTCCCCCGCCGCTGCCGCTCATCTCCCCCTGCTGCCACCACTCATCTCCCCCCCGCCGCCGCTCATCTCACCGCCCCACTGCTCACCTGAGATGAGCAGCGTCGGGGAGAGATGAGCGGCGGGGGAGAGATGAGCGGGGCGGGGGGAGTTGGAGCTGGGCAGCGGCGACTTTTTAAATTTGCTCACTTATGGGAGCAGACTTGTGACTTTTTGTTAACTGAAATTTGCTTAGATAGGCTGTTTGTAACTTTCTGCTTACCCACAAAAGTTTTTTAGTGCTTAGACACATGTGCGACTTTTGTAAGCAAAAAAAAAAAAAAAAGGCTCTAAATACCTTGATAAATGTCCCCCATAGGGATTTGACAAACCAAAAGAAATATCATAATGTTAACATCAACTGCTAGAATTTTTCCAGTGAAAGAAAATATACTATTGTAGTATAATTTCTTAGTTTTACTTGCAGTAGCCAAAAAGGCTTACAAGTTACTAGTCATGACTGTCTGCATAAATTATATACTCCTTGTAATACGTAATATATTAAAGGGCAGGGGGAATAAATGATCAAATGGTCCTGCCTATATGAGTCTCTTTAAAATTAGCATCTTTGGCTAATTTTTGGCACATCTCAACCAAAAGCTGTCGATCTGCCATGTTAAACTTGGTATGCAATGCATCAAAAAAAAATGATGAGTGTCATTTGGTTTAATGCAGACAAAAATGTTGCACATAATTTTATTTAATCCCTTAACTTTCCTAACCTCCTATATCTGCATTGTGGCCAGAACAAAAGTTGTCTATTGTACATTGTTCATTCACACACATTTTGGCAAATTACAAAATGAGTCACTGACATACAGTATTCATTCTGTTACATAACATTGATATCCTGCTATGCACTCTGCTCTGGTATCTAAAGAACAGCAAGGTCATGACCTGACACAGATGCAGAATCTCTCATCTTCTATTAAATGGTTACTGTCACTCCCTTCATTTGATAGCCTTTGTGACTTTATTTTTATGATACTTGGAAATCATTTTATTTACAAAAAAAAAAACTTCTTATATGAGAATTAAACCCAACAGTCTTGGCCACTTGGTGTCTGAGTCCCCTGCAATCTGCTGTCCATTGCCTGTTGTTAATCTCAATGGGGGACATGTATCAAAGATTTTACCCCTGTTTTGTGTGTATTTTTTTGCGCAATTTTTTTGCGCACGTTTTGGTGCCATCTATAGTACACATGGATTTATTAACTGCGTACTTTTTTTTTACACCAAAAATTTTGCCGCAAAAGCTGTTTTTTTGGCGCAAATATAAGCCATCTTGGACTTAACGTAGCAAGATGCTCTAAATCATTGATTCTATTTTCCAAAGAGTGGATTGAGGAGATTACTATATTTACCCGCAATTTATGAAGCTCATTGCACTTGTTTGATAAATTTTGCGCTTCTGCACATAATTTAGAATTCGGGAAAAGGGGTAAAATGCTTCTACCATACACAAATAATGATACATGTCCCCCAATCTGCCTCTAATAAGAGAGAGTTATCAGGATGGAACACAGATGTGGGGACAGGGCTTACTTAGCTACTGCTATTCACAGGAGAGAACCTTAGATGTGTATCTGCAATTTGTGAGCCTGCCATCTACAGTATGTACTACTCAATGTACACAGTGGTTCCTCCTGAATGCAATCTCCCCCACACCCTCACTATGGTCTTCAGGCTTATCATCATCATTATTAGCAGTGGTGCTGCTGTTTCTTCCATTTCTGTTTACATGGCTCCTTGCAAACCTCTGGTTCATACACTGATACAATAGATACACACAGGGGTTTACATATCTGAACAAAGATTTGAAAAAACATTTACAATATGTGGCTTTGTAATATTTTCCATTGGTAGATACATATTGTTTGCTTGTTAGTACATACTATTTTCTACATTTACATAGCAGATACATAAGAGAACACCTATAGATTAATGTATAGTTTCACCTGGAACTGAGTGGATAAATAATTGAAAAAATATTTACATGGAAGAAGATGACAGGTCACACTACTAAACTTGCTTTTTATTCTATAAAAATCCAGGCATGATAACAGGATTTACCAAAGGCCCTAGCAAGCTTACACTAATCAGTGATTTTCACACATTTTAACTGTTTTTGCAGCAATTTTCCAGAATGATTTGCTGATTTTGTACGTTTGCCCACTGACAAATGATCACTCTATTATTTTAATAGTAGGTTTGTTTGAACAGTAAGGCTAGGTTTCTACACAGGTTTTTTTTTCTGGCAGTTTTTGGAAAAATGCCACTGAAGTTTCTGAGCCAAAGCCAGAAGTGTATTCAACAGGGTTGTCAAATATAAAAGGAAGAACTTCTACTTCTTCCTTATGGATCAACTTCTGACTTTGGCTCAAAAACTTTAGTGACAGTTATCCAAAAAAACATTGGAATAAAACCTGTGTGGAAACCTAGCCTAAGAGACAGATTAAAAGCAAAAAACAAAAAAACAAAACAAAAAAAACAGTCGAGAAAAACACATTTCAAATAAGTTTTGAACTGATTTGCATTTTACTCTGTGAAATAAGTATTCTGATTTTTTTTAAGAGAGTGCTCCTAATCTCAGCTTGCTACCTGTATAAAAGACACCTGTCTGAAAAAAAGCAATCAATCAGAAACCAAACTCTCCACCATGGCCAAGACCAAAATGCTGTTCAAGGATGTTGGGGACTAGATTGTAGATCTACACAAGGCTGGAATGGGCTACATGACCAGCTTGGAGAGAAGTTTACAAGTGTTATAAGTTGTTGCAAAGACAAAATTCTTTCAAACATTATCCTCTCTGTGTGAACATGAACTAGAAGCAGGAAGAGTGGCTTGACTGTAGACCTAAGTATAAGACATGCGGCCTAGGTGTAGATATGCCTTTTAAAGCAGGCGCTATTATCCAATGCCTTAGCGTATGCATCAAATGAAAGAGGTACTCCCCTGGAAAAAATTTTTTTTAAATCAACTGGTGCCAGAAAGTTAAACAATTTGTAAATTGCTTCTATTAAAAAATCTTAATCCTTCCAGTACTTATCAGCTGTTGTATGCTTCACAGGAAGTTCTTTTCTTTTTGAATTTCCCTTCTGTCTGACCACAGTGCTCTCTGCTGACACCTCTGTCCAGAGCAGGATAGGTTTGCTATGAGGATTTGCTCCTACACTGGACAGTTCCTAAAATAGACAGGGGTGTCAGCAGAGAGCACTGTGGTCAGACAGAAAGGAAATTCAAAAAGAAAAGAACTTCCTGTAGATCATACAGCAGCTGATAAGTACAGGAAGGTTTAAGATTTTTTAATAGAAGTAATTTACAAATCGATTTAACTTTCTGGCACCAGTTGATTTAAATATTTTTTTTCCAGGGGAGTACCTCTTTAAGAGCAATGAACATAAATACATTTGCAAATCTTTCAAGTACCTGATACACATATTATGCATGAAGCAAACCTTTAGAATCACAACTGCCCAACAACTTTCTTAGACTAGTTGCTGGGATACCACAACCTGATTGGAGGATAAATCTGTTGGGATGATAAAAAAAAAGGATCAGTGTGACAATATGTAGACAGTGCCGGTGACAATCCTATACTTTTTTTTTCAGTTTACTACATTTTTCAGATACGGACTCCAACAAGCAGAGGTGTAACAATCCTTCCTGTGGGACTGTGATGTGCCCACAGGAAGAAGGGGGTCCGCCTGGGGTCCTGGGAAAAAGCTCTGTATCCCTGGGTGAGCAAAGCACTCAACTGCATGTGCATCCTTAGGATGCACACGCAGTTGTTTATGTACGCCATGACGGGAGACAGTGCCAGTAGCTTCACATCCCATCACTTGAAAGGTTGTAATTATTGGCTGCTGTAATTTGTAGTGAAGGCTGCTTCACCATGCTGCCTGCTCTTGGAGCTCTTTTTTAAATCCAAATCCTCTGCCAGTAGCTGGGGATTCAGATTTTTCCTAACAGCCCCCAACCCTGGTACCCCAACCCAGCTGCGAGGACCCTAACCCAGCTGCTTAGGTAGCCTTCTGCTATCGCCAGCCTTGGTTACGGCCCTGCTAACAAGCCTGGCTGGAGTTCCTCTTTTAACTTTCTATTAAAAGCAGCTATAGGAGTTGTGCCCAACACAGCCGAGAGGGGAATTGCTTGCTCTTTTATTTCTTGATATATGTACTGGTTGATTTATGAAGTGCTATTACTTTTGTAGTTTTTTTTCTGCAAACATTTCTTTCTCCTAGTTATGTTCTTTCTTAGTTCCACCTGAATTGAAAAATAAACTTGGATAGAAAAACCCTGAATGTGCTCAGAAGTGTACTCTGATTCAGTAAACATCTTGTTTACTTAGGTGGTTTATATCTTTGCGTAAAATGACTATTACAGTATTGATTGTAACAAAAATTGCCTTGTTCATGTATACATATATTCATTCATTGTGCACTAGAAGGCAACTTTTTTGGTTGGATTCTCATAGCATTATAGCCTTGAAGTATGCTGAAATTTTTTATTGTAGCAGCGAGAAGCGTAATCGCCAGGTGTTGGGAGACGCCTGTGGGACCATCACTAGTGGAATGGTTTGAAGAAGTGCAGTTCATTATGAGAGCGGAGGAACAATTGTCGTAGGTATGTGGCAGCTCTGAAGGTTTTTGGAAAGTGTGGGGAGAGTGGATAATGCTTATGGAATCACCGGGATTCCTGAGTCTTATAGGTCTTTAGGCGGGTGGACGAGGGGAGAGAGATGTGATTGCTGATATTTTTCCTGTTTCTGTTCTGCCCCCCCCCCCCCCTTTTTTTATTGTTCTTTCTCGCCTTTTTTGTTTTGTTTTGTGTAAAGGGTTATAGGTAATGCAGGGATAGTAATGGGTAGATGTAAGGTGTCAAAGATTAGTGTATTTGGCACTTGAGCATTTGTGTGTATTATGTTTTGCATGTTTACTGATATGTATTGGAAAAAATCTTAATAAAATAATAGTAAATCTATAACCTTGAAGATAAGTGGTGGAGACTATACAAGACAAAACTTTAAATCTGTGGAGAGTATTTATAGCAGCAGAAGACAGTGAGCTCACCATGTATTCCAAAACTTAGTGCTCTGTTGACCCAGGAATGTGCATAACAAGAAGTAACTAACATCTGCATGTTTAAGTACCTTTTTGGCTTAAGACATGGATCCGGAATACATAGATCTTAGAGGCACACACAACAACATTGTGCGTATCTATAAAAAAATATTTTTTTAAAGGCATTCTTTAGAGCATGACTTATTACAGAGCTCTTCTGGCCTGGTTGTTACGCCGAGCGCTCCGGGTCCCCGCTCCTCCCCGGAGCGCTCGCTTCACTCCCTCCGCTGCAGCGCTCCGGTCACGTCCTCTGACCCGGGGCGCTGCGATCCTGCTGCCAGCCGGGATGCGATTCGCGATGCGGGTAGCGCCCGCTCGCGATGCGCACCCCGGCTCCCCTACCTGACTCGCTCCCCGTCTGTTCTGTCCCGGCGCGCGCGGCCCCGCTCCCTAGGGCGCGCGCGCGCCGGGTCTCTGCGATTTAAAGGGCCACTGCGCCGCTGATTGGCGCAGTGGTTCCAATTAGGGTTTTCACCTGTGCACTTCCCTATATTACCTCACTTCCCTTGCACTCCCTTGCCGGATCTTGTTGCCTTAGTGCCAGTGAAAGCGTTCCTTGTGTATTCCTTGCCTGTGTTTCCAGACCTTCTGCCGTTGCCCCTGACTACGATCCTTGCTGCCTGCCCCGACCTTCTGCTACGTCCGACCTTGCTTCTGCCTACTCCCTTGTACCGCGCCTATCTTCAGCAGCCAGAGAGGTTGAGCCGTTGCTAGTGGATACGACCTGGTCACTACCGCCGCAGCAAGACCATCCCGCTTTGCGGCGGGCTCTGGTGAATACCAGTAGTGACTTAGAACCGGTCCACTAGCACGGTCCACGCCAATCCCTCTCTGGCACAGAGGATCCACCTCCTGCCAGCCGGCATCGTGACAGTAGATCCGGCCAGGGATCCCGCTGAAGTTCCTCTGCCAGTTGTCGCTGACCTCTCCACGGTGGTCGCCCAGCAGTCACAACAGATAGCGCAACAAGGCCAACAGCTGTCTCAACTGACCGTTATGCTACAACAGTTGCTACCACAGCTTCAGCAGTCATCTCCTCCGCCAGCTCCTGCACCTCCTCCGCAGCGAGTGGCCGCTCCTGGGATACGCTTATCCTTGCCGGATAAATTTGATGGGGACTCTAAGTTTTGCCGTGGCTTTCTTTCCCAATGTTCCCTGCATCTGGAGATGATGTCGGACCTGTTTCCCACTGAAAGGTCTAAGGTGGCTTTCGTAGTCAGTCTTCTGTCCGGAAAAGCCCTGTCATGGGCCACACCGCTCTGGGACCGCAATGACCCCGTCACTGCCTCTGTACACTCCTTCTTCTCGGAAATCCGAAGTGTCTTTGAGGAACCTGCCCGAGCCTCTTCTGCTGAGACTGCCCTGTTGAACCTGGTCCAGGGTAATTCTTCCGTTGGCGAGTATGCCGTACAATTCCGTACACTTGCTTCAGAATTGTCCTGGAATAATGAGGCCCTCTGCGCGACCTTCAAAAAAGGCCTATCCAGCAACATTAAAGATGTTCTGGCCGCACGAGAAATTCCTGCTAATCTACATGAACTTATTCACCTAGCCACTCGCATTGACATGCGTTTTTCTGAAAGACGTCAGGAACTCCGCCAAGATATGGACTCTGTTCGCACGAGGCGTTTCGTCTCCTCGGCTCCTCTCTCCTCTGGTCCCCTGCAATCTGTTCCTGTGCCTCCCGCCGTGGAGGCTATGCAGGTCGACCGGTCTCGCCTGACACCTCAAGAGAGGACACGACGCCGTATGGAGAACCTCTGCCTGTACTGTGCTAGTACCGAACACTTCCTGAGGGATTGTCCTATCCGTCCTCCCCGCCTGGAAAGACGTACGCTGACTCCGCACAAAGGTGAGACAGTCCTTGATGTCTACTCTGCTTCTCCACGTCTTACTGTGCCTGTGCGGATGTCTGCCTCTGCCTTCTCCTTCTCTACAGTGGCCTTCTTGGACTCTGGATCTGCAGGAAATTTTATTTTGGCCTCTCTCGTCAACAGGTTCAACATCCCAGTGACCAGTCTCGCCAGACCCCTCTACATCAATTGTGTAAATAATGAAAGATTGGACTGTACCATACGTTTCCGCACGGAGCCCCTTCTTATGAGCATCGGATCTCATCATGAGAGGATTGAACTTTTGGTCCTCCCCAATTGCACCTCGGAGATTCTCCTTGGACTTCCCTGGCTTCAACTTCATTCCCCAACCCTGGATTGGTCCACTGGGGAGATCAAGAGTTGGGGGTCCTCTTGTTCCAAGAACTGTCTAAAACCGGTTCCTAGTAACCCTTGCCGTAACTCTGTGGTTCCTCCAGTAACCGGTCTCCCTAAGGCCTATATGGACTTCGCGGATGTTTTCTGCAAAAAACAAGCTGAGACTCTACCTCCTCACAGGCCTTATGATTGCCCTATCGACCTCCTCCCGGGTACTACTCCACCCCGGGGCAGAATTTATCCTCTCTCTGCCCCAGAGACTCTTGCCATGTCCGAATACGTCCAGGAGAATCTAAAAAAGGGCTTTATCCGTAAATCCTCCTCTCCTGCCGGAGCCGGATTTTTCTTTGTGTCCAAAAAAGATGGCTCCCTACGTCCTTGCATTGACTACCGCGGTCTTAATAAAATCACGGTTAAGAACCGCTACCCCTTACCCCTCATCTCTGAACTCTTTGATCGCCTCCAAGGTGCCCACATCTTCACTAAATTGGACTTAAGAGGCGCCTATAACCTCATCCGCATCAGAGAGGGGGACGAGTGGAAAACGGCATTTAACACCAGAGATGGACACTTTGAGTATCTGGTCATGCCCTTTGGACTGTGCAATGCCCCTGCCGTCTTCCAAGACTTTGTCAATGAAATTTTTCGTGATCTGTTATACTCCTGTGTTGTGGTATATCTGGACGATATCCTAATTTTTTCTGCCAATCTAGAAGAACACCGCCAGCATGTCCGTATGGTTCTTCAGAGACTTCGTGACAACCAACTCTATGCCAAAATTGAGAAATGTCTGTTTGAATGCCAATCTCTTCCTTTTCTAGGATATTTGGTCTCTGGCCAGGGACTACAGATGGATCCAGACAAACTCTCTGCCGTCTTAAATTGGCCACGCCCCTCCGGACTCCGTGCTATCCAACGCTTTTTGGGGTTCGCCAATTATTACAGGCAATTTATTCCACATTTTTCTACCATTGTGGCTCCTATCGTGGCTTTAACCAAGAAAAATGCTGATCCCAAGTCCTGGCCTCCTCAAGCAGAAGACTCCTTTAAACGACTCAAGTCTGCCTTTTCTTCGGCTCCCGTGCTCTCCAGACCTGACCCTTCCAAACCCTTCCTATTGGAGGTTGATGCCTCCTCAGTAGGAGCTGGAGCTGTTCTTCTACAAAAAAATCCTTCCGGGCATGCTGTCACTTGTGGTTTTTTCTCTAGGACCTTCTCTCCAGCGGAGAGGAACTACTCCATCGGGGATCGAGAGCTTCTAGCCATTAAATTAGCACTTGAGGAATGGAGGCATCTGCTGGAGGGATCAAGATTTCCTGTTATTATCTACACCGACCACAAGAACCTCTCCTACCTCCAGTCGGCCCAACGGCTGAATCCTCGCCAGGCCCGGTGGTCTCTGTTCTTTGCCCGATTTAATTTTGAGATTCACTTTCGTCCTGCCGATAAGAACATTAGGGCCGATGCTCTCTCTCGTTCCTCGGATGCCTCAGAAGTTGATCTCCCTCCGCAACACATCATTCCACCTGACTGCCTGATCTCCACTTCTCCTGCCTCCATCAGGCAGACTCCTCCAGGAAAGACCTTTGTTTCTCCACGCCAACGCCTCGGAATCCTCAAATGGGGTCACTCCTCCCATCTCGCAGGTCATGCGGGCATCAAGAAATCTGTGCAACTCATCTCCCGCTTCTATTGGTGGCCGACTCTGGAGACGGATGTTGGGGACTTTGTGCGAGCCTGCACTATCTGTGCCCGGGATAAGACTCCTCGCCAGAAGCCCGCTGGTTTTCTTCATCCTCTGCCTGTCCCCGAACAGCCTTGGTCTCTGATTGGTATGGATTTTATTACTGATTTACCCCCTTCCCGTGGCAACACCGTTATTTGGGTGGTCGTTGATCGATTCTCCAAAATGGCACATTTCATCCCTCTTCCTGGTCTTCCTTCTGCGCCTCAGTTGGCTAAACAATTTTTTGTACACATTTTTCGTCTTCACGGGTTGCCTACGCAGATTGTCTCGGATAGAGGGGTCCAATTCGTGTCTAAATTCTGGAGGGCTCTCTGTAAACAACTCAAGATTAAATTAAATTTTTCCTCTGCATATCATCCCCAGTCCAATGGACAAGTAGAAAGAATTAACCAGATCCTGGGTGATTATTTGCGACATTTTGTTTCCTCCCGCCAGGATGACTGGGCAGATCTCCTTCCATGGGCCGAATTTTCGTATAACTTCAGGGTCTCTGAATCTTCCTCCAAATCCCCATTTTTCGTGGTGTACGGCCGTCACCCTCTTCCCCCCCTCCCTACCCCCTTGCCCTCTGGTCTGCCCGCTGTGGATGAAATTTCTCGTGACCTTTCCATTATATGGAGAGAGACCCAAAATTCTCTCTTACAGGCTTCTTCACGCATGAAGAGGTTCGCGGATAAGAAAAGAAGAGCTCCCCCCGTTTTTTCCCCTGGAGACAAGGTATGGCTCTCCGCTAAATATGTCCGCTTCCGTGTCCCTAGCTACAAGTTGGGACCACGCTATCTTGGTCCTTTCAAAATTTTGTGTCAAATTAATCCTGTCTCTTATAAACTTCTTCTTCCTCCTTCTCTTCGTATCCCTAATGCCTTTCACGTCTCTCTTCTCAAACCACTCATCCTCAACCGTTTTTCTCCCAAATCTGTTCCTCCCACTCCTGTTTCCGGCTCCTCGGACGTCTTCTCGGTCAAGGAAATTTTGGCTGCCAAAAAGGTCAGAGGAAAAAATTTTTTTTTAGTAGACTGGGAGGGTTGTGGTCCTGAAGAGAGATCCTGGGAACCTGAGGACAACATCCTTGACAAAAGTCTGCTCCTCAGGTTCTCAGGCTCCAAGAAGAGGGGGAGACCCAAGGGGGGGGGTACTGTTACGCCGAGCGCTCCGGGTCCCCGCTCCTCCCCGGAGCGCTCGCTTCACTCCCTCCGCTGCAGCGCTCCGGTCACGTCCTCTGACCCGGGGCGCTGCGATCCTGCTGCCAGCCGGGATGCGATTCGCGATGCGGGTAGCGCCCGCTCGCGATGCGCACCCCGGCTCCCCTACCTGACTCGCTCCCCGTCTGTTCTGTCCCGGCGCGCGCGGCCCCGCTCCCTAGGGCGCGCGCGCGCCGGGTCTCTGCGATTTAAAGGGCCACTGCGCCGCTGATTGGCGCAGTGGTTCCAATTAGGGTTTTCACCTGTGCACTTCCCTATATTACCTCACTTCCCTTGCACTCCCTTGCCGGATCTTGTTGCCTTAGTGCCAGTGAAAGCGTTCCTTGTGTATTCCTTGCCTGTGTTTCCAGACCTTCTGCCGTTGCCCCTGACTACGATCCTTGCTGCCTGCCCCGACCTTCTGCTACGTCCGACCTTGCTTCTGCCTACTCCCTTGTACCGCGCCTATCTTCAGCAGCCAGAGAGGTTGAGCCGTTGCTAGTGGATACGACCTGGTCACTACCGCCGCAGCAAGACCATCCCGCTTTGCGGCGGGCTCTGGTGAATACCAGTAGTGACTTAGAACCGGTCCACTAGCACGGTCCACGCCAATCCCTCTCTGGCACAGAGGATCCACCTCCTGCCAGCCGGCATCGTGACACTGGTGCATTGAATATTGGAATTTTAGCCTAAGCAGTGCTAGATGTCATCTCCTAGGGTGTTTTCTGTATTTTTAGTAAAGATAGAGACCTGTTCTCACTGTCTAATTCCTAGATAAAATGAATATATAAGCCTTAATGAGTTAGTAATATGTAGTACCAAACTGATATTAAAAGAAAATTCGTAGTAGGTTATTAAGGCATGGCCGTGGTTTTACATTTTCTAGTTGGGTCTTACAGTAGTTTTTATTAACTAAGTGGTCCTTACACTAATACTATACCTTTTGTATTTTAAACCCCACTACAAGCAGATAGTAAGTAAAATCAAGCAGATGAATAAAATATATCAGGCAGCATGGAGTTTGTTTTAGAGGATGTTACTAATCTGGATAGACAATTTGAAAGCTGCATTCACTTTGCCTTGTCCTCTGATTCACTGCCCTCTTATTCACATCCTAGCAACGCTATTTACTGTGGATTCTTGACAAACAAATGGAGACATTGTGCAATTGTTGCCTTTTTAACACACTGTAAGTATCCTTTTCATTAAGGATTGTGAAGACAGAAAAGGGAGACATTTTTCATTTTTGCAGATGACTCTAAACAAGGTATTTAACATAGAAGTGGACATTGCTGAACTACAGATTGACTAAGAAAGTGCAGTAGGGAAAAAGCCAATTAAATGTAATGAAGAAACATTAAAGTTTATGGCTCACGCCAAATAACAGAAAAGTTTGGTAAAACTGAGACAAAAAATTATTTGACTATTCTTTCTGCGGACACCAGAATCATAAATTCTGCAGCAAAAACATCTAGCATGGAAAAAGTGCTGAGTTTACAATGTAGCAATAGATATAGATACAGTGGGGCAAAAAAGTATTTAGTCAGCCACCAATTGTGCAAGTTCTCCCACTTTAAAAGATGAGAGAGGCCTGTAATTTTCATCATAGGTACACTTCAACTATGAGAGACAGAATGGGGGGGAAGAATACAGGGAATCACATTGTAGGATTTCTAATGAGTTAATTGGTAAATTCCTCGGTAAAATAAGTACCGTATATCCCGGCGTATGAGACGACTTTTTAACCCCGAATTTTCTTCTGAAAAGTCGGGGGTCGTCTTATACGCCGGGTACTGGGGTCCGGCATAGGAATACCTATGATTATCTGCCAGGCCCGGCTCCCGTGTGCGGCTGCAGGCGGGGGCCGGCCATAGCATGTAAAAACTAATTACTGATACTAAAAACCAGGGGGCCTCCAGCTGTTGTGAAACTACAACTCCCAGCATGCCCGGACCGGCAAAGGCTGTCCGGGCATGCTGGGAGTTGTAGTTTCACAACAGCTGGAGGCCCCCTGGTTTTTAGTAGACAGTATTAGTTTTTACATGGTATGGCCAGCCCCCGCCTGCAGCCCCACACGGGAGCCAGGCCGGACACATAAAAATAAGTATTCCTATCCCGGACAGCCATGTGTCCGCCGGTCACTTACCATTCCCTGGCCAACGCGCGTTCTCCTGCGATGATCCTCCGGTCCTCCGCCTCTATGGTTGTACGTCAGTGACGTCCCATGCGTACAACCATAGAGACGCAGGTGGACCAGGAGGACCGCAGGATCATCGCAGGAGAACGCGCGTTGGCCAGGGAATGGTAAGTGACCGGCGGCGCGTTATCTTCTTCAGTGTTCCGGTCACCGCTCCCCCGGTACTGGCACCTCCTGCTATGGTCCATAAGCCATAGCAGTAGATGTGACCCCGGGCCGGAGGAGCGGTGACCGGAACACTGTGGGGGCAGTACAGACATACAGCCTCCAGCCATACACTTTATATGGCTGGAGGCTGATGCTGTATGTGCCTTGGGGGGGGAGCTGACAACCTAATGTGGGGGGAGCTGCCTACTATTATGGGGGGAGCTGCCTACTATTATAGGGGGAGCTGCCTACTATTATGGGGGGAGCTGCCTACTATTATAGGGGGAGCTGCCTACCATTATAGGGGGAGCTGCCTACTATTATGGGGGGAGCTGCCTACTATTATAGGGGGAGCTGCCTACTATTATGGGGGGAGCTGCCTAAAATTATAGGGGGAGCTGCCTACTATTATAGGGGGAGCTGAGCTGCCTACTATTATGGGGGGAGCTGCCTACAATTATGGGGGGGGGGGCTGCCTACTATTATAGGGGAGCTGCCTACTATTATGGGGGGGAGCTGCCTACTATTATGGGGGGGGGGGGGAGCTGCCTACTATTATAGGGGGAGCTGCCTACTATTATGGGGGGAGCTGCCTACTATTATGGGGGGAGCTGCCTACTATTATGGGGGAGAGCTGCCTACTATTATGGGGGGGGGAGCTGCCTACTATTATGGGGGGAGCTGCCTACTATTATGGGGGGAGCTGCCTACTAATGTGGGGGAACTCCCGACCTAATGTTGGGGAGCGGGGAGCTGGCAATCTAATGTGGGGGAACTGGCAACCTAATGTGGGGGAACATGCTGCCTACCTAATGTGGGGGGGGGGAACTATACTGCCTACCTAATGTGGGGGGGGGGACTATACTGCCTACCTAATGTGGGGGGAACTATACTGCCAACCTAATGTGGGGGAACATGCTGCCTACTAATGTGGGGGAACATGCTGCCTACCTAATGTGGGGGAACTACAAGGTACTGTACATCGCGGTAGGAGGGGTAGTCTTATACAGCAAGTATTTCCCAAACTCTACATTTTAACTGTAAAAGTTGGGTGTCGTCTTATACACCCAGTCGTCTTATACGCCGGCATATACGGTATTTGGTCACCTACAAACAAGCAAGATTTCTGGCTCTCACAGACCTGTGACTTCTTCTTTAAGAGTCTCCTCTGTCCTCCACTCCTTACTTGTATTAATGGCACCTGTTTGAACTTGTTATCAGTATAAAAGACACCTGTCCACAACCTCAAACAGTCACACTCCAAACTCCACTATGGCCAAGACCAAAGAGCTGTCCAAGGACACCAGAAACAAAATTGTAGACCTGCACCAGGCTGGGAAGACTGAATCTGCAATAGGCAAGCAGCTTGGTGTGGAGAAATCAATTATTAGAAAATGGAAGACATACAAGACCACTGATAATCTCCCTTGATCTGGGGCTCCACACAAGATCTCACCCCGTGGTGTCAAAATGATCACAAGAACGGTGAGCAAAAATCCCAGAACCACATGGGGGGAACTAATGAATGACCTGCAGAGAGCTGGGACCAAAGTAACAAAGGCTACCATCAGTAACACACTATGCTGTCAGGGACTCAAATCATGCAGTGCCATACGTGTCCCCCATCTTAAGCCAACACATGTGCGGGGCCATCTGAAGTTTGCTAGAGAGCATTTGGTTGATCCAGAAGAGGATTGGAAGAATGTCATATGGTCAGATGAAAATAACAAAGAACTTTTTGGTAAAAACTTAACTCATCGTGCTTGGAGGACAAAGAATGCTGAGTTGCATCCAAAGAACACCATACCAACTGTGAAGTATGGGGGTGGAAACATCCAGCTTTGGGGCTGTTTTTCTGCAAAAGGACCAGGAAGACTGATCTGTGTAAAAGAAAGAATGAAAGGGCCAATTTTGAGTGAAAACTTCCTTCCATCAGCAAGGGCATTGAAGAAGAAACGTGGCTGGGTCTTTCAGCATAACAATGATCCCAAACACATTGCTTGGGCAGCGAAGGCATGGCTTTGCAAGAAGCATTTCAAAGTCCTGGAGTGGCCTAGCCAGTCTCCAGATCTCAACCCAATAGAAAAGCTTTGAAGGGAGTTGAAAGTACGTGTTGCCCAGCGACAGCCCCAAAATATCACTGCCCTTGAGGAGATCTGCATGAAGGAATGGGCCAAAATACCAGCAACAGTGTGTAAAAACCTTGTGAAGACTTACAGAAAATGTTTGACCTCTGTCATTGCCAACAAAGGGTATATAACAAAGTATTGAGATGAACTTTTGTTATTGACCAAATACTTATTTTCCACCATAATTTGCGAATAAATTCTTTGAAAATCAGACAATGTGATTTTATGGATTTTTTTTTCTCATGTCTCTCATAGTTGAGGTATACCTATTATGAAAATTACAGGCCTCTCACCTTTTTAAGTGGGAGAACTTGCACAATTGGTGGCTGACTAAATACTTTTTTGCCCCACTGTACATAAGTGCAAAAAATATAGATATTTAAGTGCAATAGATATAGATATATAAGTGGTGCCAACAAGCAGTGGGGATCAGCCTGTCAGTGCTCAGACCACACTCCACACACTGCATCAAATTGATCTGCATGGTTGTCTCTCAGAAGGAAGCCTCTCCTAAAGATGAAACACATTAAAGCCTGCAAGCAGTTTGCTGAAGACAAGTAGACTAAGGACATGGATTACTGGAAACATTTCCTGTGGTCTGATGAGACCAAGATAAACTTATCTGGTTCAGATGATGTCAAGTGTGTGTGGCATAAATAGGTGAGGAGAACAAAGACAAGCAGAGGCGGCTCTAGACTTTTTGAGGCCTTAGGCAAAAATATATCTGAGGCCCCCATCAAAGCGCGATAAAAAAGAAGAAAAAAAAAAGTTAAAAAAAAGATATAATTTTTTTTTTACGCATGGTTCCCCTACTGAGGTTGACGAGCAAAAAAAAAAAAAAGGATAAAATGGTAACAAAAATAAAAAATGCAATGCACTATATCTATTTATCAGTGGGTATGTAGTTTAAAGTGCTGCTTTATACAGCAACTCACCAATGACGTCTTCTCTACTTTGCTTCGTTCCCCTCTCTTCTCCATCTGGTCTGGGCCATCATGACAATTTCTTCCACCCACAATTCTTCACCGTTAAACCTGCAAAACAAACCTATCAGGCTCCACACTTTTTTTTTTCCCATGGGTGACAGAGGGGTGTAGAAGAGTGTACATGGGTGGCAGAGGGGTGTACAGAGGGGTGTAGAGGAGTGTACATGGGTGACAGAGGGGTGTAGAGGAGTGTACATGGGTGACAGAGGGGTGTAGAGGAGTGTACATGGGTGACAGAGGGGTGTACAGAGGGGTGTAGAGGAGAGTACAGGGGTGACAGAGGGGTGTAGAGGAGTGTACATGGGTGACAGAGGGGTGTAGAGGAGTGTACATGGTTGACAGAGGGGTGTAGAGGAGTGTACATGGGTGACAGAGGGGTGTAGTGGAGTGTACATGGGTGACAGAGGGGTGTAGAGGAGTGTACATGGGTGACAGAGGGGTGTAGAGGAGTGTACATGGGTGACAGAGGGGTGTAGAGGAGTGTACATGGATGAAAGAGGGGGTGTAGAGGAGTGTACATGTGTGACAGAGGTGTGTAGAGGAGTGTGGTGGCCACGGGTGAGGTCCGCAGCCACCCCTACACTGGGGTTAGCTACTTGGTTCTTGGGGGTATTAACCCAGGGTCGGATGGTATTAACCCTTAATGTCACGTGACGCCACTGTAGTCTTGGTATCTCCCGGGGTACTACAGGTCCAGGGAACTCCGTCTCCCCACAGGCTAGCAAGGAAAGAATTGACTCCACACTAGGTTGCAGTTTAACGGAGGCTTTACTAACTTGAAGATAGGTGGTACAATCTTCACAGCGCTCAACCAAAGTCTCCCAAAGGGTTAACAGACAGTCTCTAGAGGACCACACAGCTTGCAGTGCCTGGACTTGATATTGCATATATGCTTGGCTCTTATGGCCGGACTAGGAGATTTAGCTCTGCGCTATATTAGGCTTAAGATTAAAGTCACTTGCTGAAGTGTCGGTCGATTTGTGGCTTTTTCGCCAGAAGGTAATGAATTGTCCTTTAGGAATTCTCTGATCAAGGCTGAAGTAAAGGCTGGATATTTCTCCACTCTGTACTCTGACTTGAAAATGAGTTGCTTTACTATGAACTCAACTTCTCTCCTGAACTCCACTCCACTCAACTTCTCTCCACACTTGAACTCTCCAGAACTGCTGACCCCTGAACTGTGTTCCTCAACTCCACTGAACTCCAGCTAGACTCAACTACACAGGAAATGCCACCCCTTATGATGGAAGACTAAACTAAAGCCCATTGGCCAGGCAGCTGTGGACCATAGAGTTGTCTGTCTCCCCTTTGGGATTAACAATAAAGTTACATACAAGTAATAACATAATACCTTACACAAATGTTTAGTCTAGCCCTCAGTCCTCCACTCTCACATACCCTGACTAGGCATGAGGTTGCTAGGTAACATACTTAAAGCTACAGATACCTAATAACAGATTATTAAGTTATAACAGTGTAAATACAAATTAGAAATGGTTGAGTCCCTGCAGGGGAGGACACTGGAGGTCTCAATATGACAGGGCCTACAATACCTTGACACAATATACCTGTACTGGGATACCACAGGAGTGTACATGGGTGACAGAGGGGTGTAGAGGAGTGTAAATGGGTGGCAGAGGGGTGTAGAGGAGTGTACATGGGTGATAGAGGGGTGTAGAAGAGTGTACATGGGTGGCAGAGGGGTGTAGAGGAGTGTACATGGGTGACAGAGGGGTGTAGAGGAGTGTACATGGGTGAAAGAGGGGTGTAGAGGAGTGTACATGGGTGACAGAGGGGTGTAGAGGAGTGTACATGGGTGGCAGAGGGGTGTAGAGGAGTGTACATGGGTGATAGAGGGGTGTAGAAGAGTGTACATGGGTGGCAGAGGGGTGTAGAGGAGTGTACATGGGTGACAGAGGGGTGTAGAGGAGTGTACATGGGTGACAGAGGGGTGTAGAGGAGTGTACATGGGTGACAGAGGGGTGTAGAGGAGTGTACATGGATGACAGAGGGGTGTAGAGGAGTGTACATGGGTGACAGGGGTGTAGAGGAGTGGACATGGGTGAAAGAGGGGTGTAGAGGAGTGTACATGGGTGACAGAGGGGTATAGAGGAGTGTACATGGGTGACAGAGGGGTGTAGAGGAGTGTACATGGGTGACAGAAGGGTGTACATGGGTGACAGAGGGTGTAGAGGAGTGTACATGGGTGATAGAGGGTTGTAGAGGAGTGTACATGGGTGATAGAGGGGTGTAGAGGAGTGTACATGGGTGACAGAGGGGTGAACATGGGTGACAGGGGGGTGAACATGGGTGACAGGTGGGTGGACATGGGTGACAGAGGGGTGGACATGGGTGACAGGGGGGTGGTAGACATGGGTGACAAGGGGGTGGACAGGTGTGACAGGGGGTGGACAGGGGTGACAGGGGGGTGGACATGGGTGGCAGGGGAGGGGGTGGACAGGGGTGACAGGGGGGAGGACATGGGTGACAGGGGGGAGGACATGGGTGACAGGGATGACAGGAGGGTGAACATGGGTGACAGGGGAGTGGATATGGGTGACAGGGGGTGGACATGGGTGACAGGGGGGTGGACATGGGTGGTAGGGGGTGAATAGGGGTGACAGCGGGGTGGACAGGGGTGACAGGGGGGAGGACAGGGGTGACAGGAGGGTGAACAGGGGTGACAGGGGGGTGGACATGGGTGACAGGGGGTGGACAGGGGTGGCAGGGGGCTGGACAGGGGTGACAGGGGGGGTGAACAGGGGTGACAGGGGGGTGGACAGGGGTGACGGGGTGGACAGGGGTGAGAGGGGGGTGGACAGGGGTGAGAGGGGGGTGGACAGGGGTGACAGGAGGGTGAACAGGGGTGACAGGAGGGTGAACAGGGGTGACAGGAGGGTGAACAGGGGTGACAGGGGGGTGGACATGGGTGACAGGGGGTGGACATGGGTGACAGGGGAGTGGATATGGGTGACAGGGGGGTGGACATGGGTGACAGGGGGGTGAACAGGGGTGACAGGGGGGTGAACATGTTATTATAACATTATTACAGACAGTGTAAACACCTGAAATCCTAACTGGCCATGGTGTTGGATGAGTATGGACTGGATCGATGTTTCCCAACCAGGGGGCCTACAGCTGTTGCAAAACTACAACTCCCAGCATGCCTGGACAGACTTAGGCTGTCCGGGCATGCTGGGAGTTGTAGTTTTGCAACAGCTGGAGCCACCCTGGTTGAGGAACCCTGGACTGGCGGGGGTTTGAGGGGGGCTATACATGGGTGACGGGGGGGGGTAGACATGGGTGACAGGGGGGGTAGGACAAGGGTGACAGGGATGGACAGGGAGGTAGATAAGGCGGACATGGATGACGGGGGGGGTGGACATGTGTGACGGGGGGGGGGGGTGCAGAGGGTGGACCTGGGTGATGGTGGGGGGGGGGGGTTTGGACAGGGTTGAGAAGGGGTAACGGGGGTGGAAAGGGTACGGTACCTTAAGCAAGCCGGCCCGCGCAGCTTGCAGTTCCACGGCAGTCCGGCGCAAATACAGCTCGCTCCGACGTCGGGCACAATTTTTGGCTCACTGCCCCGCAAGGGGGAGGGGGGGGCACGCAGGGGGATGCAGGAGGACGCTGTGTGCGCAGTGCGCACGCAGGCTTCCCTTCCCCCTGCGCGCAGGCCGGGCGGGACATTTAAAAAAAAAAAATGTCGCCAAAATCACTGCTCTAACTACACAATTTAGGCGGCCGCGAGGCCCCTTTATGCGCGAGGCCTTAGGCGGCCGCCTAAATCGCCTAATTAGAGAGCCACCTCTGAAGACAAGTGTGTCTTGTCTACAGTCAAACATGGTGGTGAAAGTCATGGTCATGGCCTGTATGAGTGCTGCTGCACTTTGAAGCTACAGTTCATTGGGGGAACCATGAATGCCAACATGTACTGTGACATACTAAGACAGGGAATGATCCAGTCCCTTCGGACAGGCCCGGCTCTATAACTAGGCGGACCAAGTGCCCGCTTAGGGGTGGCCAGGTCCGCAGTCCGGGGGGCTCTAAATTTGCTGCCCGCTCCGGTCTGTGTCCGTCCGCTCTGTCTGCCACCCATCCCCCCCGGCGGTACTCACGGCAGCTGAGAGAAGGGCTTACCTTGGTGGGTGCATCTGCTCAGGTGGCAGCGGGATTGGCCGCAGCAGCACAGCAATCATCTTCATTGCTGCCTGCGGCTGTACTGCTTCTCCGTAGCCCTGGGAGCGCAGGGGAGTCACGTGCGACGTCACGTGCGGCGTCATTACCCCTGCGTCTTCATGCTGTAAAGCTGGGAACCCGGCACTGCTGCCGAGCGCGGGACGGATCTGTGTGTGATTAAGGTAAGCATGGGCTGCGGAGGGTAGGCTGAGGAGAACAAAAGAATAAAGTTGGCGTGCAGGGGGGGGTTAGGAGACTGAGGAGAGGGGGGGGGTGTTGTATATGTATTATTGATGGGGGGGAGGTTGGGGGTGACGAACAAGGAGGAAGGGGTGTATAATTATGATTGATGGGGGGAAGCTGGGGGGTTAGGACCAAGGATGAGGAGGGGGGGTGGTGTATATTTATGATTGATGGGGGGAGGCTGGGGTGTTAGGACCAAGGATGAGGAGGGGGGGTTGTATATTTATGATTGATGGGGGGAGGTTGGGGGGGTTAGGACCAAGGATGAGGAGGGGGTGTGTATATTTATGATTGATGGGGGAAGGCTGGGGGGTTAGGACCAAGGATGAGGGGGGTGTATATTTATGATTGATTGGGGGGGAGGCTGGGAGGTTAGGACCAAGGATGAGGGGGGGTGTATATTTATGATTATTGGGGGGAGGCTGGGGGGTTAGGACCAAGGATGAGGGGAGGGGTATATATTTATGATTGAAGGGGGGGAGGCTGGGGGGGGGGTGTTGGTGAGGATAACAAGGATGGGGGGGTTTGGGGAGGTGTGAGGCTGAGGAAAACAAGGATAAGGGGGGAGGTGTATATGCATGATTGATAGATGCGGGGTCCAAAGAATATGGGATAAGTTATAGATTGTGGGGGGGTCCGAGCGCTGGGACCCCCGCGATCTCCAGTACGGGCCTTGGCAGTCAGCTGGAAAAGAGGTATGCCGACCCCGCACGAAGTGCCGGCCGACACACCCCTCCGTATACTCCATAGAGATACATGGAGGAAGCGTGCCGTCCACGGCTTCCTGTGGGGTCAGACGTCGGCTTCTGGCATACTGACTGGGCCCCCGTGCAGGAGATCGTGGGGGGTCTCAATGCTTGGACCCCCCGCAATCTATAACTTATCCCCTATCCAAAGGCTAATCCAAAGACTAATGGAAGTGTTATGTTTAGGGCACAGTGTATGGCAGTATTATATTCAGGGCACAGTGTATGGCAGTATTATATTCAGGGCGCAGTGTATGGCAGTATTATATTCAGGGCGCAGTGTATGGCATTATTATATTCAGGGCAAAGCGTATGGCAGTATTATATTCAGGGCGCAGTGCATGGCATTATTATATTCAGGGCGCAGTGTATGGCAGTATTATATTCAGGGCGCAGTGTATGGCAGTATTATATTCAGGGCGCAGTGTATGGCAGTATTATATTCAGGGCGCAGTGTATGGCAGTATTATATTCAGGGCACAGTGTATGGCAGTATTATATTCAGGGCGCAGTGTATGGCAGCATTATATTCAGGGCACAGTGCATGGCATTATTATATTCAGGGTGCAGTGTATGGCAGTATTATATTCAGGGCGCAGTGTATGGCAGTATTATATTCAGGGCACAGTGTATGGCAGTATTATATTCAGGGCGCAGTGTATGGCAGTATTATATTCAGGGCGCAGTGTATGGCAGTATTATATTCAGGGCGCAGTGTATGGCAGTATTATATTCAGGGCACAGTGAATGGCATTATTATATTCAGGGCACAGTGCATGGCATTATTATATTCAGGGCACAGTGTATGCCAGTATTATATTCAGGGCGCAGTGTATGCCAGTATTATATTTGGGGCGCAGTGTATGCCAGTATTATATTCAGGGCTCAGTGTATGGCAGTATTATATTTGGGGCGCAGTGTATGCCAGTATTATATTCAGGGCTCAGTGTATGGCAGTATTATATTTGGGGTGCAGTGTATGGCAGTATTATATTCAGGGCTCAGTGTATGGCAGTATTATATTTGGGACGCAGTGTATGGCAGTATTATATTCAGGGCTCAGTGTATGGCTGTATTATATTTAGTGGGTACAGTGTGTGGCATTATTACATTCAGTGGGTGCAGTGTGTGGCAGTATTTTATTTAGGGCACAGTATCTGGCAGTATTATAATGATTATTGCCGTCATACAGAGGATGAGGATCTGCTGACATAGTGAGGAGACAATGAAGTTTGGGCCTCAGACTCTGCAGAGAAGATGGAGCTGGAAGAAGACTTGGCGTCTGGACCAGAGGAAAAGGAACGACAACAGAGAAGACATCACTGAAGTCAGTGATATCATTTTGTATTCTCCTGACTGTCCCATCACTGCTGTAATTTGTAAGTTCTGCAGTGATGATGGGGACACTGTACTCCAATCTGTGGCCTCCAGCTGTTACAAAACTGCATACCATAATGCCTGAGGCTCCAGACATGATGGGAGATGTAGCTTTGCAACAGCTGGGGAGCAACTTGAAGCGAGGTGATTGGTGGAGGTCCCAGCATTCAGACCCCACCAAAAAAAAAAATGGACTGCTTATTCTTAAATGTCAGGGTGTATTTTTGGTCCCAGTACAAACCCTCTTAAAAAAAAATCGCTAATTTAAGCCAGGTCAGACCTGGCTTACAAAAAGTGCTGTAGCATTTTATAAAAGGTGCATAAAAAGTCGCAAACTGCTACTTTCTGTGAAGCTCCGCTCCCCGGCCATCTGCCCGCATCTACCTCCCACTGGCTAGCTGGTAGAACTACAACTCCTAGCATGTCCTCACTGTAAGAGCATGCTGGGAGTTTAGTCTTCCAACAGCTAGCTGGCAGGTGGGAGATGCGGGCAGGGGGTGTGGCTTTGTTTTTCTACTTGAGGATGGGGGGGGGGGGGGGCGCCAAAATGGAGCTTCGCTTGTGTAGCAAGAATTCCTTGCACCGGCCCGGCCTTCGGATACTGGGCAAAAGGGCAATATTCCAACATAACTACCTCAAACATCTCCAAGATGACCACTGTCTTGCTAAAGAAGGGTAAAGGTGATGGACTGGCCAATCATATCTCCAGATCTAAACACTATTGAGCATCTGCGGGGCATCTTTAACCCGTTAAGGACACAGGGCGCACCTGTACGCCCATGGGAATTTCGGTCTCCGCCACGCACCGGGCGGGGACCGGGATGCCTGCTGAAATCATTCATTTGGCACCCCGTGCAAACCCCTGAGGGGGTTCTGAGACCTCCCCCATGTCAATTCAGACCGGCCATTTGCGGCAATTCCGGGTCAATCAGGTCTCCAGTGACCCGGGAAAAAGGGTGAATGGGGCTGTCCAAGACAGCCCCATTCACCCTTACCCAGCAGGAGTGAGGTGGCACGGGTTCCACCACACGATCACGTGATTGATCAGTTGGACCGAGCAATCACTACCCTTCTGGGTGGTGATCGGGGCTGGTGGGGGTCTCCTACCTTTCCCTGGCCCGGCAGGGGTCACCTCAGGAGTGGCAGCAGCGGACAGGAACAGCAGGAGCTGTCTGTGCATGCTGGGGGTTGTAGTTATGGAACAGATGGAGGCACATTTTTTCTATGAAAAAGTGTGTGTCCAGCTGTTGCATAACTACAACTCCCAAGATGCACAGACAGCTGAAGGGCATGCTGGGAGTTGTAGCAGTGTGCCTCCAGCTGTTGCAAAACCACAACTGTCAGCATGCCCTTCGACTGTCAATGCATGCTGAGTGTTGCAGTTTTGCAACAGCTGAAGACACATTGGTTATAAAACAGAGTTTGTGTCCTAACTCAATATTTCGCAACCAATGTGCCTCCAGCTGTTGAAAAATACAACTCCCAGGATGCACTGAGAAACTGCACATGCTGGGAGTTCTAGTTTTGCAACAGCTGGAGGCACACTGTTTGCGAAACACTGAGTTAATTAACAAACCCTCAGTGTTTTGTAACCAATGTGGCTCCAGCTGTTGCATAACTACAACTCCCAGCATATATGGTCTGTCAGTGCATGCTGGGAGTTGTAGTTTTGCAACAACTGGAGGTTTGCCCCCCCAACCCCCCCACGTAAATATACAGGGTACATTCACATGGGCGGGGGTTTACAGCGTGTTTTCTGCTGCAAGTTTGAGTTGCGGCACATTTTCCGCCGCAGCTCAAACTCCCAGCAAGAAACTAACTGTAAACCCCTGCCCATGTGAATGTACCCTAAAAACACTACACTACACTACACCTACACAAAATAAAAAGTTAAAAACTACACATACATATACCCCCTACACAGCCCCCCCCCCCCATAATAAAAATTAAAAAAAACTTCTTGTACGGCACTGTTTCCAAAATGGAGCCTCCAGCATTCTGGGAGTTTTGCAACTGCTGGAGACACCCTGTTTGGGAAACACTGCTGTAGGGTATTTTGGTGGCGGATGCAAATCCCCAATTTAGGCCTCAAATGCACATGACGCTCTCTCGCTTTGGAGCCCTGTCACATTTCAAGGCAACAGTTTAGTAACCCATATGGGGTATTTCCGTACTTGGGAGAAATTGTGTTTATGAAAAGGTAAAGTTGGGGTCTACACCAGCATGTTAGTGTAAACATTTATTTTTTACACTAACAGGCTGGTGTTGCCCCATACTTTTAATTTTCACAAGCGGTAAAAGGAAAAAAAGACCCACAAAATTTCTTCTGAGCACGGAACTACCCCATATGTGGATGTAAAGTGATCTGCAGGCACACAACATGGCTCAGAAGTGAGAGCGCAACATGTACATTTGAGGTCTAAATTGGTGATTTGCACAGGGGTGGCTGATTTTACAGCAGTTCTGACATAAACGCAAAACAATAAATACCCACATATGGCCCCATTGGGGAAACAACACCCCTCATGGAATTAAACAAGGGGTATAGTGAGCCTTAACACCCCACAAGAATTTGACACATTTTCATTAAAGTTGGATGTGAAAATAAAAAAAGATAATTTTTTTTCACTAAATTGCTGGGGTTACCCTACATTTTTCATTTTAACAAGAGAGAATAGGAAAAAAGCCCCACAATATTTGTAGCCCCATTTCTTCTGAGTAAAAACATACCCCATATGTGGATGTAAAGTGCTCTGCGGGCGAACTACAGTGCTCAGAAGAGAAGGAGCGCCATTGGGCTTTTGGAGAGAGAATGTGTCCGAAATTTAAAGCAATGTGTTTTTTACAAAGCCCCCAAAGTGCGAGAACAGTGGACCCCTACCACATGTGACCCCATTTTGTAAACCACACCCCTCATGTAATGTAATAAGGGTTACAGTGAGCATTTACGCCCCACAGATGTCTGACAGATTTTTGGAACAGTGGTCCGTAAAAATTAAATATTTTATTTTTCATTTGCACAGCCCACTGTTCCAAAGATCTGTCAAACACATGTGGGGTGTAAATGCTCACTGCACCACTTATTAAATTCTGTGAGGGGTGTGGTTTCCAAAATGGGGTCACATGTGGGGAGGTCCACTGTTCTGGCACCATAGGAGCTTTGTAAATGCACATGGCCCCCGACTTCTATTCCAACCAAATTCTCTCTCCAAAAGTTCAATGGCACTCCTTCTTTTCTGAGCATTATAGTTCGCCCGCAGAGCACTTTACATCCACATATGGGGCATTTCAATTCTCAGAAGAAATGGGGTTACAAATTTTGGGAGGCTTTTTCTCCTATTACCCCTTGTGAAAATTAAAAATTTGGGGTAACACCAGAATTTTAGTGAAAAACCATAAAATTTTTCATTCACATCCAACTTTAGCAGAAATTTGTCAAACATCTGTGAGGTGTTAAGGCTCACTGTACCCCTTGTTACATTCCTTGAGGGATGTAGTTTCCAAAATAGTATGCCATGTGTTTTTTGCTGTTCTAGCACCATAGGGGCTTCCTAAATGTGACATGCCCCCCAAAAACCATTTCAGAAAAATTTGCTTTCCAAAAGCCCAATGTGTCTTCTTCTCTTCTGAGTATTGTAGTGCGCCTGAAGTGCACTTGACGTCCGTATATGGGATATTTCCATACAGAGAAGAGATGGGGTTACAAATTTGGGGGGCATTTTCTCCTATTACCCCTGGGAAAAATTTTAAATTTGGGGGAAAACCAGCATTTTAATGAAAAGAAAATGTAATTTACACATCCAACTTCAACGAAAAGTCATCAAACACCTGTGGGGTGTTATGGCTCACTGTACCCCTTGTTACATTCCTTGAGGGGTGTAGTTTCTAAAATTGTTGCCATGTTGTGGTTTATTATGCTGTTCTGGCACCGTATGGGCCTCCTAAATGAGACATGCCCCCCCCCCCCAAAACCATTTAAGGAAAACTCACTCTCCAAAATCCCATTGTTGCTCCTTCCCTTCCGAGTTATTTCCTTACTCAAGAGAAATTGGGTTACACATTTTGGGGGGCTTTTTCTCCTTTTACCCCTTGTAAAATTTCAAAAACTGGATCTACAAGAACATGCGAGTGTAAAAAATGAAGATTTCGAATTTTGTCATTCACTTTGCTGCTATTCTTGTGAAACACCTAAAGGGTTAACACACTTTCTGAATGTCATTTTGAATACTGTGTGCAGTTTTTATGATGGGGTAATTTATGGGGTATCTTTTAATATGAAGGCCCTTCAAATCCACTTCAAAACTGAACTGGTCCCTGAAAAATTCTGATTTTGAAAATTTTGTGAAAAATTTGAAAATTGCTGCTGAACTTTAAAGCCCTCAGATGCCTTCCAAAAGTAAAAACATGTTAACTGTATAATGAAAATATAAAGTAGACATATTGTATATGTAAATCAATATATAATGTATTTGGTACGTCTATTTTCCTTATAAGCAGAGAGTTTCAAAGATAAAAAAATGCAAATTTTTCAAATTTTTCATCAAATTTAGAAGTATCGACACAAATTTACCACTGACATAAAAAAGAATATGTCACATAAAAATATTCTCGGAATCAGAATAAAAAGTAAAAGCATTCCAGAGTTATTAATGCTTAAAGTGACAGTGGTCAGATTTGCAAAAAACGCTCTGGTCCTTAAGGTGAAAATGTGCTTGGTCCTTAAGGGGTTAAATGGAAGATGGGGGGAGCGAAAGGTGTCTAACATCCACCAGCTCTGTGATGTTGTCATGGAGGAGTAGAAGAGGACTCTATGCCATACAAATTCATAATATGGAGCTTGGTGTGTCATTGTATTGAGCATCCATATAGCAAAATATTCTGTAATCTAAGGCATATTCTGTAATACAGTATTTGCTGGAGCATGGCACAGTTTTTGTGGGATAAAAACAGAAAACAAAAGAAAAACTGAAAACCTCAAAATGCCATAGTATGAAATATGTATGACTGACAACAGACCTTTTGATTTTTTTTCAAGCTTACCAAGTAACAACTGAAAATTTTAGGTAGAGATGAGCAAATTTTTGAAACATTTGATTCTGCCGATTTGTCGAATTTTCCGAAAAAGTTTGGTTCGGTCTGAATTTATTCTAAGCAAATCTGTATTAAAAACAGTTATTTCTGGCCTACAGAAGTGTGTTACGCCGAGCGCTCCGGGTCCCTGCTCCTCCCCGGAGCGCTCGCGGCGTTCCTCTCTCTGCAGCACCCCGGTCAGACCCGCTGACCGGGAGCGCTGCACTGACTGCCGGCGGGGATGCGATTCGCATAGCGGGACGCACCCGCTTGCAAATCGCATCCCAAGTCACTCACCTGTCCCGGTCCCCGGCTGTCACGTCCTGGCACGCGCGGCTTCGCTCCTTAGGGCACGCGCGCGCCAGCTCTCTAAGATTTAAAGGGCCAGTGCACCAATGATTAGTGCCTGGCCCAATCAGTCTAATTAGCTTCCACCTGCTCCCTGTGTATATTACCTCACTTCCCCTTCACTTCCTTGCCGGATCTTGTTGCCTTTGTGCCAGAGAAAGCGTTACAGTGTTTGCCTTACCAGTGTACCTGACCTCTTGCTGTTGCTATTGACTACGAACCTTGCCGCCTGCCCCGACCTTCTGCTACGTCTGACCTTGCCTCTGCCTAGTCCTTCTGTCCCACGCCTTCTCAGCAGTCAGCGAGGTTGAGCCGTTGCCGGTGGATACGACCTGGTTGCTACCGCCGCAGCAAGACCATCCCGCTTTGCGGCGGGCTCTGGTGAATACCAGTAGCAACCCTAGAACCGGTCCACCGACACGGTCCACGCCAATCCCTCGTTGACACAGAGGATCCACATCCAGCTAGCCGAATCATAACAAAGTGTAGAACACTTTGCCATGCTTTAACACGCATAGGGTGTGTGCTGGGTTAGTGAAATTATACTGTTATTCAATTAATGTGCCAGCAGCATGAGAAGACCACATGGTGGTACAGTGAGACAGCCTGGAGGTGGCGGAAGCATGAGGAGACCATATAGTGGCTGAATGACACAGCCTGGAGTTGGCGGCAGCATGAGGAGAGCATATAGTGGCTGAATGACACAGCCTGGAGTTGGCGGCAGCAAGAGCAGTCCATATAGTGGCTAAATGACACAGCCTGGAGTTGGCGGCAGCATGAGGAGACCATATAGTGGCTGAATGACAGCCTGGAGTTGGCGGCAGCATGAGGAGGCCATATAGTGGCTGAATGACACAGCCTGGAGGTGGCAGAAGCATGAAGAGACCATATAGTTGCAGAATGAGGAGAACATATGGTGGTAGAATGAGACAGCCTTGAGCTGGCATCAGCATGAGGCGAACATATGGCGGCAGTATGAGACAGCCTGGAGAGGGCATCAGCAGCATCAAGTCCTGAAAGTGACCCGGTGACATAGTGCGGCGGTGGGTGGCAATACCATTACTCGGTGATGAAGGTGGGTGAAAAAAGGAGAACTTGACATCAGATGTGTGGCATTAGGCTGGTGGCAGAATCGGAATAGTAGCTGAGGCAGGTAGGCAGAAGAAAACGGTCTCTTTTGTAAAAGTGTTATTGTGCACAAGTAAGTATTGAGGATCTGCATTATGTAAAACTTAACTTTTAATAATATTCTTAGGATAAAATATATGTACCCAAATATTTTTTGAAATCAGACAAAAGGAAAGGTGTGCAAAAAACACAATGTGTCACCTACACCACCAAGTATTAATGTGATGCAAAGACCTTGTGGAAGGGAACAACGTATGGTTCATTTTAACCGGTTGAAGTAAAATCTTCTCCTGTAAGGCCCTACTCTTGCATTATTAATTCCCTTCTTGGCAAGTGTTACTCGCCCTACAAAGGGCTGCCCCACACAGAAACCTCTCCCTATTTCCACCTGCAAACACTGCCATTTCCCAGTGTTTTTTAAGGTGGAAATAGGGAGAGGTTCCTGTGTTGGGCCACCCTTTTTAAGACAAGTAACTCTTTCCTCGTAAAGGTGGAAGGGAACAACGTATTGTCCATTGTAGCAGGTGGGGAAAAAAATTCCCCTGTAAGGCCCTACTCTCGCCCTATTAATTCCCTTTTTGGCAAGTGTTACTCGCCGTAAAAAGGTGTGCCTCACAGAGGAAACTCTCCCTATTTCCACCTAAAAAAATCTGTGAAATGGCAGTGTTTGTAGGTGGAAATAGGGAGAGGTTCTTGTGTGGGACCACCCTTTTAAGGCGAATAACACTGGCCAAGAAGGGAATTAATAATGCGAGAGGAGTGCCTTACAGGGGAAATTTTTACCCCCAACCGGTTTCACTGGAACATACAGTACAGACCAAAAGTTTGGACACACCTTCTCATTCAAAGTTTTCTTTATTTTCATGACTATGAAAATTGTAGGTTCACACTGAAGGCATCAAAACTATGAATTAACGTGGAGTTATATACATAACAAAAAAGTTTGATACAACTTAAAATATGCCATATTCTAGGTTCTTCAAAGTAGCCACCTTTTGCTTTGATTACTGCTTTGCACACTCTTGGCATTCTCTTGTTGAGCTTCAAGAGGTAGTCACCTGAAATGGTTTTCACTTCACAGGTGTGCTGGTGTGGAGGAGGAGGTGTGATGGTGTGAGGGTGCTTTGCTGGTGAAACAGTTGGGGATTTATTCAAAATTGAAGGCACCATACTGAACCAGCATGTCTACCACAGCATCTTGCAGCGGCATGCTCTTCCATCCAGTTTGCGTTTAGTTGGACCATCATTTATTTTTCAAGAGGACAATGACCTCAAACACTCCTCCAGGCTGTGTAAGTGCTATTTGACCAAGAAGGAGAGTGAATGAGAAGGTGTGTCCAAACTTTTGGTCTGTACTGTACTTTGTTCCCTTCCGCCTTTTAGAGGTCTTTGCATCACATCAATACTTGGTGGTGTAGGTTGCACATGGTGTTTTTTGAACACCTTTCCTTTTGTGTGATTAAAAAAATATTTTGGGGCACACATATTTTACCCTAAGAAAAGTTAAGTTTTAGCTAATGCATATCCTCTGATGCCGAGGAATGTCTGTAACTGGGGAGCAGCACCTTAAATATGTTTTGCACTATACATATTTGTGAAGTATTGGTGTGGCACCATGCATCAGGCATTGGTGGGTGAAAATCCTCGCTGATCCATGCCTGATTCATCTTCACAAAGGTCAGTCTCTCCACATTTTTTGTGGACCGACGAGTTCTCCTTGGGGTTACTATAGCCCCCGCCACACTAAACACCCGCTCTGATGGCACACTACAGGCTGGGCAGGACAGCTTTTCCAGGGCAAACTCTGCTAGTTAACACATGGAGAAAGAGAAATGTCGGCACTGCCGCACTCACGATTCTGCCGGAGTATACTGGATCACTGCACCTTCAGATCCAAATGCCACAAATCCGGTGCTCAGTCCGCCATAAGCATAAGCGTAGAAAACTTGAAAGAAGAGATCGCAGACGGCACTCACGGAAACAGCAAGAAGTTTTATTCGGGATCGCTGGTCCACGCAACAAGAACGCCAGGTAAGTCGACCGGTTTCGCGCTACGCAGAGCGCTTACACGTGACCTCTGACATCAATTAACCCTTCCCCACTTAAATACATACACCAGGTAATACAAAAATAGAAAAATAGACATTACAGGGTTAAAAGCACAAATATTGTGTATGGTGTGGAGAGACTAGCATTAGTATTTACTAACTAGCTATAGCAGCGCCTAAAACTATGTAACACTAACGGAGGTTATGCATTGTACTTAAAACGCTAGGTGTGAACATAGGTCCTATGCTAACAACATCCACCTGCACTATGGAAATACATTAAGATCCTCCCGTAGATTTAATCCTAGTGGTCCTATGGCGTCTGTAAGTATAATCATTTCAGATTCTTTTTGTAACAATAATTTATGTCTGTCTCCACCAAATTTTTAGGGTGCAACTGTTTTTAATCCTAGGAATTTTAAATCTTCAATTTTGTTATTGTGTTTATATTTCATATGTTCTATTACTTTTGGGCAGCCTTTTCCAGTAGTGAGTGAACGAAAGTGTTCCCTAATTCTTTTATGCAGTGGTCTTATGGTCTTCCCAATATAATATAAACCGCATGTACAGACTAATGCATAAACGATATAGGTAGATTTGCATGTGACAAAATCATGGATAGCGAGATTCTGTGACCCTAATTGTATACTTTTAGTTTGTATCATGTGAGAACATAAATTGCACTGTCCACATTTAAAACATCCTTGTGGTTTTGATTTTTCTATCCAATTTTTGGACGTATCATCTTGTAATCTTCCTCGTACAATGTGATCTCTAATATTCTTAGTTCTGCGAAAAGAGATTAATGGTTTATTCAACTGTGTTTTACTTAAGATGTCATCCTGCTGAAGAATATGCCAATTTTTATATATGGCTGACCTAATTTTATTTTCCATAGGGCTGTACATGAAGGAAAACGTAAAATTTTTTGTTTGATTTTCTATATTTAATTTAGTATGATCATTATCATACTTTTTATGCAACAATTGACTACGAGGTATTCTCCTGACTTTAAATAGTGCCTCACTCAGGATCGATGTAGGGTAACCCCTCTCTATTAGTCTGTCCCACAATTGTTTCACCTGTGTTTCAAATGTTTCCGTAGTGGTGTTTATCCGTTTCAATCGGACAAATTGTCCGAAAGGAAGAGACTTTTTGACATGTTGGGAATGAAAGCTGTCATATCTAAGCAAGGAGTTAGTAGCCGTAATTTTTCTAAATCCCTCGATCTCCAAAGAATCATTTTTAGCAACAAGTTTAGTGTCAAGGAATTCTATATTATTGATGCCCACCACGCTAGTAAAATGCATATTATAATTATTGTCATTCATGTAGGCGACGAACAGGTAAAACTGGGCCGTACTACCCGACCAAATAACCAGCACGTCGTCGACATATCTAACATAGAGAGCCAGATATTCAAGGAAAGGATTATTAGAAGAGAAGACCTTATCTTCCTCTAGGACCCCCCAAAAAATATTTGCGAAAGTAGGTGCCACGGGGGTCCCCATCGCAGTCCCAGATCGCTGGTTAAACCAGCGATTATTGAACTGAAAAGCATTATGGGATAATACAAACTGTAACATCTCACAAATATAATTAATGTAAACAGGGCTATGATTTTCCGTTTGGTCCAGTCGACGCCGGACAGCCTCCACACCCGCACCCTGAGGGATGCGGGTGTAGAGGCTCTCCACGTCGATACTAGCCAAAATAAAATGCTCCTGCCACCCAAAATTTTCCAAAATTTGCAGTAAGTGTTGAGTATCTTTTAAGTAAGCTGGTATAGTGAGTAGTAATGGGCGCAGGACCCAATCAAGGTATTGGGACAGGGGCTCAGTAACTGAGCCCCTGCCCGCAACAATCGGCCGACCTGGCGGCAATTGAGCATTTTTGTGAATTTTGGGTGTCCAGTACCAGTATGGTTTTTGTGGGTGAGTAATAAAAAGTTTGTTAGCAAATCTCTCCGAAAAAATATTGCTTTCCACTCCCCTCCTAAGTAGTGATCTAGCACTCTCCTGGTAATGTGTGGTGGGGTCTTTTAATAATGCTGTATAGGTATTTTGATCACTTAACTGGCGATTTGCCTCTTGTAGGTAATAATCTTTGGTCAAGAGTACAACATTGCCTCCCTTATCCGCAGGCTTCACTACTATTTCTGTGTTTTCAGATAGCCATTTTAAAGCACTCCTTTCTCCCACCGTAAGGTTCGGGGTAGATTTAGGGTAAATTAGTGCTTTAACGTCTTGAATGACGCTTTCCATAAAATTCTGGATATTGGAGCCTGCGGGCAAGGGCGGATTAAATGTGGATGGAACACCTCCTGTAAAAGGTCTGTAAGTTGTAACTTTGTCTGGATCGTGAATTATTTCATCACCTGCAATTTCCATTAATAACGATACAACATCTCTATCTTGTTCTGACCAGGATGGGTTAACGATAAAGCCCAACGGGCTAATAGATGTTGGAACTTCCCCTTCTAACTGATCAGACTCTTTACCAGGGGTGTAACCACTAAGGAAAAACCTGTGTAAATTAATTTTCCTAATAGATTTATACAAATCTATAGTAAAATCCGTAAAATTGAATTAGTTATTAATACAGTAGTTTAACCCCTTCCTTAACAAAGATAGACATTCTTCAGAGAGAACATGCTGTGTCAAATTAATAATGTTGGACTGACCTGTAGGATCTGGAGAGGCAAGAACACCTATTGTTGCCAGGTGACTTGCTTTCTCTTCATCCCACCTCTTTTTGAAAATCTTTTTGCACCTGCCCCGCCGTATCCTCCTCTTGCGGGTAGGTGCAGTTGTTGGTCCCCCAAAACCACAGGGTTAGAGGGGTCTTTAGGAAGAGTGGTATCGCCAGTCCCACTTGAGTCGGACCCTGAATCTGTAGTCCAGTAATCCTGAGGTGGTCTCCGCAGTCGTCTTTGTCTTCTCATCTTTTTAAGATTCCAATCGAAAACATGACCCCCATCATAGTCTTGTTTGTCTCTCAGATATTTATTCTTTTTACGTTCCTTAATATCAGCTTGGATCGGTAATATCTTTTTTCCCACCTTCTTTTCAAACACTTCATATTGCTCTTTGTTCACACGGGTTTTTAACTCTAATTTAGCTTTAAGCAGTTGTGCAGTAATTTGGGCATATTCTTTTTCTGTCCGTTTCAACATCAATTTAGTGAGTTTTAAGCTGTGTTCTTGATGTAGTGATGCCCATTCATCCGTAAATTCATTATCATCTTGAAATTGAGACAACTCTTTAAAAACTCGTAATCCACGTGGAACACGGCCACTCTCACAATAGGACTGTAACGAATTAACTGTCCAGAACAATTTCACTTCTTTTTCAGAAAGAGTCGTGACTTTATATTCCAAGGATTTGGTACCTAGTACCTGCAGTTCATCCCTTAGGTTACATTGTGCAAAAAATTCTGTTGCGTCTTCTCTACCAGCCAGTAAAGTCCCGGGACCAATGTGCAGTGTGCTATCCAGTGCAGCACTCGCCTCTGAGGCTGCTTGTTCCATAGACTCCATAATCAGTGAGTGAAATACAACTGCGACGTGCTCAGACTGGGTAATCAACACAACACTATCGAACACATGGAGAAAGAGAAATGTCGGCACTGCCGCACTCACGATTCTGCCGGAGTATACTGGATCACTGCACCTTCAGATCCAAATGCCACAAATCCGGTGCTCAGTCCGCCATAAGCATAAGCGTAGAAAACTTGAAAGAAGAGATCGCAGACGGCACTCACGGAAACAGCAAGAAGTTTTATTCGGGATCGCTGGTCCACGCAACAAGAACGCCAGGTAAGTCGACCGGTTTCGCGCTACGCAGAGCGCTTACACGTGACCTCTGACATCAATTAACCCTTCCCCCCTTAAATACATACACCAGGTAATACAAAAATAGAAAAATAGACATTACAGGGTTAAAAGCACAAATATTGTGTATGGTGTGGAGAGACTAGCATTAGTATTTACTAACTAGCTATAGCAGCGCCTAAAACTATGTAACACTAACGGAGGTTATGCATTGTACTTAAAACGCTAGGTGTGAACATAGGTCCTATGCTAACAACATCCACCTGCACTATGGAAATACATTAAGATCCTCCCGTAGATTTAATCCTAGTGGTCCTATGGCGTCTGTAAGTATAATCATTTCAGATTCTTTTTGTAACAATAATTATGTCTGTCTCCACCAAATTTTAAGGGTGCAACTGTTTTTAATCCTAGGAATTTTAAATCTTCAATTTTGTTATTGTGTTTATATTTCATATGTTCTATTACTTTTGGGCAGCCTTTTCCAGTAGTGAGTGAACGAAAGTGTTCCCTAATTCTTTTATGCAGTGGTCTTATGGTCTTCCCAATATAATATTTTTGTATTACCTGGTGTATGTATTTAAGGGGGGAAGGGTTAATTGATGTCAGAGGTCACGTGTAAGCGCTCTGCGTAGCGCGAAACCGGTCGACTTACCTGGCGTTCTTGTTGCGTGGACCAGCGATCCCGAATAAAACTTCTTGCTGTTTCCGTGAGTGCCGTCTGCGATCTCTTCTTTCAAGTTTTCTACGCTTATGCTTATGGCGGACTGAGCACCGGATTTGTGGCATTTGGATCTGAAGGTGCAGTGATCCAGTATACTCCGGCAGAATCGTGAGTGCGGCAGTGCCGACATTTCTCTTTCTCCATGTGTTCGATAGTGTTGTGTTGATTACCCAGTCTGAGCACGTCGCAGTTGTATTTCACTCACTGATTATGGAGTCTATGGAACAAGCAGCCTCAGAGGCGAGTGCTGCACTGGATAGCACACTGCACATTGGTCCCGGGACTTTACTGGCTGGTAGAGAAGACGCAACAGAATTTTTTGCACAATGTAACCTAAGGGATGAACTGCAGGTACTAGGTACCAAATCCTTGGAATATAAAGTCACGACTCTTTCTGAAAAAGAAGTGAAATTGTTCTGGACAGTTAATTCGTTACAGTCCTATTGTGAGAGTGGCCGTGTTCCACGTGGATTACGAGTTTTTAAAGAGTTGTCTCAATTTCAAGATGATAATGAATTTACGGATGAATGGGCATCACTACATCAAGAACACAGCTTAAAACTCACTAAATTGATGTTGAAACGGACAGAAAAAGAATATGCCCAAATTACTGCACAACTGCTTAAAGCTAAATTAGAGTTAAAAACCCGTGTGAACAAAGAGCAATATGAAGTGTTTGAAAAGAAGGTGGGAAAAAAGATATTACCGATCCAAGCTGATATTAAGGAACGTAAAAAGAATAAATATCTGAGAGACAAACAAGACTATGATGGGGGTCATGTTTTCGATTGGAATCTTAAAAAGATGAGAAGACAAAGACGACTGCGGAGACCACCTCAGGATTACTGGACTACAGATTCAGGGTCCGACTCAAGTGGGACTGGCGATACCACTCTTCCTAAAGACCCCTCTAACCCTGTGGTTTTGGGGGACCAACAACTGCACCTACCCGCAAGAGGAGGATACGGCGGGGCAGGTGCAAAAAGATTTTCAAAAAGAGGTGGGATGAAGAGAAAGCAAGTCACCTGGCAACAATAGGTGTTCTTGCCTCTCCAGATCCTACAGGTCAGTCCAACATTATTAATTTGACACAGCATGTTCTCTCTGAAGAATGTCTATCTTTGTTAAGGAAGGGGTTAAACTACTGTATTAATAACTAATTCAATTTTACGGATTTTACTATAGATTTGTATAAATCTATTAGGAAAATTAATTTACACAGGTTTTTCCTTAGTGGTTACACCCCTGGTAAAGAGTCTGATCAGTTAGAAGGGGAAGTTCCAACATCTATTAGCCCGTTGGGCTTTATGGTTAACCCATCCTGGTCAGAACAAGATAGAGATGTTGTATCGTTATTAATGGAAATTGCAGGTGATGAAATAATTCACGATCCAGACAAAGTTACAACTTACAGACCTTTTACAGGAGGTGTTCCATCCACATTTAATCCGCCCTTGCCCGCAGGCTCCAATATCCAGAATTTTATGGAAAGCGTCATTCAAGACGTTAAAGCACTAATTTACCCTAAATCTACCCCGAACCTTACGGTGGGAGAAAGGAGTGCTTTAAAATGGCTATCTGAAAACACAGAAATAGTAGTGAAGCCTGCGGATAAGGGAGGCAATGTTGTACTCTTGACCAAAGATTATTACCTACAAGAGGCAAATCGCCAGTTAAGTGATCAAAATACCTGTACAGCATTATTAAAGACCCCACCACACATTACCAGGAGAGTGCTAGATCACTACTTAGGAGGGGAGTGGAAAGCAATATTTTTTCGGAGAGATTTGCTAACAAACTTTTTATTACTCACCCACAAAAACCATACTGGTACTGGACACCCAAAATTCACAAAAATGCTCAATTGCCGCCAGGTCGGCCGATTGTTGCGGGCAGGGGCTCAGTTACTGAGCCCCTGTCCCAATACCTTGATTGGGTCCTGCGCCCATTACTACTCACTATACCAGCTTACTTAAAAGATACTCAACACTTACTGCAAATTTTGGAAAATTTTGGGTGGCAGGAGCATTTTATTTTGGCTAGTATCGACGTGGAGAGCCTCTACACCCGCATCCCTCAGGGTGCGGGTGTGGAGGCTGTCCGGCGTCGACTGGACCAAACGGAAAATCATAGCCCTGTTTACATTAATTATATTTGTGAGATGTTACAGTTTGTATTATCCCATAATGCTTTTCAGTTCAATAATCGCTGGTTTAACCAGCGATCTGGGACTGCGATGGGGACCCCCGTGGCACCTACTTTCGCAAATATTTTTTTGGGGGTCCTAGAGGAAGATAAGGTCTTCTCTTCTAATAATCCTTTCCTTGAATATCTGGCTCTCTATGTTAGATATGTCGACGACGTGCTGGTTATTTGGTAGGGTAGTACGGCCCAGTTTTACCAGTTCGTCGCCTACATGAATGACAATAATTATAATATGCATTTTACTAGCGTGGTGGGCATCAATAATATAGAATTCCTTGACACTAAACTTGTTGCTAAAAATGATTCTTTGGAGATCGAGGGATTTAGAAAAATTACGGCTACTAACTCCTTGCTTAGATATGACAGCTTTCATTCCCAACATGTCAAAAAGTCTTTTCCTTTCGGACAATTTGTCCGATTGAAACGGATAAACACCACTACGGAAACATTTGAAACACAGGCGAAACAATTGTGGGACAGACTAATAGAGAGGGGTTACCCTACATCGATCCTGAGTGAGGCACTATTTAAAGTCAGGAGAATACCTCGTAGTCAATTGTTGCATAAAAAGTATGATAATGATCATACTAAATTAAATATAAAAAATCAAACAAAAAATTTTACGTTTTCCTTCATGTACAGCCCTATGGAAAATAAAATTAGGTCAGCCATATATAAAAATTGGCATATTCTTCAGCAGGATGACATCTTAAGTAAAACACAGTTGAATAAACCATTAATCTCTTTTCGCAGAACTAAGAATATTAGAGATCACATTGTACGAGGAAGATTACAAGATGATACGTCCAAAAATTGGATAGAAAAATCAAAACCACAAGGATGTTTTAAATGTGGACAGTGCAATTTATGTTCTCACATGATACAAACTAAAAGTATACAATTAGGGTCACAGAATCTCGCTATCCATGATTTTGTCACATGCAAATCTACCTATATCGTTTATGCATTAGTCTGTACATGCGGTTTATATTATATTGGGAAGACCATAAGACCACTGCATAAAAGAATTAGGGAACACTTTCGTTCACTCACTACTGGAAAAGGCTGCCCAAAAGTAATAGAACATATGAAATATAAACACAATAACAAAATTGAAGATTTAAAATTCCTAGGATTAAAAACAGTTGCACCCTTAAAATTTGGTGGAGACAGACATAAATTATTGTTAAAAAAAGAATCTGAAATTATTATACTTACAGACGCCATAGGACCACTAGGATTAAATCTACGGGAGGATCTTAATGTATTTCCATAGTGCAGGTGGATGTTGTTAGCATAGGACCTATGTTCACACCTAGCGTTTTAAGTACAATGCATAACCTCCGTTAGTGTTACATAGTTTTAGGCGCTGCTATAGCTAGTTAGTAAATACTAATGCCAGTCTCTCCACACCATACACAATATTTGTGCTTTTAACCCTGTAATGTCTATTTTTCTATTTTTGTATTACCTGGTGTATGTATTTAAGGGGGGAAGGGTTAATTGATGTCAGAGGTCACGTGTAAGCGCTCTGCGTAGCGCGAAACCGGTCGACTTACCTGGCGTTCTTGTTGCGTGGACCAGCGATCCCGAATAAAACTTCTTGCTGTTTCCGTGAGTGCCGTCTGCGATCTCTTCTTTCAAGTTTTCTAAACTCTACTAGTTGCAGCCACAAATCAAGTTTGGCTGCCAAGAAGTCCAGCGGATCTTCAAGGTGTGTTGGTATTGGCGTTGGTCATGTCAAAGTATGCCACCACCTGCTGGTTCAGGTCCTGCTCCAGGTCTACCTGCTGCTGATGAGTTGCTTCACTATGCAGGTGAAGAAAGCTACTCATCAGCGACTGTAGACTCAGGCTGCTGATGATGGAGCTGGTACTGCTCCTGCCACCCCACCCCTCCCCACCAGCCGTGGCTATGGAAGGTGAGCGCAGAGGCCCCCCCCCCCCCGAGTCAGACCTGCGAGAGGATGGACGATGGCGCAGATAGGCATCTGCTAACTGACTACGTAGGATGTCTCTGTAGTAGATCAGTTTGTTCTCCCTCTCAGTGGTTGTAAAAAAGGCCCCCCATTTTGTGCCGATAGCGAGGGTCCAATAAGGTGGAGAGCCAGAAGTCATCCCGTTGCCGAATGGTGAGAATTCTGCGGTCGCTATGCAAGCAAGTGAGCAGGCATCGTGCCATTTGTGCAAGTGACTCGGAGGGACTCCCATCCTCCATCTCCACTGCATACTGCCACGATGTGTCTGGGTCCTCTGTCTCGCCTTCCTCATAACCCTTTAGCTGCTCCTGCTCCTCCTCTCCTGTCAGATGACTAGAAAGACTGCCCATCTCGCAAAACACAAACTGTGCTCCACAGTGCCCCTCCCCATCCTCCTCCAGTTCAGCACCCACAGGGCTCATGTGGCAGTGAGATGTGGGCGCCACGTCTCCAGTGCAGAGTCCACCTCTTGAAAAGGGAGGGACTGCAGTATCAGCAACTTGGACAGGAGCACATTCAGCTTCTGTGCCGATGGATTGCTGGCAGAATGACTGACTCGAAATAGGAGGAGCAGGAGCATCTGGAGCGACAGAAGATGGGTATGACACACAGCTCCCTTCGGCTACGTTGGTGGAGCCTTGGCTGGCTGGAAGAGGGAGCGGCTGGTGGTCAATGCAGCAGGCTGGACCACCACATCGGAGTAACGGTTCTCCCAGGCCATTTTATGGTGACACTGCATATGTTGACGCAGGGCCGAGGTGCCAACATTGGGACCCTGGCCATGCTTCACCTTCTGCCGACTCATCTGGCATGTGGCCTGGTTGACATCCTCCAGATGCTTGATGAAAAACTGCCATGCCGCCGAGTAGCTGATTTTCCCACCAACAGTTCGCATTGATTGACTGCTACTGCTGCCGACTCCAGGAACCCCTGTCCCACTACCTCCTGAGAAGGTGGGCTGCTGTGAAGCAGGTGGTCTACCCCGGGCACATTTGGCTCCAGACTTTCCACTTCTGCCACCATGCTGACTGCCAACCATGCTACCATCTTGCTGGCTCAGCTGCTGCCTCACAGGCAACCTGCAACCCTCTTCTCCTGATTATGAAGCCCCTTCTGCACCCAGCTCCCAAGTGCGATCGGCTTCATCATCATAGAGTTGTGTCTGCACGTCACTGATGTCCTTCTCAGGTTCCTCAACAGTGTCTGCTTCAGGACCCTGAACGCTTACAACACCACCTCCCATGCGACTCTCCTCATTACTTCTTGCCCACCTAGCGGAGGAAGCGACGGATGTCTACTCCACGACTTGGCTGGGCAGAAGCTGCTGACTTGGTCCTCACTAAATAGTGGAGCTGAACCAACAGCATAATATACTTCTGTGGGGGAGGGAACAGCATAGGACAGAGGCAATGGGAGGACAGGGACTGCTCCCAGGCCTTGCCAACTGAGGGCTGTGTCTGAGGAACCCACTGACTGTTGACTGGGGGTGTCAGATGTCACTTGTGATGAAGTGGATGACCGTGTTAACCAGTCGATGACGGCAAATGGGTTGCTGGTCGAGACATGACCGCTAGCTGATCCCAGGAGCTCAGGCCTCTTGCTGTGACTCCTGCTTCCACTCGCCCCTAGTCTGCTGTGACCTCTGCCTGATGAATTTAGGCCTCTGCCACTTCTCTGTGCCCTTTAGACTTTAACAGGAACAAAATGGTACACCACTTAGATGTATGTATGTGGTATGCACTTATGAGGGGAGGACAAAGTGCTCCCATACACTTAAAACAGTATTTGTCTACAACATCAGCAGGTGTGTACTTTTGGCCGGCCTTTCACAGTATCTAGCATGTTGCATGTGACTCAGGGTTATCCCGCCAATCCTTGTTCCCGTCTTCCCAAGATTCCTTGCCCCATGTCCTCACATGTGGATTCCCCATTTTTGATGCCCGGCCTCTGGAGCAATTCGAGCGATCGAATCACGGCGATATTCACATTCGTTACAAATCCAATTTTTGATGAAATTTGCAACGAATTTGGATTAATCAGATTTGATTCACTCATCCCTAGTTTTAGGCAAATGTATTTAATAGCAGTGAAAGGAGACATTTATTGTAAAAAAAAAAAACAACAACACATTTTTATGGCTCTGCAGAGCCCTAATTTGTCCTGTGAAGTTACACTTACCTGTTTAATATATTCAACCTATTATTTTTACAAAGCTGTTGATAGGCTTAGATCTAACCAGCAGTTCAGGGGATCAGGGGAAGAATATGTTACATGGCACAGATGAGAACTTGCATTGAGGTAAAATTGGAATTTTTCTATTCCTCGATAACCCCTTTAAAACAGTTGCTACAAGGCTTGTGTGTATATAAAAGATTTAAGTGTAGATTTTTTACATTTAGTTACAGACTTCGGAGCTGCAGAAGAATCCAACTTGTACCCAGCCGGCTGATAAAGATTTTTATACTTTCATAATAAAGACAATTTATGAATGTGATGCATTGAAAAATCTAATATCTGTGATTTTGCAGAAATATAAACTAATAATATATCCAGAACTATGTTTAAACCTGATGCTGTTTATGTACGAATACACTATAAAGAGGTTGTGCAGGATTAGAAAGACAGGGATACTTTTGTCAATCAAAGAGCTGTACTATACCTGTCCATGCATTGTGCTTTGCATTGCAGCTTATCTCTATTAAAGTAAATGGCTAAGCTGTTGTACCAAACTTAACTTAAGAACAGGAGTGGAGCTGTTTTTGAACTTTTTATTTTTTTTAAATCCTCTTCACCCGCTTTAACCAATTTTCAACATTTGCCATATTTATATACAGTGTTTTCGAGATGTAATTCTTTCAACTCACTGTACATTGTAGCGTGCAGGAATGGTGCAAGCTCAAGAGCATGTTACAGTTGACATGCTGTTACATTGGCTTATCTCGGAGTTATTTGTGATTTCAGGTGTTTAGCCCCTTAGATGCCGCAGTCAATGGCGATCACTGCATCTAAGTACTTAGAACGCTGAGTGTCATATACAATGGCTAAAATATGTATCCATGTTGCATTGTGATTGTTTGTCATTCATTACTGGTGATATATGTCCTGCCTCAATGTCCATTGGTATTCACAACTTTTAATTCCCTTACCCTTATCTGTGATAGTTTAACATTCCAAAGAATCCATTCTGTTTGATCAAACTACCAGGAGATGACAGTCTAAGCTATTGCATCCAGGGGCCAGTTGGGGGCAATTAACATAACTGTGCCAATTAGTGGACACTGTTTGCCTGGATGGTAAATTTGACACCTTCACCAGCCGAACAGACTTTAAGACCTGGTGTCGATAAATGAAAGAGAGGTATGGGAAGTAGCTCCCCTGTGAAAATGCCATGTCTTCCAATATTAATGCGGCATATAGAAGAGAAGACGGAGGCACTCACCATTCCAATAAAATACTGTACTTTATTTTAAATGGCAGCATAAAAACAGCAGGTGCATACATGAGGGACACCGACCAGAGATGATAGCTATTCTCCACCTTGTCCCACCCAGGGGCTGAACATAGAGGGATCACCTGTCCATAGCAGGGTATAAAACCACAGACTGGTGGTGGTGGTGGGGGGGGGGGGTTAGGGCACGCTTGCATGGGGGACAAGATCTAATTTTGGAAGCCAGACGCAATTTCCTACCAGACCCCATGGAATAGAACGCTGTAACTTTTTGTAATTAAAGATTCGAGTTATTTTCCCATTTATTTTTATTTTCTGTGTGGTGAAACTTTGTCTTGTTATTATCTGTTTTTATATGTACTGTGAATATTTTTCTTTCATAATAAATCATTCATTTATTAAAGGGGTATTCCAGGCAAAACCTTTTTTTATGTATATCAACTGGCTCCGGAAAGTTAAACAGATTTGTAAATTACTTCTATTAAAAAATCTTAATCCTTCCAATAGTTATTAGCTTCTGAAGTTTTCTGTCTAACTGCTCAATGATGATGTCACGTCCCGGGAGCTGTGCATGATGGGAGAATATCCCCATAGGAACTGCACAGCTCCCGGGACGTGAGTCATCAGAGAGCAGTTAGACAGAAAACAACTCAACTTCAGAAGCTAATAACTATTGGAAGGATTACGATTTTTTAATAGAAGTAATTTACAAATCTTTTTAACTTTCCGGAGCCAGTTGATATATAAAAAAAAGTTTTGGCCTGGAATAGCCCTTTAAGTCCAGCCTTATGTCTGGTAAAATGGACGCACATTGTCCTTTTCTTTCCTGTTCGCTACATTATAGATTTGGATTAATCTTTTTCCTGTTTTGATATAATTCTGGGGATAGTAGGTTATATTTGGGAATTGTGGCATATCCAGATTGGATTGATAGCTTCCTGTCGGCTTGAAATTGACAGGTGGGGGCAGCGATACCTTTTATTTGGGTGGTGTAAGAGCGATTTTTTATCATTATTTTCGGTCTAGTGTAAACAAATAGTGATTTTATAGATCACCCTACCACCCACTCATGTCGTCTCGTGACACTGAACAGTTCTAATAAATCTCAGTGACAACTCGATACATCAAGTGACTTAAAATGTAAATTAAATATGTATTGTGGTATAAAAGTATGCATGTAAAAAATAGCAAACAAGCAAGTATGAAAGAATATTATATCTTGCCACTAATATCAGAGGAGTGATAGGTCTAAGACAGGCCCATAAGTCATCAAAAGCTACACCGTAGTCAGCAGGCAAGAAAAGCTGCAGTAGGGTTAAAGTCCTTGAATTCTTACTGTTCCTTTCACTATAGGAAAAAAAATAATCCCTTACTTTCGCAATAAAAATCCCCCCAATATAATCCCTTTTACTTCTGCTATAATTATAATTAGAAGTGTTTACACATTAACTCAAACAAGCACAATCTAGACTAAACACCACTATGTGCCGGACTTTTCTTGGCCTTGCAGTTATGTGGCAAACAGTAAATTATTAAATGGAATCCCCACATTTTGGGGGGGATTTGTTTTACCCAGTGAACTTTTTGGTAAAACTGGCATGTTCTCTTTTAGAGATGAGCGAACTTACAGTAAATTCGATTAGTCACGAACTTCTCTGCTCAGCAGTTGATGACTTTTCCTGCATAAATTAGTTCAGCTTTCAGGTGCTCCGGTGGGCTGGAAAAGGTGGATACAGTCCTAGGAGACTCTTTCCTAGGACTATATCCACCTTTTCCAGCCCACCGGAGCACCTGAAGGCTGAACTAATTTACGCAGGAAAAGTCATCAACTGCCGAGCCGAGAAGTTTGTGACAAATCGAATTTACTGTAAGTTCGCTTATCTCTATTCTCTTTATTCTTTGGGTCAACATAAAACAATATCTCATATATCTTTATATGTATGACTTTTACAGTACTACTTTAAAAAAAACAAAAAACTTTGTAACAAAATGAGAATGCTTTAAATGTCTCTATAAGTTTTTATTTTTCCGCATATGAGGCTGTATGAGGGATCAAAGATCTGTAGTTTTTATCGGTACTACTTTGCATAAATGTGACATTTTGATCACTTTTTATAAAAAAAAATTCTGGGATATAAAATGACCAGAAATCATCAATTTTAGACTTTGGTATATTTTTTGATGTTACAATACGGGATCATTGACATATTTATATTATATTATATTTATATTGACATTTTATTATAGACATTTCCACACATGGTAATACCATATCTAATTATGTTAAATATATATCATTTGTTTTTATTTGTAAAATGGTAAAAGGGGGTAATTACATTTTTTTTATTAGGGAAGGGGCTTATTTATATGTTTAAAAACATCTTACTACATTTTTAGGGGACTATTTATAGCAATCTTTTGATTGCTAATACTGTTCAGTGCTATGCATTGGCAAAGCACTGATCAGTGCAGTTGGGTATCTACTTGCATAGCCTGCCAGATGGCAGACCATACAAGAGGATTTCTGGAGATGCTGTGGAGTAGGTAAGCAGAGCTCCGGCTGCTATCTTGACTCATCAGACCCCGCAATCACGCAGCTGGTGGTCCAATGAGTCTCACATTCACCGCAACTGCTTTAGGTGCCATGATCAGTACTGATTACGGCATCTAAAGGATTAATGGCAAACATCAGCGGGATTGCTGATGTCAGCCATTAGTGGCGAGGTCCCGGCTGCCGCTAAAAGCATTTACTGCATGGGTCCCCAAGGTGTTAATCGAAATGCGTAAATATAAGACAACAGGGAATAAAGAAAGAAACTTTAAAATTCAAAATGCTTTGTTATGTAAAAATTTTAATCAGCTCTGCTTTTCTACTCTTGGATACTTCCTTTAACATTCTGAGCAATCTCCAGACAAAATAAAGTCTCCAGAGTTGTAGGTTAAAGCTTTAGGCAGATGTGTGAAAAGTTGTTCAATCTACCTTTAAGAGTTGCTCTAATAGCAGATATACTAACTTAAAAATTCTCTGGTCTGGTTTTCACACATATTTAGTAGTGTTGCTCACGAATATTCGCATTTCGAATATTCGCAGCAAATATCGTATATTCACCAATATTACGAATTTCGCTCCAAAAATTCGCGATTACGAATATTCGTCTTTTTTTCAAACTGTTTTAAAACTGAGCACATTGTAGGGATCTCCTTTGACTGATAAATGCAATGCTTGTATCATTAAAGACCCAGGGATGAGACTGTGAGGCGAAAGGTTTATGCATGCGAATATTCGCAATGCGAATATTCTTTGAAATTCAGCCCTACTTGAGAGTTCTGCAAGCACAGTTGTCAGAGCTTAGCAACGTCCCTAGCAACCAATAGAAACTTGCTGGCACGACCAGTATATAACATCACTCCCCACCAGCATTCCTTTGCAGATTCACATGGTGGTTTAGAGAGGAGAGTGTTTCTGTGCTTTTGCTTGCGTCCTTTGTGCCTTGTATCCTGTGACAACCAATTGCTTTTTTAAAAGCAGAAGAGAACCCAATTGTTTTTTTAAAAACAGAAGAAGCACAACTTATAACACCGTGATAACTCTCTGAGTACAGATAATGTATAGATGTGACCAGCAGTCCTATGTAACACCACATATAGCACAGTGATAACTATCTGAGTACATATAATGTAGTAGATGTGACCTGCAGTCCTATGTAACACCACATATAACACAGTGATAACTATCTGAGTACAAATAATGTATAGATGTGACCTGCAGTCCTATGTAACACCACAGATAACACAGTGATAACTATCTGAGTACAGATAATGTAGTAGATGTGACCTGCAGTCCTATGTAATACCACATATAACACAGTGATAACTCTATGAGTACAGATAATGTAGTCGATGTGACCTGCGGTCCTATGTAACACCGCAGATAACAGTGATAACTCTCTGAGTACAGATAATGTTGTAGATATAACCTGCAGTCCTATGTAACACCACAGATAACAGTAATAACTCTCTGAGTACAGATAATGTAGTTGATGTGACCTGCGGTCCTATGTAACACCACAGATAACACAGTGATAACTCTCTGAATACAGATAATGTTGTAGATATAACCTGCAGTCCTATGTAACACCACAGATAACAGTAATAACTCTCTGAGTACAAATAATGTATAGATGTGACCTGCAGTCCTATGTAAAACCACAGATAACACAGTGATAACTATCTGAGTACAGATAATGTAGTAGATGTGACCTGCAGTCCTATGTAATACCACAGATAACACAGTGATAACTCTCTGAGTACAGATAATGTAGTAGATGTGACCTGCAGTCCTATGTAACACCACAGATAACACAGTGATAACTCTCTGAGTACAGATAATGTAGTAGATATGACCTGCAGTCCTATGTAATACCCCAGATGTATTAGTGTAGTGTAATGTAATGTTTGTAGGGTACAGTCACATGGGCAGGGGTTCACAGTAGTTTCCCGCTGAGAGTTTGAGCTGCAGCGCAAAATTAGCTTCAGCTACAAACACACTGTAAGCCCCTGCCCAGGTGAATGTACGCTGTACATTCACATTGGGGGAGAGGGGGGGGGGGGGAGGGATGCATCGAGTTGCATGCAGGGAGTTGTAGTTTAGCAACAGCTGGAGGCACAATGGTTGCGAAACACTGAGAGTTTGTTACCTAACTCAGTGTTTCACAACCAGGGTACCTCCAGCTGTTGCAAAACTACAACTCCCAGCAAGCATGGTCTGTCAGTGCATGCTGGGAGTTGTAGTTTTGCAACAGCTGGAGACACACTGTTTGGGAAACTGCTATCTGATCTTATATCATAACTTTTAAACTAGTCTAAAATGCAGTTAAATATAATGAAATAACATTGGTGACATTACTTACACAAATCAGCAGTTTTTCCTCACTTGGTGAAAAGTTACTCCCCACCATCTTCGCTTCGCACGGCAGCAGAAAATCGCAATGCGAAAAGCAACTGGCAAAGATCCAGGAAATGATCTCGGTTCTCGCATGATGTCATAGCGCGCATGCGCAGATGGAATGCGCGCATGCGCAATGGAAAAAAAAACTCACGAATATTCGAATTTCACGAATATGGGACGAATATTCGTCCTCATATTTGCGAAATATCGCGAATTCGAATATGGCATATGCCATTCATCACTAATATTTAGTACAGAGACTATTGAAAATGCAGTTTCGGACTGGATACAGGAACAGTCCATTTAGTCTTCGTCTACTCTAATGGGCCTACACAGGTTGACCTACTGTGCGGCAGATACTTGAACTTTACTTCCAGGCATAATACCTATGTGTACGGCGTACGCTGATGAAAACTTCTGTGACATGTTCAGCCACACAGCACTAATGTTGATCACAGGTCACCAAAGAGATTTGTTTACGCAGAGGGGCCCTTATACAGCGATTCTCCTACTCTGACTAGTAGATACTCTTTCTTGGAGCTGGAACTTGAAGCACGATGGCCTAACATCATGGACTGGAGGCAACATTTTGAATAAAACTGTCCCACAGCACCATGATCACTGCACATGTGACCCAGATCTGTGTTAGGTTAGATTGTTCTGGCAAGTGGAAGATGATTTGAGACTTGCTTGTAGCAGGCTTTGGCTTTAACAGGACATAGAATATTACTGGAAAACAGAAACAAAAAAATTAAAGTTTTTAAATGTTGCCATTTGCACCATAATCTGTAGTTTTTATTGGTAGTGCAATAAAGCGAAAAAATCAAATAAAAATCATTAGGAAAAATACATTTTATATAGTCATAATATCACAATAATATCCTAAGAGAAGGCGATCTCTAAATTAAAGAAATGGTGCTGGGGAACTGCTTTATTTATGGGTTACACAAAAATGTTGTTTAGTTCAGGCAAAGGTCCTGTGTCTTATTGCAAAGCATTGGCCTGGGTGGTATGTGTAAGATGATACTAGTTTGTTGGTCAGACAATTATAATCTCTGTAAATTCCTGTAAAAGAACATGTGAACTGGTCTAAAGTTTATGTTAAACTAGAACTTATATCTTTGAAGTCCTTTAGCATCACCACTAATTGGTGGGTCTGGGGGAAGGTCAACGCCCCTGGGAGCATTCTGAAAATATGTGGTAAGGTTAAAGCTGTATATGTGCAAAAGATATCCATTTTCTTTAGCCTGCTGTTACTTGTGGATGTGTACGTTTGTACACATAGTTATAAAATCTATGTACAATAGCTGCAATACACCATGTAGATTAGTAAATAGCAGATACAGTAAAAAAAATTATGCTTTATACTTTTTATTAACTTTACATATCTTGAAATATATTGATACAATTATTCTTCAATGTTTTTACATTACACATTATTTTAAAGTGACCTTATCCATCATGCATGTACAACACTTATTGTGTTGTCTGACTGCACTGCCTCCTGTATCAACAATTTTTCCTTCATTTCCCCTCTGTTAGCTTATTCTTAAAGGGGTACCAAACGCTGGGGGTGGGCTGCGGGGGTCGTGAAGGTCATGGCCACACCCTTCGTAATGTCACACCATGCCCCTTCAATGCAAGTCTAGGGGAGGGGGCGTAATGGCTGCAAAAATTTTCCGAACGATGGGGGCAGTGGAGTACCCCTTTAAGGAGAAGGGGGCTATCTGCTATGATTTGTTCCATACTCAGGAGCTTTGATCCCCCCCCCCCCCAGTCCACAGGTTTATGCTTGCTGTGGATCAGCTGAGGTTTGTGATCAGTGTCCTTGGTGAGATTTCTATGTTTTAAGGGTCTTTTTAGAAGGGCTAACCCATGTCTGATATTATTAATAATGTAGCAGATAAGCATTTGTTTACTGAGCTTTTAAAGGGGTACTCCGGTGAAAACCTTTTTTCTTTTAAATCAAATGGTGGCAGAAAGTAAAACATATTTGTAAATTACTTCTCTTAAAAAATCTTAATCCTTCTAGTACTTATTAGCTGTTGAATACTACAGAGGAAATTCCTTTCTTTTTGGAACACTGATGACATCACGACCACAGTGCTCTCTGCTGACATCTCTGTCCATTGTAGCAACCATGCATAGCAGATGTATGCTAAGGGCAGCATGGTGGTGTGAGGTGGTTTTTTGCGCCCCCGTAGATCCATGTGTCCGCTCCTCCACCAGCTCTCCGAACATTTCCAAAGCTAGAACTGGGGGAGGGCAGAGCAAGGGAAGAGAAAAGGTTCACGCCCCCTCCCTCATCTCCCTGAGCTCGGCTGGACGCAGATCTATACGGCACGCCCCCTCCCTGAGGACGTAAATCTCCACGGCAGGTCCCCTCCCCCATCTCCCCGAGCTGAGGACGTAGAGCAGTGCTCCCAATGAGCTCTATGTATAAAGGGGGACATACTGTACGGGCTAAATGTCCCCCTTTAGTGTGTACAGTAGGTCCCCCTTTAGTTTGTGCAGTCTTTAGCCCATACAGTATGTCCTCCTTTGTCCCCCTTTAGCCTGTAGCCCGTGCAGTATGTCCCCCTTTGAGGGGACCTGCCGTGGAGATCTGCTGGGGGAGATGAGGGAGGGAGGGGCCTGCCGTGGAGATCTGCTGGGGGAGATGAGGGAGGGGCCTGCCGTGGAGATCTGCTGAGGGAGATGAGGGAGGGAGGGGCCTGCCGTGGAGATTTACGTCCTCAGCTCGGGGAGATGAGGGAGGGACCTGCCGTGGAGATCTGCGTCCAGCAGCCGAGCTCAGAGAGGGGAGATGAGGGAGGGGGGGCGTGAACTTTCTCCTTCGCCTTGCTCTGCCCTCCCCCAGTTCTAGCTTCGGAAATGTTCGGAGAGCTGGGGGAGGAGCGGACGCATAGATCTACGGGGGCGCAAAAAAACACCTCACAGTGGCTCAGTGGTTAGCACTGCTGCCTTGCAATGCTGGGGACTTGGGTTCAATTCCCACTAAAGACAACAATAAATAAAGCGTTATTATTATAATAACATCAGTAGAGAGAACTGTGCTTGTGATGTCATCAGAGAGCATTCCAAAAAGAAAATAATTTCCTCTGTAGTATTCAGCAGCTAACAAGTACAGGAAGGATTAAGATTTTTTAATAGAATTCATTTAAAAATATGTTTAACTTTCTGCCACTAGTTGATTTAAAAGAAAAAAGGTTTTCACCGGAATACCCCTTTAACAATGATTGCGTGACTTAAACTGGATTATTCAAACAACCTTTTACTTAGATCATTGTTGACCATGCAATGATGATCACAATCTCAGTAAACAGCTGATGAAAGAGTAATTGCTTATTCATTGACTGATTGCTGGATCTTTTAGTGCCCATTCACTACAGATTTTCTGCTTGGAAAACATGGTGCAGCAGCCTCCTATTGTTCTTAATGGGATTCTGCTGGATCATTTAATCAACAGAATTTCATCTGGGGTCCGTAATTTCCGCAATGGAACATTTGTCGCCGAAATTTCAGATCCCAGACTCTGTAAAAAGAATGAACTCGATCATTCTTTCAGTGGAATCTGCTCTGAAATGCATTGCTGTCTATTGAGATGGTGCATTTCCAAGTGGTCTTAGAGGCGGCTTGTTTTGCCAGTGCCTAATCCAGATGGAATCTCTTCCAGGAATATCTTTTGGCAGACTTTCTGTAGTGTGAATGAACAAAAAATACATTATTTATGCATTCCTATTTGTGTTCAAGCAATCTCTCTCGCTGCTACTGCTTCCTCTCTTATACAGTCTGCCTGCTCTTTGTAATATAATGCCTCACTACAAGGTTTGTCAACTTTCAAGCCTCATAGTCTGCTTTTTATAAAAGATCCTGAACAATCATTGGCTGCAGCAGTGTCCCATCTCAATTGGTGATTGGCGAAATGGATACCTCCTGCTAAGAGGCTCATCTTGGTAGCAGGAAGCAGGAAGTAGTGGCGCCTAGTGGATGACATAAGATTGACAGCTGCGGCAGACCACTTATGGAAATTCAGAAGTGTGAATGGGAGTGTGGAATCCCATAGAAATCTATGGGCTTTAATTTGAGGCAGAATTCCGAAAGCAGAAATTCTGAATAGACCCTTAAGATTGCGCCCGTCTCGGCAGTATTAACCCTATATTTGCCATGGTCAGTACTGACTATGGCATTTATAGGATTGACAGGGGAATAACAGGTAAAAAGTAAAAAAAAATAATAAAAATAAAATGTTTTTCAATAAAGTGTAAAAAAATTCAATAAAATAAATACACCTTTCCCAATAAAGCCCTGTATTAGCAAAAAACAACAAAAAACCTATTCATAATAGATATTGCCACGTTCCACACGGTAAATGCTGGAAAAAAAATTACAAAAAAGCACAAGAATTGCTAATTTTGTCCAAAAAATTTAACAAACATTATCAAAAGGTGGCATGTATTGCAAAAATAGTACCAATAAAAAGTACAGCTTGTCCTGCAAAAAAACTATACTAAAAACCCCTTACACAAAACAACAAAAAACAAAAAAAAAGGGTTTTGTTCTGAAAAGGAAAAAGAACATAAAAATAAATATGAATTGTGTATTGCCATAATCGTACCAATCCAAAGAATAACAATAACATCATTTTATGGCACAGTGAATGCCATAAAAAATAATGTAAAAAAAATGCCAGAAATGTTTTCATTTTTCACAATATTTTGGAGTTTTTTACAAAAACTTGCAACTAATATAAAGTACAATATGTCACAAAAAAAACTATTTCAGAATCACTTTGTTAAGTATTCCAAATGTATTACCATTTAGGCAAGGTTTCAACACACAAAAAAAAAAAAGCCAGAAAAAACCTGTGTGGAAACCTAGCCTTAAAGAGACCCATGCCAGATTTGAAAAATGGAGCTTGGTCATTAACCCCTTAATGACTGCTTGTGTAAATATTTGGCACAGCCGGTCTATGAAGCGAGCTCAGGAGCTCATTCCGGACGTTAGGCTGAAAATTACGGCCCAAGCTCACAAGCATGTCCTTGTTTTCTTCATATTGTTCTCTTTTTCTCATTCTGGTACAAGTTAGTCATGGTTTCGTCTGTCCAGAAAACTTTGTTCCAGAACTAGGCAGCTTTTGACTTTTTTTTTTTTAGCAAAGTTTTATCTGCCCATTTTGTTCTTGACTGTTACTAGTAGTTTGCAGGAAATCCTTTGTATTTCCATTCCCGACAGTATCTTTTTGACAATATTTGTTTTGACAATTGTATGCCTACCTCCTTGGGTTGGCTGGATGTTGTGAAACAGTTTTTCTTTACCAAGAAACTACAGAAAGAATTTCCCACCTTTAGTTGTTTTTCTTTCTTTTCTATGCATTTTGGCGTTGATTACCTCACCATCTCCTCTTAAGAATTTACCTATTAATTTAGCAATTCTTAAACTTTCTGCAATCTCTAGATTATTATTTTTTATTTTTTTTGTCCCAATGAATAGCTGCCAAATGCAAATTCAACACTTGGAATCAACTCCAGACCTTTTATCCTCTTAATTTGTTATGAAATAATAAGGTAAGAGGCCAAACTGGATTATGAAAGTGCTTATCTGTCCTATAAATTTTAAGCCTGTGAGACTATTCAAAAAGAGGTTGCAAGACCTAAATGGTTACATAATTACATAGAAGGGCATTTACTAAGGGGTTTAGTCATTTTTTTTGACTATTTTTGGCGCAAAATTGTCGCAATTGCGCCTACCCTATTTTTCGTGCGACTTTCTCTAGCAAGAGCTAGAAAGTCAAATTTTTTTCCCCGCTTGATTTGCGCTAGTTTGCATTTTTGACTTGCAGTGGTCAGGTATTTATTAACTGAACTGCGACAGTCGCAGCTGCGCAATAAACAGTCGCAACAGCCACAAAAATTGACTAAATTTACTCCAGCTCCAACATGGAGCAGGAAAAGCTACTGCCGCCCGGGCTCCGACATACTTTCTCCCCGCTACCCTCACTTCGCTACAGGGACACTGCAGTGATTTACATCCCCCCTCTCACCTGCCAGTGCCACACAACTCCCATCTGTCTGCTAACTGTTGCAAGACTACAAGTCCCAGCATGCCTTTACAGTGAGGACACGCTGGGAGTTGTAGTCTTGTAGCAGTGGGAGCTGAGCGGCGCGGGCGGGAGACAAGGGGGGGGGATGTATATCAGTGTCCCCATAAGTGAGGGTAGCGGGAAGGCCTTGGCTGTCAGCGCATGCTGGGTGTTGTAGTTTTATAACAGCTGGAGGGCCACATTTTGCAGACCACTGGTTTGTGGTCTGTAAACTGTAGTCCTCCGGCTGTTGCAAAACTAAACAGCTGAAGGGGACCAGCGAAGACGTTCACTTACCCTTCCGAGGCTCCAGCAACGATCGGTGAAGGAGATCGTCGGGCGGCACTGTCGCGCGGCAGTGTCTTGCGGCAATGTCGTGCGGCACTGGATCCTGCGGAAGCCGGTAAGTTGCCCAAGCCCTAAAACAGTGTTTCCCAACCAGGGTGCCTCCAGATGTTGCAAGACTACAACTCCCAGCATGCCTGGACAGCCTTTGGCTGTCTAGGCATGCTGGGAGTTGTAGTTTTGCAACAACTGGAGGCACCCTGGTTGGGAAACACTGGCCTAAAACAGTGTTTCCCAACCAGGGTGCCTCCAGATGTTGCAAGACTACAACTCCTAGCATGCCTGGACAGCTTTTGGCTGTCCAGGCATGCTGGGAGTTGTAGTTTTCTCTCAGGCACTAGGGCAAAGAAGATCCGGTAGCGAGTCAATGGAGGAACTGATAGGTGGCAGGTGAATTCACTAATTAAGGGCGTACTGGCCCTTTAAATGTAAGAGCTCCGGCACGCGCCCTAGGAGGCAGGGACATGCACGCGCCGGAGCTCTTACATTTAAAGGGGCTGAGAACATTGAAGACCAGGGAGTTTAGTGACGGGCGAATACAAGCCCCGCTAGCAGCGGGAACATGACAGGAGAGCGCTCACGGCCAGCTGTCTGGCCGGAGGACTGACATTACAGTTAGCAAACCATCGTATACTGATGGCTTTTTGGCAACTCAAGGATCAGTCATACCATGGATCAGCACCTCTTGGGTCAAATTGGGACAACTATCAGTTTTATTATTTACGTTTGGAAAAGCAATTTACAATTAAATTACCTGTAGGCCTGTAGGCCTCTAATGCATACAGAGTCCTAACTGATAGATTCCGAGCCTACTCCCCCAAACCACAGGCTACGCAATGGCCCAGATTTCCTAAGAGTGTTGGGTTTTTATTAGTGTGGAATGTTGTTTCAGACCTGCAGGATTCCCCTCTATTTAATATGGGGATTCCATAAAGTTCCAGAAGAAGGTCCAGAAAGTTCTGACCAGCTTTTTATTGGTGAAAATTTTCAGCCTTTGTTTGCAGGATTTTTTGTGAATTCAATAGTGAATACTGGACTGGAAGGATTAAGATTTTTTTAATAGAAGTCATTTACAAATCTGTTTCTGGCAACAAAATGTTTTTCACTGGAGTGCCCCTTTAGTTCAACTGACATCACTTGTATGGATGGATACTAATAGTGGCCAAAAAGACTCCAACACCTTTCGGAAAATTATGTTTTCCTTCATCAGAGAGATGCCGGACTCGTCTCAATCCTGGTCATTATGTGTAGCATAGACACACCTTTTAATGACATCATGCAAAAGCCCCACCCTCCTTGTCTATAATTTCTGGTAAGTTGAAAGGAGGTCCACTGTAGTACTGCAGCATAAAAGATGTACTAATAATAATTAATGTTAAAAACTAAGCTTATCTATAGTAATAAGTTAGACACATACATAAAATAGTCCCATGCATTTTTATTAATCATAAAATGAAATACATGTGGAAAATCATTTAAAGGGGTCACTGTCATGACAAAACCCATTGACATGTTGCCCACACATGTGAATAGTTTTGATCGCACTATATTTTACTCCTGAGCCTCTAGTTATAAGCCAGAGAAGTTTATGCCAGCACTGGATATCAAGTCTCTGGCTGTCAGTCAAATCCAACCTTTTCTCTGTATAAAGTTATGTTCACGTTTCGGAATGTCCGCACGTAAAATCTCTGTGTGGACATTCCGGAGACACAATGGCCCTCATTTACTAAGAAAATCGGGTTGTAAGTCTATCTTGCTTTCTTACCCGACTGCTTTTTTCCCCTGGTATTTATTATTATGTTGCATCCTGTTTGTCGCACGTGGGTTTTGTTGGTTTTGGTTTCCAACTCCTCTGAGCTGTCGGGAAAAAATCCACAACAATACAACAAATTCGGGTTGGAAACCTTAATAAATACGTGGGAAAGCTCAGAAATGTCGGGTAACGCCCCTTTTTCGGGTTTGGGAGAATCCACATCGGGTCCGTCGGGAAAAAATGTCGCATCGTGTCGCAGACTGGCGCACGATGTCTGCGACATGGCGCAGACAAAGATGCGACAAAAAAACACGACAAAAGAGGTCGGGTTTAGAATAGTAAATGAGGGCCAATATGTTGGCGTTAGGACTGCACAGAAATCTGCCGTCTCATAGACAGCTGTGCATTCTGTGCAGAGTCTGCAGAAGGAATGAAAGTGTTCATTCTTTTTTGTGGACATGGAAATCTGAGTTTCCACGCTGTAAACCTCTACCACAGAAATTCTGCCGTGTGCACAGTGCAGCAGAATCCCGTTGAATTCAAAAGGTCTAGAGCAAAATCTCTGTTCCGAATTCCAATGCGGAATTTGACACAGAAATAAAAAGAGAAGACATATTTATTTCCAATGTAAAAAGGGAGGAATATGCTCCAATTACCCAGGTATTTTAAATTGGTTATTCTTGAACTACATCCCTATGTGCTTGCTCAGGTTATCTTCATTTGCCTATCCATGAGCTGATGGATTAGTTTGTTTTTAGATTTTCCTGTGGTCATCTACATTCCTTCATAGAGGTGAGTGAGCCAAGCCCAGTGAGTCTGGTCTCACTCAGAACTTTAGAGTAAAATCGGCATGCAGAACTTTCCAACTTTCCCAGACTCGGCTGTGGATCTATGCACTGCACATTTTAGTGTTAGGATCAGGCTTCTGCCTGAGGGATCAGGATTGTGGCTTAAAGCGTACGTGTCAGATCCCACAAAAAAGAAATATATATATATATATATATATATGTAATATATATATATATATATATATATATGTATTATTTTACTGAGTGCTTAATCCTGACCATGTAAATCAAAGGGGAAGGGGGCCTGTCCCTCCCTTGTGGTGGTGGGAGGTGATTGGTCTGTCTGCTCTTGCGGCCTTGTCCATGAGTAATTTTTGTCCTTGACTCATGGACAAGCCTGATGCTGCTGCAGGACTGGTTTGTGTCCCAATAGGTATGGTGACCCCTATTAGTGGGATTTTTAGGAGCCGTTTTCTTTATTAAATATATTAAAAAAAAAAATTAAACAACCATATTACAAAAGGTCTTTTATTTTCATTAGTAACAACATGTAAAAAGTTTTTGGGTTTGACAGTGCCTATGGGTTCTCTCATTAAAACGAATTTTTGCTATTGCACTCCTCATGGTAAATAAAAAATCTTTCTAATGTACTTTTTTTTCCAAAAATGAAGTTTTCTATGTTTTATTTGTGTTTAACCCGTACAGGACCCAGGGCGTATGGATACGCCTTGTGTACCTGGGTCTTAAGGACCCAGGGCGTACCTGTATGCCCGTGGGAATTTCCAGCGCTCGGCGGGGACCGGACTGGGGTGACTGCTGATATCGATCAGCAGGCACCCCGCGCAAATGCCCAGGGGGTCATCAGACCCCCCCACGTCGGTGATTGGTGCAAATCGCAAGTGAGTTCACACTTGTGATTTGCGCCGATTCCTGGTCATACGGGTCTATGGTGACCCGGCGACCCGGAATATAAGGGGGATTGCGGTTGTCTAAGACACCCACGATCCACCTGAAGGGAAAGGAGCAAGGTGCCACCCCTCCTATCCCTGCTATTGATCGTCAGACGCGACGACCAATAGCAGATCGGGGGCGGCGGGGTTAACTTTCGTTTTCCCCGTTCTGCCCGCCCACAATAGGTGGGGCAGAACGGGGAACCTAAGGGGACCGGGCACCGAAGATGGACTTACCCGTCGGTGGAAGCTGCTGGACGCGAGACTGTAGCCCTCTAGATGTTGCAAAACTGGACAGCTGTTTGGGCATGCTGGGATTTGCAGTTTTGCAACAGCTGGAGGTCTACAGTTTAGAGATACTGCCCTCTAGATCTTGCAAAACTACAACTCCTAGCATGCCCACACAGCAGTTTGCTGTCTGTGCATGCTGGGATTTGTAGTTTTGCAACATCTGGAGGTCCACAGTTTGGAGATCACAGAACAGTGGTCTCTAACTGTAGCCCTCCAGATGTTGCAAAACTGCAAATCCCAGCATGCCCAAACAGCTGTCTCGGCATGCTGGGAGTTTTAGTTGGGTACCTCTAGCTGTTGCATAACTACATCTCCCAGCATGCCCTTCGGCGATCAGTACATGCTGGGAGTTGTAGTTTTGCAACAGCTATAGGCACACTGGTTGGAAAATAATGAGTTAGGTAACAGAACCTAACTGAAGGTTTTCCAACCAGTGTGCCTCCAGCATGCACGGTCTGTCAGTACATGCTGGGAGATGTAGTTTTGAAACAGCTGGAGGTTTGCCCCCTCCCCCATGTGAACGTACAGGGTACATTCACACGGGCAGGTTTACAATAAGTTTCCTGCTTCAAGTATGAAGACAGACAGCCACTGACTGTCCAGGCATGCTGGGAGTTTAGCAACAGCTGGAGACACCCTGTTTGGGAATCACTGGCGTAGAATACCCCTATGTCCACCCCTATGCAATCCCTAATTAGTCCTCAAATGCGCATGGAGCTCTCTCACTTCGGAGCCCTGACGTATTTCAAGGAAACAGTTTAGGGCCACATATGGGGTATCTCTGTACTCGGGAGAAATTGCACTACAAATTTTGGGGGGCTTTTTCTCCTTTTACCCCTTATGAAAAGGAAAAGTCGGGGGCTACACCAGTCTGTTAGTGTAATTTTTTTTTATTTAAACTAACATGCTGGTGTTGCCCCATACTTTTTATTTTCGCAAGCGGTAAAAGGAAAAAAAGTCCCTCAAAATTTGTAACGCAATTTCTCCTGAGTACAGAAAAACCCCATATGTGGCTTTAAAATGCTCTGCGGACGCACAACAAGGCTCAGGAGTGAGATTGCACTATGTACAAGGTGGGCCATTTATATGGATAGACCTTAATAAAATGGGAATGGTTGGTGATATTAACTTCCTGTTTGTGGCACATTAGTATATGTGAGGGGGGAACTTTTCAAGATGGGTGGTGACCATGGCGGACATTTTGAATCCAACTTTAGTTTTTTCAATAGGAAGAGGATCATGTGACACATCAAACTTATTGGGAATTTCACAAGAAAAACAATGATGTGCTTGGTTTTAACGTAACTTTATTCTTTCATGAGTTATTTACAAATTTCTGACCACTTATAAAATGTGTTCAATGTGCTGCCCATTGTGTTGGATTGTCAATTTTGAGAGTATTTTTCTCCTTTTACCCCTTGTAAAAATTCAAAAACTGGGTCTACAAGAACATGCAAGTGTAAAAATTAAGATTAGAATTTCCTCCTTCAATTTGCTGCTAATCCTGTGAAACACCTAAAGGGTTAACACACTTACTGAATGTCATTTTGAATACTTTGAGGGGTGCCGTTTCTATAATGGGGTCATTTATGGGGTATTTCTAATATGAAGGCCCTTCAAATCCACTTCAAAACTGAACTGGTCCCTGAAAAATTCTGATTTTTAAAATTTTGTAAAAATTGGAAAATTGCTGTTGAACTTTGAAGCCCTCTGGTGTCTTCCAAAAGTAAAAAAAACTGTTATTAATGCTTAAAGGGACAGTGGTCAGATGTGCAAAAAACGCTCTGGTCCTACAGTGAAAATTGGCCTGGTCCTTGAGGGGTTAAGGCAGGGGCGGACATATCGCCTGTGCAGCCGGTTCAGCTGCACAGGGGCCCAGCGTGGGAGGGGGCCCGGCCCGCCCTCACACGCTGGGCCGGTCCTACCATCGGACCCAGTGCACAGGGCCGCCATCAGGGGGTAAACCCATACACTTGTATGGGGCCCGGAGCTTCAGGGAGGCTCGGACGTCCCTGTACTTTTTTTTTTCCGGCTAGTCAGTGAGTGACTGCGACTGTCACTCACTGACTCCTGGCTGGGTACCCGTCAGAACTATGACCGGGCCTCATAGTCCGGGGGGCCCGCAGGACTATGAGGCCCGCTCTTTCTAGGGCGTGGGCCCCTTAAGAAGTACGGCAGGGCCGGACAGGCCAGGGGCTGATGGGAGTCGACGTGCCCCGCGCAGGCACGCACGTCTACTCCAGTCACCTGACCTGTCCCGGCGCGATCTCCAGTCCAGCAGCCTCCCGACGGATCCTCCCCGTGCAGTGACACTCTGACAGGAGCAGCAGCTGCACCGAACCCCGGCAGAGTAAGTGAACGGGGTGTGTGTGTGTGTGTGTGTGTGTGGGGGGGGGGGGGGGGGTTGGATGGGGCTATGTTGTTTGCAGACTACAATGGTGATGAGAGGTGCAGGGGAACTGGTGCTTGGGGTGTTATAGGGGTGATGAGAGGGGGGGGGTTATGGGGGTAATGAGAGGTGCAGGGGGTGTTATGGGGGGATGAGAGGTGCAGGGGGTGTTATGGGGGGATGAAAGGTGCATGGGGAGGTTATGGGGGTGATGAGAGGTGCAGGGGGGTTATGGGGGTGATGAGAGATGCAGGGGGGGTTGTGGGGGTAATGAGAGGTGCAGGGGGGTGTTATGGGGGGGATGAGAGGTGCAGGGGGTGTTATGGGGGGATGAAAGGTGCATGGGGAGGTTATGGGGGTGATGAGAGGTGCAGGGGGGTTATGGGGGTGATGAGAGATGCAGGGGGGGTTATGGGGGTAATGAGAGGTGCAGGGGGGTGTTATGGGGGGGATGAGAGGTGCAGGGGGTGTTATGGGGGGATGAAAGGTGCATGGGGAGGTTATGGGGGTGATGAGAGGTGCAGGGGGGTTATGGGGGTGATGAGAGATGCAGGGGGGGTTATGGGGGTGATGAGAGATGCAGGGGGTGTTATGGGAGTGATGAGAGATGCAGGGGGTGTTATGGGGGTGATGAGGGGGGGGTGTTATGGGGTGATGAGAGGTGCAGGGGGGGTTATGGGGGTGATAAGAGGTGCAGGAGGGTGTTATGGGGGTGAAGAGAGGTGCAGGGGGTTGTTATGGGGGTGGTGAGATATGCAGGGGGCATTATAATAGTGATGAGGAGAGGTGCGGGGGTTATAATAGTGATGAGGAGAGGTGCGGGGGTTATAGTAGTGATGAGGAGAGGTGTGTGGGGGGGTTATAGTAGTGATGAGGAGAGGTGTGTGGGGGGGTTATAGTAGTGATGAGGAGAGGTGCGGGGGTCATAGTAGTGATGAGGAGAGGTGTGTGGGGGGGTTATAGTAGTGATGAGGAGAGGTGCGGGGGTTATAGTAGTGATGAGGAGAGGTGCGGGGGTTCTAGTAGTGATGAGGAGAGGTGTGGGGGGGGTTATAGTAGTGATGAGAGGTGCCTGGGGGGGGTTATAGTAGTGATGAGGAGAGGTGTGGGGGGGTTATAGTAATGATGAGGAGAGGTGCGGGGGTGGTTATAGTAGTGTTGAGGAGAGGTTTGGCAGGGGTTATGGGGGTGATGAGGAATGATGAGGACACAGAGGATAAGAGGTATTATATTTAGTGGGTATAGTGTGTGGCAGGATTATATTTAGTGGGTACAGTGTATAGCAGTATTATATTCAGGGTACAGTGTGTGGCAGGATTATATTTAGTGGGTACAGTGTATAGCAGTATTATACTCAGGTTACAGTGTATAGCATTATTATATTCAGGGTACGGTGTGTGGCAGGATTATATTTAGTGGGCACAGTGTGTAGCAGTATTATATTCAGGGTACAGTGTATAGTATTATTATATTCAGGGTACAGTGTATAGCAGTATTATATTCAGGGTACAGTGTGTGGCAATATTATATTTAGTGGGTACAATGTGTGGCAGTATTATATTCGGAGTACAGTGTGTGGCAGTATTATATTCAGGTTACAGTGTGTAGCAGGATTATATTTAGTGGATACAGTGTATAGCAGTATTATATTTAGTGGGTACAGTGTACAGCAGTATTGTATTCAGGTTACAGTGTCTGGCAATATTATATTTAGGGTACAGTGTGGGGCAGTATTTTATTTAGGGTACAGTGTGTGACAGTATTTTATTTAGGGTACTGTGTGGGGCAGTATTATATTTAGTGGGTACAGTGAATAGCAGTATTATATTTAGTGGGTACAGTGTATGGCAGTATGCTATTCATGGTACAGTGTGTGGCAGGATTATATTCAGGGTACAGTGTGTGGCAGGATTATATTTAGTGGGTACAGTGTATAGCAGTATTATATTCAGGGTACAGTGTGGGGCAGTATTTTATTTAGGTTACACTTTCTGGCAAGGTTATAATGATTATTGTCTTCATGCAGAGGATGAGGATCTGCTGACAGTGAGGAGCCAATGATGTCTGCATGTCAGACTCTGCAGAGAAGATGGAGCTGGGGGAAGACCTGGTCTCTGGACGAGATGAAGAAGAAAAGAAGACGTCACTCAGGTCACTGACATCATTGTGTGTTCTTATGACTGTCCCATCAGAGCTGTAGTCACTTGTAAGTTCTGCAGTGATGATGGGTAAAACTGTGTCCAATCTGTGTCTCTTCAGCTGTTACAAAACTACAACTCCCATTGCCTGATGCTCTCCAGACATGATGGGAGTTTTAGCTTTCCAACAGCTGGAGAACCACTTCAACCGAGGTGATCGGTGGGGGTCTCAGGCCTTGAGTTGTGTAAGGGGCCCCGAAATTTCTGATGGCAGCCCTGTCAGTGCACATATGACAGGGAAACCAGTCTTGCCCAGTCACTAAACTGCTACTTACATCTGCCCATGGGGACTTCCTGGCTGAGGTGCGTGCAGTGAGTGACGTCATCGCAAGCACCTGGACGCTGACGTCCAGCGCAGAGCGTGCGATGATGTCACTTATAGCGCGCACCTCTGCCAGGAAGTCCCCATGGGCAAATGTAAGTAGTGCAGGCCAGGTAAGAGTGTGTGGGTGAGTGAGAGTGTGTGTGTGTGTGTTTGTTTGTTGGGGTTATGCTAAGCTACCTTATGTGGGGAATCTATGCTACCTAATGTGGGGAATATATGCTATGCTACCTAATGTGGGGAATCTATGCTACCTAATGTGGGGAATATATGCTATGCTACCTAATGTGGGGAATCTATGCTACCTAATGTGGGGAATATATGCTATGCTACCTAATGTGGGGAATCTTTGCTACACTACCTAATGTGGGGAATATATGCTACGCTACCTAATGTGGGGAATCTATGCCATGCTACCTAATGTGGGGAATATATGCTATGCTACGCTACCTAATGTGGGGCTACGCTACCTAATGTAGGGAATCTATGCTACGCTACCTAATGTGGGGAATATATGCTGCGCTACCTAATGTGGGGAATATATGCTACGCTACCTAATGTGGGGAAATTATGCTATGTTACCTAATGTGGGGAAACTATGCAATGCTACCTAATGTGGGGAATATATGCTACCTAATGTGGGGAATCTATGCTACCTAATGTGGGGGAACTGCTGCCTATCTAATGCAGATTAATGTGAGTTGCAGTGCAATTTTATGGCATATTACTTTTTTTTTGGGGGGGGGGGGGGGGCCCAGGCACATTCTTTGCACAGGGGCCCTCTGTTGTCTGTGTCCGCCCCTGGGTTAAGGGCTTTAGCCGTTTGGACATGACGCTGGAACACACACACACACACATACATTGAGTTTTATATAAATAGATTTCAGATACTATAAAACCATGTAAAAGATAACACATCAAATTTTCAACATTTATTTTTACAAAAAGCGTATACAGAACAGTACAGACTTTTTTCGCAATGAAATGTGCCTGGCCGATTCAGAAAAGAAATCACTTTTGTCCTCGGTGCATGTCTTATTTTTGACACTGGGTGCTATGGGAACTGTTGCCATGGAAATCTTACCCACATGACTGCTTTAATAGTTTACTCTGTTGGTCTTTGATAGACAACATTATTGAATGAATACCTCTTGCATTTTGTAATTTACTCCAACAAAGAGAGAGTTTGAATTCTCCCTGCCGGTGACACTTAGTAAGAAATACTGGTTTTGTTATCAGTTTGTGTCATTCAAGCAGATAAAGAAAGCCACACTTAATTCCAGTATTACTGATTCTTACGTCTGCGTTACTGGTGCTAGATGGAACCTTCCAGATGACCTTAAACCCTAGTTAGTGTGAAATGATAGATTGCATTGTTAAATTGCACTGTACCTCTTTTTCTGCTTAAGTATAAAACTTTGGGAGAGATTCATGAAGCTTTTTAGCTGTCTTTTTGCTCTATGGTATAGAGTACTATTGCTTCCGAAACAATGGTGTTACCATAGAATCACCAAAGCACCTCCATTTTGCCTTGCTAAAATGCTTAGTGGGTAGCACTGGAGTCTTTGGTTCAAATCCCACCAAGAATATTGATTGTAACAAAGTTGTGTGTGTTTGTTTTTAGTTTCCTCCGACAAACATACTGATAGGGGAATTTAGGTTGTGGGAACAGGGACCTATTTGATTGTACAGAGCTGTGTAATCTGCTTGTGCTGTACAACAAAAAAAAAGTTATTATTATGAAGCAGATAAAAGCTGTGCAGGTTCCTTGATATCTTGTCCACAGGCAGAAGCTTATATACCACACTATGGTATACAGTATATCATATTAAATGTATCACCTAAGCTGAGATTCCTATATTTAACAACAGGTTCCCTTTTAGAAGTACGGGATGCCCACAGCATAGTGAGCCACAGGATATTATTCCAACTTTAATAATCAAAGCAATTGTCAAGCCTGTTAATCCATCGGGGTCATCGGGTGTACAGGTACACTCTTGTCATCTGGTTCTTAACGCACCTGGAACCTTAAAGGGGTACTCTGCCCCTAGACATCTTATCCCCTATCCAAAGGATAGGGGACAAGATGTCCGATCACAGGGGTCCTGCCGCTGGACACCCCCCGCGATCTCTCCTGTAGCACCCCGTATCATCTGCTGCACAGAGAAAAGTTAGCTCCATGTCTTATCACGGGTGATACAGGAGCCTGGAGTATCAAGACGTTACGGCCCCAACTCCTCATGAAGTCACACCCCACCCCCTCATTACAAGTCTATGGGAGGGGGCGGGGTGTGACATCACGAGGGGGTGGGACCGTGACGTCACGATACTCCCGCACCTGTATCACCCGTCATCAGGCACGGAGTGAACTTTGCTCTGTGCAGCAGATGACACCGGGTGCTGCAGGAGAGATCATGGGGGTTCCCAGCAGCGGGACCCCCACGATCAGGTATCTTTTCCCCTTTCTTTTGGATAGGGGATAAGATGTCTAGGGGCGGAGTACCCCTTTAAGTAACTAGGAAGCAAGCGCAGGAGCAGCGCTCGTTTTAAATTAGTTAGCGTCGGATACCCTCAGTAGCCAGACAATCACTGCCAATGTAATTTAACCCTTTAGACGCCATGATCAATATCAATCACGGTGTCTAAAGTGCAACTAAAAGCTGCCAGTAGCTCAGTGGATCTCATTACAATCAGCTAAATTGGAGGAGGAGGGTCCCCTTACCTGCCACTGATCGCCGAGTCACTGATGCACACTTAGCCAGGCTGTATTAGTGGATCGCCCATCTCACTGTGTAATACTATGCCATAGGCATAGCATTGTCCAGTGAATGCAATCCAATGATTGCATACAAATGTTTCCAACCGGGACTTAAAAAGTATAGAATAAAAAATGTCTTTAAAATTATTTAAAACCCCTTCCTCTAATAAAAAATAAAAAATTGCTCTTATTTTTCCATTTTGCAAAAAATGTAAAAGATGTTACATATTTGGTATTGCCTCGTGCATGATTGTCCAAACTATTAAAATATAAAAAGGCCAGACGAAGCATGTAACCCGTGCGAAACAATGGCTGCTTTCGCCTACGTACCCCCCAATATGTGTCCCTCCCGATCAGTGACTAGTATGTGAGTATTTTGCATCAATAAAGAAGACCGAGAAGTAGCGGTGAGTTGCTGGCATCTTTTGTTCTTTGTATCTTGTATTAAAATATCATGTTTATGATCCTGCATGGTAAACTGTGAAAATGTAAAAAAAAATCCCAAACACCAAAGAAACTGATTTTTAAACTCTTATTTGTGATCGGGGCTCCATACGTGTACTAGTGACAGGAAAGATTGCATACATACCTATACAAGGTCTTACCCTAGCATAGCGGTCTGAGTTGTGCCATAACCGCGCAATGAGGGTACGCCTATAGAGGGCATGCACTATAGTGAAGGAATAAGATAAGGGAGGGTTGGGAGGGTTCCACAAATGACACGTGCTCCGCCCCTGTAGGAGAGGGGGAAGTTATATACACACGCCCCCACCTGTTCCCAATAAGCCCCACCTGAGTGCAGGGAGCGATAATTACTTCCGCCCCTCGCACAAATACAGCCCATCAGGCTTTATACCGCGCAATGAGGGCACGCCTATAGAGGGCAAAAAGCAACCATGCTAGGATGAATACAATTCCTGAAATAAAACATCCTACATCCAGCATGTAGACTATACCTAGTGTGCTGAAAGAGTAGCCCTGACCAACTAGTGACTACTAGAGGTGGTAACCATACCTTTGAAACCGTGGTAGTAACGTCCATCTGTAAAGAATCAACCTGAGAATAACCTTCCCTGCCAAATATACTAACTGAACTATACCTATCATCATCCCTACTTGTGACATTACTTCAAATGGACACGGAAAGGCTAACTTCATGGCAGGTCTGACAAGCACCAATCCCCTGCTATTTAAGAGGCAAAAACTACACTTACAGGTAAATGACAAGAAATACATATCTACCTGATAGACCGTGTGGGTCATGTCGCCTGACAAGGTTCAAGAAGGCACCTTACCCGATTGAGACTGTAACAACAGACATACCTAACTAGCCACTGTACTGACCCAACTGAACTTGGAAGTGATGACCCGTTGCAGATGGCAGCTCCCTGCGAGAGCAATGTACCTGTAGACGTGACCAGTGTTTAGGTGAACCATCATGCCTGTAGACATGATAGGTCTTTGTGACACCGTCGTGCCTGAACCCGTCACAGGTCCCTGCGGAACCATTGAGCCTGTAGACATGACAGGTCTTTGTGAAATCATCGTGCCTGTAAACGTCACAGGTCTTTGTAAACCACTTTTTTTTTTTTTCCTTCAAATACGTAAGTGTGAAATGCCATATTGAGATTGTATGCTATCTGAAACGTGTCAGATTACCTACATAACCATGTCAAATCAATTGCTCTGAAATGAGACAGCAGCAACCACGATTCAATCCCCGATCCTAAAGAAATGAGTCATGTAACTGTATTAAATACACAATATATCTGCAACTAAATGCTGGCCGTCCTTAAAAGAGAACGTGCAATTATGCCGGATAGTTGAATCTGTGTACTATAACGAAATGATAACGTCATCGAGAAATACAACAGACGAGGTTGTATCTGACCTGAAAACGTGTAAGGTCATAACAAATATAACACGACAAAATTGCTCTGAAAACGAGTCAGTAGCAACTGGCATTACTCCTTTTAACCTGAAGAGGAGTCAGGCAACAGGGTAACATCATGAGTATTCATGACAAGATACCTGTATGAAGCTGGTGTGTTGTTCTGAAGGCGTGTCAGTAACAAAAATGACCAATAGTGTCCAATACCCTAAGCAAATGATCTACCTCCCCTGTGTGCACCGCAGGAAACATGTTAACCGTATGTACGGCATAACCTGCTAACAGTATACCCAACTACAAGTCGCTACTCAATATGTTATTGCTCTGAGACATGTCTGTAACAATAACCTATGTGGTGCATCCCCCCCTGCAGACGTAGGAGGTTTAAGAATATGTGCTCGATATATCTGCAATAAATATAAGCACTATATGAATACTGTAATCGTGTATTGTAAATATATGTACAGCAAGAGGTGCAACTGCTATTCAACACTAGGAACGAATGCACATAACCTACCCGCATACAACTATGGTAGTATGCAACAAATGCTGTGTACTGGTGCATGTATCATACACAAGCTGGGAACGTAAGTACCGTGAAAATGTAAGGAACGTTATGAATTTATGCTCTAACACCATTATGAGTACCGCATACATGCCTAGAAAATAAAGTGTAAACATATATCTAAAAAGATAAAAGACAACGTGCAACTATGCCGGATAGTTCAATATGTCTACTATAAGTAACTGATAACGTGGTCATGAAATACCACGGAGGAGGCTGTATCTGTCCTGAGAATGTCTCAGGTCATGACAATAAACCACAATGTAATTGCTCTGAAAATTCGTCGGTAGCAACCGACATTAACTCCTTAAGCTGAAGGAGTCAGGCAAATAGGGCAACATCCTAACAAAGCTGTATAAGCTTTCCGTATAAACACTATGCACGAATATGCAGTATGAAAGCTATGAGCATGAGTACAGTAAAGCTACGGGAGCATATGTGTAGTGTAGACTCTAAGGATGGAAATGCAGAAAAACTATTACCCATGTGCAGTACAACAAAATAAAGCTATGAACGTAACCAAAATGTGAGCGTAACAAGCAACTATGCCAGATAGTTGAATCTGTGTACTATAACGAAATAACGTAATCGAGAAATACAACAGACGAGGTTGTATCTGACCTGAAAACGTGTCAGGTCATAACAAATACACCAAAATTGCTCTGAATACGAGTCAGTAGCAACCGACATTACCCCTTAACCTGAAGAGGAGTCAGGCAACAGGTTAACATTGTGAGTATTCCTGAAATTGGGTGCTCTGAATGTGAGTCAGTAACAACCGCCCTTTGAACGAGTACCTGTGCCGGATAGTTGAATATGTGTACTATAACTAACTGATAACGTAGTCGTGAAATACAACAGAGGAGGTTGTATCTGACCTGAGAACTTGTCAGGTCATGACAATAAACAACAATGCGATTGCTCTGAACGAGTCAGTAGCAACCAACATTGACCCCTTAACCTGAAGAGGAGTCAGGCAATAGGGCAACATCCTGACAAACCTGAGTGAACTTTCCGTATAAAAGACTATGCACGAATACACAGAATGAATGCTATAAACATACGTACAGTAAAAGCTACGGGAGCATGTGTGTAGTGTAGACGCTATGGATGAACATGCAGAATAAATACCATTACCCATGTACAGTAAACGCTATGGATGTTAGTGCAGAGAACATAACAGAATGAATGCTACATGTACGCAGAATAAGTACTACAACGTGTCAGCATAATTACTACCATCGCATGTACAGAATGAATGCTACGAATGTCCGTGTAGTGTATTGCTACAATTATATGTGCAATATACATGACGTGAACATGTCTGTGGTATGAATACAATGAGCGTATATGTGGTATAAATGCTATGAGCGTATAATGGTATGATACTATGAGCAGTATAATGCTATGAGTATACTTGCGGTATCAATGCTAAGAGCGTATGTGCCTGATGTAGGCCATGTGTATGTGCAGTATAAACGCTACAAGTACATGTGCAGTATAACTGTCGAGCATATGTGCTATGAATTAATATGTGGTATGACGCTATGAGGTATGAGTACTATGAGCAGTATAATGCTGTGAACATGCTATGAGCATGTGGCCACAACTGCAGGAAACAGCATGACACTATGTGTGAGAACCGTATGAAACCTGCGTGTATGAATGCGGTGAACATATGAACAACAAAACCCATGACCGTGTAACCAATATAACTGCCATGAGCATATGAACCCTGCGTGTATGAATGCGGTGAACGCGTGAACAACAAAACCATAACCGTGTGACCAATATAACTGCCATGAGCGTATGAAACCTGCGTGTATGAATGCGATGAACGTGTGAACAACAAAACCATAACCGTGTGACCAATATAACTGCCATGAGCGTATGAAACCTGCGTGTATGAATGCGGTGAACGTGTGAACAACAAAACAATGACCATGTAACCAATATAACTGCCATGAGCGTATGAACCCTGCGTGTATGAATGCGATGAACGTGTGAACAACAAAACCATAACCATGTGACCAATATAACTGCCATGAGCGTATGAAACCTGTGTGTATGAATGCGGTGAACATGTGACAACTTAAGAACCGTGAGCGTGTGACCACTATAACTGCCATGAGTATATGAACCGTATAATTGCTATAGGCAGTATACTGCCGTAACCAGTATGAAATACCTTTAACATATGAACCGAATGATACTTTGAGCGTATGAACCAGTGAACAGCATAAATGCCATATGTGAACAGCATAAATGCCAAGTTTGTGGAGCATGTAAAACACCAGCGAGTGAGAGAATAACTATGAGGTGAACAGCATAAACGAGTTTGCACAGTATAAATGCTGTGAATGTATCGTTAGTGAGTATATGTACCGTATATAATGATATTAGCACATGAAACTGTATACATACTATGCGCGTACGAGCAGTGTGCCATAAGCGTATGAATTAACCATGAGAGTACGGACAATAAGAAACTCATGGAGTTATCAAACCGTGAAGATGCTCTACTCGTGTGCACCTTGTACCAGTAATGCGTGTATGCCCATTATAAACCAAGCGTATGAACCGTATGGATACCATGATCGTGCAAATAACGAGTATTACACTGTGTATACTATGATTTAATTGGATGTAGCCTATGTTATATCTCTACAGAGCATTGCACCCTACTGTATACTATATTGAAACAAGACAGTCTGCAGAGCACTGCATCAGCACACACAGCATATGCTACCTTGCAACGTGATTCTCTGCAGAGTATTTCACCACACCAAACAGTAAATGCCACCCTGTGTTGCAACGAGACCCTTCGCAGAGCACTGCACCACACTGAGCATGCTAACTGTAACGACCCTCTGCAGAGCATTGCACTATGCCCTATATAATATGTTGTATTGAAACCATCCCATCTGCAGAACATTGCACTAACTGTATAAAGTTTGTTTAAAATGAGACCATCTGCAGAGTATAGCACTATACTGTATATAGTATATTATATTGTAACAAGACCATCTGCAGAGCATTGCACCATATCTGTATATCATGTATACTATATTGTAATGAGACCATCTGCAGAGCATTGCACCTTAACTATATATCATGTATACTATATTGTAACAAGACCATCTGCAGCGCATATCGCCATAGCTGTATATCATGTATACTATATTGTAACGAGACCATCTGCAGAGCATTGCACCTTAACTATATATCATGTATACTATATTGTAACGAGACCATCTGCAGAGCATATCACCATAGCTGTATATCATGTATACTATATTGTAACAAGACCATCTGCAGATTATTGCACCATAACTGTATATCATGTATACTATATTGTAACGAGACCATCTGCAGAGCACTGCACTATACCATTATACAGTACATGTTATATTGTAACGAGACCCTTTGCAGGGCATTACACTGTACCGTATACTGCAAGGGCACCGTATACCCCGCTGAGCACCGCAGCAAAATTTATATTGAAACGACTCTTTGCAGAGCATTGCACCACACTGTATACAGCAAACGTTATATTGAAACAACCCTCTGCAGAGCATTACACTATACTTTAGATTAACGATAGCAGACAAGCTGACAGGACCGCATAACGAGGACTGGGCAGCTGCCGCAACCTGTCCCAAGGGTAGAGACAATTGTAGCTGTGCGGGTGGCGGGCGGTCCACATGTCGCCATGAGGCAGCTAGCGGGCTGCACGAGATGCTGAGGCCGCACCACCCCCAACACCGATTTAACTCACCTGCTTGCCGCTCCTGGCCCCCCTACCGCTGCGGGCAGAGCCAGCCAGAACCACACCTGCCCTATATTACTTTATAATCAGAGTGAGACACAGCATCCCCAGATAAGACAGCCAGCGGAGCTGCCCGGAATGCCGCGCCTGCACCCCCCCAAACTCATGAACAGCGAGGCCTCGGCACCGTGAGCAGCAGCTCTGAAGATTTTTGTGGGAGATTCAAACACCAGACACAGGAAGCAGATATTCCACAAATGACACATGCTCCGCCCCTGTAGGAGAGGGGGAAGTTATATACACACGCCCCCACCTGTTCCCAATAAGCCCCACCTGAAAGTGCAGGGAGCGATAATTACTTCCGCCCCTCGCACAAATACAGCCCATCAGGCTTTATACATATCAGATAAAATGAATAAAAAGCTAAAATAAACTCCCATAAACAAAAATGGTACCAATAAAAACTACAGATCAAAGCCCAAAAATATATACATATGTAAAAAAAAAAAAGAAGTTAAAGGGGTCAGAAAAGGACAATTTTATGCATACCCATTTTGTAAAAAAAAGTTAGCCTTTTTTTTTTAAAATAGTACAATAATAAAAAAAAACTATAAAAATTGGGTATCGTTTTAATTGCATTAACCTCCAGAATAAAGATAATGGTCCTTATTTACTAAGAGTGTTGTGTAGGTTTCTTTGTGGGTTTTACTTCCTTACAATTTATTTTGCACAGTATTTACTAAGGTTTCCCTACAGTTTCCACTTTCCTTACACTTTGCTTTTTTTTTTTACTTATGTTCTGATCTGTCGGGTTTTCCTCAGCTGAAATCCACCACATTTTCTGTGGAAACTTTAGTAAATATGTTGGGATTTTGTGAAAATGTCGGGAACACGCCCCTTTTCTGTGACCACGCCCCCTTTCCCCGACGACCACGCCCCTTTTTGGGGGTTTTCTTAGCAAAATGGAGAGTTAGTTGGGGGTTTTTCAATTCAGGCGCAATTTCAGGCGCACATTCAGGCGCAGACAGAATGTCAGGCACAAATTCTGGCGCCGACAGAATTTCAGGCGCAATGCGCCTGAAGCTGGCGCACAACCGGACAAAACATGTCGGGTTTGCAATAATAAATGAGGGCCAATGTATCATTGTGCACTGTGCCAAACCAAAACCCAAAGTACAAATTGGTTGTGCAAAAAACAAGACTTCATATAGATCTGTAGGTAAAAAAAAAAAAAGCGTTATGGCTCTTAGAAGGCTAGGTGGAAAAAAGGCTAAAATGGGCCATGTTAATGCATGCTATATAAGTTTGTATAACTACAGTTCTCAGTATGATTTGAACAGTGGTAAGGGTATGTTTTAAACTGGTGTTTCAAAAACAAGAATGCCATCACTCATCGTTACGGAAGAAGACCATACAGCCAATCCAGTGCTGATGTGTTGAGGTCACATGCAGTGACTCACAGGTGACGTCTTCTCTGATTGTAAATATTCTCTTTCCTTCTTTTTTACACTCGTCCCACTCCCAAACTGCCATGATGACAGTCATAGGGGCAAAGACTTCACCCATGAATATAAAATACTGTCACACACTGTGCCCCCCGAATTCAATACTACACACTTTTTCCTGGAACATAATAAATGTGCCTCCTCAATACAAAAATGACTGCCTCACACTGAGCCCTCAAAGATACTAAAATACACTGTTATTTCTGCAGATGCCGGAATCTGAATTTCCACACGAGAAATATCTGGTGTGGAAATTCTGCCAAGTGAACAGCGAAGCAGATTCGCATTGAAATTGAATGGGACTCTGCTGCAGCAGAATGTCTATACAGAATTCTACTGTGGAATTCTGCACTGAAATTCCATCATGTGAACATAGCCTTACATCTGGTAGTTATATAGAATGGGGGAAGCTGCTTCTTACTGATTCCTGTAACCGCCTGTTATTGTAAGAACTGCTTTGGGAAAAATAGGGGGATCTGGCCATGTCCCATTCCTGCATCACCTACTTTATATCATATAATAGTAATGCTTAGTTCAGAGCCGTCTTTATTTACAATAAAGGAAAATTACTTTTGTGGGTTAGGAGAAGATATAACAAATCATTTATCAAGAAGTTTATTGTTTACTTACCATTCCTGAACCATACATTTCCACATGCTGATTATTATTTTGTATTCATTAGAAGAGCCATATTTTCTGTAAATAGAAAAAATAAACTGCTAAAAGCCACAAAAACAAAGGTGCTGCTTTTAGCTTCTACTGTGTTTTTTATTTTATTTATAACTTTATTTTACTTTTGTTTATACTTCACACTTGCTTGTAGTTAGTTGTCTCAAACCTTTCAGCATTGGACTCCTTACAATGACATACAGAATGTAAGACAAAAAAAATCATAGCATGTTCTATTGAATGCTGTATTCTGCAGTTATTTTTCCATAGAAGCAATGCATTTAGAGGAGAATATATCAGTACTGCATATAAGCACCATACAGGTCCCACTAAGTGCCATAGGATAGCGCCATAGGATACAACTGTAGGGGCCATAGGATACAACGCCATAGGATACAACTGCCATATACAGACAAGGACAAAAACATTGGTTTCCCTTTAATAAAGACAGAAAACCCCACAATGCCCTCTGAAATAACTTGAAACTGATAAAAAATAATAACAATTTTAATTAATAAAATATTTAGCTAAAAATTAACTGATGAAAAACAGACATTTCTTGTAAAGTGGTTTAACAGAATCATTTAGATAAAACAAAATAATGAAACTGTTCTGGACAAAAAACATGTTACCCTGAACTAAATATTTTCTTGCACAACTTTTTGAGGCAGTCACCGCAATCCAGTGATGTCTGTAACTCCCAATGAGACTTCTAATTTAGATCAGGGCTCTTAGAAGCCATTTCAGAATGGTCCATCGTTTTGCGTCAGTCACGATGCCGGCTGGCAGGTAGTGGATCCTCTGTGCCAGAGAGGGATTGGCGTGGACCGTGCTAGAGGATCGGTTCTAAGTCACTACTGGTTTTCACCAGAGCCCGCCGCAAAGCGGGATGGTCTTGCTGCGGCGGTAGTGACCAGGTCGTATCCCCTAGCAACGGCTCAACCTCTCTGGCTGCTGAAGATAGGCGCGGTACAAGGGAGTAGACAGAAGCAAGGTCGGACGTAGCAGAAGGTCGGGGCAGGCAGCAAGGATCGTAGTCAGGGGCAACGGCAGAAGGTCTGGAATCACAGGCAAGGAACACACAAGGAACGCTTTCACTGGCACTAGGGCAACAAGATCCGGCGAGGGAGTGAAGGGGAAGTGAGGTGATATAGGGAAGTGCACAGGTGTAAACACTAATTGGAACCACTGCACCAATCAGCGGTGCAGTGGCCCTTTAAATCGCAAAGACCCGGCGCGCGCGCGCCCTAGGGAGCGGGGCCGCGCGCGCCGGGACAGAACTGACGGGGAGCGAGTAAGGTACGGGAGCCGGGATGCGCATCGCGAGCGGGCGCTACCCGCATCGCGAATCGCATCCCGGCCGGAGGTAGTAACGCAGCGCCCCGGGTCCGTGGAACCGACCGGGGCGCTGCAGTGAGGGAAGTGTAGCGAGCGCTCCGGGGAGGAGCGGGGACCCGGAGCGCTCGGCGTAACAGTACCCCCCCCCTTGGGTCTCCCCCTCTTCTTGGGGCCTGAGAACCTGAGGATCAGACTTTTGTCCAGGATATTGTCCTCAGGTTCCCAGGACCTCTCTTCTGGACCACAACCCTCCCAATCCACTAAAAAAAAAGTTCTTCCCCTGACCTTTTTAGAGGCCAAAATCTCTTTGACAGAGAAGATGTCCGAGGAGCCGGAAACAGGAGTGGGAGGAACAGATTTAGGAGAAAAACGGTTGAGGATGAGAGGTTTAAGAAGAGAGACGTGAAAGGCATTAGGGATACGAAGAGAAGGAGGAAGAAGAAGTTTGTAAGAGACAGGATTAATTTGACACAAAACTTTAAAAGGACCAAGATAGCGTGGTCCCAACTTATAGCTCGGGACACGGAAACGGACATATTTAGCGGAGAGCCATACCTTGTCTCCAGGGGAAAAAATGGGAGGAGCTCTTCTTTTCTTATCTGCGAATCTCTTCATGCGAGAAGAAGCCTGTAAGAGAGAATTTTGGGTCTCTTTCCATATGGTGGAAAGATCACGAGAAATTTCATCCACAGCGGGCAGACCAGAGGGCAAGGGGGTAGGGAGGGGGGGAAGAGGGTGACGGCCGTACACCACGAAAAACGGAGATTTGGAGGAAGATTCAGAGATTCTGAAATTATACGAGAATTCGGCCCAAGGTAGAAGATCTGCCCAGTCATCCTGGCGGGAGGAAACAAAATGTCGTAAATAGTCACCCAAGATCTGGTTAATTCTCTCTACTTGTCCATTGGATTGAGGATGGTATGCAGAAGAAAAATTTAATTTAATCTTGAGTTGTTTACAGAGAGCCCTCCAGAATTTAGACACAAATTGGACGCCTCTATCCGAGACGATCTGTGTAGGCAACCCGTGAAGACGAAAAATGTGTACAAAAAATTGTTTAGCCAACTGAGGCGCTGAAGGAAGACCAGGAAGAGGGATGAAATGTGCCATTTTGGAGAATCGATCAACGACCACCCAAATAACAGTGTTGCCATGGGATGGGGGTAAGTCAGTAATAAAATCCATACCAATCAGAGACCAAGGTTGTTCGGGGACAGGTAGAGGATGAAGAAAACCAGCGGGCTTCTGGCGAGGAGTCTTATCCCGGGCACAGATAGTGCAGGCTCGCACAAAGTCCACCACATCAGTCTCTAGAGTCGGCCACCAATAGAAGCGAGAGATGAGTTGCACAGATTTCTTGATGCCCGCATGACCTGCGAGATGGGAGGAGTGACCCCATTTGAGGATCCCAAGGCGTTGGCGTGGAGAAACAAAGGTCTTTCCTGGAGGAGTTTGCCTGATGGAGGCTGGAGAAGTGGAAATCAGGCAGTCAGGAGGAATGATGTGTTGAGGAGAGAGTTCAATTTCAGAGGCATCTGAGGAACGAGAGAGAGCATCGGCCCTAATGTTTTTATCAGCAGGCCGAAAGTGAATTTCAAAATTAAATCGGGCAAAGAACAGAGACCACCTGGCCTGACGAGGATTCAGCCGTTGGGCAGACTGGAGGTAGGAGAGGTTCTTGTGATCGGTGTAAATAATAACTGGAAATCTTGATCCCTCCAGCAGATGCCTCCATTCCTCAAGTGCTAATTTAATGGCTAGAAGCTCTCGATCCCCGATGGAGTAGTTCCTCTCCGCCGGAGAGAAGGTCCTGGAAAAAAAACCACAAGTAACAGCATGCCCGGAAGAGTTTTTTTGTAGAAGGACAGCTCCAGCTCCCACTGAGGAGGCATCAACCTCCAATAGGAAGGGTTTAGATGGGTCAGGTCTGGAGAGCACGGGAGCCGAAGAAAAGGCAGACTTGAGTCGTTTAAAGGCGTCTTCCGCTTGAGGAGGCCAAGACTTGGGATCGGCATTTTTTTTTGTTAAAGCCACAATAGGAGCCACAATGGTAGAAAAATGTGGAATAAATTGCCTGTAATAATTGGCGAACCCCAAAAAACGTTGGATGGCACGGAGTCCGGAGGGGCGTGGCCAATCTAAGACGGCAGAGAGTTTATCTGGGTCCATTTGTAGTCCCTGGCCAGAGACCAAGTATCCTAGAAAAGGAAGAGATTGGCATTCAAACAGACATTTCTCTATTTTGGCATAGAGTTGATTATCACGAAGTCTCTGAAGAACCATACGGACATGCTGGCGGTGTTCTTCAAGATTGGCAGAAAAAATCAGGATATCGTCCAGATATACAACAACACAGGAGTATAGTAGATCACGAAAAATTTCATTAACAAAGTCTTGGAAGACGGCAGGGGCGTTGCATAGACCAAAGGGCATGACCAGATACTCAAAGTGTCCATCTCTGGTGTTAAATGCCGTTTTCCATTCATCCCCCTCTCTGATGCGGATGAGATTATAAGCACCTCTTAAGTCCAGTTTGGTAAAAATATGGGCACCTTGGAGACGATCAAAGAGTTCAGAGATGAGGGGTAGGGGGTAGCGGTTCTTAACCGTGATTTTATTAAGACCGCGGTAGTCAATGCAAGGACGTAGAGAGCCATCTTTTTTGGACACAAAGAAAAATCCGGCTCCGGCAGGAGAGGAGGATTTACGGATAAAGCCCTTTTTTAAATTTTCTTGGACGTATTCAGACATGGCAAGAGTCTCTGGGACGGACAGAGGATAGATTCTGCCCCGGGGTGGAGTAGTGCCCGGGAGGAGGTCAATGGGACAATCATAAGGCCTGTGAGGAGGTAGAGTCTCAGCTTGTTTTTTGCAAAAAACGTCCGCAAAGTCCATATAGGCCTTAGGGAGACCGGTTACATGAGGAAGCACAGGGACACGGCAAGGTTTACTGGGAACCGGTTTTAAGCAGTCCTTGGAACAAGAGGGCCCCCAACTCTTGATCTCCCCAGTGGACCAATCCAGGATTGGGGAATGGAGTTGAAGCCAGGGAAGTCCAAGAAGGATTTCAGAAGTGCAATTGGGGAGGACCAACAGTTCAATCCTCTCGTGATGAGATCCGATGCACATTAGAAGGGGCTCCGTGCGGAAACGTATAGTACAGTCCAATCTTTCATTGTTTACACAATTGATGTAGAGGGGTCTGGCGAGACTGGTCACCGGGATGTTGAACCTGTTGACGAGAGAGGCTAAGATGAAATTTCCTGCAGATCCAGAGTCCAGGAAGGCCACAGCAGAGAAGGAGAAGGCAGAGGCAGACATCCGCACAGGCACAGTAAGACGTGGAGAAGCAGAGTAGACATCAAGGACTGTCTCACCTTTGTGCGGAGTCAGCGGACGTCTTTCCAGGCGGGGAGGACGGATAGGACAATCCTTCAGGAAGTGTTCGGTACTAGCACAGTACAGGCAGAGATTCTCCATGCGGCGTCGTGTCCTCTCTTGGGGTGTCAGGCGAGACCGGTCGACCTGCATAGCCTCCACGGCGGGAGGCACAGGAACAGATTGCAGGGGACCAGAGGAGAGAGGAGCCGGGGAGAAGAAACGCCTCGTGCGAACAGAGTCCATATCCTGGCGGAGCTCCTGACGCCGTTCGGAAAAACGCATGTCAATGCGAGTGGCAAGATGGATGAGTTCATGTAGGTTAGCAGGGATTTCTCGTGCGGCCAGAACATCTTTAATGTTGCTGGATAGGCCTTTTTTAAAGGTCGCGCAGAGTGCCTCATTATTCCAGGATAATTCTGAAGCAAGGGTACGGAACTGTACGGCATACTCGCCAACGGAAGAATTACCCTGGACCAGGTTCAACAGGGCAGTCTCAGCAGAAGAGGCTCGGGCAGGTTCCTCAAAGACACTTCGAATTTCCGAGAAGAAGGAGTGTACAGAGGCAGTGACGGGGTCATTGCGGTCCCAGAGCGGTGTGGCCCAAGCCAGGGCTTTTCCAGACAGCAGGCTGACTACGAAAGCCACCTTAGACCTTTCAGTGGGGAACTGGTCCGACATCATCTCCAAGTGTAATGAACATTGGGAAAGAAAGCCACGGCAAAACTTAGAGTCCCCATCAAATTTATCCGGCAAGGATAGTCGTATTCCAGAAGCGGCCACTCGCTGCGGAGGAGGTACAGGAGCTGGCGGAGGAGATGATTGCTGGAGCTGTGGTAGTAACTGTTGTAGCATAACAGTCAGTTGAGACAGCTGTTGGCCTTGTTGCGCAATCTGTTGTGACTGCTGGGCGACCACCGTGGTGAGGTCAGCGACAACTGGCAGAGGAACTTCAGCGGGATCCATGGCCGGATCTACTGTCACGATGCCGGCTGGCAGGTAGTGGATCCTCTGTGCCAGAGAGGGATTGGCGTGGACCGTGCTAGAGGATCGGTTCTAAGTCACTACTGGTTTTCACCAGAGCCCGCCGCAAAGCGGGATGGTCTTGCTGCGGCGGTAGTGACCAGGTCGTATCCCCTAGCAACGGCTCAACCTCTCTGGCTGCTGAAGATAGGCGCGGTACAAGGGAGTAGACAGAAGCAAGGTCGGACGTAGCAGAAGGTCGGGGCAGGCAGCAAGGATCGTAGTCAGGGGCAACGGCAGAAGGTCTGGAATCACAGGCAAGGAACACACAAGGAACGCTTTCACTGGCACTAGGGCAACAAGATCCGGCGAGGGAGTGAAGGGGAAGTGAGGTGATATAGGGAAGTGCACAGGTGTAAACACTAATTGGAACCACTGCACCAATCAGCGGTGCAGTGGCCCTTTAAATCGCAAAGACCCGGCGCGCGCGCGCCCTAGGGAGCGGGGCCGCGCGCGCCGGGACAGAACTGACGGGGAGCGAGTAAGGTACGGGAGCCGGGATGCGCATCGCGAGCGGGCGCTACCCGCATCGCGAATCGCATCCCGGCCGGAGGTAGTAACGCAGCGCCCCGGGTCCGTGGAACCGACCGGGGCGCTGCAGTGAGGGAAGTGTAGCGAGCGCTCCGGGGAGGAGCGGGGACCCGGAGCGCTCGGCGTAACAGCGTCTAGCCATTCTTGGGTGTTTTTAATGGAGATTTTATCATTTTGTTTGTTTGTTTTTCAAAATGATTCTGTTAAACTGCATTTCAAAAGCGATGTCTGATTTTCATCAGTTAATTTTCAGTAAATTTTTATTCATTATGAATTTTGGCAGTTTCACATTATTTCAGGAAGTAGAAACAGCAAGGAGGTCAGTTGCCTATCTCATCCACACAGCACGAACTTCAGCAATAATGAAAAAAAGAGAAAGGTAGCCAGAGGTAAGACGTCTTTAACTTTATTAGTGAAGGTGGACAATCACAAGGTAAAAGCCAGGAAATGCTAAACATGTATGACGCATTTCAGGTCATGCAACCATTTCAGGAAGTATTGCGGGTTTTTCTGTCTTTAACAGAAGGTACCATCAATTTTGTCCACATCTGTAAATATGGCCTAATGGTCGATAACAACTCTTAGAGACGGCAAATACATGAATTTTGACAGTGTCACGTTGTGTAGGTGCGGTACCAACCATTTCAAGAATCCCTGTAACCACTTCAACAACTCTTGTAACTAATAGGAAACTCCCAAATAGCCTTCTGTTGTGTCTATTTTTTCTGTGCTTATAACCATAGGGGGAGATTTATCAAAACCTGTTCAGAGGAAAAGTTGCCCAGTTGCCCATAGCAACCAATCAGCTTGTTTCTTTCATTTTTAACAAGGCCTCTGCAAAATGAAAGAAGCGATCTGATTGGTTGCTGAGGGCAACTGGTCAACTTTTCCTTTGCACAGGTTTTGATAAGTCTCCCCATAGAGACTATATTTATAAACATTTTAATATACCTGTTGGGGAAGTAGTTATGTATTTATCTATCTCCCCCATAGAGACTATATTTATAAACATTTTAATATACCTGTTGGGGAAGTAGTTATGTATTTATCTATCTTAATGGCTATGATGCAAAACTACACAAAGCTGTCATTTTTATGGCTTAATTGACATATGAATTTATACACCTCCGTTTGCTGAAATTAGCTTCAAGGCTTTTGTAACCTCATTGTATTGCCTAAAGCACTGGGTTCTAGTTTGTATAGTGCTGGCATTGAAAGTATTGAGCCCTTTTAATCAGTTTTTATTTTACTTTTGTTGGTTTGACCTAGGACTTAAAGGGGTATTCCAGGAAAAAAAATGTTTTATATCAACTGGCTCCAGAAAGTTAAACAGATTTGTAAATTACTTCTATTAAAAAATCTTAATCCTTTCAATAATTATCAGCTGCTGAAGTTGAGTTGTTGTTTTCTGTCTGGCAACAGTGCTCTCTGCTGACATCTCTGCTTGTCTCGGGAACTGCAAAGAGTAGAAGATGTTTACTATGGGGATTTGCTTCTAAACTGGACGGTTCCCGAGACATGTGTCATCAGAGAGCACTTAGACAGAAAAGAACAACTCAACTTCAGCAGGTCATAAGTACTGAAAGGATAAAGATTTTTTAATAGAAGTAATATACAAATCTATAGAAAATAGGAGAGGCTCCTATCTGCTAGTCACCTTGATTTGAGCAACTCAAATGGCACCTATACCCACGGTGTCAGAAAGTTAAAGTGATTAAAAGGAAAATTGAGGCTCAGGATCTTGAATACTGGATAGACATTTATTAATTAATTGCTTAAAATGTGTAATTTGCTCTGTGACGCACAGGGCCCTTGTGGGTCAGCGGGTACATAAAATACAATTTAATAAATTATAAAATTACATAGATAGCATAGAATACATTATAATATAAAAATATATAATAAAATACAATCAATATAAAAGTCACATGTCTGTGAATATTCCAGCCTGTAAGAATAAAATTAAATAGTGGTGCACGTGTCTTTTGAATAGAAACGAATTTGTAAAGTGCAGAATTGTACTGTTCAATGCACTGTTTGTAGAATGAGTGGTATCCGTTGGCAACAATGTAATTGAACAGTACAATTCTGCACTTTACATATTCGCTTCTATTCAAGAGACACGTGCACCACTATTTAATTTTATTCTTACAGGCTGGAATATCTACAGACATGGGGCTTTTATATTGATTGTATTTTATTATATATTTTTATATTATAATGTATTCTATGCTATCTATGTCATTTTATAATTTATTAAATTGTATTTTGTGTCCCCGCTGACCCACAAGGGCCCTGTGAGTCACAGAGCACATTACATATTTTAACGTGCCAGCCGTGGATCTCTAAAGAAATACAGCCACTGACCTCTGAAGGAGGTTCTTTGCAGCTTCACCCACAGCGCTACCAATTGCAGGGGACAGAGATCGGTCACTGCCGGAGGCCTGACACCTCTGTGCCATCCCGCCGACTTAGTCCTAACAACGATCCTAGGAGTGGTGAGTGGTGCTGTGCACCGGACTTTGTGATACAATCTGCTACATTTGATACATTATATGCAAAGACTGTATACTCAGAGTGCCACTGTGCAGAAAGACTTATTTCATCCTACTGCTGTTATATCGCACTAAGACTTTGGAATTTCTCTGAAACATCAACCAAAAAGTCCTCCCCAGATACACTTGGTGTATTGTCCACCTGAGCAAAGTGTTTCCGGATTGTAATGCCTCTCACAAATCTATTAACATCCAATAAAGACGAAAATAAATCAAAAGTTCGAGTAGGAGAAAAAGTCCTCTGGACAATAAAGAAATGTGATGAGTAGACAATACCTTACCCGATAAGTTGTATATGGGAATAGTTAGTTCCTCCTGCGGTTTTGATATGGATTCCTCCTTTTGCCTGGCGGTGCAGTGTTTTCTGCCAGCATGTCGTTTTTTAATGGTTTTGTCTTAACAGGTGCAGCTGGAGCAGAAGGAGTAGCATTCTGAAGACGAGGTACATCAACAGATTCGGGGGCGGAGTCCGAGGAATCCATTTCGGTGGAACTAAAATTAACCCGTTGTACATTCTTGCCACGTCGGTGTTTATACTTTCTTAAGATGGAACGGGGAGTATTAGACTTTGTATCTGTTTGAGGCCTGATATATACATTTTCCATTTTATAATCCTGAATGTCATGCAATAGTTTAGATTGTTTAATGTCCATAATGGTGGCCTCTAACTTGTCCAGATTTTCTTGGATTTTTTTTATCCAGATCCGAAAAAGCAGCATTATTTTCAAATTGAGAGACCGTTTTTTTTCAACGTAGAGATATTGCCCTGAAGTTCATTGAGGGAATTTTCTTCATATTTAATCAAAAGCCTTATAAATCTTAGAGATGAATCAGTTAGGATCTCCTCCCATTTTTTAAAAGCATCACAATAAATTGTAGAAGGAAATTTCCTTATTTTGAGACCTCTTGGAATCATTTTATCATCAAGATATTTTTGTAAAGTGGAAATGTCCCATGTAAGTCTCAATTCTTGTATCAATGCTTATTCCAACTGTGACATATTGATAAGTAAATTAGTTATCTGTTCATTTAATTAATGGTAAATCTTATAGATTTTTCCAACACATTCCGGATATGCTTATACAATATTCAATGGATCTGATAAATTCTTTTTTTTTTTTTTAAAGAAGTGTATCTAAACTGAGTGATCATTTCTAAAGAATTTGTATGATTCTGTTCTTTTTATTTCTGTATTGTTCTTTTGGCCGTGTTTGTTATCTATTGGCCAATTCTGTTTTGTGAAAAAAAATTCTTGAAAAATTCAATAAAACATTTTTTGAACCTGGTTGTCTTGGCTTGCATTACTTAACAACGTATTAATTCTTTGAGCACGAACCTTCCGATCCTCTGCTGACTTCAAACACATGCTAGTGTTGGAGTTCCCAGCTGGCATACTGGTGGTCGTCATGTCGGAAGAGTGGACAAGGAATGAATCCCCAGGGGAGCACGAGCAAATAGCCTTTAGAGAAATCCAAGCATTGAACAAAATTCCAGCTCACCCTCAGCGGCCCCAGAGCACACGGATTGTGCAAGGCAACACCACTTCATGCAGGAGCAAAAGATAAAGGTATCAAGCGCAGGTATTCGTGCAAAAGCAAAGTTCTTTATTAGAAGTAAAAAGCCATAACAGGAGTGAAAGTAACACGTTCAAAAGCGGGTTAAATTGCGGACTCCGGTGAGACAGCTGGTGTGTTGCCTGCACCTGCTGCCTACCCCTGTGGGTCACGTGATTTTTCCCTATAAGAATACTGGAATTTGTGGTTTTATTCATGTACGACTAACGCTAACTGAAACGCGTTACTTTCACTCCTGTTAGGGCTTTTTACTTCTAATAAAGAACTTTGCTTTTGCACGAATACCTGCACAGTTTGATTATGGCATATTTCACCAGATTTGCACTCCACAGGCTGTTGCTCCTGATGTCAGGGGTGGAGGCTGCTATAATGGCTCCTGTACACTGCACACACACAAAAAGGGAGATTCGCCTCCCCTACTGCCTTTGCAGCACACCCTCAGAAGTGTTAAGGACATTATAGCCCTCAGTAGTAAGTTGTGAATTTAGCATCAGGGTCAGGGGCGGATCCAGAGTCCAGTCTCGGGAGGGGCACTATTAGAGTATTTTGTGTTGGCGGACAGAAAATAAGATGTTGCTCACGGAACTTACAATATTATTAAATGTATCATACAGTCCTAACCTTGTTTAAGACTCTTAGGCCATGTTCACATGTCAGAATAATTATCAAATATACCAATTGCCACAGAATGGGAAAGTGCTAAAGAGGTTTTTACCATTTTAAAACTACAGCTCCCAGTATGACCTAAGCAGTGGTAAGGGGATGCTGGGAGTTGTTGTTTCACCCATCATTACTGCAGAACTTACAAGTGACTCCAGCTCTGATAGGACACAGTAAGGAGAATACACAATGATATCAGTGATTACAGGTGACGTCTTCTGTATAGTGAGGAGAATACACAATGATATCAGTGACTACAGGTGACGTCTTCTCTATAGTGAGGAGAATACACAATGATATCAGTGATTACAGGTGACGTCTTCTCTATAGTGAGGAGAATACACAATGATATCAGTGACTACAGGTGACGTCTTCTGTATAGTGAGGAGAATACACAATGATATCAGTGACTACAGGTGACGTCTTCTCTATAGTGAGGAGAATACACAATGATATCAGTGATTACAGGTGACGTCTTCTCTATAGTGAGGAGAATACACAATGATATCAGTGACTACAGGTGACGTCTTCTGTATAGTGAGGAGAATACACAATGATATCAGTGACTACAGGTGACGTCTTCTCTATAGTGAGGAGAATACACAATGATATCAGTGACTACAGGTGACGTCTTCTGCATAGTGAGGAGAATACACAATGATATCAGTGATTACAGGTGACGTCTTCTCTATAGTGAGGAGAATACACAATGATATCAGTGACTACAGGTGACGTCTTCTGTATAGTGAGGAGAATACACAATGATATCAGTGACTACAGGTGACGTCTTCTGTATAGTGAGGAGAATACACAATGATATCAGTGACTACAGGTGACGTCTTCTCTATAGTGAGGAGAATACACAATGATATCAGTGATTACAGGTGATGTCTTCTCTAGTCTTTTCTTATCTAATTCAGCTGGTACATACCACCGGGACTTGTTCCAGCTAAATGTTCTCCCTGCAGAACTTGACGCCCAGACGTCTCCTCACTATGTCAGCGGATTCTGATCCTCTATATGAAAACAATAATTATTATAATACTGCTAAACACTGTATTGTTCTAATACAATACCGCCACACACCCTCTGAATATAATTCTGACACACGGTACTTCCTGAATATACAACACACTGTACCCTCTGAATATAATACCGCCACACACTGTACCCTCTGAATATAATACTACCACACACTGCACCCTCTGAATATAATACTACCACACACTGCACCCTCTGAATATAATACTACCACACACTGCGCCCTCTAAATATAATGCTATAACACACTGCGCTCTCTGAATATACTACCACACACTGCATTCTCTGAATATAATACTATCACACACTGCACTCTCTGAATATAATACTACGACACACTGCACTCTCTGAATATAATACTACGACACACTGCACTCTCTGAATATAATACTACCACACACTGCACTCTCTGAATATAATACTACCACATACCGTACCCTCTGTATATAATACTATCACACACTGCACTCTCTGAATATAATACTACCACACACCGTACCCTCTGTATATAATACTATCACACACTGCACTCTCTGAATATAATACTACCACACACCGTACCCTCTGTATATAATACTATCACACACTGCACTCTCTGAATATAATACTACCACACACCTTACCCTCTGTATATAATACTATCACACACTGCACTCTCTGAATATAATACTACCACACACCATACCCTCTGTATATAATACTTTCACACACTGCACTCTCTGAATATAATACTACCACACCGTACCCTCTGTATATAATATTATCACACACTGCACTCTCTGAATATAATACTACCACACACCGTACCCTCTAAATTTAATACTACCACACACTGCATTCTCTGAATATAACTTGCTGTGCAGGGCACCCTCTGAATAAAATACCCAAATGTTTTGTGGCCCATAAAAAACGTACAACCCCAGAAATTCCTCATAATCTACACTATACTTCTGAAATACAAAACACTCTGTGCCTTCACATATAGTAATAATGCCCCATCGTGTGCCCCTACATATAATGATTATGACCCGTCCTGTTCCCCCCACATAATAATAATGCCCTGGGCCCCTAACATATATTGCCCCCTGTGGTGTGCCCTTCACATATAATGCCCCCGTTCTTTGCCCCTCACATATAATGCCCCCGTTCTTTGCCCCTCACATATAATGCCCCCCATCATGCGCCCCTCATATATAATGCCCCCATCATGTGCCCCTCATATATAATGCCCCTATCATGTGCCCCTCATATATAATGCCCCGTGCTGTGCCCTTCACAGATAATGCCCCCATTTTTTGCCCCTCACATATAATGCCCCCATCATGCGCCCCTCACATATAATGCCCCCTGTGCTGTGCCCTTCACATATAATGCCCCCATTTTTTGCCCTTCACATATAATGCCCCCATCATGCGCCCCTCACATATAATGCCCCCTGTGCTGTGCCCCTCACATATAATGCCCCCATCCTGTCCCCTCAGGGGGCATTATATGTGAGGGGCACAGCACAGGGGGCATTATATGTGAGGGGCGCATGATGGGGGCATTATATATGAGTGGTGCATGATGGGGGCATTATATATGAGGGGCGCATGATGGGGGCATTATATATGAGGGGTGCATGATGGGGGCATTATATATGATGGGCACAGTACAGGGGGCATTATATGTGAGGGGCACAGCACAGGGGACATTATATGTGTGGGGCAAAGCACAGGTGGCATTATATGTGTGGAGCACAGCACAGGGGACTTTATATGTGTGGGGCAAAGCACGGGGCATTATATGTGTGGGGCACAGCACAGGGGGCATTATATGTGAGGGGCACAGCACAGGTGGCATTATATGTGTGGAGCACAGCACAGGGGACTTTATATGTGAGGGGCACAGCACAGGGGACATTATATGTATGGGGCAAAGCACAGGGCATTATATGTGTGGGGCACAGCACAGGTGGCATTATATGTGTGGAGCACAGCACAGGGGGCATTATATGAAATAATGCCTTCTGTGCTGTGCCCCTCACATATAATGCCCCCAGTCCAGCCCCATAGGGGGGCATTATACGTAAGGGGCACAATATATGTGAGGGGCACAGCACAGGGGGCATTATATGTGAGAGACACATGACAGGGGTCAGTGCTCTTAACATATAATGCCCCCTGTCATAGGCCGCTCACATTCATTTCTCCTTTCCTGTGCCACAATTGCCACCTACCCCAGTGTCATGTAGTTGACTCTTTTAAACAGAAAAAAAAAAATGTGCACTTAGATTTTGTTCCCCCGCCGAAAATCTTCTTACTTGCAGGCAGCGTCACACAGGCAGCTCAGTGTGCATTGCAGATGAGCCGAGCGACGAGCCGCGGGGACGGGATCTTCCGGCGCCGGCGCAATAATGTGATGTCATCGCGCCGGCTTGTCAGCACTTGGTCCCCGCAGCCGCGCCGAGTCGGCAAAAAGGTAAATAAACAGTGTGAGGGAGCTGACTATTTTAGTAGTACTATACGGGGGGGGGGGGGGGGCAGAAATCTCGGGGGGGGGGGGGGGCAATTGCCCCGTTGCCCCCCCCCCCTGGATCCGCCACTGATCAGGGTGACATGTCACAGACTAAAAGCTGCTGAAGCCTTTCTCTAAGTCTTTGTCTTCCTCGGTTTTCTTCCAGCTAACTTATCCCCCTCTCTGTCTATAGGGATCTGTAACCTGATCTTTCTGTGAGCTAAGCACTCTGGGATTTGAGCAGTTTTCAAAGTAAGTGATAGTTTGAGAGGAGGAAAAGTAGAGAATGAGGCATTTTTCTCTGATAAGATAGATTACATTAACTTTTACTATTGGTGTATGCAAAATTTGTTTAAAGTAAAGTTTCTATTTAAGCAATGCTTCTTGACAGAGATAGTATATAATATTGCTTCCCGCATGTGTGTCTGTTTTCGTTCAGTGTTTTTCTGAATGAGTTTTTGTGTCTTGTCTCATCTTTCTCTGCAGGTGTATCATAAACAACTTCTCACAATAACATCACACCACTTCGTCTATCGTGTATGAACTTTAAGTTCTCAGCTTGTCTTCTATCTGTCTCCTGTTCAACCTGTTTTAACAATTCCCTGCATCTATAAAACAATCCACAGTGTGTGACTAAAGCAGCTTGTTTCAAGCAAATAATGTTATAAAGTGATATGAGTCAAATGTTACTAAAAAGTGATGACCATTACTGCACTAAGACATGTAGATCATACACGAATGTATGTGTTCTGTTTTATCAAATGTAGCTGCCATTGAAGTAACCCCCAACCGGCAGCAGTTGGCATTATAATAGCTCATAAGTTTGCACTGTTGCCTTAAAGGGGGTTTTCAGTGCTAAATAACGTATACCCTATCCACAGGATAGGGGATAAGTGTCTGATCACAGGGGGTCCGACCGCTGGGACCCTCAGTGACCTCCTGCCCTGCGCCCTGGCTCTCCCAATGTACTGAGCATATACCGCTCTGTGTGCTGAGCTGTGAAGAGCACTCCTTTGAATGCTGTATCTCCAGCTTTCACATAGAGGGGGCTTGTCGGCCACCGCTCCATGCATGGAGAGATTTTCCCCCTTATTGTACTATGCAGAGGCTTCCTGCCATTTGTGTAAATTTTACAAAATAAATTAAAGGGGTTGTGCGCTGCCCTAATTTTCTGAGCTTCGCTCACAGCGTCCGGAAGTTTATTACTCCAAACGCTGTGTGTGGGCTTCCATGTTCGCGGCCACCGGGCGTGACGTCATGCCCGGCCCCTCGCCCGCCCCCTCGTGACGTCTCGCCCGCCCACTCGTGACGTCACCCCCACCCCCTCTACCAAAGTCTATGGGAAGGGGGCGTGACAGTGGTCGCGCCCCCTTCCCATAGACTTTCGTTGAGGGGGCAGGTGAGACGTCACGAGGGGGTGGGCGAGATGTCCCGCCCGGCGGCTGCGAACATGGAAGCCCGCACACAGCGTTCGGAGTAATGAACTTCCGGACGGTAGGTTTATTTGAACAGTGAGAGACAAATAAGTTATGAATTGGATAGTCCATGAAAAAAAACAGTCGGCACAGCTGCAAAAACGTGGGAGTCCCAACCCTCTAGCAATATTATCTAGCGGTGGCTGTGACAAACAGTGGGTCCTGTGTTTGATAGTTCTCAGGTGGTGCTAGCCGGCAAAACAGTCAAACATCAAGTGAAGCAAATAGAAAGGAAAACCAGCGCACTCACCATAGGGGAACTTTAACTTCGTGGGTCTTTATTGAAGAACATCCAGAGATATCCAGAACATGGCATACAAAATCTGGACACAGGAACTCAGGTGCAGGGGACGGTGGGTACGGAGACGCTCTCGGGCTAGCGGGTCCGCCTAGCGCTCTCACGCGCTTCGCAAGGCCCCGCAAGGAGGTTTTCCTTTCTATTTGCTTCACTAAGTTATGAATTGATTTGATTCCCTATCGATCAGCAAGATTTCTAGCTCCCAGGTGTCTTATTTACAGTTAAGGAGTGGAAATTAAATGCACTCTCTTAAAAGGAGTGCTCGTAATCTAAGCTTGTTATCTTATCTGTATAAAAGACACCCGTCCACAGAAGTTATCAATCAATCAGATTGCAAACTCTCCACCATGGCCAAGACCAAAGAGCTGTCCAAGGATGTCAGGATGTCCAAGATTGTAGACCTACACAAGGCTGGGATGGGCTGCAAGACCATTGCCAAGCAGATTAGTGAAAAGTTTACAATTGTTGGTGTGATGGAAGAAACACAAAATAACTGTTCCAGCTCAGGGCTCTTGTCAATGATCAATGGCATCTCCGCTTTAATATTTTTCTTTTGGGGGGGCACACTGAGAACAAGGAAAAATGTGTGTGATGGGCAACTATTTTATATATATATATATATATATATATATATATATATATATATATATGTTAATCTTTTACTATATCATTTCATGTGACAACACTGAAGAAATGACACTCTTATCCCCTATCCAAAGGATAAAATGTCTGATCGCGAGGGTACTGATGCTGGGACCCCAGTGATCTCTGTGCAGCACCTGGTTTTCTAAACAGTATGTTTAGAACACTGGATTCCTGCGGAGGGCGTTGTGATGTCACGCCAGGCCCCCTTTCATATACATGAATGGAGGGGGTGTGGTGTGACTTCCAACATACCTGGAGAGCCAAAGGCTGATCTGAAAAGTGGTAAGGGTATGCTGGTAGTTGTTGTTTCACTAATCATAACTGCAAAAGCCACAATATATGGGAGGCAGAAGACAAAATATATTGCAAGCATGAAGCACAATATATAGAAAGCATGAGGGGCAGTTTATGGAAGACATGAAGCATAGTATATGGAAGGCATTAGGCACAATATATAGAAAGCATGAGGGACAATGTATGGGATACATGAGGCACAGTATATGGGAGACATGAAGGACAATTTATGTAAGACATGAGGCACAGTATATGGGAGGCATGAGGGACAATATATGAGAGGCTTAAGGCACAGTATATGGAAGGTATGAGGGACAATGTATGGGTGGCATTTTGGGCATGAAGCACATTCATGGAAAGCATGAGGCATAGTATATGGGAGACCTGAGGCACAATATATTGGAGGTATGAGGGACAATAATTGGGAGACATGAGGCACAGTATATGGGAGGCATGAGGCACAGTATATGGGAGGCATGAGGCACAGCATATGGGAGGCATGAGGCACAGTATATGGGAGGCATGACTGAAATATATAGGAGGCATAAAGCACGGTACATGGTAGACATTAACCTCTTAAGGACACAGAGTGTACCTGTACACCGTGCGCCCGCTCTCCTGCTCACGAGCTGACCCTGTGTCATAGCTGGGTGGCCCCGGCGGCTATCAGCCACCAGGACACGTGTCTAATGCCGGATATCACCGAACACGATGATGTCCAGCATTAACCCCCTTAGACACGGCAATCAACTTTGTAAAGTAAAACTGTTCTCGGCAGCTCAGTCGGGCAATTTCTCCGCAGCATCCCGAACAGCTGAGAGGATGGCAGGAGGGCACTTACCTGCCTCCTCGCCGTCTAACCGTTGATGTGCTGCTCCATGCCTGCTAAGCAGGCTGGAGCAGCCGAGCGCCAATAACACTGTTCAATGCTATGCTATGGCATAGCATTGAACAGTGTATGTAATCAGAAGATAGCATGTAATCGTTCCCTATGGGGACTAAAAAATGTTGTATACATAGTAAAAAAAAGAAGTTAATAAATGTGATTTAACCCCTTACCTAATAAAAGTTTGTATCACCCCCATTTAAAAAAAATATATAAACAAAAATAACCATAAACATATGTAGTATTGCCGCGTAAATGTCCAAACTATAAAAAAAATAACATTATTAAACTGCACGGTTAATGGTGTATACGTAAAAAAATTCCAAAGTCCAAAGTTGTGTAATTTTGGTCCTTTTGTATACCCTAAAAAAATTTATAAAAAGCGATCAAAATGTTCCATCAAAATGTAAAATGGTACTGATAAAAACTTCAGATCATAGCACAAAAAATTAGCCCTCACACATCCCTGTATACGGAAAAATAAAAAAGTTATGGGGTCAGAAAATGACAGTTTTAAACATACTAATTTTGGTGCATGTAGTTATAATTTTTTTAAGTAGTATAATAAAATAAAACCTACATAAATTGGGTATCCTTGTAACCATATGGATCTACAGATAAGGTGTCATTTACCAAAAAGTGCACTGCATAGAAACGGAAGCTGCTAAAAATTACAAAATGGCATTTTTTTTTCAATTTTGTCCCATAAATAATTTTATTTTGGTTTCGCCATAGATTTTGTGGTGAAATGACTGATGTCATTACAAAGTAAAATTGGTATCGCATAAAACAAGCCCTCATATAGGTCTGTTGGTGGAAAACTGAAAGCATTATGATTTTTAGAAGGTGAGGAGGAAAGAATGAAAGTGCAAAAACGGAAAAACACTGAGTCGTTAAAGATGTTATTCACCATAAGGTGATTTTAGTATGTAACTGCCAGACAGTAATGGACATGCTTAGGAAGGATCTGTGCTTGCCCTGGGGCTAAATGGCTATGTTGTGAGATTACCCTAAGGCTGACACTATCTTTTTGTAAACTGGGTATTTCCTGTTGAAGTTCCTTCTCTTAAACTACACATCCCATAGTTCTATAGTTTGTAAGTGTGAGGTCACTTTCCTCCCTCTCACACATCAGCCACACCACCCACTCAAACATAAATGAGCTGCATTCCATTCAAAAGATCTGTGTTGCTAAATTAGCTATCTCCCACCCAGCGGCAGCTCCACTCATTGAAGCAGGACAGGCTCCCTTTGCACACCTGACTAGTGATGTCACGTCTTGATGCACTGCAACCTGGGAAAACCTGAGATCTGAGCAACTTTGTATGCTGTTAAAAATAAATATTGGGGCTAAAAACACAAAAATTGCGAGACCACCGTCACACACATGTACAGACACTATATTATGAACTACACTAACTTTACAGCCCCTGTAGCGTAGTCAAATAAAACAAATTCCAGGAATACCCCTTTAAGGGAAGTTCATGCCTCTCTTATTCTGCCAGTTGTTGCCAATTAGTTTTAAGACTCCAGTTAAGAAAAAAAAACATAGCAGAGCAGATAATTCACAATGCAGCACCAGGACAGGTCTTAGGTCAGAGCAAAAAATACAGAGGAGAGGGAGGAGCACTCAGGCTTTGCTTCTCCTCAAAGGGGTATTCCAGAATTTTTTATTTTATTTGACTATGCTACAGGGGCTGTAAAGTTAGTCTAGTCTAATATAGTGTCTGTACCATTTCCAACGCCAGCAGTTCACAGTACATTTGCGCAAAAAAATGCCAACCATGCCCCTTGGAAGGGCACCACAAGAAAAATGGTGCCATTGCAGAACGTAAAAATAGAGCAAACTTAGTGTAAGTCAATGTGAAAAATAAAAACACTCTGCATGTAATTTTGCAGGTGCATGCCAGTTGATAAATCCCCCCCCCCCCTTTATGTTTACCCAGCTTATTGTTATTGAAATGACTGACATCTGGATTACATTAGGATGCTTTCTATGGTCAAAGTTCTTCCTTACTATTTTATTTAATGGCACATATTAAAAGACAGTACTGTATGTACTAAATCTTTGGAATCATATTTAAACCATTATTTTAGTACAGCATGAACAATTTACTGTAGATTTAATATACTTTAGTGACTCCTACCTTTTGATTTTGTTTGTTTAATGGGATACTGTATTAAAGGGGTACTCCGGTGAAAACCTTTTTTCTTTTAAATCAACTGGTGGCAGAAAGTTAAACATATTTGTAAATTAATTTGATTCAAAAATCTTAATCCTTCCTGTACTTATTAGCTGCTGAATACTACAGAGGAAATTCTTTTCTTTTTGGAATGCTCTCTGATGACATCACGAGCACAGTGCTCTTTGCTGACATCATTATAATAATAATAATAATAATAACAACTCTTTATTTATGGTTTTCCTTAGTGGGATTTGAACCCAAGTCCCCAGCACTGCAAGGCAGCAGTGCCAACCACTGAGCCACCATGCTGCCCTTAGCATACATCTGCTATGCACGGTTGCTAAAATGGAAAGAGATGCCAGCAGAGAGCACTGTGCTCGTGATGCCATCAGTGTTCCAAAAAGAAAGGAATTTCCTCTGTAGCATTCAGCAGCTAATAAGTACTGGCTGGATTTAGATTTTTTATTAGAAGAAATTTAAAAAGATGTTTAACTTTCTGCCACCAGTTTTTTTTAAAGAAAAAAGGTTTTCACCGGAGTACCCCTTTAATGACTTGATAGAAAGCCTTTGATGGTTGGAGTTTAGCAGAGCATTCAGCTTTAATAAACCAACTATTCATGCAACGGACTCTTGGGTTCTGGGTCAAATGCAATTTTCCTAGAAGTTTAAGATAAAAAAAAAAAAAGATTTTAAACATGAAACTCCCACATGGGAAGTGAGTGGTTAAGTGCTTCAGTCTCTGATGCGCTCGACATATCACTGCATAAGATCAGCTGCATAGAATAGAGGTGGAAAGCACTTCTCCCAGTCGTTAGCGTTTCAAAACCCAGACCCCGATCAGTCAAAACTTTTGACATGTCTGTGTGATATGGCACGAGTTTTTAAAAGTGACGGAGACATCTTAAAGGAGAGTTCCCGTTCAACACTATGCCACTAAGCCTGGGCTGCCAGCATCTAAAACAACAAACTGGAATCACCTACTGCCGCTCCCTTGGTGCCCCGGTATCGCCGTTCCAGTCCTCTGCTGCCACCTTCTTCCTGGTTGCCCGTGGTCATTGTGTCACACAGCAAATCGCCAGCCGCAGCTGTGTCCTGCTTGGCCGGTGATAAGCTGAGTGGCAGTGTGATGAATTAAGCCCTGGTACTGGTCGCATTGACTGTAGAAGATCGCAGTGGAGGACTGGAGCGGAGATACTGGGGCACCGTGGGAACGACGGCAGGTGAGTCTGTTTTTTTTTTTTTTTTAATGCTGGCAGTCCGGGCATAATGCCACAAAAAAGTGCTAAACGGGACATCTTTAAGATAACAAATATATATATTAATTCTGCATATAGGAGGTTCAATGCAACCAATTTAAACTTATATGTCCCATGGAGGTAGAAAAAAGGATGCACTCACCAAGTCTTCATAAGGGGCTTTATTTCCTCCTAGAACAGTGGGGGAAACTGTATGCGGTGCTGTACAGGAGTGACACGTGTTTCACGCTTAGCCTCGCATCGTCTGGCTCTAGATTCATACCTGCAAACTCCATCTTATATATGGACCTCCCCTTACTACTCACCTGTACCTTGATTGAAAAGATCCGGGGCAAACTGTTCTCTCCGTGCGCCGCCCGCTCTCTGATGGACATAGCATCCTGGCTTGACCTATCCCCAGCATCATGTAAGCCGGCTCACGTGGGCTGAGCCCAACCCACCGCCAGGAGAGTCTCTCAGCCAGTGAGCAGCGCCGGCATCACTGAGGTGCTGCCCACATGATCGGGAGTCAGGGCAACCAGGACGCCGTTCCATCTTCTCAGCGTCGGCCATCATAAGAACTTTGCACAAATTCTGCTTGTGATAAGAGGAGGGAAATACATGAACTCCAGGCAATGGGCAATTTAACCCCTACTTACCCGTATGTAAAAAATAAGACAGAGGTTGCAAGGGAATCCCTAAGTGACCAGAACACTGGTTTAAAATCTAGTTAGCAGACATTAACTCCGTAATAGTTACTATTTAGAGTTACAAGAAGACAGACATATCGGTTTTCTCGTTCAATCCCAATGGACCCTCTATAGCCTTGCCTCTGTCGATGTGGAGTCCCTCTACACCAGAATCCCCCAAGAAATGGGGGTCAGGATGGTGGGGGAACTCCTCATCGACATGCACAAGGACCCAGAATTGGTAGAATTGATCTGTGAATCACTCAAGTTCATACTAACTGATAATGCTTTCAGATTTGATGACAAATGGTATCAACAAATTTCTAGTACTGCAATGGGTACTCCAGTAGCATGTACATTTGCAAATATTTTCTTAACAGCTTTTGAAAAACACTATATAGGAGATTTATCAAGGGATTTAAGCAGCTTTAGTTGCAAGTGCACCTAAGCAAATTTTTGTGTGACTTTTGTGGGTAAGCAAAAAATACCAATCTGCCCTACCTAAGCAATTTTCAGTTTTTACTTTGCAGTGGTCCTGGATTTATCATTGCAAAAGTCGCACATAAGCAAATAAAAGTCGCAAACCCCCTTCAAAGAGTCGCAAGTGTAAGCAAGGACAGACCTGGCTGACAAACTTGCCTATGACAGCATTTTCAAAAAATCATACAAAAAGTTGCACGTGAGACTTTTTGTGTGAGTTTTTTTTACTTTCATTTTCACAGGCATGGTGGGACGAGCAGGTAGGAGATGTAAAGGAGGGTGACAAGTTTTTCACCCGCCCCTATATCTCCTGCCCATGCAGCACTACTACAACTCCCAGCATGTCCTTACTGTAAGGACATGAGGGGAATTGTAGTTGGGCGGCATGGGGGGAGTGTGTTAGATGGGCGGGCGGATGACAAGCTTGTGCCGCATGACTACAACTCCCAGCATGTAAGGGCATGCTGGGAGTTGTAGTCATGCAGTGGGGGCAGGTGACAAGCATGCGGTGAGGGCGGGAAATATGCAGGTGGGTTACAATAAATGTACTAACCTATTTTCCTTGGTTTTTTTCCTTCTCATTTCAGATCCGTGTAGCCTGTGGACTACAACAATGACTAGTGTTTTTTTTTTGTTTAATGTTAATAAAATGGTTAACGTGGGCTTGTGAGTTAGGGTTTTAGGCTGGGGAGGGCCAGTAACAATGGTCCTCGCCCACCCTGGTAACGTCAGGCTGCTGCTGCTTGGTTGGTATTTGGCTGAGAATGAAGATATGGGGAACCCTATGGTTTTTCTTTAGCGTGTAGCATAGGGTTCCCTGTATTTTTAATCTCAGCCAGATACCAACCAAACAGCAGCAGCGTGACGTTACCAGGGTGGGTGAGGACCATTGTTACTGGCCCTTCCCAGCCTAAAACACATCAGCTTGTTACCGCCTAGGCCCAGGAGCACCATTTTTGATGCTCCGGGCCTGTTGGTACCGGCTCTTTCCGATACCCCTGTGGCAGTGGGTATAGGGTACTAATCGGGGGTTAGCGCTAGCTGTTTTTGGGGCTAACACTAAGCCCCGGCTTAGTAATGAACTCCGTCTACAAGACAGCTTCCACTACTAAGCCTGTAAAGTAAATAAAAAAAACACATTTAAAAAAACTTTTATTGCAAAAAGCCCTCGTTACAAAATGTTGTTAATACAAAATAAAAACAAACGCTGGTCATCGTAGTCCACCAAATCTGAAGTAGCCCACAGGATAGACGGATCTGAAATGAAAAGAAAAAAAATGGGTTAGTACATTTAGGGGGAAAAAAGTGGTAAAAAAAAAAATTAATAAATACACATACATTTTTTTTATTTTTTTGCTTATGTGTACTAAGAAAATGGTATTCCAAATAGATTTTATTGTTTTTTGCTTATGTGAACCAAATTTATTAACCCCATGTAATAGTATGATAAATATGTCAAACATAAGCAAAACTAAAGCAAAAAAAAAAAAATGCCTTCAGAACTCACTTACCAAAGCAATGATGATAAATGTCCCCCTATATCTTTTCTGCCAGGAATCCCTCTAAATTTATAGATAATATTCAGCGTTATAAGGATAATATATTTATCAATTCATCAGGTACCTCAATAGTAATACTGAATTTAATATGCTGTTACATCTGTATTTGGGGGCAGATAATTAGATTTTCTTGACATGCGAGTGGAGGTGAAAGATGGTAACATTTTTACATCAAATTACAGAAAAACAAACTGCGACAAACGCATTGTTGCATTTTCAAAGTTACCACCCCCATGCATGTGAAGAATGCCATACCATACGGGCAATTCATAAGGTTAAGAAGGATCAATAATACTGAGGAAGGGTTTGATCAGCAGGCGGGTGAATTAAAAGCCAGACTGATTGAAAGGGGCTATCCAAAAGCCTCTGTACAGATAGCCTATGAAAGAGCTAAAAAATTATCAAGAGTAGAATTATTAAGAAAAAGGAAACAAAGATGAAAAAAGATTTTACTTCTCATTAAAACATTCAGATATGGATCGTACGGTACAAAATGCCATCAGGAAGCATTGGGGAGTGATAAAAAGTGACCCAGAACTATCAGAAATAGCAAAAAGATAACTTATAACATATTAAAAACTTATAACATATAGAAAAAATAACTCTGGCTAGCGAACTTGGTTCCAATCAATTTAAAGAGAAAGCAAATAAGAACTGTCTTACAGAAACAATACCACAGGGAAATCACCATTGCGGGCAATGTTCATACTGCAATTTCAATATGAAAGCAAAATACCTTAGACTAGGTGGTATGGAATGCAGAATTAAGAGCTTTATAATGTGTAAAAGTACATTTGTTGTCTACGTGATCCAATGCCCTTGCGGATATTATTATATTGGAAAGACAATACGTTGTCTAAATGTTAGAGTACACAAACATTTTTGCTCTATCCGCACGGGTATTGGATCTCCACGTTTAATCGGCCATGTTAGCAAATGTCATAACAGCGATCCAAAAGTGCTAACCTTTTCAGAAAATGTTTAGAACTTGTGCAAAATCCTTAAAATGGAGGAGACAGGCAAAGAAAATTATTGCAACAAGAAGCAAAACGGATCTGGCGTACTGAAGCGAGGGGTCCATTTGAGATTGAACGAGAAAACCGATATGTCTGTTTTCTTGTAACTCTAAATAGTAACTATTACGGAATAAATGTCTGCGAACTAGATTTTAAACCAGTGTTCTGGTGAATGCTTTTATACGTTAATACACTTGCACTTAGGGATTCCCTTGCAACCTCTGTCTTAATTTTTAGATACAGGTTAGTAGGGGTTAAATTGCCCATTCCCTGGATTTCATGTACTTCCCTCCCCTTATCGCAAACAGAATTTGTTCAAAGTCCGTAGGATGGCTGATGCTGAGAAGATGGAATGGCGTCCTGGTTGCCCTGACTCCCGATCTTGTTGGCAGCACCTCAGTGACGCCGGCGCTGCTCACTGGCTGGCAGACTCTCCTGGCTGTGGGTTGGGCTGAGCCCATGTGAGCCAGCTCACGAGATGCGGGGAAAAGGTCAAACCGGGACGCTGTGTCCATCAGAGAGCGGGCGGCGCACTGAGAGAACAGTTTGCCCCAGATCCTTTCAATCAAGGTACAGGTGTGTAGTAAGGGGAGGTCCATATATAAGATGGAGTTTGCAGGTATAAATCTAGAGCCAGATGATGCACGGCTAAGCGCGAAACACGTCTCGCTCCTGTACAGCACCCGCATACAGTGTCCCCCCCATTCAAGGAAGAAATAAAGCACCTTATGAAGACTTGGTGAGTGCATCCTTTTTTCTACCTCCATGGAACAATAATTGACTGGGAACTTTCAGGCTTTGCACCTCCATATAGTGCACATACAGCAACACACCAGCGTTCATCCTATAACAAGCACACAGGACTTATAGTCAGTAGTGCCAGCCCTCCTCTTATTTGTGAAAACTTTCCATTCCATTTCTAGTACTATTTAATTTTTAGCAAACCGTGTTAACATCCCAAATTTTTTATCAAAGAAAACATTTTATAAAACATCATGACAAATAGTTTACTTACTCAGATTTATCTTACGTGATCCTTGTGTGCTCCTAAGATCCCCTGATGTCAGAAAGAACAGTTTCATCACTGTATTACTGCCTGCATGGAGGGCTTGTCAATAAAAGCCATTTATTTTTTTAAATGTTTTACTCATATACTCATCTCTCTCTCGCATAAGTGAACTCAACCTAGATCTCGATGCAACTGATGCCATAACTGATGACAACATGCATCAGTTGTCATCAGTTGTATGGCATCCAATGTCCATTGTTTCTGGACACCAGACAGGGGAATGCAGCAAGCTACGTTTCCTTGTCTGGGGCCGTCCATCAAGTCCAATCATCTTCGGTATCATCAGATGCTGGGGGATTGTGAACTGTGCCATTCAAATGGTGCACGCCAGAGGGAAACTGTGCCGGACGCTGGACATATGTGAACACAGCCTTAGTTAATGGTTTTTAACATTCAAATGCAAGTTGGTAGTATCACTTTGTGCAAGCATGATTCGTAAATTCTGTGGATCACTGAATTCTAGCAGTCATGTTTCTTTTGTAACTTAGTAAAGGACCTTATTTATCAAAAATTCTAAAAGTAAAGTTGTCCATTTTGCCCAATCACAGTGCAGCTTCATTCTTCCTCAAGCAAATATAAGCTGCCGTGATTGGTTGAGATGGCCAACAAGGACAGTGTTTGTATTAAACACTTTTGAGAATTGAGGTCCAATGTATCTAAGTGTTTTTTTCCTGATAAGACCTTTTGTTAGTGCAGTAACCAAGAAGAAACATCACAGGAACCAAAAAGAAGAGGAGAGAAAAGGGGACCAGCCATCAGAATGGTATAAATTATTTATGAAGGTATATCAACCATAATTAATATAAATATTACATGCTGATTACATGCCGTACAAACGCTAAGATGTTACCCTTCTGATATTATAGAATGCTAAGTCCTCAATATTTTCTTAAAATGTTGTACCTAACATTCCTGTTCCTTCCTGACGAAAAACTTCTGGCTCTGTAATCTTCTACCAATCCCCTATCCTTTGGATATAAGATGATTACATTTAAGTTGGAACACAACATTAATCTTTTTATGCATTAGGCTTTAGTCACACTTGTATTAGTTTTTCCTGGCAAGTTTCCATTGTTGATAGTGGATTTTATGCTAGTTTTATGCTAGTCATGCTAGTCAGCTGATCGCGGGACCTATTGCACAGGGGAATATCAGCCTGTTATGCCAATTATCGAGCATTAACTCAACTTAATCTGACAGCTTTCTCATTTATTTCAAATGTAATCTGCTCTTAGACATAGCATGTATCCATTAAGAGTTACAAAACAAATCATTAGATATACATTAAAGGAAAACGGTCATCTGTATACCCAGCTCAATATGAATATTCATTGCCGCAGGTCATGTAAGGGCTCAGTCAGCGCAGCGTTCAAATGACCCACAGCAATGAATATTCATTTTGAGTCGGCGAGCCCACCTCCAGCGTGCAATTCACTAAAGATGGAAGAAGATCTTCGCTGGGACAGGTCTCCAGGCTGCAGATATTCATTTAACCCATTAATCTCTCATCGGGCTCCTGTTCACCTATACTATAATCCAGTCTAGTGAGTTTAGTGTGGGTGAACAGATGACCGTTTTCCTTTAATTCCACCATAACTGCTGTTAGATGTCTAGTTTGGTCAGTCTAGTTTAAAAAAAAAATTATATATCTTTTTTTTTTTAGATATCTTTTTTTTCCCCTCGATTGCCCTAATTTCAGTGATATTGATTCTCGAGTGCCATAATTCCAGTGGAGCTTAGCTATTTGGTGGAGTGTTTGTACTCTTCTCTCAATAGTCAGATGGGAGAGAACTTTAGTGCAAAATGGCTTGTAAATATAAGGCATAAGGAGACGTGAATATGAGGCTAAGGGGGTGTAAATATGGAGCTTCTAATGATACCCTTTACTCTAGCATTCAAAACTATTTTGCAGTACAGTTTCTGTCCATCTGACAGTGCTCAAAATCAGGGGTGTAGCAAGAACATCAAAACCTCATGGGAATCAGGGCACTCAAGACTGCAAAATTTTATGAAAAAACAGACATATATTTGGACTGGCCACGGGTCCTCTTTGAGGTGGCATTGTTTGCTACAAACAGTTTCTAAATTAATTTTATGTTAGTCTTATCCAACTGCCAAGCAGTGTAGTCTTTTCTAGCTTTGGCACATTAAGGTTGTCAGACTAAACCACTAAATGGCATGTAGCCCAGTTAGTATGATTAAGCAATAATGGACGTACTCGCACCAGAATAGATATTTATCATTTAAACAGTTAATATCTATATTTAAAAATTAGAATTAGTTTCTTTATGCAAAAAAGCATTTTTTTAAATGACAGAATTACAAAATACAGTGTGATACAATATTACATTTACCATAGACAAATTATTCATCATTTGGAATGTGTATTTTACATTTGTTTTTAAATACATATACCGTATATACTCGAGTATAAGCCGAGTTTTTCAGCACGAATTTTCGTGCTGAAAACACCCCCCTCGGCTTATACTCGAGTGAACTCTCCACCCGCAGTGGTCTTCAACCTGCGGACCTCCAGAGGTTTCAAAACTACAACTCCCAGCAAGCCCGGGCAGCCATCGGCTGTCCGGGCTTGCTGGGAGTTGTAGTTTTGAAACCTCTTGAGGTCTGCAGGTTGAAGACCACTGTGGCCTTCGACATCATCCAGCCCCCTCTCACCCCCCTTTAGTTCTGTACAGTACTCACCTCCGCTCGGTGCTGGTCCGGTGCTGCAGGACTGTCCGGAGAGGAGGTGGTCCGGTGGGATAGTGGTTCCGGGCTGCTATCTTCACCGGGGAGGCCTCTTCTAAGCGCTTCGGGCCCGGCCCCAGAATAGTCACGTTGCCTTGACAACGACGCAGAGGTACGTTCATTGCCAACGTACTTCTGCGTCATTGTCAAGGCAACGCCTCTATTCCGGGCTGGAAGCGTGAAGATAGCAGCCCGGAACCACTATCCCACCGGACCACCTCCTCTCCGGACAGCCCTGCAGCACCGGACCAGCGCCGAGCGGAGGTGAGTACTGTACAGAACTAAAGGGGGGTGAGAGGGGGCTGGATGATGTCGAAGGCCGCAGTGGTCTTCAACCTGCGGACCTCCGGAGGTTTCAAAACTACAACTCCCAGCAAGCCCGGACAGCCGATGGCTACCCGGGCTTGCTGGGAGTTGTAGTTTTGAAACCTCTGGAGGTCCGCAGGTTGAAGACCACTGAGGGCGGATGATGACAAGAGGATGATGAAGGGGGGGTGTGTGTGGGATGATGAAGGGGGGGGGGGATGATGACAAGGGGATGATGAAGGGGGGTGTGTGGGATGATTACAAGGGGATGATGAAGGGGGGTGGGGATGATGACAAGGGGATGATGAAGGGGGGTGGGGATGATGACAAGGGGATGATGAAGGGGGGTGGGGATGATGACAAGGGGATGATGAATGGGGGATGTGTGGGATGATGACAAGGGGATGATGACAGGTGATGATGATGAGGGTCTGGATGATGACAGGCGGTGATGATGATGAGGATGTTAATGACGGGTCTAGATGATGACAGGGGGATGATGTATTTCCCACCCTAGGCTTATACTCGAGTCAATAACTTTTCCTGGGATTTTGGGTTGAAATTAGGGGTCTCGGCTTATACTCGGGTCGGCTTATACTCGAGTAGATACAGTATACAGAGTTTTATCTTGTAGAGACCCTAGAGGTTGTAAAAAAAAAAAATCTTAAAAAAGGTCACAGGGTTTAAAAAAATAATAAAGAATGGTCAACCGGCCCATCCTCTGCTTCCATCCATTCTGCTGATGCCCTGGCTCCTGCTGCTCACTGCTTCCAGATCCCCATCAGGACATTCAGGAAATGTCAACCCAGGCAATCACAGGCCACAGCGATTATCTGCCAGTGATGATCAGAGGGCATTTACTCCATGTTGACATGAGGACCAGGGGGCAGGGGAACCAGGCACTGTTAGAACAACTGTGGTAGGGGATCAGAAAAGAAATGTATAGTCTTAGGCTGTGATCTAACTGTGTTTTTGTTGCTTTAAAAAAAAAAAAACTTTTTTTGTTTTAATTGTTAAATGCATTATGAGAAATGGGGGGGGGGGAGGTTACCAATTTAAAACAGAAAATGTATGTTAAACACGAAAGACAAACAAACAAGAGCCCACAGTGTGACCACAGCCTTAAAAATGTCATTAACCAATAATTAATGCTTTAAAGGGGTACTCCAGTAGAAAACATCTTTTTTAAATCAACTGGTGCCAGAAAGTTAAACAGATTTGTAAATCACTTCTATTTAAAATCTTAATCCTTCTAGTACTTATCAGCTGCTGTATGCAACAGAGGAAGTTATTTTCTTTTTGAGTTTCTTTTCTGTCGGACCACAGTGCTCTCTGCTAACACCTCTGTCGGTGTCAAGAACTGTCCAGAGCAGAATAGGTTTGCTATGGGGATTTTTCTGTTTTTGCACCCCACCTTTTAAAAATCATAACCCTTTAAATTTTGCACCTAAAGATCCATATGGGGCTTATTTTTTGCGCCACCAATTCTACTTTGTAATGACATCAGTCATTTTACACAAAAATCTACATAGGAATGGGAAAAAGAAATCATTGTGCAACTAAATTGAAGAAAAAACGCAGTATATTTTTCTGTAAAAATGAGACATTATCTTTATTCTGTAGGTCCATACAATTGAAATGATACCCTACTTATTTAGGTTTGATTTTGTCGTACTTTTGGAAAAAATCATAACTACATGCACGAAAATTTATACATTTAAAATTGTCATCTTCTGACCCCTATAACTTTTTATTTTTCCACATACAGGTTAGTATGAGTGCTCATTTTTTGCGCCGTGATCTGAAGTTTTAATCGGAATTATTTTTTTTTTATCAGACTTTTTAATCGCTTTTTATTCCTTTTTTTTATGGTCTAAAAAGTTACCAAAAATACTCTATTTTGGACTTTGGATTTCTTTTGAACATAGACCATTGACCGTGCAGTTCAATTAACAATATATTTCTTTAGTTTGGACATTTACACACGCGATGATACCACATATGTTTATTTTTATTATATTGATATATTTTTATATGGAATTTGGGAAAAGGGGGTGATTAAGGAAGGGGTAAATGTGTGTTTTTAAACTTTCTTTAAACTTTTTTTTTTTACACTTTTAGTCCCCTTAGGGCACGTTTAGGAGGAATAATTTGATTCCTCATACAGATCAATGTGGTTGTATAAAACCACATTGATCTGTGTGCTCTGCACTCGATTGATAAAACCTGGCCCTGCCAGGCTTTATCATTCTGAGAGCCGGAGCCGACACAGGACATGAGGAAAGCCCTCAGGCGACCTCAGCAGTGGATCACCACAAAGCCAGCAAACCCCACCCACCCCCCCCCCCCCCCGGCGCGCGATCGCGCTGCGGGGGGGGGGGGGGATCCACACCACTGGACCATCAGGGATGGAATAAAGGCACATTTAGACACCGCTGTCAGCTTTGACAATGGCAATCTAAAGGGTTTATAGCCGGCCATGGTGATCGCCGAATGTCAGCTATTAATGCCGGCCCCCAGCTACAAGAATCAGCTGGGGGCTGGCCGGTATGACCGGTATGACACCTCCATGGTCGTTAAGGGGTTAAAGTGAAGTAATTTAATAATTTTACTAAGTTTAACTTTCTGGCACCAGTTCATTTAAAAAAATGTTTTCCACCTGAATACCCCTTTAAAATTAGTATGATTGCATTGCTTACCCTTTGTACAAAGAGATACATAAGTACATTATCATCGCAAGGTGACATTTCCTCAGTGTCATACCTAAGCATGATAGTAATCACACCGTGACACTACACATCTGTCTCCACAACTGGGGTCCCCCAGACACTGTCCCCCCTGGTAAAGAAGACACCACTAGAGGCGTATTTATAGATGCTACAGGGCCTCCCTGCCACTAAACTATATGCTGCATTGCTTGGTCACACAGACCCATCAATGCAGCTCTGGACTACTAAGGATAAGTACCTGAGATAGAAGAGGAGGGTCCAGGGATGCCTGGGAATTCCTGACTGGTGGATGCGCTCGCTCTTGCTTAAATGGGCACTGTCAGATACAGAAACTTTTGATATGTTGTAAAGCATGTATAACCAATAGGTTTTGCAATTGCTTTCATTAGAAAATTTTCAGTATTTCATACTGAAAAAGCCAGTTAAACAACTGCCCCCCCCCCTCCCTGCTTGGACACATACTAGTCCTGCTGTGTCCATGCGTCATCACCTATGTCATGGACACACTTCCTTGATTGACAGCTGTGAGCACAGAGGGCACAGCTGGAGGAAAAATCCTCCCACTGTCATCTTGTGTCCCGCTACTGTCAGTGAGGACATGCTGGGAGTTGTAGTTTTGCTAATGCTAGGGGAGATGTGAGCAGACAGAATACTCAGGGAGGGAGCGGAGACCTGCACAGTGAGGCCACGCCCCCTCACTTTAAGAGGAATTCAGACTAGTGAGCTAAATTAAAAGTATAATAAAAAAATAAATAAAGGTGCTAGACACATAAAAATTCGATGTACATGGTCAGGATTAGGTACTGAGTGATATATTTAAAAAAAAAAATGTTGTTGGATCTGACAGGTACGCTTTAAACTCTGTCCCAGAAATGTGATGGCCCCGCCACCTGTCCGATGATAGGAAGAGGAAACGCTCCCTACCCCTTCTCCTCTAGGGTATCCTCAGGGCAGAAGGCTGCATCTGGACATGCTCAGGAGAGGAGCACTATGAAGAGGGAGGGGGACATGCTGAATAGGGTGATACTTTTGCACTTGGTGGTTGGTGGTTTCAAGCTACGCCCCTGGCCACCACCCGCCAGATCTAAATGAAGACTTAACAGAGAGATAGCCGGGCATCTGGAAACAGTTTGGCTTGCTGCGCTCTAAAATTCTGTAGATTTTTCTACTAGTCAGTGCATTTAAAATATATAAACAACATAGTACATTAAGGTTCACAGCTTATGTAACTGCTCTTCACCTCTATGGGAGTTACAGCAACAGGAAAACACAGGGAGTTTAGCTGTTTCTGAATTCCCAGCCACCTGTCTATTCCTTTCCTGAGTAGAGGCAGCAGCAGGAGGCCTCTCTCCAGGTGGGATGGAGTTAGGATACCCCAGTTTTGGAGATAGATGTAGTTCTCAGCAGTTGGACCTGCATCTATTAAACTCTTATGAAATAACCTGTAGATATGCCATAAATGTCTAAGATAGGAATAACAATGTGGCAATGAATACAAAACACCTAAAGTTCAAAGATATTTCAGTGCTTGATGTTTGTATTTTTTATTAATATAATGTGCTGCTAGGTTTAGTTTTAGTTGACATGGCAATTCAACATTAGCCAATACATTTGTTGGCTGATACAAATCACTCTTTCGTGGATTATTCTCAAGATCACCAGGGAAACTAGACATTAAGTATTCATCCTTATCTTCAGCAGCTACTAGCGTTACAGTTCTGCAATCCACTTAAGATGAATATTCACAGGAGAGCAAAAGTAAAACTGTGAAGACTTTCTATGCAGATTACTGTATAATCTTCTCCATTCCATTCTCTGTTATGCAAACTTAAATTGTGACCTAGAATGTAATGGATGTTCTTTGCTCAGTTCAGACCTTTAACTTCAGTATTTGTCTTATCAAGGAAAATGTCATGTCTGCTCTAATTACAAAGGAATTTCAACAAAAATGGAGCAATATATATGTATATTAACTGTTGCATGTATATAAATCCCAAATAATCCCAAAAGTCAGAAAGAGACAGTTATGGAGGCTCAGTGGTTAGCACTGTTGAAGCACTAGGGTCAACATTTGCACAGTTTTTTTTATATTGTCCCCACTGGGTTTCCTCCAGGTATTCTGGTTTCCTACCACTCAGCCAAAACATACTGATAGATTAATTTAGAATTTAGATTGTGAACCCTAAATGGGTCAGGGATGACAAACTCTGTACAGCACTGTAAATATTGTTACTGCCATATAAAAAATAAAATAAATAATTGTAGTTTATAATTAGAGATGAGCGAACTTTTCAAAAATTTGATTCGGCCGATTCGCCGAATTTTCCCGAAAAGTTTGTTTCTATACGAATTTGTTTGCGGCGAATCGATATTAAAAAAGGCTATTTCTAGCCTACATACAGCCTCTATAGGGGTATAGAACACTTTGCTGTGTCCTAAAACGCATATGGAGTGTGCTGGGGTAGTGAAATAATACTGTTATTCAGAATAGCATGCTGATTACCGGCATCGCTCTTAGAATCACTGCCGCACAGCAGCACAATGACAGAGCCTGGTGGTGGCATCAGTGTCAGGTGACCATATAGTGACTGAATGACATAGCGTGGAGGTGTTGGCAGCATGAGGACACCATATAGTGGATGAATGGCAAAGCGGGCAGGTGTTGGCAGCATGAGGACACCATATAGTGGATGAATGGCACAGAGTGGAGGTGTTGGCAGCATGAGGACACCATATAGTGGCTGAATGGCACAGCGTGGAGGTGTTGGCAGCATGAGGACACCATATAGTGGCTGAATGGCACAGCATGGAGGTGTTGGCAACATGAGGACACCATATAGTGGTTGAATGCACAGCGTGGAGGTGTTGGCAGCATGAGGACACCATATAGTGGCTGAATGGCACAGCGTGGAGGTGTTGGCAGCATGAGGACACCATATAGTGGCTGAATGACACAGTGTGGACATGTTGGCAGCAAGAGGAGACCATTTAGTGGCTGAATGGCACAGCGTCGAGTTGGCTGATGCACTAGTACACTACACACCAAGGCTTCACAATCCCCCCCCCCCCCTAAAAAACAACACAATATAGGACATTTTTGACAAAGATTTCTCATAGGTAGCACCCGCTATCCAAAAATTAGAAATTTCCAGACCCAGGCCCCACCTCTGCGGCATCAGGAGCCCATATATTGCCCGAAGGACACAGCATGGAGTTGGCTGATGCACCAGTACACACCCGGGCTTCACAATCCCCTCCAAAAAACAACAACATTTTAGAAATTTTTTAACCCCTTAAGGACACAGCCCTTTTTCACCTGCAATTCTGACCACCGTCACTTTACAAATTAATAACGCGAAAACGCTTTTACCGAATATTCTGATTCTGAGATTGTTTTTTCGTGACATATTCTACTTTATTTTGGTGGTAAATTTTCGGCGTTACTTGCATCCTTTTTTGGTGAAAAATCCCAAAATTTCATTAAAATTTTGAAAATGTTGCATTTTTCTAACTTTGAAGCTCTCTACTTGTAAGGAAAATGGATATTCCAAATAAATGTTATTTTTATTCACAAATACAATATGTCTCCTTTATGTTGGCATCATAAAATGGACATACTTTTGCTTTTTGAAAAAATTAGAGGGCTTCAAAGTAGAGCAGCAATTTTCAAAAATGTCATGAAAATTGCTAAATCTGAAGGGACAGATGTTACAGAACTACAACTCCCAGCATGCCTGGGCAGTCTAGGCATGCTGAGAGTTGTAGTTTGGCAACATCTGGAGGGCTACTGTTTGGGCACCCCTGTAACAGTGGTCTCCAAACTGTGACCCTCCAGATGTTGCAAAACTACAACTCCCAGCATGCCCAGACAGCCTTTGGCTCTCTGGGCATGCTGGGAGTTGCAGTTTGGCCCCCCTAGTGGTTGCCACAGTAAAGATCGATTTACTTTCACTTTCAATTCCCCCCCCCACTGTGGATTCCCTACCTGATCAGGATCCTGCAGGCTCCAGCGCAGATCCCAGGTCCCCAGGCATCTTCTCCTGCAGGTACGGCCTCCATCTTCTTTCCAGAGCCCCTTGACATCCAGGGGCGGGCAGAACGGGGGGTTGCCATGGCAACCCCCTGTCCTGCGCTGCCATTGGTCAGAACTCCGTTCTGAGTAATGGCAGGGGATAGGAGTAGATCGCAGCTTTGCGATCTCACTCCAATCCTTTGGGTTGATCGGGGTTGTTGCTGACAACTCCGATCAGCCCTATTTTCCGGGTGATCGGGTCACCAGAGACCCGATCAGCCCGGAATTGGAGAAAATCGCATGTCTGAATTGACATGCGATTTTCTCCGATCGCCGACATGGGGGGGTCTCAGGACCCCCCTGGGCGATGTGCCGGGATGCCTGCTGAATGATTTCAGCAGGCATCCGGCTCCGGTCCCCAACCGGCTAGCGGTGGGGACCGGATTTCCCACGGGCGTATGGATACGCCCTGCGTCCTTAAGGACTCGGAATGCAGGGCGTATCCATACGCCCTGCGTCCTTAAGAGGTTAAAGAAATACCTTTGTGTAAGAACAAGCACATATCCAACAGTTCACAAGACTCTATGATGCAGGACGGTGGACCACCCAAAGACATTCTTCTCAAAAATAATAAACCACACGATGTTTGACATTTTTTTACAAAAATTAATTCATTATGTGTGTAAGCGCATCTGTCTCCAAAAGATCAGATCACCAAAGGACTTTTTTTGCCCAAAATGATGAAGCAGAGTTAATCCCTGTCCGTATTTTTTTTTCTTCATTAAAAAATCACACGTAACAAGCGTTCCGTTGTGTAACGATTAGCATTCTGGAAAATTCAATTTTAATACCGATAAAATTATCAGTAAATAAATAAAAAAACACTACCCAAGAGTGTTTAATTACCCCATACATTACACCAGGAGCAGTCAGGAGTAGGCCTCAGAAGTACCCAAGAGGCTTTAATAACCCCCTACCTTTGCACGATCAATTGCGAGATCGAGCAATACCAGGTGTGTTATGCCCTCAGATTTCCGGGGCCGCTGGCGCGCTCCACTGAACGGATTAGCGTGTCTCTATCTTTCATCGACCGATGCTGGTAACCCACTAACTCCCGGAAAGGTAAGCTGCCGCGAAGCAGGTGGTCTCCCCCGGGCACGTTTGGCTTCAGAATTTCCACTACTGCCACACCACACTGACTGCCAACCGTGCTACCGCCTTGCTGACTCAAGGGCAACCTGCAACTCTCTTCTCCCGATGATGAACCCCCCTTCTCCTGAGATCGAGCAATAACAGGTGTGTTATGCCCTCAGATGTCCGGGGCCGCAGGTGCGCTCCACTGAACGAATTAGGGTGTGTCTGTCTTTTTTGGTAGCACCCGCAATCCAAAAATGTTAAATTCCCAGACCCAGGCCCAAACTCTGCGGCATCAGGAACCTATAAATTGCCTGAAAGACACAGCCTGGAGTTGGCTGATGCACGAGTACACACCCGGGCTTCACAATCCACCCCAAAAAAACGCAAAATTTTATTGAAATTGTCTGACAAAATACCTGTTTTTTAAAACAAGCGCATATACAGCAGTTCAGAAGACTCTATAACGCAGGATGGTGGACCGCCAAAAGACATTCTTCTCAAAAATAATAAACCACACAATGTTTGAAATTTGGTTAAAAAAATTATTACATGTGTGTAAGCGCATCTGTCTCCAAAAGATCAGATCACAAAAGGATTCTAATCGCCAAAAATAATTAAGCAGAGTTAATCCCTCTCCATATAGAAATATATATTTTTTTCATTAAAAAAATCACACGCAACAAGCGTTCCGTTGTGTAATGGTTAGCATTCTGCAAAATTCTATTTTATTACTGATAAAATGATCAGTAAATTTAACAATAACACTACCCAAGAGTGTTTAATTACCCCATACATTGCACCAGGAGCAGTCAGGAGTAGGCCTCAGCAGTACCCAAGAGGCTTTAATAACCCCTTACCTTGCCTGATCAATTGCGAGATCAAGCAATAACAGGTGTGTTATGGCCTCAGATGTCCTGGGCCGCACTAGCGCTCCACTGAACGGATTAGCGTGTCTCTATCTTTCAAGGACAGGTGCATGTTGCACGCTGAAACCAGTTCGTGATAGGGATCTGGGATTGCAATTATTTAACCTTAAAACTAGGAATTACCAGTAAGTGAGGGTCATAAGCTGGCGTTTATTAAGTCCCTACCCTTTGTACACACCGCCCGCCGCTATAAGCGATTGGATTAGTTAGTGAGTTGGTTAGTGAGGTCCTCGGATCGGCCCAGGCGGGGTAGGAGAAGGCCCTGGCAGAGCGCCGAGAATTTAACGATCATTGTTGAAATTTGCATTAAGCATGTATTTAGCTACTGCTAAACATCCAAAAATTTAAGGCCCAAGGCCAGAGGCACCAAGGAGGCAAGTAGTTCCTGAAAGACACAGAATGAGTCTGGATCATGCATTTGCAGTACCCAAGAGGTTTTCATAACCACTTACATTTAAAGATCAATGTTTACATTTGCATTAAGCATGTATTTAGCTACTGCTAAACTTCAAAAAATTATAGGCCCAAGGCCAGAAGCATCAGTTTTCCCCATAGTAGGAGCATAGTTGTCCCCCAGATTTGGCAGCATAGATGTCACCCAGATTAGGCAGCATACATGTCCCCCAGATTAGGAGCATAGTTGTCCCCCAGATAAGGAGCATAGTTGTCCCCCAGATTAGGCAGCATAGATGTCCCCCAGATTAGGAGCATACTTGTCCCCCAGAGTAGGCAGCATAGATGTCCCCCGGATTAGGAGCATACTTGTCCCCCAGATTAGGTAGCATAGATGTCCCCCAGATTAGGCAGCAAAAATGTCACCCAGATTAAGCAGCCTAGATGTCTCCCAGATTAGGCAGCATAGATGTCCCCCAGATTAGGAGCATAGTTGTCGCCCAGATTAGGCAGCATAGATGTCCCCCAGATTAGGAGCATACTTGTCCCCCAGAGTAGGCAGCATAGATGTCCCCCAGATTAGGAGCATACTTGTCCCCCAGATTAGGCAGCATAGATGTCCACCAGATTAGGAGGTTAGTTGTCCCCCAGATTAGGAGCATAATTGTCCCCCAGATAAGGAGCATAGTTGTCCCCCAGATTAGGCAGCATAGATGTCACCCAGATTAGGCAGCATAGATGTCCCCCAGATTAGGCAGCATAGATGTCACCCAGATTAGGCAGCATAGATGTCCCCCAGATTAGGCAGCATAGTTGTCCCCCAGATTAGGAGCATAATTGTCCCCCAGATAAGGAGCATAGTTGTCCCCCAGATTAGGCAGCATAGATGTCACCCAGATTAGGCAGCATAGATGTCCCCCAGATTAGGCAGCATAGATGTCCCCCAGATTAGGAGCATAGTTGTCCCCCAGATTAGGCAGCATAGTTGCCTAACAGCGCGAGCCGGTCAGAGCCAATCAAAGGACCGTATGTGGCAAGTGGGCCGTACAATGCCCAGGTCTGTCCCAGAGGGTTTCATAACCAACCACAATAGAGAAAATTTTGTTGTAGGAGCATGGTCAATCTACTCAGACCCATCTGTCATTGGTGGCTGGAAATCCTGGCTGATCCATCCCTGATTCATCTTGACAAACGTCAGTCTCTCCACATTTTTAGTGGACAGACGAGTTTGCCTTGGGGTGACTATGGCCCCGGCCGCACTAAACACCCATTCTGATGGCACACTACTGGCCGGGCAGGACAGCTTTTCCAGGGCAAACTCCGCTAGTTGTGGCCATAAATCGAGTTTGGCTGCCCAGAAGTCCTTCGGATCTTCAACGGTTGTTGGCAGGGTCATGTCGAGGTAAGCCACGACCTGCTGGTTCAGGTCCTGCTCCATGTCCACCTGCTGCTGATGAGTAGCTTCACTATGCGGCTCAAGGAAGCTACTCATCAGCGACTGCTGCTGATTGAGCCGGTACTGCTCCTGCCACCCCTCCCCAGCAGCCGTGGCAGTGGAAGGTAAGCGCAGAGGGCCCCCCGAGTCAGACCTGCGAGTGGATAGACCATGTGGCCGATAGGCATCGGCCAACCGACTACGTAGAAGCTCCCTGACGTAGGTCAGTTTGTCATCCCTCTCAGTGGGTGTAAAAAAGGCCCCCATTCTGAGCCGGTAGCGAGGGTCTAATAAGGTGGAGATCCAGGAAATCATCGCGCTGACAAATTTTGACAATTCGGGGGTCACTATGCAAGCAACTCAGCATGCATCGTGCCATTTGTGACAGTGACTCGCTGGGACTACCTGCCTTCATCTCCACTGCATATTGCCACGGTGTGTCTGGGTCCTCTGTCTCACCTCCCTTGTAATAACCCTCCAGCTCCTGCTCCTCCTCTCCTTTCCAATGACCAGAAACACCGGCCATCTCATCCACCATAAACTGTGCTCCGCTCTGCCCCTCATCATCCTCCTCCAGTTCATCCCCCACAGGACTCATGTAGCCTTCTGATGTAGGCGCAACGTCTCCATTGCCGTGACCAGCCATGGTTTCAATCATTTTTTTGAGTAAATGTAGGAGTGGAATTACGTCGTTCATGGCGTAATTCGAGCGACTAACAAAAAATGTGACTTCCTCAAAGGGCCTCAGCAAACGGCAGGTGTCACGTAGGAGCTGCCACTCGTTCACATTGAAGTTACACAGGGGAGTACTCCTATCTGCTTGTATCATCAAAAAATCCGTGATGGCTTTTCTTTGTTCGTATAGTCTGTCCAACATATGGAGGGTGCAATTCCAACGTGTGGCAACGTCACAAATAAGACTATGTTGTGGGATACCGTTCTGACGCTGCAGCTCAAGCAAAGTGTGCTTGGCGGTGTACGAGTGGCTGAAGTGCATGCACAGTTTCCTTGCCATTGTCAGGATGTCTTGCAAATGGGGTGAAGATTTGATGAACTTCTTGACAACCAGATTCAACACTTGTGCGATGCAGGGCGAATGGTTCACACTTCCTTGTCGCAGCGCGGCACAATGTTCTTCCCATTGTCGGTCACCATGGTTCCCATTTCCAGATTTCGTGGAGTAAGCCATACTCAGATTTCTTCCCTAATGAACTTTAGCAGTTCCTTCCCTGTGTGACTCCGTTCACCAAGGCAAACCATGTGAAGGACGGCTTGACACCGCTGTGCCCTACACACGTGGTACGATGAAGGGCCACCGAGATTTGGACGTGCAAGTTGCTGTTGTGGCTGTGCAGGAACAACATTTACCCAGTGGGCCGTAAAAGACATGTGTGCTGTGCACTTTTGAACACACCGACAGGCTTAAGGACTGGCCCACCTTCTCTTGTACAAACTTATGCAGGGCTGGTACTGCCTTCTTCGCAAAGAAATGACGGCTTGGGACTCTCCACCTCGGCTCGGCACAAGCCATCAATTCCCTGAAATCTGCCAAGTCCACCAGTTGGAAAGGGAGGGACTGCAACACCAGCAACTTGGACAGGAGCACATTCAACTTCTGCGCCGTTGGATGAGTGGGCGCATACTGTTGTCTTTTGGACATGGCTTTGCAGATCGATTGTTGGTGGAATGGCTAACTACGAGCGGAAGAAGCAGGAGCGCAAGAAGGAGGGTTTGACACAATGCTCCCTTCGGCTGAGGTGGTGGAGCCTTGGCTGGATGACGGAGGATGGCCACTGGGTGATGCGGCAGGCTGGACCACTACATCAGAGCCACGGTTCTCCCAGGCCACTTTATGGTGGCGAATCATGTGTTGACGCAGGGCCGTGGTGCCGAGATTGGGACCCTGGCCACGCTTCACTTTCTGCCGACAGATTTTGCATGTGACTACGCTAAGGTCCTCGGGATTCTTTATGAAGAACAACCACACCGCAGAGTTGCTGATTTTTCCACCTGCAGTCCGCACTATTTCACTGCTATTGGCGCCGTCTCCAGGAACCCCTGTTCCACTACCTCCCTAAATGGTAGCTTGCCGCGAAGCAGGTGGTCTCCCCCTGGCACGTTTGGCTCCTGAATTTCCACTACTGCCACCACGCTGATTGCCAACCGTGCTACCGCCTTGCTGCCTCATAGACAAAGAGCAAATCTCTTCTCCTGATGATGATGAAGCCCCGGCTTCTGCACCCGGCTCCCAATTGCGATCGGCTTCATCATCATCAAAAGATGTGTGCACGTCACTGATGTCCTCCTCGTGTTCCACAACAGTGTCTGCCTCAGGACCCTGAACAATTGAAACACTGCCCCCCACGTCACTCTCCGCATCACTACTTGCCCGCCTTGCGGAGCAAGCGAAGCATGTCTCCTCACATTCTTGGCTGCCCATTAGCTGCTGACTGTCCTCTATTACATCGTCCTCACTAAATAGTGGAGCTGAACCCAAAGCATGAGATACTTCTTTGGGAGAGGGAACATCATAGGACAAAGGCAATGGGATTACGGGGACTGCTCCCGGGCCATGCCAACTGAGGGTTGTGTCTGAGGAACCCACCGACTCTTGACTGGGGTTGTGAGATGTCGCTTGTGATGATGGGGATGAGTATGCAAACCAATTGACGAGGAGAGATGGGTTCGACGACACGATCGCTGGGTGTTAACGGGAGCTCAGGCCTATTGCTGCGACTCCTGCTGCCACTCGCTCCAAGTCTGCTGCCAACTCTGCCTGACGTATGTAGGCCTCTTCCCCTTCTCTGTGCACGTCCTGGCACTTCCCTGCCTGACATACTTAGTGCGTTTATGAGGGTATAGAACAGCAGCAGGCGATTACTTACGGCTGTCCTTTCAAAGTATATAGGCCCTAGACAGAATAACAGTTACTAAATAGTACACTCCTTTGTTGTATGTATGCCCTTTGCAATGATGAGCGCAATGGTATGCGTATTTCTACGCAGAAAAAACACTTTTTTTTTTTTAAATACACCAGAAGGTGTATACTAATGTGTGGAATAGCACTGAATTTAGCACAGAGACAGAATAACAGGTAGTAAATAGTACACTACTTGGTTGTATGTATGCCCTTTGCAATGATGAGCGCACTGTTAAGCGTATTTGTACGCAGGAAAAACTTTTTTTTTCTTTAATACACCGGCAGGTGTACAGCGTGTGGTATAACACTGAATTTAGCACAGAGACAGAAAAAAAGGTAGTATATGGTACGCTATTTGCTTGTATGTAGGCCCTTTGCAATGATAAGGGCACTGTTAAGCGTATTTGTATGCAGGAAAGCCTTTTTTTTTTCTTTAATACACCGGCAGGTGTATAAAGTGTGGTATAACACTGAATTTAGCACAGAGACAGAAAAAAAGGTGGTATATGGTACGCTATTTGCTTGTATTTAGGCCCTTTGCAATGATAAGGCCACTGTTAAGCATATTTGTACGCAGGAAAAACTTTTTTTTTTCTTTCATACACCGGCAGCTGTATAACGTGTGGTATAACACTGAATTTAGCACAGAAACAGAGTAACAGGTGAAAAATGGTAAAAAGGCACTAAATTCCACACTAATATGACTTATTTCTGAACAGCAACAGGACCCAACTGGGCAGCACCACAGAATTTTTTTTTTTTTTACAGGGATTAAACCCTAAATTGCACTCTGTCACACAATTGTGAGAATCAGATTTGTGGAGCAACAGAAAAAACTCAATTGGGCTGAAAAAAGAGGAGATTAGATGCTCCATACAGGTAAAACAGCTGTGAGATCTATGACGCAGGTGACTGCTATGCAGCACCTCTATGCCTGCTATATTGAGTAACGAGAATACGAGGTATTGCTAGAATCGTTCTCGGTCAGAACTGCAGCAACACTGTGCCCTGTATCTTTCCCTAATGCTGATGTCACCGCTACTCGTAGCGGTCGGATGCTGTATAATGCCGTTGTATGCGATCAGCACACAGACGTGCAGTCACTTCCTTTCCCTATCTCGTGCATAAGAGAAATGACAGAAGGAAGATGGCCACCGATTATATAGGGCTGTGACATCACAGGGGTCAGTGAACACTGATAGGCTGCATCTCACATGTGATTCAGGGTCAGCCCGCCTACCTTCATTCCTGCCGCTGTTTCCCGCCCTCCCATAATCCCCTGCCCCATGTACTCACATGTGGATCGGCCATCTTAGGTCTCCAATAGCCTAGAATGCTGTAAAATGGAGTTTAATGAAGCGATTCGCGCGATAGAATCGCTGCGATATTCGTATTCATTGCGAATCGAATTTTTCATGAAATTCGTAACGAATTCGGGTTCTTCAACTTCGATTCGCTCATCTCTATTTATAATACACCAGTTACAAATGTTGAAACTGTTTAAAACTTGTTACAACAGAGAGAATAGAGAGAAACCCATAAAAAGCAGTATACAATATATCAGTAAAGAAAACAGAGGGAAAGAGAGGGAGGGTATGAAAGGTCACCAAATTGGGAATTTAAAATGAAAGTTTTTCTAAGGATTAGAATAACATAATTAGCCAATATTGGCTAATGGGTTTATATTTTATTGCTTTTGCAGTTTATATTTTATAGTGTTATTATTATATAGCGAGGGTTGCACTCACAAGCGCCCTGTGGGTGATAGCCCCATACAATATGCTGACTGGTTCATAGGTATATATGTTTTAAAAAATTTATAGGATTTATAAATTCTTTTGTCAAGTGATCCTTAAGCTCCACATACAGTATATTTTAGATTATTTATCTATTTTTCTCCTTGGGGTATGGAGTAAATGTGGATTGCTCGGGCGAGGGGATTTTTATTGGCGTGAGTCTGATCTGCTGGTAACTTTGTGTTAGCAATTTATGCAATTGAAAAAAATACCTTTCAATGTATGGGAAGGCAGCACTTATCACAGATTACTTATCAGGAAGCTTTTTGAAGCAATGAAGAAATGTAATACTGGGTGGTATCTGTGTCAAAGAGCATGCATGCACTCAAAAGATGGCAAGAGTTTGGGATACTCGACACATTGGGGTGTTGTTTAATTTTAATGGACCAAATAAAACTGAAGTTTTATTGAAGTGATGGATCAAGAATTTTCCTTTATGCATGTAAGTGAAGAACCTGTAGTCTTTGGGGCGTTACACAGCCGCTTTGAGTCAATAAGTCTTTCGTTTGCCTGATGATTGACAGCCCTTCATGCTGTTCCAGTGGCCAGATACCCTTCTAAATTCTGCTGAAGAATATGAATTGTAGTGAGGCTGTAGATTGTCTCCTGGCACTTTAATCCTGCTTGGTTAACATGAGTAAAACATGCTTAAAGGCAGGGACGTAGGAACCCCCACAAATCTGGGGGGATAGCATTGTAATTGGGTGTGGCTTTGCAAAAGGTGGAGCCATAAAAGGGGAGGGACCAAAATGGGCGTAACCACTTAATTTTGCATGACAATACAGGCTCCTCATCACAGGTACCTTCAGGAAGCAGTGAATTCAAGAGATAGGGATTTGTCAGGACTGTGGGTGGTAGGCTGTGTGTGTAAGGTCAAGGCGAGGGGTTAATGTAGTCACCATTAACACCTTGACGAAACATGGTGTACATGGATGCTGTGGTAGCAGACTGGGTGTATGAAGTATGCTTACTAGTTGAACGCTCTTCATTTACTGCTAATGCCGCACATCAGTGATTATGTCCCTTCCCTAATAAAAGTATAAACAAAAATAAACATATTTGGTATCGCCGAATGTGGAAATGTCCGAACAATTAAAATATGACATTAATGAAACTGCATGTTGAATGGTGTAAACGTAAAAAAAAAAAAAAATACCTAAGTCCCAGAATTGCTGATTTCTGGTCATTTTATATACCAGAAAAAAAAGGACCATCAAAACAAATAGTATCAAAAAGCTCTTTTTTCCATGCGCCTTGGCAGCCTCTTTTTTCGGGAAGATGTGTACTAGGATGTAAGAATGTAAAGAATAAATGTCTGGTAGGAAAGAAAATAGGTTAATAATGTGGAATGTATGGGGGATTAAGGATAGGCAAAAACGTGTGGCAGTATTTGATAGGCTGAACAACTATCTTCCGGCAATTGTCGGTATAACCGAGACTCATCTCACAAAGGACACGGTGGGTTTGCTCACTAGAAAATGGGCAAAGGAGACATTTCATTCTACATTCTCCAACTACTCCTCCGGGGTCTCGGTACTTATACATAAGGGGATTGATATTCAGGTAGTGAGGACTGCCATTGATGAAAGAGGAAGATATGTTTTTCTACAAACTGTTTGGGAAGGAAAAAAAACTGTTCTGGCATTTGTGTATATCCCCCCACCATTCGTAGCTGAAGTCTTTGAGAAATTAGTAGAGTTTATTAAAGATCTTGACAAGTTTTACCTTTACATATTGGGAGAATTAAATGGAGTGATGGATAGGGAATTGGATTGGCAGGGAAAGGAAACTTCAAACAGAGAAACAGCACTTAAATATTGGTGTCAAGAGATAGGCTGGCAGGATGCGTGGCGAATATTACACCCTAAGGAGAAAGTATATGTTACGCCGAGCGCTCCGGGTCCCCGCTCCTCCCCGGAGCGCTCGCTTCACTCTCTCCGCTGCAGCGCTCCGGTCACGTCCTCTGACCCGGGGCGCTGCGATCCCGCTGCCAGCCGGGATGCGATTCGCGATGCGGGTAGCGCCCGCTCGCGATGCGCACCCCGGCTCCCCTACCTGACTCGCTCCCCGTCTGTTCTGTCCCGGCGCGCGCGGCCCCGCTCCCTAGGGCGCGCGCGCGCCGGGTCTCTGCGATTTAAAGGGCCACTGCGCCGCTGATTGGCGCAGTGGTTCCAATTAGGGTAATCACCTGTGCACTTCCCTATATTACCTCACTTCCCTTGCACTCCCTTGCCGGATCTTGTTGCCTTAGTGCCAGTGAAAGCGTTCCTTGTGTGTTCCTTGCCTGTGTTTCCAGACCTTCTGCCGTTGCCCCTGACTACGATCCTTGCTGCCTGCCCCGACCTTCTGCTACGTCCGACCTTGCTTCTGCCTACTCCCTTGTACCGCGCCTATCTTCAGCAGCCAGAGAGGTGAGCCGTTGCTAGTGGATACGACCTGGTCACTACCGCCGCAGCAAGACCATCCCGCTTTGCGGCGGGCTCTGGTGAAAACCAGTAGTGGCTTAGAACCGGTCCACTAGCACGGTCCACGCCAATCCCTCTCTGGCACAGAGGGTCCACTACCTGCCAGCCGGCATCGTGACAGTAGATCCGGCCATGGATCCCGCTGAAGTTCCTCTGCCAGTTGTCGCTGACCTCACCACGGTGGTCGCCCAGCAGTCACAACAGATAGCGCAACAAGGCCAACAGCTGTCTCAACTGACCGTTATGCTACAACAGTTACTACCACAGCTTCAGCAGTCATCTCCTCCGCCAGCTCCTGCACCTCCTCCGCAGCGAGTGGCCGCTCCTGGGATACGCTTATCCTTGCCGGATAAATTTGATGGGGACTCTAAGTTTTGCCGTGGCTTTCTTTCCCAATGTTCCCTGCATCTGGAGATGATGTCGGACCTGTTTCCCACTGAAAGGTCTAAGGTGGCTTTCGTAGTCAGTCTTCTGTCCGGAAAAGCCCTGTCATGGGCCACACCGCTCTGGGACCGCAATGACCCCGTCACTGCCTCTGTACACTCCTTCTTCTCGGAAATCCGAAGTGTCTTTGAGGAACCTGCCCGAGCCTCTTCTGCTGAGACTGCCCTGTTGAACCTGGTCCAGGGTAATTCTTCCGTTGGCGAGTATGCCGTACAGTTCCGTACACTTGCTTCAGAATTGTCCTGGAATAATGAGGCCCTCTGCGCGACCTTCAAAAAAGGCCTATCCAGCAACATTAAAGATGTTCTGGCCGCACGAGAAATTCCTGCTAATCTACATGAACTTATTCACCTAGCCACTCGCATTGACATGCGTTTTTCCGAAAGGCGTCAGGAACTCCGCCAAGATATGGACTCTGTTCGCACGAGGCGTTTCTCCTCCTCGGCTCCTCTCTCCTCTGGTCCCCTGCAATCTGTTCTTGTGCCTTCCGCCGTGGAGGCTATGCAGGTCGACCGGTCTCGCCTGACACCTCAAGAGAGGACACGACGCCGTATGGAGAACCTCTGCCTGTACTGTGCTAGTACCGAACACTTCCTGAGGGATTGTCCTATCCGTCCTCCCCGCCTGGAAAGACGTACGCTGACTCCGCACAAAGGTGAGACAGTCCTTGATGTCTACTCTGCTTCTCCACGTCTTACAGTGCCTGTGCGGATGTCTGCCTCTGCCTTCTCCTTCCCTGCTGTGGCCTTCTTGGACTCTGGATCTGCAGGAAATTTTATTTTGGCCTCTCTCGTCAACAGGTTCAACATCCCGGTGACCAGTCTCGCCAGACCCCTCTACATCAATTGTGTAAATAATGAAAGATTGGACTGTACCATACGTTTCCGCACGGAGCCCCTTCTTATGAGCATCGGATCTCATCATGAGAGGATTGAACTTTTGGTCCTCCCCAATTGCACCTCAGAAATTCTCCTTGGACTTCCCTGGCTTCAACTTCATTCCCCAACCCTGGATTGGTCCACTGGGGAGATCAAGAGTTGGGGGTCCTCTTGTTCCAAGAACTGTCTAAAACCGGTTCCCAGTAACCCTTGCCGTAACTCTGTGGTTCCTCCAGTAACCGGTCTCCCTAAGGCCTATATGGACTTCGCGGATGTTTTCTGCAAAAAACAAGCTGAGACTCTACCTCCTCACAGGCCTTATGATTGCCCTATCGACCTCCTCCCGGGCACTACTCCACCCCGGGGCAGAATTTATCCTCTCTCTGCCCCAGAGACTCTTGCCATGTCCGAATACGTCCAGGAGAATCTAAAAAAGGGCTTTATCCGTAAATCCTCCTCTCCTGCCGGAGCCGGATTTTTCTTTGTGTCCAAAAAAGATGGCTCCCTACGTCCTTGCATTGACTACCGCGGTCTTAATAAAATCACGGTTAAGAGCCGCTACCCCTTACCCCTCATCTCTGAACTCTTTGATCGCCTCCAAGGTGCCCACATCTTCACTAAATTGGACTTAAGAGGCGCCTATAACCTCATCCGCATCAGAGAGGGGGACGAGTGGAAAACGGCATTTAACACCAGAGATGGACACTTTGAGTATCTGGTCATGCCCTTTGGACTGTGCAATGCCCCTGCCGTCTTCCAAGACTTTGTCAATGAAATTTTTCGTGATCTGTTATACTCCTGTGTTGTTGTATATCTGGACGATATCCTAATTTTTTCTGCCAATCCAGAAGAACACCGCCAGCATGTCCGTATGGTTCTTCAGAGACTTCGTGACAACCAACTCTATGCCAAAATTGAGAAATGTCTGTTTGAATGCCAATCTCTTCCTTTTCTAGGATATTTGGTCTCTGGCCAGGGACTACAGATGGATCCAGACAAACTCTCTGCCGTCTTAGATTGGCCACGCCCCTCCGGACTCCGTGCTATCCAACGCTTTTTGGGGTTCGCCAATTATTACAGGCAATTTATTCCACATTTTTCTACCATTGTGGCTCCTATCGTGGCTTTAACCAAAAAAAATGCTGATCCCAAGTCCTGGCCTCCTCAAGCAGAAGACTCCTTTAAACGACTCAAGTCTGCCTTTTCTTCGGCTCCCGTGCTCTCCAGACCTGACCCTTCCAAACCCTTCCTATTGGAGGTTGATGCCTCCTCAGTGGGAGCTGGAGCTGTTCTTCTACAAAAAAATTCTTCCGGGCATGCTGTCACTTGTGGTTTTTTCTCTAGGACCTTCTCTCCAGCGGAGAGGAACTACTCCATCGGGGATCGAGAGCTTCTAGCCATTAAATTAGCACTTGAGGAATGGAGGCATCTGCTGGAGGGGTCAAGATTTCCTGTTATTATCTACACCGACCACAAGAACCTCTCCTACCTCCAGTCTGCCCAACGGCTGAATCCTCGCCAGGCCCGGTGGTCTCTGTTCTTTGCCCGATTTAATTTTGAGATTCACTTTCGTCCTGCCGATAAGAACATTAGGGCCGATGCTCTCTCTCGTTCCTCGGATGCCTCAGAAGTTGATCTCCCTCCGCAACACATCATTCCACCTGACTGCCTGATCTCCACTTCTCCTGCCTCCATCAGGCAGACTCCTCCAGGAAAGACCTTTGTTTCTTCACGCCAACGCCTCGGAATCCTCAAATGGGGTCACTCCTCCCATCTCGCAGGTCATGCGGGCATCAAGAAATCTGTGCAACTCATCTCCCGCTTCTATTGGTGGCCGACTCTGGAGACGGATGTTGGGGACTTTGTGCGAGCCTGCACTATCTGTGCCCGGGATAAGACTCCTCGCCAGAAGCCCGCTGGTTTTCTTCATCCTTTGCCTGTCCCCGAACAGCCTTGGTCTCTGATTGGTATGGATTTTATTACTGATTTACCCCCTTCCCGTGGCAACACTGTTATTTGGGTGGTCGTTGATCGATTCTCCAAAATGGCACATTTCATCCCTCTTCCTGGTCTTCCTTCTGCGCCTCAGTTGGCTAAACAATTTTTTGTACACATTTTTCGTCTTCACGGGTTGCCTACGCAGATTGTCTCGGATAGAGGTGTCCAATTCGTGTCTAAATTCTGGAGGGCTCTCTGTAAACAACTCAAGATTAAATTAAATTTTTCCTCTGCATATCATCCCCAGTCCAATGGACAAGTAGAAAGAATTAACCAGATCTTGGGTGATTATTTGCGACATTTTGTTTCCTCCCGCCAGGATGACTGGGCTGATCTCCTTCCATGGGCCGAATTCTCGTATAACTTCAGGGTCTCTGAATCTTCCTCCAAATCCCCATTTTTCGTGGTGTACGGCCGTCACCCTCTTCCCCCCCTCCCTACCCCTTTGCCCTCTGGTCTGCCCGCTGTGGATGAAATTTCTCGTGATCTTTCCATTATATGGAGAGAGACCCAAAATTCTCTCTTACAGGCTTCTTCACGCATGAAGAGGTTCGCGGATAAGAAAAGAAGAGCTCCCCCCGTTTTTTCCCCTGGAGACAAGGTATGGCTCTCCGCTAAATATGTCCGCTTCCGTGTCCCTAGCTACAAGTTGGGACCACGCTATCTTGGTCCTTTCAAAATTTTGTGTCAAATTAATCCTGTCTCTTATAAACTTCTTCTTCCTCCTTCTCTTCGTATCCCTAATGCCTTTCACGTCTCTCTTCTCAAACCACTCATCCTCAACCGTTTTTCTCCCAAATCTGTTCCTCCCACTCCTGTTTCCGGCTCCTCGGACGTCTTCTCGGTCAAGGAAATTTTGGCTGCCAAAAAGGTCAGAGGAAAAAAATTTTTTTTAGTAGACTGGGAGGGTTGTGGTCCTGAAGAGAGATCCTGGGAACCTGAGGACAACATCCTTGACAAAAGTCTGCTCCTCAGGTTCTCAGGCTCCAAGAAGAGGGGGAGACCCAAGGGGGGGGGTACTGTTACGCCGAGCGCTCCGGGTCCCCGCTCCTCCCCGGAGCGCTCGCTTCACTCTCTCCGCTGCAGCGCTCCGGTCACGTCCTCTGACCCGGGGCGCTGCGATCCCGCTGCCAGCCGGGATGCGATTCGCGATGCGGGTAGCGCCCGCTCGCGATGCGCACCCCGGCTCCCCTACCTGACTCGCTCCCCGTCTGTTCTGTCCCGGCGCGCGCGGCCCCGCTCCCTAGGGCGCGCGCGCGCCGGGTCTCTGCGATTTAAAGGGCCACTGCGCCGCTGATTGGCGCAGTGGTTCCAATTAGGGTAATCACCTGTGCACTTCCCTATATTACCTCACTTCCCTTGCACTCCCTTGCCGGATCTTGTTGCCTTAGTGCCAGTGAAAGCGTTCCTTGTGTGTTCCTTGCCTGTGTTTCCAGACCTTCTGCCGTTGCCCCTGACTACGATCCTTGCTGCCTGCCCCGACCTTCTGCTACGTCCGACCTTGCTTCTGCCTACTCCCTTGTACCGCGCCTATCTTCAGCAGCCAGAGAGGTGAGCCGTTGCTAGTGGATACGACCTGGTCACTACCGCCGCAGCAAGACCATCCCGCTTTGCGGCGGGCTCTGGTGAAAACCAGTAGTGGCTTAGAACCGGTCCACTAGCACGGTCCACGCCAATCCCTCTCTGGCACAGAGGGTCCACTACCTGCCAGCCGGCATCGTGACAGTATATTCATGCTTTAATGCAACACACAAAACAACATCAAGAATAGATTATGTACTGGTGAATGAGGATGCAATGGGGGAAATTAGAGAAATAGCATATGAGCCTAGATGCCTGTCCGATCACGCAATGATAGTATGCTCTTTGTATAATAAGGAAAAAGATTTAGGAACTGGGAGGAGTATGTATATTAATCCACACTGGCTGACTATAGATGAAGTGGTAATAGGAGTAAAAGAGGAGATTATGACTTTTTGGGAAATTAATAAAGGGTCTGTAATATCCTTATTGTTTGGGATACCCTAAAATGCTACCTTAGGGGAATACTTTGCAGAAACATTGCTAGATTTAAAAATAAATGTAAATTAAAAGAGTCTGAACTAATAGAAAAGATTAAAAAAATTGAGTTTGAATATGGGAGTAATCCTATAAGGGAAAACTGGGAAAACTTACTGGAAACACAGGAAGTATATCAGAAAATGGTTATGGAAAATGCCCAACACACAATCTTTTTTAGGGACCAAAAATCCTATGCAGAAACAGGGAAACCGAATAAAATTCTTACAGGCATGATTAAATCACAAAACAATAATAGAAGTATGGGTATCGACGTGAGAGACCCCCTTGAGATTGAAAACATAGTGGTGACATATTACCAATTATCTTAAAAAGCTTGAATTGCCGTATTGAAGGAAGAAGAAAAAATAGAGATGGATAGTCGGTCTGGAAGAGCTCAGAATAGCGCTAAAATCTTTTTCACGAAACTCAACACCAGGATCGGACGGGATGGTATTTGAAATATATAGAGTTTTTGGGGACCCACTACTCACATTATTGCTTGAAGTCTTTAATGAATCCTTAGTGAGAGGCGTAATGCCACAATCAATGTTGGAAGCAATAATTACTCTAATCCCAAAAAAAGGAAAAAAATAGTTGTGATATTGGCTCTTTCAGGCCGATATCCCTTTTAAACACAGACCAAAAAATCTACGCAAAAGTCTGGGCCAACCGCCTCCAGAGGTTGATTGGAAGACTGGTGGGGGAAGAACAAAACGGGTTTGTCCCAGACAGAAATATATACAATAATATTAGAAGAGTTTACTTAAACATGCAATCCCCAAGAGGGAAGGGGACCCACTCCATCCTGTCGTTAGATGCCCAGAAAGCATTTGACGGGGTGGAGTGGGGGTTCCTGTTTAAGGTAATACAGTCCATGAATTTGGGGGAAATTTTTTAAGAGTGGTTAAGACGTTATACAATGGGCCAACGGCAAAAATTAATATAAATAATAAAATCATTAGGAGTAAAGTTATAATGCAAAGAGCTAGCTGATCCCGGGAGATCTGGAATCTCGCTGCTACTCCTGCTGCCACGCGCCCCTAGTCTGCTGCGACCTCTGCCTGCGCCTGATGAATTTAGGCCTCTGCCACTCCTCTGTGCACATCCTGGCACTTCTTTGCCTGACATATTTATACACCAGCTGAGTGTGTATATGTTAAATGTTGTATTAGGCTACAAAAACAAGTGTGTAGCTTTGGCTGGCCTTTCACAGCAACTAGGCCCTTATGACTTTAACAGGAACAAAATCATACACCATGTAGATGTACTTACAGTTTACACTTATGAGAGGAGGACAATACACTCCGCTTAAAACTGTATTAGGCTACAAAAATTGTGTGTAGCTTTGGCTGGCCTTTCACAATAACTAGGCCAAAATTAGTTTGACAGGAAAAAAAATCGTACCCCACCTATGTATGCACAGGTTACACTTGCTACGCAACCTGTATTAGGCACTAAAAGCAGGTGACTATGGCTTTTAGTGCACTGCTCACCCTAACTGGCCCCTATTAGCTTTAGAGTTGTTGTACACCCCAGTGCAGCAGTATAGAGTTACTGTGTAGTACTCCCAAAAGTGTACTTACTCTCTCTCTCCCTTCCCTGTCAGTGCTTTTTTGCAGTGATTTGGGCAGGGGCGGACACAGACAACAGAGGGCCCCTGTGCAAAGAATATGCCTGGGCCGCCCCCACCCCCACCCAGGTAATATGTTTGCTAGGTAAGCAGGTAGTACGTTTGCAAGTAGTAAATTAGGTAAGTAGAACATTCTCTAAGTAGATAGGCAAGTAGTAAGTTTGCAAGTTATTTAGGCAGGTAGTAAGTTCAGTTGGTAGGAAGGCAAGTAAAAGGTTTGCCGCTAGGTAGGTAGGTTACTGTATATACTCGAGTATAAGCCGACCCGAATATAAGCTGAGGCCCCTAATTTCACCCCAAAATCCCAGGAAAAGTTATTGACTCGAGTATAAGCCTAGGGTGGGAAATACATCATCCCCCCCTGTCATCATCCAGACCCCCGTCAATAACACCCTCATCATCATCACCCTGTCATCATCACCCTGTCATCATCCCCACTTCATCATCCCCCCTTTATCATCCCCTTGTCATCATCCCCTTGTCATCATCCCACACCCCCCCTTCATCATCCCCTTGTCATCATCCCCTTGTCATCATCCCACCCCCCCCCTTCATCATCCCCTTGTCATCATCCCACACCCCCCCTTCATCATCCCCTTGTCATCATCCCCTTGTCATCATCCCACACCCCCCCTTCATCATCCCCTTGTCATCATCCCCACCCCCCTTCATCATCCCCTTGTCATCATCCCCTTGTCATCATCCCCGTCATCATCCCCACCCCCCTTCATCATCCCCTTGTCATCATCCTCTTGTCATCATCCTCTTGTCATCATCCCACACCCCCCTTCATCATCCCCCTGTCATCATCCCACACACCCCCCCTTCATCATCCCCTTGTCATAATCCCACCCCCCCCCCCCTTCATCATCCCCTCGTCATCATCACCACATGTCATCATCATCACCGCTTGTCAGGGTCTGATACAGTGGTCTTCAACCTGCTGACCTCCAGATGTTTCAAAACTACAACTCCCAGCAAGCCCGGGCAGCCATCGGCTGTCCGGGCTTGCTGGGAGTTGTAGTTTTGAAACCTCTGGAGGTCCGCAGGTTGAAGACCACTGGGCCTTCGACATCATCCAGCCCCCTCTCACCCCCTTTAGTTCTGTACTCACCTCCGCTCGGCGTTGGTCGGGTGCTGCAGGACTGTCCGGTGGGGAGGTCGTCCGGTGGGATAGTGGTTCCGGGCTGCCATCTTCACCGGGGGGCCTCTTCTCCACGCTTCGGGCCCAGAATAGAGGCGTTGCCTTGACGATGACGCAGAGGGACGTTGGTGATGAACGTACCTCTGCGTCATCGTCAAGGCAACGTGACTATTCCGGGCCCGAAGCGCGGAGAAGAGGCCCCCCCGATGAAGATGGCAGCCCGGAACCACTATCCCACCGGACGACCTCCCCACCGGACAGTCCTGGAGCACCGGACCAGCGCCGAGCGGAGATGAGTACAAAACTAAAGGGGGTGAGAGGGGCTGGATGATGTCGAAGGCCGATGGCTGCCCGGGCTTGCTGGGAGTTGTAGTTTTGAAATCTCTGGAGGTCCGCAGGTTGAAGACCACTGAGGGCGGAGAGTTCACTCGAGTATAAGCCGAGGGGGGTGTTTTCAGCACGAAAAATCGTGCTGAAAAACTCGGCTTATACTCGAGTATATACGGTATACGTTTGTTAGGTAGGCAGGAAAAGCAATTGCTAGGTAGGTAATATGTTTGGTTGGTAGGTAGGCAGGTATATGTTTGGTTGGTAGGTAGTTGGCCAAGTTAGATTTGGTAGGTAGGCCCTTAGTCCAGTGTTTTCCAAACAGGCTTTGGCTGTTTGGGCATGCTGGGAGTTGTAGTCTTGCAACAGCTGGAGGCACTCAGGTTGGGAAACACTGGACTAAGGGCCCAACTACCCACCAAAATGCCACCTTCTGCTGCAAAACTCTAACTTCCAGCTTAAGACTGTCCGAGCATGCTGGGAGTTGTAGTTTTGCAACAGATGGAGAGACAATGTTTCGAAAACACTGCCGTAGTTAGTGTTTCCCAACTTGGGGGCCTCCAGCTGTTGCAAAACTACAACTCCCAGCATGCCCGGACAGTCTTAAGCTGGGAGTTAGAGTTTTTCAACAGCTGGAGGCACCCAGGTTGGAAAACAATGGACTAAGGTCCTACCTACCAAACCTGAGTGTCTCCAGCTGTTGCAGAACTATAACTCCCAGCATGCCTGGACAGCTAAAGACTGTCAGGGGAATGCTGGGAGTTGTAGTTTTGCAACAGCTGGAAGTCCCCAGGTAGGAAAATACTGACTAAGGCAGTGTTTTCAAAACAGCGTCTCTCCAGGTGGTCCAAAACTACAACTCCCAGCATTCCCGGACAGTCTCTAGCTGTCAAGGCATGCTGGAAGTTATAGTTTTGCAACAGCTGAAGGCACACTTATTTGTAAACACTGGTGTAACACTGGAGGCACACTGATTTGTAAAACTGGTGCTGAAACAATGATGACACTGAGCGCACCGTGATTCACTGACCTGCAGGAAAAGCAGAAGGCGGCGAACAGAGAACAGGACACCAATATTGGAGCAACGGGGGAGCATAGACAGTTGAGTTAGTTTCTTTTGGAATAATTTTCATCCCTGGCACAGTGGATAAAAATAAAATAAAATACTAAAAAAGCCAGCAAGTAGAAGTAAAACGTCCGTCTTTATTCAGGGTTCTTCCTTAAAAGCCTTCACGGTGGCAGACAAACCGTGAACATATCAAAAATATGAAATATTGCACAAACAGAGGGGGGTCCCAAGCATGGCTGACGCGTTTCTGATCTATCGATCCTTACTCGTAGCCTGTAGATCCTCAAATGAGGCACCCTTATATACTCCAGGGCATATTCCCCATTCCCACAGGAAGGGGAGGGACAGGTCCACATCACATGTGCACGTGATTAATAGTGTTGAGCGGCATAGGCCATATTCGAATTCGCAAATATTCGCGAATATATGGACGAATATTCGTCATATATTCGCGAATATTCGCACATTCGTAATATTCTCGTTTTATTTTCGCATATGCGAAAATTCGCGTATGCGATAATTAACATATGCGAAAATAAGCATACACAAAATTAGTATATGCGAAAATTCGCATATGCTAATTTTCGCATATGCGAAGTTTCGCACGCCAGTCTCACACAGTAGTATTAGAGCCTTCTTTACACCACACAAGCTGGAAGCAGAGAGGGATGATCACTGTGATGTGTACTGTGAAGAAAAAACAAAAAAAAACCGAATATTCGTAATTACGAATATATGGCGCTATATTCGCGAATTCGCGAATTTGCGATATTCGCGAATAATATTCGAATTGCGAATATTCGTGAGCAACACTAGTGATTAAAACCAAAACATGGGACCAAACACAGATAAATTATTCGGAGACATATCAGTAATGTAATATTAAATCTGTTTTGCTATTTAGACCATGGGGTTGAATGCAATTTAAAAGATAAATCCACGTGATTTCCCTATTGTGGAGGGATCGAATATGGTCACCTCCCCTTTTATTTAGCTTCACCTTCTCAATGCCTGAGAACCTGAGGGAAGTGGTGTCTGAATTATGACATATTAGAAAATGTTTAGATATGTTAGAAATGTTCGAGCTTAAAGGGCCAGCAGCATGTCTAATGTGCTCTTGCATGTGTTTTTTAAGGGACCTTTTGGTGGAACCCACATATGTTAAGTGACATTGTGTGCACATGATTTTATATAAAACAAAAGTGCTATCACAATTTATAAAGTTGTGAATGACATGGCATCTGCCATCCACCGTACCTTCTATTTTCTGGCATTTTTTGGCAAAGGGACATACCACACACCGCGATTTACCGCACTTGTGGAAGCCCTTGGTGCTAATCCACTGGGTGGTAACACTAGCCGTGTCCACCATACTGGGAACAAGGAGATTGGATAGAGTAGGTGCCCGCCTCGCTGCAAATCTCACACCTGACTTTATAATCTCCCCTACCGTGGGATCTGTTGATAGCAAAGGTAAGTGTAAATTCTGGACTGTACGTGGTGACAAATGTAGGACAATCTTGTGATTCAGTTGGTTGCTTACTTGTAAAAAGGGATTTTCGATCCATAGGATCCACTCTCGACCGAGCTTTTTTCAAGAGCCATCCAGGGTAACCTGAGCCGCCAGGCATGTGCATGCTGCATCAGCTTCCCTGCGGTACACCTCGGCGGAAGAACTGTTCCGCTTAATTCGTATAAGTTCACCTACTGGTATGGCTCTTACTGTTTGTTTGGAATGGCATGAATTCGCCCTTCAGATGGTATTGCCTGATATCTTTTTTCTGTAAGGATCAACCTCAATTTTATTTGTATCAGGGTTGCCACGTAATATGACATCCAAAAAGGGGGTTTCACTTTTACACCATGTGTGGGTAAACGTAAGATTGAACCGTTTATTATTGATAATAATAAGGTTGTGTTCTCTGGAATACTTCCTGTGCCATGCACATCGCAGGAAAGACAGCGGGAGCTTAGGGAGTTAAATGCATGGCTTAAGTCGTGGTGTGAGGGGGAAGGGTTTGGGTTTTTAGAGCACTGGGCTGACTTTTCATTGGGGTACAAACTCTATTCTACGGATAATTTGCACCTGAATGGAAGGGGGTCTGCTGTGCTGGGGGAGAGAATCCTGGAAGGGGTGGCTGAGTATTTAAACTAGGTGAGTGGGGGGAGGATAATAAAGCAAAGAAAGCAGACAGTGGGATGGATAGGTTAGAGAGGGGTCAGGACATAATGGTGGGTGGAGAGGAGTCCTGTGGGGGGAGGTTAAGAGCAGTGGATAAGGAAATTCATGCGTTACAAACCAGCTGTAAAAATAAATGTAGCCCGAAAAAGTAATCCCAATAATTCAAAAAACTCCATTAGCCCCAATATCTCAATAACTACAATAAGCCCCATTAACTCAAAAAAGACCGTTAGCCCCAATAACTTAAATAGCAACGTTAGACGCAATAACGCAAAAAATCCCAGTAGCCCCAATAACTTAAATAATAACGTTAGACCCAATAACTAAAAAAATACCATTAGCCCCAATAACTTAAATAGTACAATTAGCCCTTATAACTCATAAAATAACATTAACCCCAAAAACTCTGAAAATCCCATTAGTAAGACTATATGTGTAAAACTTTATGGAAATGTAAAGTGTATGTTCACAAATGCCAGAAGCCTAGCAAATAAAATGGGGGAGTTTGAGGCCTTGATACTGGAGGAACATATTGATATAGTTGGGGTCACTGAGACATGGCTGGACTCCTCGCATGACTGGGCTGTTAATCTGCCGGGGTTTACATTGTTTCGCAAGGATAGAATGAACAGAAAAGGTGGTGGAGTCTGTCTGTCTGTAAGAAGTGGTATGAAAGCCAGTGTGAACGATGTCATAGTGTGTGATGATTCTGAGGAGGTGGAATCACTGTGGGTAGAATTACAAAAGGAGGGAAATACTGAAAAAATAGTATTTGGTGTAATCTACAGACCCCCTAATATCGCTGAAGAGATAGAAGGTCGGCTGTATAAACAAATAGAGAGGGCCGCCCGGGCAGGTACAGTGGTAATAATGGGAGATTTTAACTATCCAGATATAGATTGGGGTCCGGGGTTGGCTAAAACTACAAAGGGGCGACAATTCTTAAATTTATTGCAGGATAATTTTATGGGCCAGTTTGTGGAGGACCCAACAAGAAGTGATGCCTTGTTGGATCTGATCATTTCCAACAACACAGAGCTGGTTGGTAATGTAACTGTGCGGGAAAACCTTGGTAATAGCGACCACAATATAGTTACTTTTGACTTAAAATGTAGAAAACAAAGACAGACGGGGAAAGCAAAAACATATAACTTTAAAAAGGCAAATTTCCCTGGGCTGAGAGCTGCACTACAGGACATAGACTGGGGGAGGTGTTCTCAAATACTGATACAGAAGGTAAATGGGACATCTTTAAATCAACTCTAAATAACTATACAGCTAAATATATACCAAAGGGGAACAAATATAAACGATTAAAACTAAATCCTACATGGCTGACACATGATGTTAAAAGAGCAATAAACAACAAAAAATAGCCTTCAAAAAATACAAATCTGATGGGTCAGCGATAACATTTAAACAGTACAAGGAGCTTAATAAAATCTGTAAAAATGTAATAAAAACAGGAAAAATTCAAAATGAGAGACAGGTGGCCAAAGAAAGCAAAACTAATCCTAAATATTTTTTTAGATATATAAATACAAAAAAACCAAGGACAGAGCATGTAGGACCCCTTAATAATGATAATGGGGAGGTTGTCACGGGCGATCAAGAGAAGGCGGAGCTACTGAATGGGTTCTTTAGTTCTGTATATACTATGGAAGAAGGAGCTGACATTGGCCAGGTCAGTGCTGGTAACTAGTGTTGCTCGCAAATATTCGCAATTCGAATATTATTCGCGAATATCGCATATTCGTGAATTCGCGAATTTCGCGAATATAGCGCTATATATTCGTAATTACGAATATTCGGTTTTTTTTTAAAGTTTTTTTTCACAGTACACATCACAGTGATCATCCCTCTCTGCTTCCAGCTTATGTGGTGTAAAGAAGGATCTAATACTATTGTGTGAGATTGGCAAGCGAAAATTCGCATATGCGAAAAGTAGCATATGCAAATTTTCGCATATGCTAATTTTCGCATATGTTAATTTTAGCATACGCGAATATTCGCAAATGCGAAAATAAAACGGGAATATTACGAATATGCGAATATTCGCGAATATATGTCCATATATTCGCGAATATTCGCGAATTCGAATATGGCCTATGCCGCTCAACACTACTGGTAACACATCATATAATGTATTGAACTGGCTTAATGTAGAAATGGTACAAGGTAAGTTAAGTAATATAAATGTAAGCAAATCTCCAGGGCCAGATGGATTGCACCCAAGAGTTCTTAGAGAGGTAAGTTCAGTAATATCTGTACCCTTGTTCATGATATTTAGAGATTCTCTGGTGTCTGGTATTGTGCCAAGGGACTGGCGCAAGGCAAATGTGGTACCAATCTTCAAGAAGGGCTCTAGGTCTTCGCCAGGCAATTATAGACCGGTAAGTCTAACGTGCATTGTGGGCAAATTGTTTGAAGGACTTATAAGGGATTACATACAGGAATACATAGGGGATAATAGTATTATAAGTGATAGCCAGCATGGGTTTACTAAGGATAAAAGTTGTCAAACCAATCTAATTTGCTTTTATGAAGAGGTGAGTAGAAGCCTTGACAGAGGAATGGCTGTGGATATAGTGTTTCTGGATTTTGCCAAAGCGTTTGATACTGTCCCTCACAGACGTCTGACAGGTAAGTTAAGGTCCTTGGGCTTGGAAACTTTAGTTTGTAACTGGATTGAACACTGGCTCATGGATCGTACCCAGAGAGTAGTGGTCAATGATTCGTACTCCGATTGGTCCCTGGTTATTAGTGGTGTACCCCAAGGTTCAGTACTGGGCCCGCTGCTGTTTAATTTTTTTATCAATGATATAGAGGATGGTATTAACAGCTCTGTTTCTATCTTTGCAGATGACACCAAGCTTTGTAGCACGGTACAGTCTATAGAGGATGTGCATAAGTTACAAGATGACTTGGATAGACTAAGTGTCTGGGCATCCACTTGGCAAATGAGGTTCAATGTGGATAAATGTGAAGTTATGCATCTGGGTACTAATAACCTGCATGCTTCGTATGTCTTAGGGGGGATTAAACTGGCAGAGTCACTGGTAGAGAAGGATCTGGGTGTACTTGTAGATCACAGACTACAGAATAGCATGCAATGTCAGGCTGCTGCTTCCAAAGCCGGCAGGATATTGTCATGTATCAAAAGAGGCATGGACTGAAGGGACAGGGACATAATACTCCACCTTTATAAAGCATTGGTACGGCCTCACCTGGAATATGCTGTTCAGTTTTGGTCGCCTGTCCATAAAAGGGACACTGCGGAGTTGGAAAGGGTGCAGAAACGCGCGACTAAACTAATATGGGGCATGGAACATCTTAGCTATGAGGAGCGATTAAAGAAGTTACAATTGTTTAGTCTTGAGAAGAGACGTTTAAGGGGGGATATGATAAACGTATATAAGTATATAAATGGCCCATACAAAAAATATGGAGAAAAACTGTTCCAGGTTAAACTCCCCCAAAGTACGAGGGGGCACTCCCTCCGTCTGGAGAAGAAAAGGTTTAGTCTAAAGGGGCAACACGCCTTCTTTACCATGAGGACTGTGAATTTATGGAACGGACTACCTCAGGAACTGGTCACAGCAGGAACAATTAACAGCTTTAAAGCAGGGTTAGATACATTCCTGGAACAAAATAACATTAATGCTTATGCAGAATTATAAAACTACATCCCTTTCCCTTATCCCCTTACACCCTTCCCTTCAATTCCCTGGTTGGACTTGATGGACGTATGTCTTTTTTCAACCATACTAACTATGTAACTATGATATATGTCATGAATGCATCAATGGTCAGATGGTCAGACGACCAAATGATGAACACATCGGATACATACCTCCCATACCATGCGAGGCATGTGGAAAATGGATTGGTGTCAGAAAAAATCAACTGGTCCTCCAACCAAAAACAAAAAGCTTAGCCCGAGCTGGTGATGACTTTGCTCCCATTGAAGCACCCGTGCGCTGCAAATAAAAATTGTTACCAAACATAAAATAATTTTGTTTTAACACAAAATCTACCACCTCAATAATGTAATGTCTCAAATCCACAGAATATTTAGAAAATCTCATCAGTATATCCGAGATAGCTGATAATGCCAGGTTTTGCGGAATACTGGAATAGAGCGATTCAATGTCGCAAGTAAGCCACGACAGAGAATCGCTCCATGTGAATTCATCCATGATTTTTAGCAAGTGCTTAGTGTCCTTGATATAACTTGGGCATTGCATAACCAGAGGTTGCAGTACTGAGTCCAACCACTCGCATAGGTGCTCGGTAAGGGATCCGATCCCCGCCACGATCGGACGCATCGGCGGCGGGAATCGGTCCTTATGCAGCTTGGGTAGCGAGTGGAAGATAGGAATAATTGGAGCAGGCACGAAAATATAATCCACTTCTTTTTGGGTCAAAATAGATCTGGCTTTCCCCTCTTCCAACAGAGTCAACAGTTCTTTTTTAAAAGGTTCAGTGGGATCCCCACAAAGTTTAAGGTAAGTTTTATCATCAGATAGTAGATTTTCATATAAATTGATATACAGTCCCGTGTCCATACATACTATCGAGCCGCCTTTATCGGCGGATCGGATGGTCAAATTTTTGTTTTGCTTTAATTTCTTTATGGCAGCAGCCTCCTTTTTATTCAAATTAGGAGGAGTTTTATTGGATATTACTTTTGATTGTAGATTAACCAAATCTTTCATGATAAGGTCCTGGAACCAATCAAAAATTGCTGGTTTGGTCTGTATGGGGTAAAAATTTTGGTTTTTAGTGGAGAAGGTATGTGCAGTATTCACTTCATAGCAATTTGTTCTGCTAACGTATGCATTAGTGGTAAATCAGGGTTTATAGAAAGTTGAGGTGGGTCCGATGGTTCATCAGCATTTTCCACAAAAAAATGTTTCTTAACTGTTAAAGTTCTCACAAATGTATTTATATCCAAAATTGTCCGATAAACATCAAAATGATGTGTAGGAAAGAAACCCAGTCCTTTCCACAGGACCAAGGTTTCTTCCTCTGTAATGATTTGTGCAGAAATGTTAATGACTTGAAAATCCCCTTTTATTACTTTTTCCGTTTGTCCTTGTTACGCTCCGAAGCTCTTCTTCCTATGTTTTCTGCCACCGCGCCTTCCTCGTTTTTTGACTGTCTTCTCGCATTGCGATTCTTGTGAGTGTTCACATATTGCGGTTCTGAGTCCCCGCTAGTGTCCATGGTATCTGAACAATCTGAATTTTCAGTAAACTCCTGGTCAGAAGAACTAAATTCACATGGAGCGATTCTCTGTCGTGGCTTACTTGCGACATTGAATCGCTCTATTCCAGTATTCCGAAAAACCTGGCATTATCAGCTATCTCGGATATACTGATGAGATTTTATAAATATTCTGTGGATTTGAGACATTACATTATTGAGGTGGTAGATTTTGTGTTAAAACACAATTATTTTATGTTTGGTAACAATTTTTATTTGCAGCGCACGAGTGCTTCAATGGGAGCAAAGTCATCACCAGCTCGGGCTAAGCTTTTTGTTTTTTGGTGGGAGGAGCAGTTTATTTTTTCTGACACCAATCCATTTTCCACATGCCTTGCATGGTATGGGAGGTATGTAGACGATGTGGTCATCATTTGGTCGTCCAACCATCTGACCGTTGATGCATTCATGACATATATCAATAATAATCGGTTCAATCTTAAAGGGGTATTCCAGGCAAAAACTTTTTTATATATATCAACTGGCTCCAGAAAGTTAAACAGATTTGTAAATTACTTCTATTAAAAAATCTTAACCCTTTCAGTACTTATGAGCTTCTGAAGTTAAGGTTGTTATTTTCTGTCTAAGTGCTCTCTGATGACACCTGTCTCGGGAAACGCCCAGTTTAGAAGAGGTTTGCTATGGGGATTTGCTTCTAAACTGGGCGCTGCCCGAGACAGGTGTCATCAGAGAGGACTTAGACAGAAAAAAACAACCTTAACTTCAGAAGGTCATAAGTACTGAAAGGATTAAGATTTTTTAATAGAAGTAATTTACAAATCTGTTTAACTTTCTGAAGTTTTGGCCTGGAATACCCCTTTAAGTCCCAGGATGCCCTTGGTCCTAGTGGGGTTAAAAGGTCAAAAGATTAAAATATATAAACTAAGAAGACACTTTGAAGTACGGGGATATACTCGGCAGGCCTGGAGAAATATTTTTCTAAAAGATGTTTTTATGTACTTGATGTATTTCTTGGTGTATATTAATATATATATATATATATATATATATATATATATATATATATATGTTTATATACAGTATACAGTGGTCCCTCAACATATGATATTAATTGGTTCCAGGAGAACCATCATATGTTGAAACCATCATAAGTCGAGTACATATGTCTATGTAAAAATGGTAATTGGTTCTGGGGCCTCGGAACCATTGTATGTTGAATACATATCTCTATGGGAAACTGCTAATTGGTTCTGGGATGACCATTGTATGTGGAGTGTATGGGGAGTGTTTAACAAACCAGGGTGCCGCCAGCTGTTGCACAACTACAACTCCCAGCATGCATGTACAGCCATTGACTGTCTGGGCATGCTGGGAGTTATAGTTTTGCAACAGCTGGAGGCACACTGATAGGGAAACATTGATGTATGGGGTGTATAGTGTGTATATGTATTGTATGTGATGTGTGACATCGCATACAGTACTGTACAGTTCTTTAAATACCTTCAGGGGGGACATAATGTCCTCCATTACCATTCTGCTGACTACAGCTCTATAGGAAAGGAAGGGGAGGGCAGCCAGCAGCTCATTGGATGCCTGCAGCAAGATGCTGCAGGCTATTGGCTATGGCTGCTCTGGGGGGGGCGGGGCTTACACGGAGCTCACAGTGGAAGCCTGCGTGAGGTAGCAGGACAGCATGTGAGTAACAGGAGGCAGAAGGGGGCACACGGGGCACGTTATACAACTATCTGTCATTTGCTGAAGTTGTCAGCGCTGTCAGATAGCTGTTTGTACGATGGCCCCGACACACAGCAGCATCATATGTCGAGGCTGCCTTCAACATACGATGGGCTGTGAAAGGCCATCATATGTTGAAATGATCATATGTCGGGGCCATCATAAGTCGATATATATATATATATGTCAAAGAAGAAAGCAGCACTCCTAAAGCGTGAGTAGGTGCCTCCAGCTAGGATCCGGGTCCAGGATCCTACATACATAGTTCCAAGGAAAATGCTGTGGCACTCAAGGTATGGTGAAAAAATGTAAACTATTTATTCATCCCAAATGTGCAAAGAGCGACGTTTCAATGGTCTCACACCATCATTATCAAGTGGCTTGATAATGATGGTGTGAGACCATTGAAACGTTGCTCTTTGCACATTTGGGATGAATAAATAGTTTTCATGTTTTCACCATACCTTGAGTACCACAGCATTTTCCTTGGAACTATGTATGCAGAATCCTGGACACGGACCCTAGCTGGAGGCACCTACTCACGCTTGGAACTATATATATATATACACACACAAATCAAAAAAAATGTTGCAGTCTCTTGTAATACCTTTTTTATTGGACTAACAGAATTTTGTAGAGACAAGCTTTCAGGATTCCTCCCTTTATCAAGTCCAATAGTCAAGGACTAATGATCAAAGGACTTGATAAATTGTCAGGGAGGAATCCCAAAAGCTTGTCTCTACAAAATTCTGTTAGTCCAATAAAAAAGGTATTACAATCTGCATCACTAGACTAATATGGCTACTCACATTTACTATACAGATATACACATACCTGAAGATGGTTTAGAACCCTGTGATGTCACACATGCTTGTGATGATGTCACCGTAAGCTGTACAAGGAGGTGCGCGCCGGCTGCAGTCTCTTCAGTGTGTTTTGCATTCACAACCTGTGGTGTAAAGTGTTTGTTAGAGAGTTTCTATTTGCAATAGAGAATTCAAGATTTTGACCGTTCCTTGTCTGAAGAGAGAACCACAAGGTAAGTCTCAGCCTCTTCTATTCATACATACACAGGGCTTTTTTTTTGACAGTTTTTTTTTATTGTTGTTGCTTTTTTTTTTAGCAAAAAAAAACCCAAGAAATTAATTTCCAAAAGAAATAACAAAAGTTATATTTCTCATAGCATTGTGACAATACTTGGCTTAGGCATTAAACATAATAAAACGCACAGATAGTATCATGACCAGAGCTTTTTCTTGCAAAAGTGCTAAAATGCAATTATGCCCAAAAAAGACCCCAAGAAAAAGAGTCCTAATTCATGAAGTTCTAAAAGATATAAGTCTATGAGAAAGATTTGGTGGTGTAGTAAAAGAATGACAGAAAGATTAGGGCAGAAATATAATATTATATAATAGTATTCTGTGTATACTAACAATAGAAATACTCCGGGTACTCCGAAAGGGAAACATTTTCAAATCAACTATTGGCAGAAAGTCATATAGGGGACAGATAGATCCCAATGAGGTGGGGTAGGTTCATTATTAGTAAATGTATATAGCGGGATAGCCCAATTGTATCTACAGTATGAAGTTCACATGGCCCAGTGACCATACAGCCAAGCCCTTATAATCCGCCATTACTAGGACAGATTCAGGGTTGTCAGATATTACTAGGACCGGACAGGTTCAGGTTTATCAGATATTACTAGGACCAGACAGGTTCAGCGTTATCAGATATTACTAGGACTGGACAGGTTCAGGGTTATCAGATATTACTAGAACCGGACAGGTTCAGGGTTATCAGATATTACTAGAACCGGACAGGTTCAGGGTTATCAGATATTACTAGAACCGGACAGGTTCAGGGTTATCAGATATTACTAGGACCAGACAGGTTCAGGGTTATCAGATATTACTAGGACCAGACAGGTTCAGGGTTATCAGGTATTACTAGGACTGGACAGGTTCAGGGTTATCAGATATTACTAGGACCGGACAGGTTCAGGGTTATCAGATATTACTAGGACCGGACAGGTTCAGGGTTATCAGATATTACTAGGACCGGACAGCTTCAGGGTTATCAGATATTACTAGGACCGGACAGGTTCAGGGTTATCAGATATTACTAGGACCGGACAGGTTCAGGGTTATCAGATATTACCAGGACCAGACAGGTTCAGGGTTATCAGGTATTACTAGGACTGGACAGGTTCAGGGTTATCAGATATTACTAAGACCGGACAGGTTCAGGGTTATCAGATATTACTAGGACCGGACAGGTTCAGGGTTATCAGATATTACTAGGACAGGACAGGTTCAGGGTTATCAGATATTACTAGGAGCGGACAGGTTCAGGGTTATCAGATATTACTAGGACCGGACAGGTTCAGGGTTATCAGACATTGGTAACCTCAGGGAAGACGTCTCCATATAAAACACTTATAGAGAAGCGTCTTCTTCTGAGGCTGCGATGGTCTTAGTGTTATCTTGTGGTTCTGTGCTGGATATTTCTGCTCTGTATGAAGGATCTATTGTATAATGACAGGAATGATGACATGTTGTCTAATGTGTTCACTTATCTCTCTCTCTCTAGTGTTTTCAGGCTCTGACCTGTGACCATGGCCTCTCCACAAGACCCATTGCTGAAGGAGGAGGAAGAAGCAATGGAGGACCATAGTGATATGGATGTAGAAAAGGGCGATATCCCTGAGAGGCAGAACCTGCCATCTTTAAGCGTGATGTCCACCGCACGTTCCATCATCACCGTAGTGATCCTCGCCTTTGTTAATTTGCTCATCTATGCAAATCGCTCCAGCGTGGCGGGGGTGCTGCCTTATATACAGAAAGCATATGACACCAATGCTAGTCTGTCCGGCTTATTGAATACATTGTTCATTGGAAGCTACGTGCTGGTCGCACCAATTGCCGGATATTTGGGCGACCACTGTAATAAGAAATATACTGTTTGCGCAGGAGTCATCGTTTGGCTGAGCATGACACTTACCCTGTCATTCATCCCTGACGGGTACTTCCTGCTCTTCCTGCTGACGAGTGGACTGGTTGGGGCCGGAGAGGCGACTTTCTGCACCATCGCCCCCTCCATCATTGCAGACCTTTTTACAAGTGACCAGCGGACCCGCATGCTGAACGTGTTTTACTCCGTCATACCTGTAGGCTGCGGACTAGGATACATCATCGGGCCCAAAGTGACTGATGCAGCAAGGGGCGATTGGCACTGGGCGTTTCGGGTCACCCCTGGCCTGGGCCTCATAGCTGTGGCTTTGTTGATTTTGGTCACAAAGGAGCTTCCAAGAACAACTACAAACGGGAAGAAGAACAACAAATCCCAGAAGTTTGCCAAATGGGCGACAGATCTGAAAAAACTATTTAAAAATCGAAGCTTCATGTTAACCACCATGGGATCGACGGCTGTATCCTTCATAGTGGGAGCCATAGGTGTATGGGGTCCGTCATACCTGACCCACGCACGAACACTCCTACAAGAGAAGGACCCTTGCCGTGCAGAACCGTGTGACTATCACGACATCCTAATATTTGGTGTGGTTACAGTCGTTTCCGGCATTCTGGGAGTTGTAGCAGGGACGGAGATAAGTAAAAGATATCGCAAATCCAACCCACGGGCGGACCCGCTTGTGTGTGGATGCGCGATGATGCTCTCTGCCCCTTTTCTTCTGTTGGCATTGACTTTTGGCAACATCAGCCTCGTTGCCACCAACATCTTCATCTTCATCGGAGAGACGCTTCTGTCAGTAAATTTCACCCTCATATCTGACATTATACTAAAAGTAGTAACTCCGTGGAGGAGATCTTCAGCCCTGGCTGTGCAGATGACAATCTATCACCTCCTAGGTGACGCCGGCAGCCCGTACCTCATCGGCCTGATATCTGACACCTACGAACGAGGATATGCCAAATCCCCTCTTCTGAAATACCGCAGCCTGGAGTATGCCCTCATGACCTGCACCATAATGGCAGTCATCGGAGGGGCCTTCTTCATGGCCACGGCCCTATATATAGAGAGGGACGAAAAAGAAGCAGAGATGGAATCAGAACCTCCGTCATCCTCCTCCTCCTCACTGCTTCCTGCCGATGAGGACCGCGCTTCAGACTGAGGAAAAGTCATTGCCTACCTTTATCTCGTTTACTTCATTAAAAAAAAAATAAGAAAAAAATAACTGCATTTGTTCTATGTTCCACTTCACCCCTTATTCTCTACCCAGGAGCGGACACAGACAGCAGAGGGCCCTTGTGCCAAGAATGTGCCTGTGCCCCCCCCCCCCCCCCAAACATCAATTGTTCAGCACCCCCCCTCCATGTGTCACTTACTCAGGTGGACCCCCATATGTCACTTGCTGTATAAGTTTCTAATTATTTATTAAGGCCTCCCATATGCTGCAGCTCATTCAAGCCCCCCACATTAGGTAGCATAGATTCCCAACATTAGGTAGCATAGATTCCCCACATTAGGTAGCATAATTTCCTCACATTAAGTAGCATAGTTTCCCCACATTAGGTAGCATGGATTCCCTACATTAGGTAGCAGTTTCCCCACATTAGGTAGCAAAGTTTGCCCACATTAGGTAGCATAGTTTCCCCACATTAGGTAGCATAGTTTCCCCACAATAGGTAGCACAGATTACCCACATTAGGTAACATAGTTTCCCCACATTAGGTAGCATAGTTTCCCCACATTAGGTAGCACATATTCCCCACATTAGGTAACATAGTTTCCCCACATTAGGTAGCATAGTTTCCCCACATTAGGTAGCACAGATTCCCCACATCAGGTAACATAGTTTCCCCACATAAGGTAACATAGTTTCCCCCACATTAGGTAGCATAGTTTGCCCACATTAGGTAGCACAGATTCCCCACATTAGGTAACATAGTTTCCCCACATTAGGTAGCATAGTTTCCCCACATTAGGTAGCACAGATTCCCCACATTAGGTAACATAGTTTCCCCACATTAGGTAGCATAGCTTCCCCACATTAGGTAGCATACTTTCCCCACATTAGGTAGCATAGTTTCCCCACATTAGGTAGCACAGATTCCCCACATTAGGTAACATAGTTTCCCCACATTAGGTAGCATAGATTCCTCACATTAGGTAGCCATAGCCCCCCCCAAACACACAGACACACACAGAGACACACTTACCTGCCCTGCACAGTGCTTCTCCTCTCGGCCTGACGAGTGACATCACTGACGTCCTCCTGAGCGGGTCTGCAGAAGTACATCACTTGTGCGACGTCCCTCGTCAGACCCCGGTCGGCTGGAGGCAGACTCACTGTCTAAAGTGCCCACTGCGCTATTATACCCCGCAGCTGCTTTAGAACAGTGAGCAGTGGCGGCGCCAACCCTACCATCAACCTACTAGGCACAAAAAAAAAGGGGGGCAGCAAAATGCCGCCCCTGAAAAGTGCCACCTGGGACTTATGGTCCCACCGGGTCCCATGGTAGGGCCGACCAGAGGCGGCTCTAGACTTTGTGAGGCCATAGGCGAAACTTGAACATGAGGCCCTGCTTTATTTTCTGCTGAAATTACATGGTGGTCCGGCTGTGAGATGGTTATACTGTGACATCCCTGTGTATTATCCCTGTACTGTGCCATCACTCTGTGTATTATCCCTGTAATGTGACATCACTGTGTATTAACTCTGTACTGTGCCATCACTGTGTATTATCCCTGTACTGTGACGTCACTGTGTATTATCTCTGTACTGTGCCATCACTCTGTGTATTATCCCTGTACTGTGACATCTCTGTGTGTATTATCCCTGTACTGTGACATCACTGTGTATTATCCCTGTACTGTGACATCACTGTGTGTATTATCCCTGTACTGTGACATCACTGTGTATTATCTCTCTACTGTGCCATCACTCTGTGTATTATCCCTGTAATGTGACATCACTGTGTATTAACTCTGTACTGTGCCATCACTGTGTATTATCCCTGTACTGTGACATCACTGTGTATTATCTCTGTACTGTGACCTCACTGTGTATTGTCCCTGTACTGTGACATCACTGTGTGTATTATCCCTGTAATGTGACATCACTGTGTATTATCCCTGCACTGTGACATCACTCTGTATATTAACCCTGTACTGTGACATCACTCTGTATATTATCCCTGTACTGTGACATCACTGTGTATATTATCCCTGTACTGTGACATCACTGTGTATTATCCCTGTACTGTGACATCACTGTGTGTATTATCCCTGTACTGTGACATCACTGTGTATTATCCCTGTACTGTGACATCACTGTGTATTATCTCTGTACTATGACATCACTGTGTATTATCCCTGTACTGTGATATCACTCTGTATATTATCCCTGTACTGTGACATCACTCTGTATATTATCCCTGTACTGTGACATCACTGTGTATTATTCCTGTACTGTGACATCACTGTGTACTATTCCTGTACTGTGACATCACTGTGTATTATTCCTGTACTGTGACATCACTGTGTATTATTCCTGTACTGTGACATCACTGTGTGTATTATCTCTGTACTGTGACATCACTGTGTATTATCCCTGTACTGTGACGTCACTGTGTATTATCCCTGTACTGTGACGTCACTGTGTATTATCCCTGTACTATGACATCACTGTGTATATTATCCCTCCCTGTACTGTGACATCGCTGTGTGTATTATCTCTGTACTGTGACATCACTGTGTATTATCCCTGTACTGTGACATCACTGTGTGTATTATCTCTGTACTGTGACATCACTGTGTGTATTATCTCTGTACTGTGACATCACTGTGTGTATTATCCCTGTACTGTGACATCACTGTGTATTATCCCTGTACTGTGACATCACTGTGTATTATCCCTGTACTGTGACATCACTGTGTATATTATCCCTGTACTGTGACATCACTGTGTATTATCCCTGTACTGTGACATCATTGTGTATTATGCCTGTACTGTGACATCACTGTGTATTATCCCTGTACTGTGACATCACTGTGTATATTATCCATGTACTGTGACATCACTGTGTATATTATCCCTGTACTGTGACATCACTGTGTGTATTATCCCTGTACTGTGACATCACTGTGTATATTATCCCAGTACTGTGACATCACTGTGTGTATTATCCCATTACTGTGACATCACTGTGTATATTATCCCTGTACTGTGACATCACTGTGTGTATTATCCCTGTACTGTGACCTCACTGTGTGTATTATCCCTGTACTGTGACATCACTGTGTATTATTCCTGTACTGTGACATCACTGTGTATATTATCCCTGTACTGTGACCTCACTGTGTGTATTATCCCTGTACTGTGACATCACTGTGTGTATTATCTCTGTACTGTGACATCACTGTGTGTATTATCCCTGTACTGTGACATCACTGTGTATTATCCCTGTACTGTGACATCACTCTGTATATTAACCCTGTACTGTGACATCACTCTGTATATTATCCCTGTACTGTGACATCACTGTGTATTATTCCTGTACTGTGACATCACTGTGTATTATTCCTGTACTGTGACATCACTGTGTATTATTCCTGTACTGTGACCTCACTGTGCTTTATTCCTGTACTGTGACATCACTGTGTGTATTATCTCTGTACTGTCACATCACTGTGTATTATCCTTGTACTGTGACATCACTGTGTATTATCCCTGTACTGTGACGTCACTGTGTATTATCCCTGCACTATGACATCACTGTGTATATTATCCCTGCCTGTACTGTGACATCACTGTGTGTATTATCTCTGCACTGTGACATCACTGTGTATTATCCCTGTACTGTGACATCACTGTGTGTATTATCTCTGTACTGTGACATCACTGTGTGTATTATCTCTGTACTGTGACATCACTGTGTGTATTATCCCTGTACTGTGACATCACTGTGTATTATCCCTGTACTGTGACATCACTCTGTGTATTATCCCTGTACTGTGACATCACTGTGTATTATCCCTGTACTGTGACATCACTGTGTATATCATCCCTGTACTGTGACATCACTGTGTGTATTATCTCTGTACTCTGACATCACTGTGTATTATCCCTGTACTGTGACATCACTGTGTGTATTATCCCTGTACTGTAACATCACTGTGTGTATTATCCCTGTACTGTGACATCACTGTGTATTATCCCTGTACTGTGACATTACTGTGTATATTATCCCTGTACTGTGACATCACTGTGTACATTATCCCTGTACTGTGACATCACTGTGTGTATTATCCCTGTACTGTGACATCACTGTGTATATTATCTCTGAACTATAACATCACTGTGTGTTATCTCTATACTGCAACATCACTGTTGATACTTACACTGCACTGTGACATCACTGTATATATTAAGCCTGTATACCCTAATGCCACTGTACATATTTACCTTGCACTGCAAGTGACAATACAGGGTAAATATGCACAATGACATCACAGTTCAGAGTTAATATAAACAGTAATTTCTCTGTACAGGGACAATAAACAGTTTTGCCACTACAGGGTTAATAAACGCAGTGTTGTCACAGTAGAGGGTAACTATACAGTGATGTAATTGTACAGGGAAAATATACACAGTGAAGTCAGCATTCAAGAATAATAAACTGTGATGTCACTACAGGGTTGTTATACACAGTGACATCAAATTACAGGATGAAGCACAGTGATGTCAGTTTATTACGAAGCACAGTGATGTCACAATTTATTATGAAGCACAGTGATGTCACAGTTTATTATGAAGCACAGTGACGTCACAGTTTATTATGAAGCACAGTGATGTCACAGTTTATTATGAAGCACAGTGATGTCACAGTTTATTATGAAGCACAGTGATGTCACAGTTTATTATGAAGCACAGTGATGTCACAGTTTATTCTGAAGCACAGTGATGTCACAGTTGATTATGAAGCACAGTGATGTCACAGTTGATTATGAAGCACAGTGATGTCACAGTTTATTATGAAACACAGTGATGTCACAGTTTATTCTGAAGCACAGTGATGTCACAGTTTATTATGAAGCACAGTGATGTCACAGTTTATTATGAAGCACAGTGATGTCACAGTTTATTATGAAGCACAGTGATGTCACAGTTTATTATGAAGCACAGTGATGTCACAGTTTATTATGAAGCAGAGTGATGTCACAGTTTATTATGAAGCAGAGTGATGTCACAGTTTATTATGAAGCAGAGTGATGTCACAGTTTATTATGAAGCAGAGTGATGTCACAGTTTATTATGAAGCACAGTGATGTCACAGTTTATTATGAAGCACAGTGATGTCACAGTTTATTATGAAGCACAGTGATGTCACAGTTTATTATGAAGCACAGTGATGTCACAGTTTATTATGAAGCACAGTGATGTCACAGAGACTACAGAATGTACAACTGTACATATGATAAAGATGGCGGGATGCTATCGAAACGTCACACATACATGGGGGAATAAAACACTTTGTTTTTGCACCTTATCTGGGAGTGCCGCTGGATCTTTAGTTTTGTAGATAGATAGATAGATAGATAGATAGATAGATAGATAGATAGATAGATGATATATAGATAGATAGATAGATAGATAGAAGCTATGAGATAGATAGATAGATATGAGATAGATAGATAGCTAGATAGATAGATAGATAGATATGAGATAGATCAGTGTATCCCAACCAGGGGGCCTCTAGCTATTCCAAAACGACAACTCCCAGCATGTCTTTGGCTTTATGAGCATACTGGGAGTTGTAGTTTTGCAACAGCTGGAGGCCCCCTGGTTGTGAAACACTGATCTATCTATCTATCAATCATCTATCTATCCATCTATCTCCTATCTTTCTATCTATATCATATCTATCTATCATCTATCTATCTATATCATATCTATCTATCATCTATCTATCTATATCATATCTATCTATCATCTATCAATCTTTCTATCTATCTCATATCTATCTATATATCTATATATCATCTATCTATCTATCTGTCATATCTATCTATCTCTCATCTATCTGAGATAGATATGAGATAGATAGATAAATAGAAAGATAGATAGATACATAAATAAATGGATATAGATAAATGAATAGATAGATATGAAATAGATAGATATGAGATAGATAGATAGATAGATAGATATGAGATAGATAGATAGGAGATAGATGGATAGATAGATAAAAAAAAAACTCCAGAAGAGCAGCACAACAAATTTAAGAAAACCAATGCAATGGTGCACGCTGGGTGTGGACCTTGGTGAGAGCTTCACTTGTACTAGAAAAAATCAAGAGACCAGCAGCACACAGAAAAATTAGTGCAAAAAAGGTGGAGATTTATTGCATTATCCCAGTGTACAAAAAAAGCGACGTTTCAGCGACCTCTCGTCGCCGTTCTCAAGGAGCTTGAGAACGGCGACAAGAGGTCGCTGAAACGTCGCTTCTTTTGTACACTGGGATAATGCAATAAATCTCCACCTTTTTTGCACTAATTTTTCTGTGTGCTGCTGGTCTCTTGATTTTTTATTTTTTTTGGATGGATAGATAGATAGATAATTGATAGATGTTTGATATAGATCAGTGTTTCCCAACTAGGGGGGCCTCCAGCTGTTGCAAAACTACAACTCCCAGTATGCTCATAAATCCAAAGGAATGCTGGGAGTTGTAGTTTTGCAACAACTGGAGGCCCTCTGGTTGGGAAACTGATCTATCTATCTATATCATATAAATTTATCTATATCATATCCATCTATCTATCTGTCTATATCATATCTATCTATCATCTATCTATATCATATCTATGTATCTATCATCTATCTATCGATCTGTCTATCATCTATCTATCCATCTATTTATGTATCTTTCTATATATCATCTCTCTATCTATATATCATCTATTTATCTATCTTTCTATCTATCTCATATCTATATATATATATATATATATATATATATATATGTATCTATCTATATATCATCCATCTACCTAGCTATCACTTATATCTATTTATCTATTCATCTCTCATCTATCTGAGTTAGATAGATAGATAGATAGATAGATATGAGATAGATAGATAGATAGATAGATATGAGGATAGATATGAGAAAGATAGATAGATGTATAAATAGATGGATATAGATAGATGGATGGATGGATAGATATGAGATAGATAGATAGATAGATAGATAGGAGATAGATATATAATAGATTGGTAGATAGATAGATCAGTGTTTCCCAACCTGGGGGCCTCCAGCTGTTGCAAAACTACAACTCCCAGTATGCTCATAAAGCCAAAGGAATGCTGGGAGTTGAAGTTTTGCAACAGCTGGAGGCCCCCTGGTTGGGAAACACTGAACTACCTCCCACTGTCTCCTACAACTTTCCCCCTCTCCCCCAAGCAAGTTACTTACTTTAAAAGGGCAGCATGAGCAGTGGGCACTGGGCAGGTAAGTCTTCCATACTGGTGGTGTCCGGGCCTGTATACACACAGCAGGCCTGCTCCACAAGGTCCAGTATACAGGGGAGTGAGAGAGGGGGAGGAGCTTCCTGTCTGCTCTTCCCAGTCTGCATAGCGCGGCCCCTGCGTGGTGACAGGGCTGCAGGCTGAAGATTTATTTAAAAAAAGGATGGCGGAGTAGATGGCTCTGGGGGGCGGGGGGTGCAGCGGGGGCTCGGGCTCCTTACTGGTGGCCATGAGAGCTGCTAGTGACCTACTGCTGCTAGGGGGGCACAAGGGGGGGGCAATCATGATGTAGGGGGGGCCGTGGCTGCAGGGGTGGTTGAACGCAGCGTCCATCCGGGTGCTGTCAAACTTGCTGTGGTCGGGGAGTATGCGGTGGTATGTAGCCTAATGCTCGCCTCTGGGGCCGGACCTGGAGAGGGCAGCGGGCCCCCTCTCACGCTGGGCCCCTGTGCAGCTGAACCGGCTGCACAGGCGATATGTCCGCCCCTGGGATTTGGGCAGTTTTTCTGTGCAACACACACACTGCTCTCTCTCTCTCTCTCTCTGCAATAAAACTCTGAAATGGCTGGCTGCAGTGAAGGCTACAGATTATATAGGGCTGTGACATCACAGGGCTGGCTGGCTGCTAATAGGCTGCATGCTGCATGTGATTCAGGGTGATCCCGGCAACCCGCCTTCCCAGAGTTCCTTGGCCCATGTCCTCACATGTGGAACTGCCATTTTAAATACCCTGGAGCCTGGACTGCACCAAATAGAGTTTGTGAAGCGATTTGTTTTGTCAAATCGCGCCAATATTCAGAATTGTTACGGATCGAATTTTTAATGATATTCTTATTCGTCAGATTTTCTTTGCTCAACCCTAGCCGTTACCAATGGCATCAAGTCATATAAGAACAGTTACACTTACCTGATGATGTTGGGCTAAAAGATCAGCATCTTTGTGTGCATATAGAAATAGATAAATGCGGGGTAGCCTTCAACCCGGACCCGACCGTTCTGTAAATGAATCTTGGAGTCACTGGAGTATCCAGAGGAGCAAAAAACGGTTTTCTCTGGGGCGCACGCTGCACTGGTAACCGGGACAAACCATGGACACCATGGTTAAAATAAAAAGTCAATCCAAACAAAGAAGCAAAGAAGAGTCCCGGTTTGTCCCGGTTACCAGTATGGCACACGCTCCATAGAAAACCCGTTTTTGCTCCTCCTGCTGACTCAAAGACTCATTTGGGATGGATCCTACACTATAAATATGCCTCGCTTGGGCTAGCACTAACCCTACATTTTCTGAACATGTAAGATCTAGCTAGTCCCTACTTAGATGGGCACTGTCATTAAAATAGTTTTTTTTTTTTTTGCATATGATACAGCAGGTAAAATAAATAAGATTTGAAATTTACTCCTTGTAGAACATTTTTATGTCACTTTCATGGTCTTATAAATCTGGCCACTAGAGCTCTCCTTTCTGGTCCAGGCCACATTCTGTTCAAAAGCACAGACTTTGGTCTCCTGCTGGATATTAAAGGAGTACTCCAGTATGGTAAAGTTTATCCTGTATCCAAAGGATGGAGGATAAGTGTCTGATTGCAGAGGCGCTTCGGCTCCACCATAGAGATGCATGGAGGGTGCATGCCAACTCCTGCTCTTTGCACGGGGAGAGCTGGAGTACTGTGCAGGAGATGGCAGGGGGTCTGACTGCTGGGATAGGTGATACATTTTACTACATTGGATAACCCCTTTAGGGGCAGCAATACTGAAGGAGTATTAATGCTTATCTGAGTGCTAAGTGGGTAGTTAATTTATATAGATAAATAATGAGAGAGCTATATAGTAGATAGATGGATGGATAGACAGACAGACAGATGATTGATTGATAGATAGATAGATAGATAGATAGATAGATAGATAGATACAGTAGACAGTAGATATTAGGTAGAAAGTTACAACTCAGATATGATTGCTGAAATAAACATAAGATAGAAAATTACATCTTTCTGTAGCAACAAACTTTGAAGCCTGAATATTATTGTAGTATGTTTGGCTCCAGGAAATCTCTGTGCATTAAATTATGTTAGTGCTGCTGTGAAGAACTTATCTTGCAGAAACATGCATTTGGCTTTTGTGGTTGTTTGAAGAATATTCCATATAGAAGAAAAGCTAGAAGCTACACATCAAAACATAATTATTCTCCAAGCCACAGAAGAGGCATCATTATCTGTAGGACATGCAGTGGCATCTGGACATTCATTTATAAAATAACCACATTACATTCGTAGGTTGAGGGTGGAAAACCCCAGATAGTAGATCTCAAATCCACAGTTTGATGCAAGATATATTAATTATTGATGGATCTAGTTGGAGTACAGTTCCTGAATTGACTTCAGAAAAACATAGATTTCTTCAGGGTGTCAGATAGGAACATATGTAGCATGTCTTAGTGTTATTTCTGTTATTATTTTATATATAAGGTCTTTCTAGTAAAAGTAGTCTGTTAGTATACAAGACAAAAACACATTTTTCACATGTGAGACATTTATATACACTGCTCAAAAAATATAAAGGGAACAATAAGATAACACATCCTAGATCTGAAAGAATGAACTAATCGTATGAAATACTTTCGTCTTTACATAGTTGAATATGCTGACAACAAAATCACACAAAAATTATCAATGGAAATCAAATTTATCAACCCATGGAGGTCTGGATATGGAGTCACACTCAAAATCAAAGTGGAAAACCACACTACAGGCTGATCCAACTTTGATGTAATGTCCTTAAAACAAGTCAAAATGAGGATAAGTAATGTGCTGCCTCCACATGCCCGTATGACCTCCCTACAATGCTTGGGCATGCTCATGATGAGGTGGTGGATGGTCTCCTGAGGGATTTCCTCCCAGATCTGGACTAAAGCATCCGCCAACTCCTGGACAGTCTGTGGTGCAACGTGGCGTTGGTGGATGGAGCGAGACATGATGTCCCAGATGTGCTCAATCGAATTCAGGTCTGGGGAACTGGCGGGCCAGTCCATAGCATAAATGCCTTCCTCTTGCAGTAACTGCTGACACACTCCAGCCCCATGAGGTCTAGCATTGTCTTGCATTAGGAGGAACCCAGGGCCAACTGTACCAGCATATGGTCTCACAAGGGGTCTGAGGAACTCATCTTGTTACCTAATGGCAGTCAGGCTACCTCTGGCAAGCACATGGAGGGTTATGCGGCCCCCCAAAGAAATGCCACCCCACACCATTACTGACTCAATGCCAAACCGGTCATGCTGGAGGATGTTGCAGGCAGCAGAACATTCTCCACGCCGTCTCCAGACTCTCTCACTTCTGTAACATGTGCTCAGTGTGAACCTGCTTTCATCTGTGAAGAGCAGAGGGCGCCAGTGGCAAATTTGCCAATCTTGGTGTTCTCTGGCAAATGCCAAACGTCCTGCACAGTGTTAGGCTGTAAGCACAACCCCCACCTGTGGATGTCGGGCCCTCATACCACCCTCATGGAGTCTGCTTCTGACCATTTGAGTGGACAAATGCCCATTTGTGGCCTGCTGGAGGTCATTTTGCGGGGCTCTGGCAGTGCTCCTCCTGCCCCTCCTTGCTGGGTTGTTGCCCTCCTATGGCCTCCACCACATCTAAGTTACTGGCCTTTCTCCTGGTAGCACCTCCATGCTCTGAACACTATGCTGACAGACACAGCAAACCTTCTTTCCACAGCCCACATTGATGTGCCATCCTGGATGAGCTGCACTACCTGAACCACTTGTGTGGGTTGTAGACTCCGTCTCATGCTACCACTAGAGTGAAAGCGCTGCCAACATTCAAAAGTGACCAAAACATTAGCCAGGAAGCATAGGAACTGAGAAGTGGTCTGTGGGCACCACCTGAAGAACCACTTCTTTATAGGGGGTGCCTTGCTAATTGCCCATAATTTCCACCTGTTGTCTGTTCCATTTGCACAACAGCATGTGAAAATGATTGTCAATCAGTGTTGCTTCCTGAGTGGAGTGGACAGTTTGATTGGTTTGGAGTTACATTGTGTTGTTTAAGTTGGTTAAGTTTCAATAAAACTGGGGTGCCTGATTCCTGGAAGAATTAAAGGGGTGCTCCGGTGGAAAACATTTTTTTTTAAAATCAACTGGTTCCAGAAGGTTAAACAGATTTGTAAATGACTTCTATTATAAAATATTTACCCTTCCAGTACTTATTAGCAGCGGTATGCTACAGAGGAAATTATTTTCTTTTTGAATTTCTTTTTTGTCTTGTCCACAGTGCTCTCTGCTGACACCTGATGCCCGTATCAGGAACTGTCCAGAGCACGAGACAATCCCCATAGCAAACCTATGCTGCTCTGGACAGTTCCTGACATGGACAGAGGTGTCAGCAGAGAGCACTGTGGACAAGACAAAAAAGAAATTCAAAATGAAAATAATTTCCTCTGTAGCATACAGCTGCTAAAAAATACTGGAAGGATTAAGATATTTTAATTGAAGTAATTTACAAATCTATTCAACTTTCTGGTACCAGTTGATTTTAAAAAACAATTTCCATCGGAGTACCCCTTTAACTCTGTTGGAGAGGTTGGCAGGCACTTTGTAACGACAACAGATGTGGATCAGATATGCCTCCCAACCAGTTTGGCTTTCAGCCACACTTGTCTACATAATATGTTTCTAGTGTTTAACCCCAATATAGGGATCTGAATTTCACAGCTAGGGACTTATAGGTCCCTATTTGGCAATTGAACCAGCAGACTTAGAGACACTGGTGCACTGGGGGGTAACAAGCAAAAGTTAAACTAGATAAACTGTAAAAGAAAAACAGACAAACAACACTGTAAGAAAATCTAAAATCTAAGACTTAATTTTTTTGTCTATTTAAAGTACATGACAGTTAAATGCAGAGGGAAACAGGGTTAAAGGGGTATTCCAGGCAAAAACATCTTATCCCCTATCCAAAGAATAGGGGATAAGATGTCTGATCGCGGGGGGCCCACTGCTGGGACCCCCACGATCTCCCTGCAGCACCCACATTCTATGCAGGGCTGCATCTCCAGTTTCAGAAACCTCCGGGTTTCCGGGACTGGGGACGTGACGTCACGCCCCATCCATTCATGTCTCCAATGCATAGTCAGAAGTCAGGCAAAATGTTTAAGAAGGGCAGTTTAGGTTCATGGTCGACAATCTAGGTCAAACACAAAAGAGACATCAATGTACAGAGGATCAGACAGAGACAAAGTCAGGAAGCAAACATAGATCAATCACTGTAGCAAAACTGCATGCAAACAGTACCTTCACAGGAACACTAAAGAACATTTGTTAAAGTAACAGTGGAGTGGGGGCGGCTGCTTAATATAGGTGGTGCCAAAAGGTGACTGGGCAGGGACAGGTTCTGGCTGAGGTAGAGACAGCATGCACACACTTCACAGTCAGGCCTAGAAAATGCAGCAGATAAAGGAAGAGGAGGCCTAGGACGAAGTATAGTGGTAAGCCTTCAAGTTCTGATTAGCTCACAGAGGAACAGGTGGATTTAACAGTGGGCCCCTGAATAGCATCAATATGTGCCTCTACATTTTGCTAAGATTTGCACAAAATTGTGCCAAAATTGCCGCATTTTTACGCAAATTTTGTCTGGCAGGGGTGCTGGGAAAGCGAAAATCCTTTTAAAAAGTAAATGTGGAAATGATTAAACAGCCTAGTTGTTTATTGCTTAACCTTTTTCTATTTGACATCCTATGCCCTAGAACCATGTTTCTGTTTTCCCAACAGTACTCATACTACAATTCCTTTTGCCCAAACTTCTATGCAGAGTTCTAACCAATCACAAGCTAGGACTTGATAGTCAGCTTCTCTCATGTTCCTCTTTCCTGTCATGCATTCATGGTGATTGCCTTAGGGTCAGGAGATATCGGATAACATGTACAAACAGTTATAAATAATGCAGGAGAACATGATCTGCGAGCCTCAACATCATTCACAATTGTGAATAGTATTTCCATATCCTCGGAGATAGGGCAATTTATGGCCATTCTTCACCATCAGGTATAACAATATTTAATCTTTAAGTTTTAAATTTTTTTGGGATGTTCTCCAGAACTTGTTTCTAAAGATCCTAATGTTTCATTAAAAAATGGAATGTTATCATGGGCCAAGGGATGTCCATCTTTACATTGAATCCAGCCAGGAATATTTAGAGTATAGTGTAGAATAAAGAAAGAGCCAAGGAATAGTAATGTTGTTTGTATGACACATTTAACATTTTTCACATTTTACTTAAAGAGAACATGTAAGCTCTAGATCATGCTTAGAGCTCAAGTGTCAAGGAGACAACGCTAAGCCAAAGGATGCACGGCTTTTCTCCTCCTCACTACTCTCTGCTCTGTTTGATTGACAAACAGGGCTCATATGCCAACACAAAGCCAAGTACATCAATCAGTCAGGGCAGGAAAGGGTGGGGAAGTGAAGAGACATGTACACACACACAGACAGAGAAAGGAATAGTGGTCAGGTATCACTAGACTGGACTTTAACTGTGCCATTCTAGGGAGTGTAAATCTTATCCAAGAAAAGAGGGGGAAATGTGTGAAATCCAGGGTAGCTGGCCATCCTTAGCAAGACATAGCTTACTAGGGACTTTGGTAAGTCTTCTTTCTGGGCCTGGATTTTATAGAATGGAAAATAGGTTGGTAGTGGAGCCTGTCATTCCCTTTCTGACCGATTCAGCCTCAGTCAACCCAGGTGTGGAAGACAAGCTTGTTAGTGGGCTAATAAAGATTCTGCACAATGGAAGAGGCTGTGAGGGGACAGTCTCTCTGGTGTGAAAGCCATCATACGGAGGTGTGGCAGCCTCTATGGGGCACTAATAAGAAGAAAGACAGCAGAGGAAAATGAATCAGCACTGACCATACAGCATATGAATTTGCTTAGCAAAAGTAGTTGTGCAAAGACAGGCACAACACTGGAAATCGTATATATCAGTAGCAGTAGATGTCTTAATACGTCCTCCTGCTATCGTCAATGAATTGCAATAGGTAGCTCCTCAATTCAACTTCGGATTTTCAAAGAGTAGAAGTAAAGATAAAAGCTTTTATTACTGTGCAACGGTGCTATACATCTAATAGTGTAGCAATCAAGAAATAGACCTCACCCATCAGGAGTACCTGGGATGACCCAGAAGTAAACATTTTCTACTTCAAATTTTTTTCCCCTCCAGGTCATCCCAGTTTGTTCAAATGGGTAAGGTCTATTTGATTTGGACACTTTTCATTGTATGTGCCTGAAGAAGTGGCCTAATCGATCAGGAAACATGTTGCACTGTAATAAAAGTTTACCTTTACTTCTATATTTGAATTGTCCATCCAGCATCATTGAAAATCCCGCAGATGAATTGAGGAGTTGCCTGTTACATTCTATGAGACACTCACTGCTGTGTGAGGTAACACATGGTATAGTCAGGGCTAATTTACACTCACTGGCCACTTTATAAGGGTATATCTGTTCATTTGTTAACAGAGATAGATAATTTGCCAGTCACATGGCTGCAATTCAATTCAATGCATTTAGGCATGTTGATGGGGTCCAAGAAAACTTGCTGAAGTTAGAACAAGCATCAGAAAGGAGAATACGGGGATTAAAGTGGCTTTGAACGTGGCTTGGTTGCTGGTGCCAGACGGGGCGGTCTGAGTATTTCAGAAACTGTTGATCTACTGGGATTTTCACACACAATCATCTCTTGGCTTTACAGAGAATGGTCCGAAAAAAGAAAAAAAAAACTCAGTGAGCAGCAGTTCTTTGGGAAAAAATTGCCTTTGTGAGATCAGAAGAGAATGGGCAGACAGTTTTGAGAAAAAGAATAGGAACTCGAATAGCCACTAGTTACAACAAAGGTATGCAGAATATCATCTCTAAATGTACAACTCAACCAACATTGAAGCAGATGGGCTAGAGCAGCAGAAGACCACGACTAAGAACTTCTGTCTTCTGCCAACTATGAACAGGAAACTGAGGCTACAATTCACACAGGCTCACCAAATTTGGGCTATGGAAGACTGGTAGAATGTTGCCTGGTCTGATTATGAGACATTCAGAAGGCCGGGTCAGAATTTTGGTTTCAACTACATGAAATCATGGATCCATCCTGTCGCGTATCAACAGTTCAGGCTGGTGGTTGAGTAATGGTGTGTGGGACATTTTCTAGGCACAGTTGGGCACCTTAGTACCAAATGAGAATCATTTAAATGTGACAGCCTACGGGAGTATTGTTGCGGACCATGTTCATCCTTTTATGACCACAGTGGACCTATCTTATGATGGCTACTTTCAGCAGGATAAGGCACCATGACACCATGACAAGTTCACATCATCTCAAAATGGTTTCTTGAACTTAACAATGAGTTTACTGTATTCTAATCACCTTTGTGATGTGGTGGAATGGGAGATTCACATCATGGACGTGCAGCCAACAAATCTGCAACAACCGCGTGATGCCATCATGTCCATATGGACCTAAGTCTCTAAGGAATATGTGCAACTAAAATCTCTAGATTTATTCAAAAAAGTGCAAGGGAACATACAGCAGAAAACTAAGAAAACTTTACCCATTAGACAGTATGACTAAGGGTACCCCAGACACCAGAAAGGCGTAACACTTTCCTTTTTTTTCCTGCTGTATGTGTCCTTGCACAATATTACTAATAAATTTGGAGATTTCATTAGCACATCCGAGCGCTGAACAACCTTTTCTTACGTTCATCATTCACAATCCAAAAATGAAAACCTGAACAACAGATGGCAAGTATTAGAAAGTCAAAAGGTTTGCTTCTTCTCATTCCTATACAGAAAAACCTTTTTCCTTTTGTCATTCTTCATTCCATACAATCTGATGACATAAATGTTCTTAAAGAGCAGAAGGAATGTTTCTAAATTAGGTCAATATTTATGTCTGCTCATTCCAATCTTCCAGTGTCTGCCACTTACTGACCTCTCTTAAAAGCTAGAGTTCATGTAAGAAGAGCTTCACAGGAGCATATCACTGACATATTGGGGGAGATTTTCACATAATTTTTTTGCCCCCCAAAAAAATCAATTTTGCACCAAAATTTTAGCATGAAAAGTATCAACCACATTTTCAAAGAACTTTGTGCCGCGGTTTACACTGTTAACGTCAGTTTTGTACAAGTGGGCGTGTCCACGTATATTGTCTGCTTTACATGATATTTTCAAAGGGGTCAGAGTCCAGTTTACATAAAAAATTTCACACCAGGTTTTTGATCATATAGAAATGGTTGTAGTTTTATTGTTTTAGTTTTCTTTGTTATTTTGGGGAAAAGGTGTTATTTAAGTAATTATAAAAAAAAAAAAGAAATTATTATTATTAAAAAATGCTATGAAAAATTTAATTTTTTTATTTTTTCTTGGTCACTGCTCCTGCACTCACATTTAGGCTCAGAAATGTTTTATTTATACAGTTGTCGCTTGTCTGGGTACTAGTAACCATGGAATATTTTGTGAGATGTTTCTGACAGAATTTTCTGGGATGTAAAATTTGGCACAAAAATCTGCGATTTTGGCTCAAAAAATTGCACATTTTGGCACAAAACTCAGCAATTTTGGCGCAACAAAATCCAATATGGCTGCAGCAAAAAGTAAATTGGCGCAAAAAAAAAGTGGCGCTAAAATGAGTTTTCACATATTTTCAAAGCAGCACAAAAGACCTTTGAAAATGTGAGGAGAAAAATAATATGTGAATAATATCGTTGGAACAGAAATTACAGTAGTTTTGGGGAATCTCCCCCACTGTTGTATTACAGCTAAGTAACCCAAACACAAGTTTAATGACCTAAACTCAAGACAAAATACTAGGCTATAATATGGTCATGGGCACTGATTTATAGAACCAATGGCATTCTAATATCTGGTTATTTAGTCTTGTGCTCACAGGTCTGATTGTTGTTAATTACACTAAAGACTGTTAGAGATAAGGTCAAGAAAATTTACCATTAAAGGAGTACTCTGTTGCTAAACATTTTATCCCCTATTGAAAGGATAGGGGATAAGATGTCTGATCAAGGGAATCCGGTCGCTAGGATCCCCCGCAATCTCTGGCATTCTGAACATTATTTTCGGCTGTCACGCCCCCTCCCATTGACATGAATAGAGAGGATGTAACATGACAGGGGGGTGTGGCATGGCGTCACGACCACAGCCTCCCGAACCAAGCGTTCTAAACATAATTTTCAGAATGCTGGGTATCTACAGGAAGAACGCGGGGGGGGGGGGCAGAGTTCTTTGGATAGGGGATAAGATGTCTAGCAAAGGAGTACCCCTTTAAGGACAAATTCATTAACAAGAGTAAATATAGCATATGATTAATAATATCACATTAGCGACATCACATAAAATAGCACAATTAATAGCACTATTGTCTTTAAAATAGTAGGTGTAAAACCAGCCTTAAAGAGGTATTTAAAAAAATGAATATGTGGCTGGAGCCATACAAAAAAAAAGATTTAAAAAAAGTATATTTTATACTTACTAGGAAAATTAGTTCCTAGTTTTTAATTTAATACATTGTTTACCAAGTAGGCTAGCCATGACAAGAGAGTTTATGAACTGCCTGTAGGGGTATTGAAGGGATGTATATGTGACTAGGGCTGTAAAAAAAAAAAGGAAAGAAAAGCTATACTTACCAGTCCTAGTGCAGCTCCTGTTCTTCTGCCTGCTTCCAAGACAAGAGGTCAGAGCAGGATCTGCCCACCTAGCCAATCATTAGCTGCAGCAGTATCCTGTCTCAGCTGGTCATTGGCTGAGTGGGCATGTCCTTACCCTGAGCTTTTGTCTCGGAAGCAGGCACAAAAGAGGAGCAGCAGAGGACCAGATGGAGCCATATAAGAGATGCGCTGGGACCTGTGGGGGACTATAGTTTTTTCTAAACCCTGAAATATCCCTTTAAGCGGTTTAAAACTGTGAACAAAGTATCTCTATAACTTACTAATTTAGGGTGCGTTCCCACAGGGCATATACGCAGCGTATTTGACGCTGCGCAAAATTTACGGCAGCAGCGGGAAATACGCTGCGTATTCCTTGCTCACTATACACACAGGGCTTTCTGGCGGCAGCCCTATGTGTGTAGTGAGTTTTGGAGGCGGGGCCATGTGCCGGCGTGTCTGTGACGTGCGGCTCTGCCTCCAAAACTCACTGCACACATAGGGCTGCCGCCGGAAAGCCCTGTGTGTATAGTGAGCAAGGAATACGCAGAGTATTTCCCGCTGCTGCCGTAAATTTTTCCCAGCGTCAAATACGCTGCGTATATGCCCTGGGGGAACGC